>NW_024039050.1:880000-1480000 GCF_016077235.1 Cyprinodon tularosa | reverse complement strand
CAGAAGCGCACTGATGACATCACACGCTTGGCTCATCTGGAGCTGCATATCTCCTCTGGTTAATAATAATCTCTAGATAATGATAAATTCTGACTTTTTTTATTTAGTGGGGGAATAATAATGAACACAGTCAGATAAACAAATATTAAATGAAGATTTTTCAAAAAAAAAAAAAAAAGCAACAGAGAAGAAACAACAGAGGCCGTACGCCCCTCCCCTACCTGTTTCCAGACTGGGGACCCATCTGGTTATGGGGGGTGGAGGAGCGGGTCGGGGGCTTCAGGTCTACAGGAGCTTCAGTGAGAGAGCTGCTGCTGGACTGCGGTGTGTTGGGGCCCTGCAGGGAGCCGGAATTTGCTGCAGAGACACAGATCAGAGCATCAGCATCCAACCTGAGAGGCTGAGCAGCGAGACGCAGCTTTAGAGGCACGAGGAACCCCGTTACTGCTGCACCATAAACCCACAATACTGCTCACATTCTTCTCCTTTGCAGCCGTCTGGATTCAAAACTCATTTCTAACCTTAACCAACCTCTGGCCTCAGTCACACCTTGACGATTCAGACCAGCGTCTGCCTGACGTATGAAAAATCTGGCAAAAGTTGGATAAGTTCTGATTACGCTGACACACGTCAACATACGGCAAGTCTTGACGTAGGCCAGTGTATGCCATACGTGGGACATAAGTAACAGCTAAGTTATCTGATGGTTACGTTAAATGTAAGTAACTCATAAGTCGTGGCGTCTAGCTCATCCTAAACCTCTTTGTAACTTGTGCATAACTTAAGCGTAACTTATCCAGAACTTCTCTCCAACGCATATCAACATATCTGACGTGTTCCAGACGAGCACTGAACGTGTTTCTAACTTCCAGCTACTGTATAATGGCGTATTGGCAGCGTTTTGGTATAAAGGGGGTTCACAGGAGGAAACCGTCAGTTCATCATAGGGTGAGCCAGAAGGTGAGGGTGATGGATCCTCCCTGCGTTCACGCCCACCACCAACACACTTCCAAGCAGACATGACGATAAATCTGCTGCGATTGCAAATCTTCTTTCTTTTTCTTTATTCTTTTTTTTTGGGCGGGCGGTAAACAGCAGCTATGTCAAAGACATCTATGCTGCCGTGCGTTATGCATAAGTTAGGCTGTCGTTGGACATAAGTTCTGGACTCGTTACGAATACTCTATGCATATGTCCAAAATTGAACAAATACAAAATAGGGGTGGAACGGTTAACAAAATCCACGTTTCAGTTCACGGTTTGGTGGTCACGGTTTTCGGTTCGGTATATGTTGATTGTTACACCGAAATCCCATAAAAATTTATTAAATTAATGAAAGAATCCCCAAAAATTCATGAATTGTAATTATTTTTAATGATCCGCGGAAACCCTGGATAATTTCCGCATGTTTTGCTGCTTTGAATTTAATCATCTGGCGCATGCCCTCTACCATCTCCAAGGAACTCAGAGCGGACGGGAGCCACAGTGGAGGCTGTAGGCTTTGCTTTGTGCAGGCGGTCTGGAGCGCAGCGGGGCGGAGCGCTGACGGAGTATGTGGGGTTAGCCTGACATGTTGGTCATGTTGCTGTTAGCATAAACAAAACGTGTTGCACAATGCTTGCACACTGTTGCACTTTTATCTACAGCTTTCTTTCTGCCATCATCGTAGGTCACTCTAAATGCAAAGTGGTCCCATACAGCAGACCTATAAAGTGCTGCTGGCGCGTCTTCCAACTCCTGTTCTTTCCCACTCGCCCGGCTACGCTGCTTCGCTTCTTCTTCTTGTTTACTACTGGTGGTTGGCTTTGGTCGCAGTACCGCCACCTTCTGCTCTGGAGTGTAAACGCTTCGCCTATGAGAAAAAGGAGCAGCGCATGAACCGAACGCAACACACGCGAACCGAACCGAGATAGTCGAACCGAACGGTTCGGACGGTTTTCATAAACCGTTCCATCCCTAATACAAAAGTTCAGGCTATGCCAGGTTTTTAGAAGATTCTGGGACGTCAGGCATGCGGCAGCGTGACAGGGCCCTCAGATCTCTGTGGAAACATCTAAAGCTTGTTTATTTGCAGACTTCTTACAAACTAAATCAAACCAGCTGCCCTTCAATAACCAGATACAATCATTTACTGCAAACACAGTTTAGAAAAGATGAGCTGCTACATGTTTCTGCTCTATGAACTATTTTACTATCAGATAAAGCTTAGTAACCTTTGACCAACATAATAGAACTGATTATTTTTATTAAATGGTTTAAAAATGGGTTTTGAGATTGGCAAAAGCACCTTGGAAAAGTATTTACACCTTGATCTTGGGGTCTAACTAGATCCTTACAGTGAAATGGAAGGAAAATGATTGACAGTTTGTAATATTTTTTTTTCCATTAGCAGCTAAACTCACTCAGACTGGATGGAGAAAATCTGGGATCTTTTATTTAGACTGTCAGAAAATGAGGATAAATATCATTTTTTTTTGTTTTTATTAGAGGTTCAGTCACATAAGGTCTGAGTAAAATATTTTTTTGTTCATTTTTGATAATGATCAGAAAAGTTTCTGTTATTTTTTAAGCTTAAAAAAGAAATCAGGTTTTTAAAAGTCTGGAAACAAACATTATTCTACATTATTGTAATATAAATCAGGTAGAAAAGGCAGAAAAAAAAGGAGAACCTGCCTGTTTTCTATCATGTTTATTAAGACGACAACAGAAACGTGTTTATTTCCCTCTGCAGAGTGGGATCACAGAGGCATTGTGGGTAACTGGGTCAAAATGAGGTCACTAATGTTTCTGTTCACACTGAGCTCTCACCAGACGGCTCACCACGAGGCCGTTACATCACTCCATCTGTGAAACAGCAGCGGCTTCTCTGGGCGCCGTGCTTCATGTTGTCTCACCTGGAGAAGGCGGCTGAGCCTTGGCCTGCAGGGAAGCGGGCTTCTTGGCGTCGCCGGCGCCCTCGGGCGGAGGCTCCTCTCCTCTCTCCATCTTGCACTCGTAGGCGAACAAGTACTGGATGTACTGCTTCTTCAGGGAGCTGGCCGAGCTGCTGGACGTCCCGACGTTCAGCAGGGACGACAGCTCTCTCCACTTCTTGTTCTTGTTCACCTGAAAGGAGGAGAGACGCAGACCCAAACCGGATCCATCAACCCGAGGATAGAAAACATGTTTACTGACTAGAGAGGCAGCCGGAGCAAAGAGCAGCGAGGGAAACCTCACCATGGCCAGTCCTCCGACCTCTCGCACAGCCAGGTAAAGGCGGCACAGGTCCAGAGGCTTCTTCCCGACCGCCGGAAGGTTTGGGACCGGCGTCCCTCTCTCCTCCATGAAGGACAGGTAGCGGTCCACCCACAGCCTCCTCTCCGGCTCTGAGCCCATCTCATAGAGCCTGGTGATCTTCTCCGTGGTCATGGTGGCAGCGTTGGGCTTCTGGACACAGAGACGACATCATTTTGCCCTCAGAGGCGCATCAAAGCAGTCGTTTTTTTTCTGAAGGTTCCTAGTCTTTAAAGTCGAACTCAGAATCTTAGTGGGAGGGGCTTACCGGGCTGGGAGGAGTCCTGAGCCAGGCGGGGCAGCTGATGCCATCACCGTCCTCCCCCACACAGGAGGACACGCTAGCCGAGCCGGGGGACATGGGATAGGGGGTGGGGGGGTGCGGCCCGCACTGGGAGCTGTAGCCATCCTGCTGGGAAACACACGGTAACCAGACCCAAGGTCAGATCGTAGAGCGATCAGAGGGATCACCAAGAACTAAACCGCCGGATCTCAACCTGAGCCTACGACATGAAGCCTTCCCCCTTTAACACGCCTGGATCAAAGGGATGAATCAATCTGAGGTGACCTGGAAACCAGGCGGTCATCTGAAGAGTGAAAGCTAAAAAACAATAGTCAGCTAGCGCTACCTGGTGTAATCCTGCTGCAGTGGTAAAATACGCCTTACCCACTGGCCGAAAAACCCATTTAACCCCGAAAACAATCAGCTTCTAGTGGCAGTAGGAACAGTTCACTGATGGTTGACCCGCTAATTTACATGACACCATTGAATGCGACTGTTCGGACGTCAACTCGCCGGTCGGTTCCGATCTAACAAGCAGAAACAACTCTGGTTACATCCGATAAACATGGAGCAGCTCTAGTGAGGGGATTCAGATGGATAATAGAGAGAAACAATAAAGCACACCGACTAAGCCCTCGCTTCCTTCCATGTTGCTCTCCATTGTTTACTTTCCTGATTTTTGTCGCACTGGTGACATCATCAAAGCTAACCTAACGTGACGATGTCAACATGCAGTGGTGGGGGGAGTGGAGGTTAGAGACCTTGCAGCTGCCAGCGAGGGGTTAGACAAGCTTTATCTGCCAATAAGAAGGGAGTAAAATGGCGATTGTTAGCGGTGTTAGAAAAACACGCGTTAACCTGCTATTTTCAGTGGGAAAGAGGAGATATCAGCTTTCTAGTCACGCCATCCTCCACCCAATCAATGAGTGTTTTAGCTCGACAGGGAACCAGATCCAAGTTTTAACACAGAGAAAGAGCCAAGATCTTAAAATGAAAAGTCTGGTCATATTCAGAATTCAAACTTCTGAAAGTACTTTTAATATGAAATTATTTCATACTTTTGAAGAAATGATAAGTGTTTTTAATTCAGAGTAATTTTCATGTGAATGTGCTTTCCTGGAGGCATCCATGTTTGTCAAAGAACACTACTGCCACCTACTGGTTTGTGACGTCACGGTGCGGTATCGGCTGTTGATCAAGTCCCAGTGCTGTATCTGGTTTTTGTCACAACGCGCTATTATCCAAGTCATCTTGAAAACATTCTTCTTCCAAATCTTGGCTACATATTAGGTGTTTTTTCTCTGGCCAGAAGTTCGATGGCAAATCCTCCCTCTTCAAGTTGGCGATCCAACGACCAACCCGTCCGTGGAGGATCAGGAATCAGAAAGGTGGAATAACTCTTTTTTTTCCACTTTTACCCGATGTATTCCAGCATCCAGCTGCCATGCACGTGGACATTGTCAGTTTCACTATAGCTCTGGTGAATTTCAATGGTGAAGTCCTCTGGAAATCTTCAATAATTGTTGTTGATTGCAGATGTGTCTAGTAGTTCCCATTGATTTAGCTTGGAAAGTGGGAAAATGGCGCTAGGCTTACCGCACCGTGACGTCACTGCTGGAAGATGGCAGGAGGAAGGGGCTACTATATTTGGGCAAAAATGGCCGCTCCCAGACTCTGTATTTTTAATTTGTCACTGATTAACGCTAAATTAAATCACTGCTAACGTATTAGTTTTAGGTATAAATAACGATCCATTGATTATTCCTTGCTGACCGGACTTTTTCTTTAACAGAGACCACAACACATTAAGATCGGTACTGAAACTAGTTCCTAAAACAGCAAAAACTTTAGATCAGGACTGAGACCAATTTTAAATACCAGAACACCCTAAAAGCTCCACACATGTTCCTGCTCCACAATCTAACAATGCTAACGCTCTCTTTGGGCAAAAATGGCCGCTCCCAGGCATCGCAACAAATTATTGTTTTTATTTTTTTTTTACTGATTATCTTAAATTCATTAAGTCGCCGCAAACATATTCGTTTTAGATATAATGATCCATTGATTATTCATTTCTGACCGGACTTTTCCTTTAACCTAATTTAAATGCAGTTTTAGATTCCAAGCAACCTGTGCAGAAATGAATGTCGGCAAACTTTTAATGAATCACAGTAAAGTTGGAGCCAAACGCCCTGGAGGCCAATTATCAGGAATCACAGAGCTTCAGTCGGATCAATAATCACTCAGATGGATGAACGTTAACTCCTCTGTTTCATTCTTTCAAAAAATAGACCAGAACCTCATTTCTTCATCCTTTCATAATTTTAAATAATTTCTCTGCTTCCTCACCAAGATCTTCCTCCTGAACATGAGATGGAGAGCAGATTCAGGATCAAAGGGAAACTTCTCTCTGTGACCTGAGCTGACATGTTTCTAACAACCTGGGATTTATTAGTCTCAACTGGAGCAGAAACAAGCACCTTTGTTTGTCACGTCTCATCTTCTTCCAGTGTTTCTCTCACAGTTTATATAGAATAATAACTTAAAAACTAGGCTAGAGTGAGTAAACTTCTCCGTCTTGAAACGAGCAGCAGCAGCAGCAGCAGAGGTTGGAAGACCAAGTCGACAAACTGCAGGATCAAAGCAGCTCAACTCCAGTTAAAGTCAGAACCTCGGCAGCCGGAGCCAGATCTGAGCCGGCTGGGATCAAGGTCGCCTCCTCGCCTCCTCCTAATGAGGGGAGCAGAGTCAGACGGGAGCAGCGAGGTGGAGACATGGGAGCTGTAGAGATGAGCTGCAGCTCCTCGTTTTGCTGGAAACAAACTGATCATCACTGTCAGCCAAACAGAGAGCGGCTTTTTACCCAGATTCTCCCACCTGGAGTTATTCTCACCTCAGGTTTAATCTCCACATCAGATCCTGTTTCTGTTTCAGAGATTCAGCCTAAAAAAAGGAAAACTCTAAATGTGGAGCTTTAATCCCCTCACTGAGATTTATTTAACCAGTTAGAACAATAAATTATCTGCATCATTAGAGGTGAAAAAGGCTCTGAGTCTCACTGAGGAAGAAAAATCAGATTGAAACCCAGTAGATTCTGAACCTTTAGTCAAAACACGTTAGAAGATAACTAGTTTATCTAAGGCAGGAGTAACAATTAAAAATCAGCAGCATCTTAATGAAGAAAATCATCAACCAGTAAAGGTCCGGAGATATTTTTAATTATAATCTGTTACTTTAAACTAGGGATGCACGATATAATCGGCCCCCTATCGGTATCGGCCTTAAAACTGAATATGGGACATCGGCCACCCCACCGATATTTAACCCGATATTTGATCAACTTCTGAGTTTCTAAAGTGTAAAAAAAAATACTACTTCTTCTTCCTCAGAAACTTTTTTACAGATTTAAAAACTTCTAAAGACGAGGGAAAAAATATTGTTACATTAAAATATCCCAGTATCTTCATATGCTGATATATTGCCATTTAAAAACACCATATCAATCTCTTTTACTAATGAAATATTGCTATATGTCATCGTTATGCTACGAAATCCCCCGAAAATTCACCAAATGTTGCCATATTTTTATATGTTGATATATTGACGCGGTATGGATCTATTTTACTAACAAAATCTCACAAGAATTTGCAAAATATCACGAGAGTTTGTAACAGAAAGATGAAATTTCACCAGATTTTGAAAGTAAAATAGATCGATACCGCGTTTTTAAAAATCTATTTGATATCAGCATATGAAAATATATTTGAGTTTATCATTTTTCAAAGTGTCAGAAATGGATAAAAAAACTGCTATTTTCAATGACTACTTATTTTTGTCCAGCTTTAACATCGGTATCGATATCAGTTATCGGCTACATGAGTTTTAAAATATCGGCATATCGGATATCGGCCAAAATCCCAATATCGTGCATCCCTACTTTAAACGGAACTTAACACTGAAAGAAAATTAGGCGCTTATGCATCATGTTATACATTGGTTTTTTTAATAATAAATATATACAAAAAAAAAGTGAAATTTTTTTCATTTTAAAACTTAAAGTCTTATTTGAAGTAGAGAACAATCGTTTAGTTTGCTATACAGACAATTTCCTGATTTATATATTTTATCAAACACCTGAACATACAGTTTTTTGTTATTTTTCTTTCTTTTTTCTGTCTTAATGTTGGCAGTGAGCTTTAGGCTGCCCTGCAAGGCTTTAAACCTGGGTTTATCCGGAGACTAAGCCATTCTCAAGCACATATCAAGGAGCTCATTTTGAGCCTGGATCCAGATTTATTGTTGATTCTGTTCATGGTGGAGAATCCTGCTTCACAGCAGCAGGTTGAGCCAAACATCCTCTAAATGTGCAGGGTCATCTTTGAGCACGCCATTTCACTTTTCTTTCACCAGTTCACCACAGTTCTTCCAGCAGTCCACACTTTCTCTGCTCTCTTTTTCTCATCGTCTTCTCCTTCTTTCCCGGCTTGCCACAGGTTTGACTGCTGTGTCTAAAAGTAGCAGCAGCAGCAACCCAGACTGACAGCTCATTGGCTCATTTGGATCACGTGCAGCCTGGAGCCGGACGCTCCCCAGGGCTTTACCGTATTAACAGGAGAAGCGGCGCAAGTGAAATTAGACACTGCCGTCTGAAAACACGCAGTCATTTATAATCGTTTTAAATCAGTTGGGCCCGGATTAGCCAGGAGGTGGGTCCGGACCAGGACCGCGGTCCGCTAATCCGTGAACTCTGCTTTACAGTTTACATCCGACTGAACTTGTTTTTTGTTATTTTATGACTAAATCTAATTCAGGTTGATCGTAATGATTGAACTCTGGAATAAAGAAAACATCCAGGTCGCTGCTTTTAGTCTTAAACTGAATTTAGTTATTTCAGTTTAGCGCTGCAGCTAACGATTCTAAAGAGCTTCAAAGGAAATAAAAAAAACTAGCAAGTTCCAAACCCTTAATGTTTTAAAAAGGTTCAAGATGCTCCCACTGTTTTTTTTTCTGCAGGATCAAAAAGCCTGAAATGTCCATCCTGGATTTGACCCTTATTGATTGATTTTCCCTTATAGCAGTTTTTAAAGAATCACAGTGAAAAAATAACACCTGTTTTAACAGTACAAAAACTGTTTTAACAGTACAAGAGAATACTTTGAAAAATAAACGAAAAGTTTAAAGCCGAGGGGCTGAGGTGATTTCTAGTTTAGGAACCGTGACTCTGGACAGGAGAACAATCAGGGCCGTGAAACGGTGAAGACCTAGAGGCAAACATCTCAAGGAAACATTTAGCAGTTTTGGAAACATGCAAATTGGAACGGAAGAGGTGATCCACCCCTTTGGGATGGGGATTGTTTAGCTTCTTTTGTTAGCCTGCAATGACCTATAATCGTCTAAAGGCTGATTTATACTTCGAAACCAGGTTGTCTGCTTGTGTCGTAGTGAACGCAGAGATGTCCCCACTCCCTTCCGCAGACACTCAGTGGCACTGCAGACAGGAGGCCTCTGATTGGTCAAATCTACATCCGCTCTACACTATGCGTATTTCCTGTTTGATTCCTTACCGGCTTGTTTTGTTTGTATGACCACCATTGTGAAAAACGGCTCGTGAAGATGGACCAACAACAAGAGCGAGGTGCGCGAGAACGCTGGGATCCTTTTTCCACCTGGATCCCCGCTCTTTTTGGCCCTCATATCCCTCCATTGTCGCAAAAACCTGCCCCCACTTCCTCACCGCCGCGGCCGTATCTAGACCCACAGCTGGTTCCTGATTGTCCCTCTGGCGTTGTGGCGTGGAATGACATAGCGCAGATCACTTCAATATTGGGCATAAATCAAAAATATCTGCGAAAAGCTGTGGGAGCAGGACTTGAACTCAGAACCTCAGGATTCCAAGCTCTATACCCTAACCACTAGGCCGCCACTCTCTGGTGATCTCACCTAAAAACTTAATCCCAGGATAAAATAGCTCAAACCATCGCACCTCCACCACCTTGCATTAGAGAGAAAAGTGTACTTTATAGACAGATCTGTGTCTGCGTCATACTTGCAACTAGACTAAAGCAGTCGCATGTCATTTTTACATACCAGTAAATAAATACCTGAAAACATCAGTTATTAACTAAAACAACAATATTAACGCATGATATTGATATCGGCCAAAAATAACCGGTTCTTCCCTGAAAAATCCTCAGAAATGCACCGAATTAATAATCTAAACATTAAACTTCTGCTTGCTAAAACATTATTCCCTCTTAAAGCTGACTGGCTTTGTTCACAGTATCTCAGGTGTTTTTATATCATCCCTGAACTTTCACCTTCAGATGCCTCCTTAAAAGAGTTTAGAAACTGCAGCTGTGGACAGAGGCTGCTCAGACCTGCAGAAATGTTCAGCAGTCAAGCTCCTGAATCTTTCATTAATTTTTCTGAAGAATCGAGCTAAAGGGAGAAATGAGCTGAGGAACAAACCTTCAGTTTGAGCTGTTCGGCTGCAGGACCGACGGCCTCCCTGCTGAGCTCCATCCGCTGCTTTAGTTCTCCATGAGGACCCATCCCGTCAGCAGCCATCACCCCTAAGCCTGGCAGGAAGGAATTAAAAACACAGATGATGGATTACGCCCCCTGAGACATTCCTGATCCTAAATATGGGGCTTCTGGACTGCGGTCCTACCTGCGGCGGTGTAAGGGGGTCCCTGTGGGGTCATCCTGCCGGAGTTGCTGCCCGGCTGCAGGCTGTAAGGCCCTCCTCCCATCGGGCTCATTGCTGAGTAGCCGCCCTGCCTGGATGTGGATGGAAACTCATCATATTTCATATTTAAGGTCGTCAACAGAGACGCAGCTTATAACAAATGATGAACATAAAAAAGGAACATCATCATCATCAACCTTTTCTGATGGTTGAATTCAGGAATCAAAGCGAATCTTTTCAGTTTTATGATAATCGCTCGTTTAAAAGGAAACCGGTTCCTGCGTCTCGTTCAGACTCGTCTGCAGAGCATCGTTTAACGAACCGTTTCCTTTTTCTCCAAACAGTTCAGCTTCCAGACACCAGAGGGCGCTTCTCTGCCACCTATCACCTGGTTCTCACCTGCTGTGGGAGGAGTTGGCACCTGGTCCAGAGTTGGGGCCCATCTCCGGCGGCTTACAGCTGGCATTTGGCCCTAAGGGCCCCATGCCTTGGCCAGCAGCTTGGGGCATGTTTGGGGAGGTGGGGGCCATGGTGCCCGGTCCTGCAGTGTAGGGACGGCCCCCGGCTCCAGGCCCGGGGCCACGGCCTGATGGGGTTGAGGGGCCTTGACCGTGCATGGGGCCCGTGGTGTTCAGGCCCACGTTGGGCCCCGGGGTTGGACCGCTGTAGCCGGCAGCAGGCGTCCCTCCGTAGTGGGGGGGCCGGGGGTAGTTACCTGTAGATCAAAGCGGACGTCACACAGAGACAGAATCATTCTTCTGCAGCAGCATGGGGCCCTTATGTCTTACCTGGGGGGCCGTAGGAGTGGCTGCTCTGGTGGTAGGGGCTGTTGTGCATGGGGCCCACTGGTGCCGGGTGGGGGGACATGGGTGAGGGTCCAAAATGAGAGCCCTGGGTGCTGCGCTGCATGGAGGGTGGGAAACCTGAAAAAGATTCATAGAGCAGTGAGAGGCGGCCCTCATTCTGGGCCCCCAGATGATCGAAACGGAGCAATTACCTCTGTCTGAAGGCATGGCTGACTGGGAGGGATGGGAGCCAGCATCTGATCCAGGACCGGGGGCCACCTGGGGGGCCACCTGAGAGCCTGAGACACAGACAAGATAAAATGTTACAGCACAGTTTAAGTTGTGGCGTCATTCTTCATCATCCTCAGCCAACCTGGGCCGCTGGTGCTGGTGGGGGACAGGGGCCCTGAACGGGATCCCGCGGGGGACAGCGATGGGGCGGGCGAAGGCCCAGTTCGAGCTGGCGGGGGGAGGCGCGGCGAGACGTGGGGGGAGAACGGTGAGCGGGCCCCTGGGGTCCCTTGGTCTCCGTGAGTGCTGCCAGACCCCGAGGCCCCTGAGCTCACCGGGGCCTCCGTGCCGGTGAGCAGGTCGTCGATGGAGCGGGAAAGGTCCTGGAAGAGAGACAGAGACTCATTGATGGTCCGGGTCACCGACACGGTGGGACGGTTATTTACAAAAAAACTATAAAAAAAAAAACCCATTTAGTTAAGAACAAGTGTCGCATCATCATAACTTTAAAAACTATGGATGTCTAGATGTCCGAACATCCTTAAAGCACAACTTCCCTCACGGTCAGCTTCCTGACAGCAGATACACTCCATCGCCGTTGGCAACCGTGAACACAGGGTTTATACAGGAATGAATAACTCAAATTTAATGCTTTTTAAAGCTCTTAAAAATAATTTTAATGCCACCAACAGGTACCCGTCGACAGGCTGCAGCCATGTCCTGAATTCCTCGTTTTCCAGCCGCTTTTGTTGAAATTTGCTTATTTCCGCCCCATTCTCTAGCCTTTTCTCTGACTCAACCTTCTTTTCTGAACATACAGCTTTGCGATCAACCGGAAGCAGTTCCATACAAATATATCATGATATAATAGGTCTGACGAAATTGCTTTTATAAATTTTTTTTTTAATAAAGCATTTTAAATGCCACAATAAACACATTTAATGAATTTTAATGCCAATTAAGGCCTTAATTTAAACAATAATTTAATGACTTTTCATGATTTTTAATGACCCGCAGAAACCCCTGGAACAGCAGCAACACCAGGCAGTATGGAGGTGACCCGGAGCGGACACATGTAGCGGCCGAGCATTTCAGGGATAAAGCCCCCCAGATAGTGAGGGAGAGCTGGGACCTGAGGATAACCTGACTGCCTGCCTGGGAAACGGGGAATCAGGGTAAGAAATGATCCATTTCTCTGGAGGTTTGGACTCACTGTGGCAGCCGGTGGCTAAAGGACCCTGTGCTGCAGAAATATGTTCCTTCTGACGGCTGCACTGTTCCTTCTGAGGCTAAAATGGATAAAGTCGGAGAATTAAGCTCTAGTGATGGACGTTTTTGAGATAGGAGCGTGTCAACATAACTGCTTCCGTCTCTGCTCTGCCTGCTTAGCATGTTTTCATTCCCTGTCATTACGGTTGATTGTGTTGGTCGGTCAGTAGAGCCCTGCTTATAGGCGTTGAAATTAAAACACTGGGAGCAGCTTCAGGCTGTAGCCGGCTGTCCGATGGAGCGCTAGCTAGCCATGAACACCAGTACGGACTCATGTCCTCGCCAAGTATGTTCTTGATAAGAACCCCGGAAAGTCTGGAGAACAGGAGAACGCAGCATAAATATGGGTCAATTGAAACAGAAGCGTAAGTCAGAAAAAAACTCAGAATTCAGACTTTTTCTCATATTATACTAAAATAAAAAAATACTTTTTTTATTGTTTCAGTGGCCCTAATCCTCTTCCATAGATTCATAACAGCCGCTAAGGTTAATTGTATTTAATGCTTTCTGACATTAGAAGTTTATTCTGTGCATTTAGAGCTGATGCATATTTTATTTTCTGTCTCTGTTTCACTCAAAGCTTTCATTGAGCTTCTCACAAAATTGTATAAAATTGTAAGAAGACAGTAATAAAAGAGCAAGAAGCTCAGCTTCCTGGTTCAGGAAAGAGAGAGTTTGGCTTGCTGTTAATCTGCGTTAACATCCACGGTGTATCCAACATTTAGTGATAACAGTACAGGTAATAATTCTGGCCTAAAATCCCACCTTCTGAGTGGAAGCAGAACTCCAGCCTCATCCTGAGCTTTGAATGAATGATAAAGTAAATAAAAATAAAAATGCAGTAATGTAGTGCTGTTCCCCAGCCAATCAGAGCTCTGAATCAACAGCTCCACCAATCAGCAGCTCCTCTCTGTCGGTACAGTGTTTCCCTGCAGCTCCAGTTTACCGCATCTGTTTGTGTATCTCTGTGAGGACCGGAGGTGGTTTCATTCCAGATGTTTGCGGCTTTGTTTCCGTTTCCGCCGATCCGGGTCCTGCAATCTGAGTCAGAAGCAGCTGCACAATCAGCTCATGAGAACCAGAGCCATTATGGATGATGAAACCTCGTGTCATAGAAGAGAATCGGGTTGCCATGACAATATGAAGCCCAAAGACGGAGCTCCACGACCCGATCCGATCTCAGAGCCAGTCTCTTCCACACGGCGCCGTCCGATAAAGAGACCTCTGATCTGAGGTCAGATGTGCAGAGGACTCACAAAGCAGCCGTCTGCTGCAACTCTGCCGTCTTACTGCCCTGTCGTCACAACCAGCAGTCGCCACGGCAACTGCATCAGCAGCAGAAGTTCAGACGGAGGAACAGGAGGCAGCGAGACAAGAAGGAGAGAATGGGAGGGCCTAGGCTCAACATCAGAAGGTCAAAGGTCAGATAGGCTGACAAAAAAGGAGCCTAAAAGCTTAAAGCTGGTTACACTGAAATACACCGTCATTCTCCTGCCCCCCTCCATGAACCAATCCCTGTGAAGCTCCTACTTCACTTGACACACGTCTGAATTTCCCCACTGTGCGACCATAAAGATTTCTGATCTATTTTAGTATCGTTATCTTTTTCCCTTCCCCATCAATGCCATTATGAATATCTATAATCTTTCTCACAGATTTAGCCGTTGGGAATTTAAAGAATAAAAATCGGTTACAGGCGAAGCTTTACTCTGTTTATAAAGCTGCCTCTTTTCAGCATCTTCAAGCAGGATGTTTTAAAACCAGGATCTCAGGAGTATTTTTCTCAGCGAGTCGTTATGGATCAGAACCATCATTAGTTCTGCTGTGCTTCTGACAATGAGACCCAGCGGAAAGCTTCAGCGGCTCGGAGCGCGATCTCTGTACATTTCAGCTGCTGGCAGGGATGGCCGCCATCATTACGGAGAAGGAGGAGGATCTGCAGGACGACCTGAGAGCAAAGGCAGCGGCGGGGCCAGAAGCTGTTCAATCTGCCGCAGTCAGAGTCTGAATCACAATCAGCTCTGCTCTGAAAATAACTCTGCTGTGTGTGTCAGCGCTGACCCACTGGGCCAAACTGGGACGTCAACAAAACACCAGGAAAAACAGATCACTTTAATGATGAGAGGAGGAACACTGAGGGGCTTTTCAAAATAAAATGAAAGTTGAATGTTCAAACTAAGCTGTTATTTTTCTAGGTCATCGATCATTTCCGTCGTTTCTCGGTCAGTAAAAAGCTCTGCTGCTCCTGGACTCACCGGCAGGCTGGACGGCCTCTCCTGCTGGCTCCCACTCATGTCCTCGTGGTTTGGTTTCCCAGGAGTCATCGCTGCAGACTTGCCCCGCCCCCCGTACGCCTCCTGAGGGACCTCCTGGAGACAGATTCAGCTTTAGCTCGACAGGTTAAAACAAGCAGGATGTCAGAATCAACCAATCAGCATCCCGTCCTCATTCAGAACATTTTCCACTTCGGATATACTGTCACCATGGAGACGGAATCCTACCTGTGAGGGCAGCGGGCAGGGCTGCATGTAGGGAGGCTGGCTGGGGGCAGCCGGCTGCTGCTGGGGGGGGCTGAAGTACGGCGGCTGACCCGGTTGGCTGTAGCTGCTCAGGTTCTGCTGCTGCGAGCCGTACTGAGAGCCCATCTGAGGGGAAACGGGTCCGGTTAGCCCGCAGGTCAGAGTGATTTTAGACAGAAAAACGCTGACTCTGCTGCTCAGGTGGACGATGTCGCCTCTAAAAGGCTCCTAGTTCTGTTTAGTTTCTACAGAAATAAACTGGACATAAATAATAAATAATTCATCTAAAACAGGGGTGGGCAGTTCCAGTTCCTGGGGGCCGGTATCCTGCAACTTTTAGATGTGCCTTTGGTTCAAAGAACCTGAATCAATCAGATAATAGGGAGGAACTAACTGCAAACTGAGGAGGTAACTCAGCCATTTGATTCAGGTGTGTTGGACCAAGGATGGATCTAGAAGTTGCAGGTTACTGGCCCCCAGGAACTGGAATTTCCCACCCCTGATCTAAACCCTAAAAAATAATCAAGAAAATATCGAAGCTCTGATTGTAAGAATCTTCAGATTTAAATCGACTCAAAAAGACATTTTCATCATATTCTTATTGCAGTAAAAGCATTGAAATCCTCACTGCTAAACATTTAGTTATGTTTCAAGTTCACTGTAAAATGTTTGTTGTTTAGTCTAAAAGAAAAGTAAAAAAAGTTTGATGAAATCTGTATTTTCTTTTCATTTTTTAATCAAAGTAAATTAGGGCTGAAACAGTAAATCGGATTAAGCGTGATTAATCGATTATTGAAGTAATAATCAAGTGACTGACTGATAAGCAATTAATTGTTAATTGGAGAATAGAGACTCTAAAACATGCCTTTAGCTGAAAAAGTGACCCAATTAGGCTTCGTTCACACTGTAGGCCTTAATGCTCGATTTAGATATTTTTTTTTAAATCCTTTTTTTTGTGTGTTGCCGTTCACATTTCCAAATATATGCGACATGTATGTGATCTCCTGTGTGAACTGCATTCACACAGCTTAAACAAACGTCACAAGCCAGCGTGCACCGTGTTTAGGGAAGTAAACATGGATGGTAGTGCTGGAGCGCATCTAGCGTCTTTCCCAACCTTAAAACTCAATCGTTTGAAGATGGTAAAAAGAAAAAAGACTGCTCTCAACATCATCGTCCACCATGGTTGTTTTCTTCCCGCTTCTGTGTAGCAAGACACAGAATTGGGACCTTTTATTGACTATTAATGACGTTCAGGTCAATTAATGGCCGGAGTTATTCATGCCGTCATGAAAAGATTAGGTACAGGTTGGGAGTGCAGGTGGCGCAGTGGTTAGCACGCACGACCATGTGCAGAGGCCTAGTCCTCGACGCAGGCGACTGGGGTTTGAATATGGTCGTCTCTCATACTCTCTTTCTTGTCAGCCTACTGTCGAAAAAACGAGCCACTAGTGCCGTAAAAACTTTAAAAGAAAAAAGGGTTATATACAGGTCGCTTATGGGCAAAAAAAATAAATAAATAAATTGGATTTGGGTTACTTTAGGCTGCTGTGTGAACGTAGAACCAAGATTGTTAAATACATAAAAATTTTGCTTCAAGATTAAAAACCAGAACTCCTCAAGTGAAAAAGTTTTAATTTCACCTTGTTTTAATTCCGTAAAAAATCTTCTTTAAAGAATCTTTGCCTATCTGATTATTTATTGATTAATCAAAAACAAATGATGAGATTAATCGCTCATCAAAATACATTTTTATGCCTTTAAGATTATATAATTTCAGCTTTTTTAATTACATTTTATTCACATTTTATGTTTGTAGGACAATATCAGTCATTTTGAACTTATGATAACAGATTTACCAAAAGCAAACTTAATACTATTTTACGTATTTAATGATCGCACAACTTTGAAGAATTAAAATTAAAATACATTTTGGAAATCCAATTTTTAAATATTTGAGTATTTCAAGATCTTTATGTTTTGTAGTTTTTTTTTTTTTTCCTTTTTCTTAGCATGTATTTCAGACAGACATGTTCACAAGTCATTTTTTGCAAGTCCAAGTCAAGTCTCAAGTCTTGAGGCCTGTCGCAATAATCAATTAATCGCACAAAAAATTCTAATCACTTGATTAATTTAAAAAAGTGCAATAATTTTCGTGCTTGCTTGTTTCTCCTTGTGTTTTCATCTCTGTTACTGAGACGGTATAGCTTAAAGGTCGCTATTATATCTATGGAATTATCATTATCTTGAACTGCTAAATGAAAAATACAATTAAAAAAAGCACACGCAAAATTTTTTTCCAGATAAATTTAGCATTTTCTTACAGTATTTCCTGACATTTGTGGTTACAACTTTTTCTAGTTTTAGCAGTAAATGTCTGCTCTTTTATTGAAAATGAGGACTGTGGGGAAAAAAACAATCACAATCCTGCCGTCCACGTACTGTTGCGTCAGTGACGTCAGTGTGTTGCACAGGGAAAAATATGGTTTATGGTTTTCTTTCATTTAAATGTTAGTTTTATGCTTTGCATGTTTGGAGAGGAAGATATGATTTGTTTTTCTTTGTATTTTCTTCTTGAGCTTTGCATGTTTTGATGTTTCTTTTTT
The DNA here is from genome assembly GCF_016077235.1 of Cyprinodon tularosa. Classification (NCBI taxonomy): domain Eukaryota; kingdom Metazoa; phylum Chordata; class Actinopteri; order Cyprinodontiformes; family Cyprinodontidae; genus Cyprinodon; species Cyprinodon tularosa. The sequence goes on along the minus strand of NW_024039050.1, from coordinate 1,462,346 downwards.
ATATGATTGTTTTCCTTTATTTTAGACTTTTGAATTTTTCATGCATGTTGGGTAATTGCGCACATTGTAATTGCGCTGCGTAATTGCTGCGCTCAGGTGTGAGCAAGGGCTGATTAAAGCCGACATAAAAGGAGTCTGAAGGAAAGGAGAAGGAGAACGGAATCTGCAGGTGACAGAGACGGACGCGCTGCTGGGGGAGATGCAGGCGGGGTCCGTGCGCACTGTTGGCCGAGTAAGGAGTATTATGGCAGAGGAGGAACCTCGCCTGTAAGTAGCGCTCCCCCTCGCTTAAAGCATAAACAGGAATATATCTTCCGACGGGGTTTTGGCGCGTGGATGCTGGCGTTCTCCTTGCTTCTCTTTTTAGCTGGATCGGTATGGAAAGGGGTGTGGCACGCCAGGGAGTGGAACAGTGCTGGAGCGCCGGAGAGCCTGTGGATCAGCCAGTGGGTGCTGCAGGCTGATCACTCGCACCAGAAGCAGCATAACAAGCGGAGCCCAACTTCCAGCCTCTGACTTTTAAGGAAAACTCTTGAATTTTAGGTTTTATCAGGAGAAGAAAAGGACTGTTTTATTATGCCACTTTTGCTGTGGCTTTTTGTATAAATAAAACACTTGAACTTGAGTGCTTCACGGTTTGGGTCTTTGAGTTTTCTTCTGTGTGCGGGTAAGGCGAGCGGCGATCAGTCAAGTTAGTAAAACAAAAAACACTTGAATAAGTGTTTTTACACTAGAATAAAATATTGTTCACAAGTCGGAAATCACGAGTCTCAGTCGAGTCTGAAGTCCTTTAAATGCAAGTCTAAGTCGAGTCTGAAGTCATTAAATATGCGACTTAAGTGCGACTCGAGTACGAGTCACAAACTCGAGTCCCCATCTCTGATTTCAGAACATGCAAATATTCAGATACGGTAATTTAGTAGCATTAGCAGTTAAAATATAATCAGAGAAATGAGAAAAGCATTGCATTTTTTTTATTAATAAATGGAGGAAATTTGACTCTGAACTGGTTTTAATGAAACCGTTCTGAGTGGTTTTAAAAACACCAATGATGGTTAAAGCAAGAGTTTCTGCTGGTAAAACATCAGAACATGATTGAACATCTAAACCAGATTCAAATGTATTGCCAGGTTCTTCTCCAACCTTAGTAGCTGAGAATTATGGGTAATGTAGTGAGAGAAGATTAAATCTGCTGCTTCTCATCAGACTGAAATGCTTTCAGCCTCTCTACATCCTTCCAGTATTAACAGTGACCTTTGACCTGCCGACAGGCCATGAACCAACATGGATCTAAAACGAATTCCTTTCAGCTCGGATCAGACGTAGATCCATAAACTCAGAGTGGTACAGAAACGCCGCAGTTATTCCTCAGGACAAGGAACAAAGACTGACGAAGACGAAACAAAAGACCGTTTCCCTTCAGAGGGAAAAACTCCAGCGTAACGGAGACCTTTCCCCTCAGACCACAGGAGGAGCTGCTGCGTAAAAACAGGCTCCAAAAAGAGCAGGAATCTGAATCTATGATGCATTTGTGTCACAGAAACAGTGAAAAAGGCCTAAAAACGTCCAATAAGCTGCAAAACTCTCTGCTCTGATCCTCAAACAGCAGAGACACATCAGGACTGATTGCTAAAGCTACTTCACCTGAGTTAACACGAGTATCTCACATATTAAAAACTGTTTGAGATTTTCTGTCACTCATTTCAGAAAGTGAAACTAATTTAAATAGATCTATTTATCTTTATCTATTCCCCCATTTTAATAACAGCTCACAACAATCAGTGGCCCAGAACAAGAGACATAAAGTGAATAAAAAACACTTTTAATTGATTCTTTCAGCTGTTCTGAAGTGGATCAGCTGTTTGTTTGCATGAAGAGAACCTCAAACCATCTCTGTTTATCTTCTGATCCGTATTCCTGAAAACCAACAGGTTCTTCCTGACTGCCTGCTCCGACACGTCTCAGAGAAGCCGGCCCGATAACACCCACAGACATTCCTCTGCTCTCCTCTAACAGCACAACACCTGAACTACAGTAACCCGGTGGTTCTGTTACCGACACATCTGGAGCCAAACAGCTGTTTGTTCACAAGAAGAAACTTCAGACAGCAGGAAGTTTTAGAGACAAACAGTTCCAGGGTCCGACACAAAGAACTGAGAGGAACCAGAACAAATAACCCAGAAACAGAGAACAGCAGGAGAACAAGGAGTTCTGGAGATGTGGAGAGGTTCTCCAACCGTCTGGAACTGGAACTGAGGTCCAAATGGATCCTTTCATGCTTCAGGTTCTGTGTACTGTGAGAACAGAACAAGGTTTGGTTCTAATCTTATGAACCGATTCCTCACTTCGGGTTCATCCAGTCACACTACAGCAGGAGGTCAGGGAGCACCTGGAGAAACCTCTGTCCTCCCAAAGCTGGGTCAGCTTCCGACCTGATCTAGAATATTCTGCCAAAACCAATATTAATACGGGATCGGTTCATCTCTACTTTTCTACACTGCAAAACAAAATCAGCTTAAAAAATAAAAAGCGGATTTTGCAGCATAGGCTGGACTGATACTGGTCAGAAAAATCCTGGTCAGAAAAAATCTAGGCACCAAATTAAAAGAAACTTTACTTATAGGGTTGAATTTCTTTTAAGAAATTTCAAATTCTGCTTTTGTTATTTTTTTCTGGAGAGACGTCCTGTATCAATAATATTAAAATCAACGTTCTGACTTCATCTCTCTCTCCAAAAAGCTGAACTATCAAATGAAACATGGACCAGAAATCCTCAGCAGATCAAACCAAACCTAAAGTGAAGCCTGAAAGGCTGTGGCATGAAATCACTGCAGAGATCATTAGAACCGAGCAAAACACAAATCCTCAGAAAGTCCATCTGTGACTGAGACTCGTCACCATCTAGCTGTTTCACACTCGGCCAGAAATCATCAACAAAGCCGCACGTCAAAAAAAGATGGTACCAGAGATAGGCTGACCCAGACCGGCCGGGCTCGACCCGCTCCACTGCAGCCATGTGGTCTGACAGCACCAACACGGCTGTCGCTCCGCTGACCGGGACTAACCAATAAACATAGGTCCATTAGTTTGGGACAGAACCACAGCTTCTTGACTTTATCTCATGACAAACAGACTAATAAACTGCAGCAGCGCTGATCTGACCTGCTGCTCATAAGGTGCAGTAAAGCTGCACGACGCAGCATTTAAATCACATTCTGATGAGGAATGAAGCTCTGAGGAGAACCACACTGGTCCATCAGCTTCTTTAGAAACTGTATCTGCATAGAGGCCTTAAATCCGACCATGTGGCTTAATCTAACATGATCAAAAATTTAAATTTGGATTATTTGGATACATTTTCTGCTTAGATTATTGCCTCAGCCTGGTGACCTGGTTATATCATGACAGGGGTTGACGTTAAGGGCAAGTGGCTTTCACATTTCATTTGCGCAGAAACAATTTTTACTTGCCCAGTATAATGTTTGATAAATATAGTTCCTAATATTCATTTTTGTATATATATCAATGAAACATGTTTGTTTTTTAAATGTTTTTTTGGTAATTCAGTAAGTTTCCAGGTTCCTGGTGTGTATCTGCATGCGTCAGATAATGAACTCAAGCCTACATTACCGTGTTAACATGCTTTTCAATCCTTCCTGCACATTCTTTTCAAACTAAACTTTGCTTTAAACTGTTGTGTGCTTGGAAAAATATAAATTGTAATGTTAAAATCTAAAAAAAACTTGACAGGTTAAAAACTTACACTACTACTACTCACCAATTTAACATGTTTAGCTCTATAACATTTAAATGCACCACTCCAATGTCTAAGAGAAAAATTTTTTATACCAATATATATGACCACTGTACAGAAGACTGCCATATGATAGAATTATTTACACTGTGCTCATACAATTATTATTATTTTCCTAATCCCTGACTGATAATTTTTTCTAGCGTGTATTATAGTATAGATTAAATTCATCATCCAGCTTTTGCTCTGCAGAATTCTCTCCCCAAGAGCTGAATCACGCCATATAGTAACGCAGCTTTTTCAAGAATGTGTGCCGAGAATGTGTACAAAACAACAAAGATGGCGCCGGCAACGCATGTGGGTCGTTTTCAGCGAATGTTGGTGATTTAAAAGTCATTTTGAGTGATAAATTATTTTTTTTTTGCGATGAATGAAATTTGTACTCTCCCGACAATAAAAACTACTTGCCCCGGGAGATCGGGCGATGGTTAACATTGAGCCCTGCATGATATAAACATATCATATATATTGTAAAATATAGGGCTGAAACAATCAGATCAAATGGGATTAAACAATTACTGAAATAATCCCTGACAGGAATAATGTTGAGTTTGAGGTTTTATACAGCAGCCCAACAAAACCTTGTCTTTGTTTCAAAAACATGCATAAAACATCTATAAAAACCTCAAACTTAGCTATTTCTGACATTTTAAATTGAAAAAGCTTCCTGGATGGGAAGCAAAACGTCTTCAAACTTGGAAACAAAGTCCAGAGGATTGTTTTTTATTTTATTTTTGGAATGACGATGCCCTGGATGACTGAGAATCTTCACCAGGAAGGTGAAAGATATTTCAGCAATGTTTGAGGTTTCAATAAAGAAAATATCTTCATCTACAAATTTATTTTTAGAAATCCCTCATTTTCTTTTATTTACTTCCCCTTATATTGTGAGGAAAAAGCAAACTATTTTTGTATGAATTCGCAAATGGAAAGTAGTCGACTTTCTGCTGCGCTGTTTTGATTTGTCTTCTTCTATGGTTGCATTGCTGCAAAAATCATGTGAAATAAGAGAAAGGAAGATAAACTGAGGTTAAAAATATTATATAAAACAGGCTCTTATTCTCAGTATAACAGCTGGTTCGCTTTTGTATAAGAGACAAACATTAAAATGTTACTATAAAATGTGAAATATGTCAGTTTATTGTAGTAAATGATGAACTGATGTATCCTACAGTAAGTGATGTCAGCATCAGTGAGATACACGTCTTATAGGAATCAATGGAGATGCTTTAGGCGGCGCTCAGGATACGTCTGACCCAAAGCATCATACTGCTGATTTGTTTACTGTTAAACAGCCTGAATCATTTGAAAAATGAAAAAAAAAACAGAATGGATTCCATGCTCCGGCTGTAATGACACCAGCTTGTCCTTAGGTGGCGCAACGATACACTTAGGAGATACTTCTCTAAATACTCTACGTTGTTTTATTCAGTTAACTTGGATGTTTAAACAGATTTATTTTAATTAAGTGAACCAGAAACACTTCCAGCAACAAAGGCAGACGTAGCGCCTCCTACCTGCTGCTGAGGGTAATGCATCCCTCCCATTCCCATCTGGCCCCTGCCAGACATTCCCATTGGGTATCTGTGGGAAGACGGGGAGCTGTAGGGTTGTCCGGGGTAGGGCGCCCCCTGCTGCTGGGAGTACGGGCTGTTGCTCATTCCATAGAGCTGAGAGCGTTTCATCGCCATGGGGTCCATGGGCGGCACCTGAGGGCGAGGACAAACAGATGAATGATGGAGCCATTAGTGGAAGGATATGAAACAAAATTAGGGTAGAGAGCAGAGCAAATAATTGTGTTAAGTAGGGCTGAAGCAATTAATCGAATTAATCGTGATTAATCAATTATTGAATTACTCGTCAACTAATTTAGTAACTGATTAATTCACTAACTGGAGTAACGAGACTGTAAAACACGCCTTTAGGTGACAGTAACTAGAGCAGCAATTATACTACGATTGTAAAAAATATAGAAACATTTTGTATTTAAGTTTTAAAAAATAATAATTTTGCCTGCCAATATGCTCTAACCAGAACTTCTCAAGAGGAAAAGTCTGAGTTTCACCACGTTGGACTCCGCAGTGAGAGCCAAACCAGTAGAAGAGGAATATGAAGCTGATTAGAGTGAAACGTGCTGCCTTGGTGATTTAGGCAAATTTGTACTGAGCAAACATGGCTACTACGGTCCGTAAATTTGACAGAACTCCATTTCACTTGCATCCCGCCATGATTCAGTGTTTTCATTCAAGAAGAAGAAGAATCCTTGTTTGCACACTGAGCGATTTGCCCACGACCGCCTTACGATGTCCGACTGAATTTCACACATTTGATTTTCTCCCGACCTTATGATTCCTGATCGGGAGGTGGTCTAATCACTCCTCGTTACCCACTGTACACTACATGACGCAAAATCAGCCTTGAAGTCAGCCCGGTCGAAAAGTTCTCCCACGACTGGAGAATCAGCCTTAAAAGGGCAGAACAAAAATCGTACAGTCCATGCCCGTTTTAACAATATATTTTTGGACTGTGGAAGGAAGCCGGGGTACCCGGAGAGAACCACGCATGCTCAGGGAGAACATGCAAACTCAATCCAGAAAGACACAATTAATGGGCTGGGAATCAAACCCGGAACCTTCTTGCTGCAAGGCAGCAGTGCTACCCACTGCCCCACTCAGCCGCCCCTAATGATGATCCAATAAGGAAAAAAATAAAAAAGAAAGAACAAAACCGATAAAACTTTTAAGTATACACAGAAATACATATACAAATCTTCATTTCAATAATTGAAGATAGAAATTCTAAAGAAATTAGAGCAGCCCGATTAATCCTTATTATTAATAAATTAATCCCCAAAAAATTGACAAATTAATCAATTTGCAAAATAATCGTTAGTCGCAGCCCTAGTGTTAAGGTTGACTTCACAATGGCTGTGTTTCCTGGACGGGCCGCCTTTTAATGCTGCTTTTTGTGTCCCTGCTTCTGTCTCCTTGAACCCCAGTGGGCCTCAGCAGATGGCCGCTCACACTGAGCCTGGTTCTGCTGGAGGTTTCTTCCTGTTCAAAGGGAGTTTTTCCTCTCCACTGTCGCTACAAGCATGCTTAGTGTGAGGGATTGCTGAAGAGTCAATGAGTCGATGCAATCAGCTGGTTTTCCTTAGATAGAAAACTTTGAATCAATCTGACTGGATGATCTGGTGAACTGGAAAGTGACCTGAGATGACATGATCTGAATTGGAGCTATAGAAATAAACTGAATTGAATTGGATAACTGTGCGTGAAATGTCGCAATTACAAAGAAATCCTTGGAGGCAATATTTGGTTCAGAGATCAAATTTATGCATTATGAAAAATGTGGTCAGTTGGATGGAGCCTAATCATCAGACCTGATGGGTTGATGGTAAAGCATAGAGGTCTTTGTTATTATTGTTAATTTAAACCAGAGTATTACAATCTAATATCTCCCATAGCTTTAAGTCTGTACATATTTCTAAAGTTAAGCTCCATAATAATCTATCTTGTTAAATCTAAATTATAACTGCCTAACACATGCTGCACCATCAGATCTAAAGTTCAGACCATTTCTACAAATCCTTCCCAACAGCTTTTCCCCACAAAGGTCACAAAGCAGGGCGGCCACAGATCCTGCAATAAAACACAAACCGGGGATAAAATTCTGTTCAGGAAACGTTTCATTATGTTGAGCTGCTGAGCGGATCCAAACACTCAGCGTGAAGACGAGAGTTTGCGGAGCAGAAATGGTCCACCTGCTGCTCTCTGAGCCCAAACAGCCCATAACCAAAGCTCCCTCCCTGCATGTGAGCCATCCAAGGAACCTGGGAGGCCACTTTAAGCTGCTGTCAACGTTTACGGCTGGATAAACTTTAATATTCACGCTCACAGCGAGTCGGACAAGCTGCTGCAACAGCAGGAGAGAGCGGTGAGAAAACAGACGTTGCCATGGCGACGTAAACAAAAAGCGGTGCAGTTTTATCCTTTCGACAGTCAGCTGAGGAGAGTAAACAAAGCAGCTCCACACAGCTGATCAATAACCAGGATGTAAACAAACACAGACAGCTCTGATCTCAGTGAAGAAGCTCCCCTCATTCGTCTCACTCCTTAACAGGAATATAACATAATGCAACTTTCCTGGAGAATAAAAGTAAACTTTATAATCTGGTAAAATCACTGCAACTTAAGGTGAGCATTAATATTGGGATTTGATAAGCTTTTCCATCCACATGTTAAATAGTAACCAAAAATGACCACTAAATCAATTAAACCAGGGGTGGCCAACTCCTGCCCTCTTTTAGGCTACGTTCACCCCCCCCACAGACACTCCGCTGCTCCTCTCCCAAACTGTAGCTGACCGCAGACAGCAGGCCGGCTTGTTTTGATTTCATGACCGAAATTGCAGAAAACAACTCGTGAAGTTTGACCCGCTAGAAGAGCGAGGTGCGCGAGAACGCTGGGACCCTTTTTCCACCTGGATCTCCGCTCTTTTTGGCCCTCATGTCCCTCCGTCGTCGGATTAAACTCGCCCCCACTTCCTCGCCGCCTCGGCCGTATCTAGACCCACAGCGTGTAGCGCAGACCACGCTTCAATATTGAGCATAAATCAAAAATGTCTGCATCAAGCTCACTGCAACACACTTCTGTAAGAGTATAACCAGGAAGCGAGGTAGGAGGGCAAAATAGGTTTAGCGCCACCGCAGCACGGGAGGGAGGATTACGCCCAGGAGCAAATGGATAAAAATAGACCGGAGGAAAAAAAATAACATGAATCGATTATCTTGCGGACGAGTCGATACATTTACACCCCTATCTACTACCCGTTTTCTACAGCCATACGTAACCTCCATGGAGGTTGCGTTTCGTTGGACAATCATCTATTTTTCAACAGGACAATGACCCCAAACACACCTCCAGGCTGTGTAAGGGCTATTCGATCAAAAAAAAGAGAGTGATAGGTTGCTGGGCCAGATGACCAGGCCTCCACAATCGACGGACCGCAGAGCGAAGGCAAAGGGGCCAACAAGTGCTAAGCATCTCTGGGAACTCATTCAAGGCTGTTGGAAAACCATTTCATGTGACCGCCTCTGGAAGCTCATCAAGAGAATGCCAAGAGTGTGCGAAGCAGTAATCAAAGCAAAAGGTGGCTACTTCGAAGAAACCTAGAATCTAAGACATATTTTCAGTTGTTTCACACTTTTTTGTTAAGCATATAATTCCACATGTGTTCATAGTTTTTTGATGCCCTCAGTGTGAATCTTCAATTTTCATATTCATGTAAATAAATAAAACTCTTTGAATTAGAAGGTGTGTCCGACGTTTATTTGCTTATTGTATTTCTGGGGGATATTAATTATATGTTTATTTATTTATTTCTGTGTTTATTTTTAAATATGGTAGAGCTGGTCCTCCATAAACCTCAACGCGTGACGATATTATGCTCTGCATCGCCGCGGTAATTCACTCCAAAGGATGTAAATCAAAGTCTGCACGCATTTGGATGTTTATAAATAAAATAAATCTGTTTAAATTAAGTTTTAAACAGATTTTTTCTTTTTATAAAAGGTAAAGTTAAATCTCATTAAACCCAAAGGAAAACCATCCAGGTGGATCCACATAAATGATGGAAACAAACAGCCCTGATTTTATGCATGAAGCAAGCGGGGCAGATCTGGATGTTTAAAATCTATAGAACATTTCACTAAACAGAGTATTTGAGTGTGTTTGGAGCAAAAGAGCATAGAAAACAGATAAAGTGAAACAGTGCTGTTCTCTGAGCTTGTTAGAGCAGTAGAAACCCATTAACCTTCACTACCTGGATTTATTATACTGGGGAAATTTCTGGAAAATAATATCCCAAAACAAAAAAAATGACAAACCAAAAAAAGTGGATATGAGCCTGTAGAGTCGCAGGCAAGCAGTGCCTTTCAGCTTTTAGTTGTATACATTGACAATTTGGATTAGCATCAAGCAAATGGTGAAAGAAAACCATTAAGATTTTCTCTTGGAGCTGCCTAAAGGATGCAACACACACCTGGAAGAATCAGTGATCATCGTATGACATTAGAATGAAAATTTTAGATCACAATGCAAAGCAATAACCACCCTGAACACACCATCCTCGCTGTGAAACACGGAGTGGCATCAGCAGGATAAGGAAGATGGTCAGAGGGAAGGTGAAGGGAGCCAAATCCAGGATCATCCTGGAAGGAGAGTGGTAGGCTATAGAAAAACTGTTTACAGAAACTTTCCTTCTAATCAGAACCCCAAGAAACTTAATGGCTCCGTTTGGTACCGACAAGATGGCTGAATACAAATAGAGGCTGCATTTTTCTTTTTTAAACCACATGCTAATTTTCTTCCACTTAGAAAGTATGAAACGTCTGCACATCCCAGGGGAGCCCAGGTCGTCTTGGAGAGCTCCTGCAGCTTTGAATGCATCCCAGCAGCAACACACCTGAATCAAATGATGTTCCAGGTCAGTTGCTGCTGGGATGCACCATGAAATAGGTGCTGGTGAAGATTCCCAGTCATCTAGTTCAAAGTCATTCCAAGAAAAGTTAAAAAAACATCCACTGGACTTTGTTTACAAGCTTGAAGATGTTTCGCTTCCCATCCAGGAAGCTTTTCAATTAAAAAAGTCAGGAATAGTGTTGAGTTTGAGGTTTTATACAGTAGCCCCCCCAAAAAACTTTGTTTTTGTTTGGAAAACATGCAAATTCAATAGGGGTGTAAATCACACCCATCATGGCGATTCGATTCAGTATCGATTTCCTGACCCAACGATTTGATTATTTACGATACTCAAGAATACACCACGATTCGATTCGATTAATTGGTTCATTTTTTTTTTTTTTACACCTTACAGGCTAGACAATGTTTAAATTTTGAAATAAATCAATAAAAGCTGTAATATCGTTATGCATTTTTTCTTTTGAGAAACAACACTGGGATCCTTTTTCCTCCTGGATCTCCGCTCTTTTTGGCCCTCATGTCCCTCCGTCGTCGGACTAAACTCGACCCCACTTCCTCCCTGCCTCGGCCGTATCTAGACCCACATTGTGTAGCACAGACCACGCTTCAATATTGAACAAAATATGTATATGTCAAGCTTACTGCAGCACACTGCTGTAAAAGTATAACCAGGAAGCGAGGTAGGAGGGCAAAATAGGTTTAGCGCCACCGCAGCACGGGAGGTAGAATTACGGCCAGGAACAAATGGATAAAAATAGAAGAAAAAAAAAAACTTGAATCAATACTCTTGTGGATGTATCGATGCATCAATACAAAACGATTATTATTTACACCCCTAAAATTGAAACAGACAAAAAGGTCCACCCCTTTGGAATGGAGGTCATTTGGCTTCATTACTTGTCTAACTCTCTGAGTTTGTTAACTTTTTTGGAATCTAAATAGGTTGTTTATATTAACACTTTGTATACAACTATAGATCATATATTTATATATCTCATTTGTCTGCACCATCAACACCAAGTCAAATTCCTTGTAAATTGCCAATAAACATGATTCTTATTCTACTGCAACAGAGATGAAGCAGGTATAAATGAAAACATAATTTCTATCCTCTTTCCAGTCATTTAAAATCAACTTTACTTCAAATCATTCAGAAAATAACTCTATTTCAACGTATATTTTTGATCCAGTATCATTTTGGGACATTTTTAAAAGGAAATTATTAGGGTCTCTTTTGTTTAGTTAAAAGTTGATGCTAAAAATCCTCCCTGACAGGGATCCCAGGGTGTCAGAGACTGCTGCCTCCGGCTGGCTGGCAGCTGTAGCTGCGGGGGCAGCTGTGTATTTATCCCGGTGCTGATGGGCACATGGCTAATCTGCATGTGTGAAGGTCAGGGCTCCTGTTTGGGAGGCTGGAACACAATGGGCGTTTTGACCAGGAACTTCCTAAACAAACCATGAGCGTAAAGCTTAAAAAGCCCTGATGAATAAAACATGATTTAAAGCCCCAATGTGAGCTTTTTTTCTCCCCCTGACAGAAGCAGCAACACAAACATCCCTGAAGTGGCTATTATGAACTTAAAAGGAAGGGCTAATCAGCATTTATAATGAGGTGGGGTGTCGGAGCAGAAGTTAGCTGACAGCTAAATTCTGGCTGCTGTCATCTTCTCCTTTTGTTCTCATATGTTCAAAAATAACTCAAAAAAATATTAAAATCTGAAATTTGACAGTTAACAGTATGGTTGTGTCCGTGAGACCAGGCCTGCGATGTTAGCACTACCTTAGCCTAGCAAGCTAAAAATGGAGTCACCTTGGACACCAAATAAAAAACGTTGACTTTAGTTTAAATTCGTATCTCTGGTGCTCATTTATTAACGTTTTTGGTGCCTTCAGAGATTAAAGCGATGTACTCTGATCGTTTAGTTGTCAAAAATCCCGATAATGAGTGCGTCGTGTTGTGTAAATCGGGTATGTCAGTGATAGCAGTAAAGCTAACAGGGTTAGCCTGGTAGCTAACAGGGTTAGCCTAGCGGCTAACAGGCGTAACGGGCGGTGGTGCTTTTATTAAAGGGAAAAAACGAGGTTAATTTGGCGTAAATCACCTGAGATCGGCCACCGCTCGCTCCGTTGTTCCCCTGGTGACTCCTCTGCTGTCCCCCCCAGCCGTGAGCTCCCGCTGAGCCGTACTGGGAGCCCGTCTCTTCCGCGGCCGCCTGGTGCTGCTGTGGAGCGGGATTACTGTAATCTGAATATCCGCCTCCGTAGCCGCGCATCATCGGGCTCGGAGACGTCAATAACTGGTTTAAAGTCGGCGTAGCCCCCGAAGGGTGCTGCTGGCCCTGTCCGGGGAACCGCTGGAAGCCTCCTCCGCCTCCAGCCGGGGAACTGGCGGCAGTCATGACCGCCTTGGCAGGGTTAGCAGCGGTCGGGCCCATCAGGCTGTTCCCCTGCCGTGAGGGGCTCATCATGCCTCCGTAGCCGCCGCTCCCGTAGCCCCCTCGGTAGTTCGGATAGTGGTTATACGGGCTGTTGTTGCTGTAGCCTTCATGGGAGTTGTGGACCTGGTCCATGGTGCCGTGTACCGTGTTTGCCGCTGCTGTTACCCCAGTCCCTGGGCTTTGTTGTCCGCCATGTTGATCAAAGCAAGGCCCTCCTCTTCCATTCCCATAATAATGATTAAACCGGGAGCTGGTCCCGGTAGAAGGAGGGTTGTTGTTGCTGCTGCTGTCTGGTCCCAGGCTGGCATCCATCCGCTCCTCCTCCTCCTCCTGAGTGGCTCAGCTGGTGTTGCTGATGAAGCTCCTCTTCTCTGCTGCTCCCCTCCTGGAGGAGGTTTTCTGCTCCTTCATGCTGCTGCTGCCTGGATCCCTGCTGGATGCTGTTGTTTACACTGATGTTGTTGTTGTGTTCTTGCTTCTGGTGCTGAAGCTGCGGGATAATCTGACCGAGGAGAGTGATGAGATGATGATGATGATGCTGAAGATGGCTGAGGAGGGGGAGGTCTGCACCCTGCAGGAGGCTCATCTGCTGTAATCTGAGGTTTCTCTTTAACCTGCTCAGATTATCAGTCACACCTGTCCTGGGTCTGGCATTCTGCACTTTACTCCTCCTCTGGTTTGTTAGGCATGCTTAGTTTGGACCCCCTGGTGGTTAGCAGCTCTCCCAGTCTCAGGTCATCTATCTATTGCTGTGGTCAGGTGCCCACAGTCTGAGCAGTCACCTCCTGCAGTGCAGATAGCTCCTATAGTGACATACTAGAACATATTGGACCAAATTTGGCATTTCAAACTTTAAAGTATGTAGCTCAAAAATGTCTGCCTCCACAAAAGCATCCCCCCTCCTGTGTAATAATAAATAGGCAAGGAAAACATAAAGATTAAGACTTTCATTCATCGGTGATAATGAATATCATGCATATAGATTATATAAAACATTTATGTCAGTAAATCCCTTTAATTATTCACTGAATAATCATTGAATTGTTTTGTATATGGTGCTTTTTTATGGGTCTTTCTGCTTTATGATCTGCAGATGAGGAAACTGCTGAAAAATAGGATTTCACACCAACTCAGGCCCCATTATTTTATTATTTTTCCTGTATTAATACTTAAATAAATAATAATGCATTTTAACTCTCATAAAGTTCTTATAATATGGCCAAAAACAGTTTTTGTTTGAGGGATAACTAACATGTTGCTAATAAGAAAGAGGTTTTTGACTTTGGGCTTTATGTATCAAGAGAAATCATAAGTAAAAAGTAGGGGTGTAAATAATAATCGTTTTGTATCGAAGCATCGATCCAACAGCTGATGATCCGATGCATCGATACGTCCGCAAGAGAATCGATTTCTTGTTTTTTTTTCCTCCGGTCTATTTTTATCCATTTGCTCCTGGGTGTAATTCTCCTCCCATGCTGCGGTGGCGCTAAACCTATTTTGCCCTCCTACCTCGCTTCCTGGTTATACTCTTACAGCAGTGTGTTGCAGTGAGCTTGATGCAGACATTTTTGATTTATGCTCAGTATTGAAGCGTGGTCTGTGCTACACGCTGTGGGTCTAGATACGGCCGAGGCGGCGAGGAAGTGGGGGCGAGTTTAGTCCGACGACGGAGGGACATGAGGGCCAAAAAGAGCGGAGATCCTGGTGGAAAAAGGGTCCCAGCGTTCTCGCGCACCTCGCTCTTCTAGCGGGTCAAACTTCACGAGTTGTTTTCCGCAATTTCGGTCATAAAAACAAAACAAGCCGGCCTCCTGTCTGCGGTCAACTACAATTTGGGAGAGGAGCAGCGGAGCGTCTGTGGAGGGGGCGGGGCATCTGGAGCCGAGGTATTGCATTGCACTCATTGCACTGATTTGCTGCAGTATTTTTTGATGCAACTTTTCTACTTCTGTTATTTGCTGTTGTTTAAAAAAAAAAAACACATAACGATATTACAGCTTTCATTGATTTATTTCAAACTTGAAACTTTGTTTAGCCTGTAAGATGTAAAAAATAAATACAAATTAACCGATTAATCGATTAATCGAATCGAATCGTTGGGTCAGGAAATTGATACGGAATCGAATCGCCATGATGGATGTGATTTACATCCCTAGTAAAAAGGGAAAACTTCCCAAAATGGCTTCTTAATCTAATGTACTAATGTATCAACCCAGAAACCTAAGACCATCCTACAGGCTGCGGTACTGTTTTTCATTTAGAATTTGATGCTAAATGTTAAACTGAGTCTACAGGTTTATGTTAAATAAACTAAAGGACGTATGAGCTGTCTTTATAGAATCTTCACCAGCATCTTTATAGTCAATTCAAATATATAAAATGCTGCATACACTAATGTCACATATTTGTCTGCAATTTAAAACTGAGTTTAATGAAGAATTGCTTGACAACAATAAAGTTTTGTTAAAAGCCAACAAGAAAATGATTTTTATTAAAAGGCAGATCTCTGTAAACAGATCCTTGATAATCTGCCTCATAATGCAGAAGCAAACGTTTCCTTCACTGTTCTTTCATTGTGAAAAACACACCGTTGAGCAGAGAAAGAGCAGATTTCCTGTGAAACTCAAACATTTTGAAGCACAACGGTCAAAAAATTATGTAATCTACAAAAAATAAAATAAAAATCTTTGCAAATAAATAGTTATATAAATAATATGTTTCTCTTAAATAGTGAATGAAAACGGTCCCATTAGGAACCCCTGAGGAACACCATTATGAATAATAAGGGAGCAGATCCACCGGAGTGAAGAGGCCACTAAAAGAGGGACTCAGGCAGATTATTTCTCATCGAACCTTCAGTCCTTCAGGCATAACGAAGCTGCAGATCTCTTTAGGAGTCTGTGGTTGACAGATTCAATTCAGTTTATTTCTATAGCGCCAATTCACAACACATGTCATCTCAAGGCGCTTTACAGTTCAACCAGATCATCCAGTCAGATTGATTCAAAGTTTTACTATCTAAGGGAAACCAGTTGATTGCATCGACTCATACGGAAGAGGATTAGGGCCACTGAAAAAAAAAAAAGTAAACAGATTTTTAAATTTTATTTCAGTTTAACATGGGAAAAAAGTCAGAATTCTGAGATTAAAGTCAGAATTCTGACATTAATCTCAGAATTCTGACTTTTTTCTCAGAATTCTGACTTTTTTTATTGTCAGAATTCTGAGAAAAAGTCAGAATTCTGAGAAAAAAGTCAGAATTCTGAGAATAAAGTCAGAATTCTGAGAAAAAAGTCAGAATTCTGAGATTAAAGTCAGAATTCTGAGATTAAAGTCGGAATTCTGACTTTAATCTCAGAATTCAGACCTTTTTCTCAGAATTCTGACTTTTTTATTGTCAGAATTCAGTCAGAATTCTGAGAAAAAAGTAAGAATTCTGAGATTAAAGTCAGAATTCTGAGAAAAAAGTCAGAATTCTGACTTTTTTCCCATACTATACTGAAATAAAAGAAAAAAAATCAGTTAACTTTTTTTTTTTTTTTTTTTTCCAGTGGCCCTAATCCTCTTCCGTAGACTCATGACATCTCCTCTGCTTTAATATGCTCCGGTAATACCTCACAGGTCATCTTTCATAAAGGCTAGTTCTCTCCTGGGGGCCGCTGATTACATGATGAAGGATTGTCCATAAAACTCACGAGCAGCACCTGAAAGCTCCACTGCTCATCAACAGCTCAGCTGTAGAGGTGGTCAGCAGCACCATATTCCTGGAAAGGGGACAAAAGCAGAGAAAAAGGAGAGCCCACCTGCCCCCACCCATCCTCCCCACCCAGGGGTGGAAATTAATGAATTACATTTACTCAAGTTACTGTAATTGAGTACTTTTTATGAGCAATTTGTAATTTTCTGAGTAGTTTTTGAAATATGTATTTTTTACTTTTACTCGAGTAAATTTTAACCTAAGTAGTTTCACTTTGCTACATTCAAAAAAATGTACTGATGGTGAAAAAATGAAATGTGGCCCTGCCTTGCATTTACCCATAATCCAGCGCTGCGCTTCGGAAGATGGCGGTTGCTAATCACAACTTAGGGAGTATGGATGAGGAAAGGCCTGAAGAGGAAACATATTCTGGAGACGAAAGCCAGTAAAACCCTCGGCCATATTTGGAAGGATTATTTGTTTTCAACTGCACAAAAGGGAACAATGTGATAATGCAGTGCAACATGAGCTTTCGGCTTTTAAAACATCAACATCCAATTTACGAAAAAATGTGGCGGTAACTTAGTTATCATGGTGCTGTCTGTTGGACAGTAGGATTGAAAATTGTTTTCACTTTATGGTTCAGGTTGTGACTGTCCTTGTGCTGTGAGGAAGTTTGTTCTTTAGACCAGCTGATCTTTTGCAAGTGTGGATTTCCACTGAAATACGCCCTGAAATCGATAAAAACACCTTGTGCTCAATTCGATTCATGACTCATCCTTTTTTTGCATGAAATAACTCAAAGTAACTAAGTAACTTTTACTCAAATTGCATTTTAAATGAAGTAATTTTGTACTTTTACTTGAGTAAATTTTGAGATGGGTAATTTTACTTTTACTCTGAGTAGAATTTAGGCAAAGTAAAGATACTTTTACAGTCTCTGCATCAAATTGACCATATCAATGGTTTTTTTTGCATGTTCTTTCTACGGCAATATTTACCTTTGATCACTGCTGCAATTTAAGAAAATAGAAATGTCATGAGAGCTTTCCAAAAAAAGTTTTGTTTTGTATACACTCTGTGTAAGTCTTTTACTCTTTTCTATTTTCTCCTCTTTGCTTTAATGCTCTGTAAAGCACTATGAATTCCCTCGTGTATAAATGACCTTGCATAAGTAAACCTGTTTTGTCCAGCCTTTACAGTGACTGGAATAAAACAATGTCTTCAGTCAGGAGCCTCCTCAGATCTTTTGAGACCCAGACCGCTACAGGAACACCATAGCAGCAATCATCTCTAATGAGTCCTTGAAAAAGCTCTAAGATTTCACTTCAGCATTTATGAATTATTTCTGAGCTAACATGCATGGAATGCATGCAATTATAACAACATTAACAAAAAAAGCAGAGGTTTTCTGTAGCTCCTCTTTAAACATTTTTCTGCTTCCAGCTTCCGTCTCTGAGTCTCTGCCTCCTCACCGGGTCAGATGGCTGCTTCCTCTGCACCTGGGAACCATTTCCATACATCATTAAATGTTAGCAAGGTTTCATCGTAGAACTGGGATTATCTTTGAGTCCTGATAATGGAGAAACATTGTAGGAAGTGATTGTCAGGGTTGAAGGAACCGTCTCTGATTCAGAGTACGGTTTAAAATGTGCTGCTCATCCGGACCTGAGGCCTTCTGCTCATCCAACAGAGGTGGAGGCACAGATGGACAGCAGGATTCAGGCGGCGTGGGTGGAGCTGAGCTCTGCAGGGATGGATATGATAGCATTTCCTGTCAGCCACCACATTCAGGTCAGGGACATGAAAGTTGAGCTTCAGGAAGACAGGAGAGAGATTTGATGTTGGTTTCTCCACCAGACGTCAAATTTCAAACATTTCAAAATGTATAATTTAATTATATTATTGTGAACCTTCCTGTTCTGTGAGGATTCTCTAAGGTTCACAGCAGCATAAACAATCAGATTAATAGAAAATGATGATAATTTAAAAAGTAGCAGTGGTAGATGGATGTTGCCTTCAAAAAAATCTAATCAGTTTTACCTGTAGAAGGCGCCGCGTCGCACATATAGAAGGAAATGACTGATGATCAGATAAAAACTATATCAGATATTTGATTCAAACAGGAGAAGAAGCAGATGATGACTTTATGTTAGAGACACTACTGGGCTCTGTGAGAGAGAACCAGATCCAGCTGGAGCCGCCCACAGCTGCACTGGGAACAACCCAGTAAAGACTGAGGAAGGGAAACTGGGTCAGCAGCTCTGATATAAACCAAGACAGATGGGAACCATCCAGCGCCTCAAACTGACTGAGCTTTAATTCGGAGCTCAAACTGATGCTCAGACGTTCAGCAGCTCGTTTAGATTCAGTACGGACTTTAGGATCTTCAGGGAAACCAATTCTGCTGGTCCTCTCTGTCCTACAGCACTTTTTCTAAAAGAATAAAAAACATTTATTTATGTCTACTTGTTTAAATTTTAGTTCATGTTCAGCCTCATTCCTCACATAAATATATGGATGATTTCAATGACCTAAAAAGTAAAATGTTAAATTTTCAACTTATAATTTTCCACAAGTGAAGCAATGAGAAGAAACAGGAAGTTTGCAGTGCAATTTAGAAATGTATGTCTGGGTAGTTGTAATGCATGTTATTTCATTTTTATATTGTGATTTGTCAATTACCGTTTTTTATGTGCTATTTAACAAAATTTCTGTTTAACCTCTTAACATCCACCTCATTTTGGGTAATCCTCACCTATTTTGCATACCCAAATGGAAAAGCTAATAACTTAGGAACTGTAAGCCCAAATTACACGTGCAATACATTATTTGAAAGCTAACAGCCTCTAGTTTTCTAATATATAAATTAAAATTGGGTGACTAGAACACAGACCAACCTGCATCGGTTCAAACATGACTCAAAGTTGTTGTTTTTTTTATCTTGGAAATGATAGGTCTTTTTTGAACAGCAGTAAAACAGACAATATTGAGAAAAAGCAGGTTTTATTGTATTATATTTGTTCTAAATCATGTCAACCATAAATGCTGAAAATTTCAGACCTCTAGCTAAAACAGTTCCAGAGCTGTGGGGTTTGGAACTTTTAATGTCAGATTGGAGCTGGCGCAATGGCTCCACCTGCTGGATGTTTCAATGAGACATTGGAATGATTCAATTAATTAAATCAATGAAGTTATATTTTTAGTTCTACATTAGAAATTGATCAATAAACATATTTATGAAAAAAAGTAAAGCAATATTATGTGTAACATCAGTAGTTGTTGTTAGATATCAGACGAAAATGCCGCGATAAGTACAGCTCACAATAAATAATAATAAAACTTTATTGATCTCACATTGGAAAAATTTACCTCTGCATTTAACCCATCCCCTTGGAGAGCAGTGGGCTGCCATTGTGCAGCGCCTGGGGAGCAGCATGTGGGACTTGAACTCAGAACCTCAGGATTCCAAGCTCTATGCCCTTAATACTAGGCCACCAATCCCTCTAACTTTTTAAGTCCAGGATCCAGAAAACTAAAGAAAAGTGTTTCTTTTTCTTATTTAAGTCTTTGTCTCCATTCTGAGGCGGTGTATCAGTAACTCTATACGGTAATTTAATGACAAAGATACCTGATTCAAATGTATTTTTTGTTTGGCTCTATGAGGCAAAGTTAATGGGAGATAATTTACCTTTGACTTCAGGTCTTTTAAAGCAAATTTGTCTTTTGTTTTAGGCTGGAGTTTTATTTACTAAGATAATTCATCCTAATTAATTCATATCTTTTTTACGTATAGCTTTATTTTTATGGTATTTTAAGACTCCATTGAACTAAAATGATTTCAATAGGTTTAATTATTGAGTTCAAAACTGTGATTATTTTTTATGTGAGGTGTGCATTTTAATTAAGTTCTATTTATCTAAAGAAATAACTTGATATAAATTTTTTTTTCTTTGTAGTTTTGGTCGTCTTTACATCTTTTCAACATCAGAACAAAGTTACATCATAATCATCATTATTATTTATTAAGTAAAAATCAGACTCCTCTTGCTTTTTTATTGTTTTTTTTTTCTAACAGTTGTTGCATTCTAAAATACTCATTAAAAGAGTTGTACATGAGTTGTAGTTTTCTGTGAATTATAACCAAATGAAAAATTTATTTCATAATTTTGTTTGTTCGTACCAATGATTAACAACTTACAGAATAAAATATATTAGATGAAAAACATCTCAGCCATCAGTTTTAAACTGAATCGTTTTCTGATTACAATAATTAGAAATTCCTTTAACGATCTTTACTTTGAGGAAAATGTTTTAATGAAAGTATGAATTTATATATTGACATGAGGATTTACGAATTTCCCAAAATAGAACTTTGGTTCACAATATGGAAAGAAAAAAAATCAGCAATAAAGACAGTTGATTATCAATACCATATTGTTTTATTTAGTCAATATGTATGCTAATCACTTTAAATCCTTATCTATTTAGAATACACTATTGATTTTATTTATTCATGAAAATCTTTTAAAATATAAGTCAATTTATTTTCATAAGTTCTTTAAAGGCTAATCCTTTTATGCTTCTGAAAAGATTGAATAGATTTATTCAGAGAATGATTCAACCTGCAGCAACACTAAAACCTACATGCAAAAAGTGAGAGCATGCTGCCCTCTGCTGGAGCTCAGCGTTAATGCAGCCAAAGCTGCACTGGCTTCACTTTGCTGATGGATTTGAGAGGTTATAATGGAGCTTAAAGCATTCCTTATTTTTATTAACTTACATAGTAGAGTTTAACTTCTTAGCGGCCTACTGTTTAATGCTATTTTTGTGAAAACTTAATAAAGGGTTAATTAATTAAGGGTTTAAAAAAGATAAAGAAATTAGGTAATCACACCTTTAAATACAAGGAAAGCATTTTGAATGCATTTTATGAGTGATAGAAATACATAAACTTATAAGAAATTCTTAGAGTCACAATATTGACACAGAGCCAATAAATTGCTAGTTTAAAACTAAGACCGTCAATCTCAGTACCTGAGCAAGCCCCTTAAATCCACAATAGTCTCCAGTTGCTGCAAGCTCCTCACAGTTCCCTACAGGATGATAAATTAAGCGGAACCTTTTTCATCAGTCTAACTTCACAATTTGATTGAACTTTCTCTGTAAAGTGCCATGAGATTGCAAGTGTTGTTAATTGTTGTTATACTATGTTCAAAACCATTTCCTGGTTCTTTATCATTTTAGCCATGATTAAAGTAGAAAATCTGCAGCTACGGGTTGGAGACACCTGTTCTAGAGGAGTTCCCACATCAGATCTGTCTGAAATCTTCAGCAATCTCCTTTGCTTTATTCGGGATCAGATGACTATGTCCACCTGATGCCGCAAGATCTTCCAGCAGCACCATACACTCCGTCTCTGATGCACCCAAAGGCTGCAGCTCCATCCTGTTGATTGGTTGAGAACAAACCCATTGAAGCAGGAGAGTCAATGGCAGACATTGAAAGTGAAACATTTGAAGTGTGAGAAGGAAGTTTTGGGTCAAAGGAAAGTGGGACGGCTGTTTGTCTGTGTTATCTACACAGATGTTTATGTAGTCCACACTCAGTCATCGCATTGATGTCCTCTCCATGTGGCTGACACAGTTCATCCCACTCTGTAAACCCCAAAAACCTTGCAGAGCTTCTTCAGCTTCCTGTGACCATCTTCTTACAGTCCTTTTTAATTCAGAATGTCTATTAAAAGTGGCTTATACTCTGTGCAGAGAAATATAAGATCTGATTTGTGATCCAATTTCCTGAGAAGAAGTTTATCTTTAGCTATGCATGAGTCCTAGACATTTGCATAAAACCAGAAAAGATAGAAGACATCGACATAAATGCAGACTGTGGAAGAACCACAGAGCTGGCATCAGTAGACCTTGGTGCTGCATTCAACATTTTTAAACAGTCCAATTTATTAGAGCTCCTGGAAAACTTGGTTGATCTTTCTGGCTTAACTCCTACCTGAAAGACAGAGACTTATTGTGTCACATGATCACAATAATCACATGTAGCTTTCTCAGGGGGCTATCCTGATGCACCTCCTGTTCAATCTTCCCAAAACTGAGATCCTAAACAACAACATCAGAAAATACACCTATGCAGATGACGCCCAGCTATTTAATACTACGCCATCAGAGGATTATGAATTAATTCAAGCACTGGGTTTCATTGGAAAAGGGGGACTTTGCTCTTCTCTGACCAAAAGAGAGTTCCTGTCTTAAAGGGAGGAGTTCAAGTATATTGGGATAAATGGATTGGCATGACTGCTGCCATAATGCAGACGCTGCGCTTAGCTGTTGTTGTGAAGAGCGCGCTGGGTGAAAAAACACAGCTCCAGTGGGTCTATGTTACCAGCCATTACCCAGATATTATGACGTATGGATCAGAAATCATAGCTAAAATGAGCTTCCTCTGCAGGGTTGCTGCACACTGCCTTAGATATGGGATAAGGAGTTTGGCCATCCATGAGAGGCTCTAGGTATAGCCTCATTCGATAGATGGTCTAGGCATGTCCCACATGGAGGAGGCCAAGGATGGCTAAGAAAACCCTAGAGGGTCTGATGAGGACGTGTCTGGGGAGGGGAAGGTCCTAATGTCTGTGCTGTAATCGCTGTCCTTTTGATCTGCAGTAGCCACGGTTACGTCCTGGATGAGAACAACCATCAGGATGTTTAGGATTAATTTCTTTTTATTTTATTTTCTGTTTCTAGAGGACGCTGGAGCGGACAGACATCTTGCTGCTTGGACCATCAACTACCTCACTGAATGCCCTCTGTATCTGCAGCTTTACGGCTGTCAGTCAGAGGTGGCAGTCTGCAGTACCTGGGCTCCCCAGGGTACCGCCCAGTCTCCGTCCTGTCTCCTTTCCTCTTCACCCTTTACACAGACTTCCCCTACAACACGGACAGCTACCATCTCCAGAAGTTCTCCTCTGACTCGGCCATTGTATGCTGTGTTTCTGAGGGGAAAGAGCTGGAATAACAATCGGTCATCATTGCTGGTCATCAAGAAGAACCAACAGTGTCTTAACACCAGTAAGACCAAGGAGATGGTGATCGAGTTCAGGAAAAGACTCACTCCCCCATGAACATCCAGAGGCAGGACATAGAAATAATGTCAATCAATCAATTAATCAATAATATAACTGTTGCATCTGTTTATTTCTATAACTGTTCACTCTTATGTTTAAGTCAGCTAAAATAGACATTCTTAAGTTGACATATGAGAGCTATCAGAGTGGCTGCAGCATCACCTTATATGGTAATGCTATTAACAGGACTGAACGCTGACTGCGGGCTTTGGGGGACACACATCCTGCTGACTTTAGGATAAAATTGGAAAGTATGTAGAAAGGATGCAAAAAGGCCTGAGAGAGAAGGTGATATCTTCCTCTTCAATTCGTGCCTATACCATTGATTTTGTTAAACATGACTGGAATCCAATAATAAACAAAATACAAAGAAAGAATAAAACTGATAAAGCATTAAAGTATACACAGAAATGCATATAGGAATCTTTATTTCAATAATTGAAGTTAGAAATGATAAAGATAATAGATAAACATATTACAAAGGTAATTCAAAATAAGCTAAAAATACACATTATGTATCTATAACTTCTGCTTACATTGATTATTTGCTCTATTTTTCTGTGGTATATTTATATGCCTATATATTTATTTAGTTTGTGTTTGTTGCTGCATTTATTTTATATTTTGTCAGACATCAATCTCCATAAAGCATATTCAACAAAGGTAAAATAAAGAAGAATTTTTAGCCAAAATGTGTGATGAAACTAAAGCACAATTTATCTCAATAAAAAAGATTAAAATCAGAACAGGACAACAAATGCAGAGGCTGTTAAACAGATTTAAAATGATTTATTGAAACTGAAGTGACTGGGATCAAGGTTTCATAGACAGTCATTATTAATTAGTAATCACCTAATCATTAGCCTGGATCAGAGGTCCCACCAGGTCTTGGTTCTATCATTTTTAGTCTCCCCTGAGACTAAAAACGGTGCAAACATGACCGAGATGTTCCGGTACACACAGATATAAAGAATAATAAAGAATATCAGTTAAAATACAAGACCCTGGAGAGACGCCTAACTAGCTCTTATGAACCGGGAGGTCTAAAATTAATATTGGAGCAAGATTTTTTAAAAGAGAAAATCTTTAACTGTGAAAACAAAATACAAAGAAGCAGAAGATGTTGATAAAATCTAGACTGAATATTTTAATGTTGTTAATTTTTTAATCCAGATCTAAACATTTTAACAGGAGCCAAGATGCTTACTTTGTATAATTTACAAAACCAGAAGAATAATTCAAGATTGATTAATGATAAGGTTTTTCTAAAGAATAATAAAAAAAAAAAAAACAACTCTCTAAATGTTTCATCCATTATCATACATTTCTAAAACTCCAGAGGCTGCCTTCTAAAGTGTAATTAATTCAGTCTACAGAACAGATTTCTTCTAAATGATGTAATCATAAAAATTGAAAGTGAAAGTAACCTGGATGCAGAGGATATAAATGATTCAGCAGCATCTCAGTCGTGCACTGACCAGCAGTTCTGTTTCTCACTCAGAGGGCTGCACCGCAAAGCTACATCGTTTTTCTTTTCTTTTACTTTCTTGTGTCTCAGTTCTCTTGAGAAAGAAACATTATATGTGATCACAAATTATCCCTGATTGTGGTAGTTTTTATATTAAACTGTAATTTTTAAGGTAGATTTTTTATTTTATCCAGATTGTCTATGAAATTATTGATACATTTTAAATAAAATTAATTACTTTTTTGTGTTTAGTTAATCAATGTAATTATTATTCGATTTGATTCAAAAATACTTACTTAATTCCAAAGGGGAAATAATTTTTACAGTAACTCATAGGTTAGTTTTTAAACAGGTTCTGTAGGTGTTCATAGCTTTATCATTGGATTCACTGAAATTGTTTAAAATGTTAAAGTTAGATTAGAGTTAAAGCTACAGTGTGTAATAATTACAGGCATATACAGTCAGAAATGTAATATGTTATACATAACTATGTTATTTATCATCATCTACGAGCTCAGCCTCTTAACCTTAATATTTGCGTTGCCTTAGATTTCGTTATTTATAATTACATAGGAGCGGGTCTCGCAGCCATGGAGGCAGACATATTTGCACTACGGCAGCGCAGAGCCAACAAACTAGCGATTGCGAGATCGCCCATTACGCTCGAAAGTAACTACGGCAATTTGAGAGAGATGAACTGAGACGGTACTGAACACACAGACTAATGAAATACTATCTGTAAAATTATCTATGTAAACAAACCTCATCACTTGAGAAGGTAGGTGATGCGGACGTCGTGGAAGACATTTTGTCCCAACGCTCGCCGTAATGTTCGGGGGGAGAAGCGGTGGGGGGGAGATGTTCATGTTGCTGCAGTCTGCAGTCTGACCGCTAGATGTCGCTAAAAGTTACACACTGTAGCTTTAACTGGAGTGTTTTTTTTTTTGTATTATAGTGATGGGAAATTCTGGCTCTGCACCTCCTTCTCCTCCTCCTCCTCCACCTCGTAAGTTGAATTGAAAACTAATACACACCTTTTTAATGCTATAAATAACATTTGATCTTTAATTGACAGTTCTTGATAAGCCATGGCTGCAGATGCGGTGGGGGTGAGTGTCTCTGCATCTATAATCAACATCTGCATTATTATAATGCAGTGATTCCACGTTGAATCTCTACTTCCTCTTTTCTAATCCTCTAAACCAGGGGTCTCAGACTCACGGCCCTCGGGACAATAGTTTACAGTTGATTTATTAAAAATGCTTTTCAGTAAAAGTCAACAGCAATAAATAACAAAACAAATTATAATTTTATTCAAAATGTATTTATTAAAATGCTTAACAATTCCTGTAATGAATGAATAGCACAATGAAAGAAATAATGTTACATCTAAACATCCCTCACTTAACAATAAAAGTTAACAATAACTCTCAACTCCCAATAACACATGATACTCAGCCTCAGCAATGAACGAAATAATGTCTGTTCTGTAGGCTATTGGTAAAAATAAATTAACAAATGTGTAGCAAAAATTATTCAAAATGTACCAAAAACAACGTATCAATAGACTATCTTTACTTTCGGTGTCCAGGTGGCTTTTCAGATCCCTTGCACCTCCATTGGACACCGAGACATATGTGCCTGCTTTGCACACTGTGCACAAGGCCTCCCATTTGTCTCGACCCGGTCTGAAAGCGGGGAAACTCTTTTGTAAAACGTCGGTAAACATACATTTGCGGCTTTGCATGTTGTTGGCATACTGACAGCCACGCTATCTATCTATCTTCTAATTAAGAACAGGGCTGCCCGCACTGGCGCGGCTCAGGGGTTACGTCACACGCAGCGTCGTGCGCAGTGCTCTAGGGCCCTAGCGCCTGTAAATTTAATGGTCCAATGATGGTAATTTAAAAAACAGGACATTTCCTTACTTTCTAAAAAAAACCCGGGACGCCCGGGACAGGAGGTGAAATACGGACATGTCCTGGGAAATACGGACGTTTGGTCACCCTACAATAGTTTGTGGCCCCCCGCCTTAATATGAAAGTTTAAAGGGGAACGTCGTTTTTGTTACATTGGCCCCTTGATTTTACGTTATTACATCATGTTCTACTCACCCTTATGAGTTTTGTGTCATTTGGAGCTGTTCTGAAGATATTCCGTTCCTATGGGCAAACGACTTGAAGGCACAAACTAAACTGTTCATAATTTATTCTTTACGGTACGCCAGCATTCATAACATGTAGGCCAATCACTGTCCCCCAGACATACGCGGTTATATTTTCTATATTTATATCTTTTAAAAACGAAGCAGCGCGTGTATGACGTAATCCGCGCGCTAGTTTTCCTCACATGCCTGGAAGATGTCTAGTGCTACTACCACGGATGATCTCGCTCTTCAAATGGAATTGAACGATTCAGATTAGGTCGCCGAATGAATAGAAGGGGTAGAGCGTAGCCGCCTGTGGCCCGGGCTGCCTGTTGCAACTCCGGTCCGTTGTGATGACTGATATTCCCAAAATTAAGGCTTTGTAATATGACAATGCAGTGAACTTTGGCCACGCTGCCACACAGAGCTCTGTGCAGAGTTTTCCACAAAGCAGATCTGTGCTGAACTTTCTTGGTCCGGCTGCCTTGATCACCGATTGGATGCAACCAGTTCAAATGCATTGGCTGTGGAAAAGAAGGAAAGACATTATTATCATATTAGGAAAACGTGCATATTTAAAGCGCGTTGTCTCGGTAAGAACGCGCATCTTGACGGGTCAAAATGTGTGTTTTTGACCCAGTTAAGAATGTGCATTTTGCGGTACCATCAAAAGCGGCACTTGCTGGTAAAAGACGTCGAAAAAAACGGCGAAGTTTCGGAAAACGGGCACTTTTAGCGGGTGAATTTCAATCTTAACATGGTAATTAGATGCGAAGAGTGGCCTTCTTGGCTTGCCATACTCCATTACTCGACACACGCCTCGAAACCTCGGCTCATCTCATAACATCACTAGTTTCTCATTTTGTTGCGCAACTCCAAAGAAATGAACCAATTCCAGAGTTTTATTGATCGTTCACAAAATCACTGAAAATAAACTAAAAGAATCCTTAAACGAAAAAATTTACAAAAATCAAAGGGCTTATTTAATACTTGGAGGACATATCTTCAATTCGGCCACAAAATTAACTAAAAAAGAGAATGATCTTTTCATCTACAAGAACATTTTAAGATAAATAAATTAGATTTGATAACATTGAAAGTTTTTTTAAGAGCTTTTCTTGTGGAAAACCTGATCCGGCTCAACCTCACCCAGACTCTACCTCCAGAGGCCCCTGGTTAAATTGAGTCTGAGACCCCTGTTCTAATCCTTCCTTCATATTTTTCTCCTCTTTGAGTTGACGCATATAGCGTTAACTACAACTAGGGGGCGCTGTAATGGTTGTTTTCATAAACAGGGACAGTGAGACTAACCTGCAATTCATAAACGACTACAAACCAACAGCTGATGATCAGCAGCAGTTCAGGATCCTTCTCCATGGACTAGTTGGAGCTGGAAAATACAGTTTCATCTGTTCAGTCTTGAGTGTCTTGGAGGGCTGAGTCCGTGTCAGGGCTACTGTATGTAACACTGGGCAGGACATCTTCAACAAAGAGGTAAACAAAAATATTTCTCTCTAATTAGTATCAGAGAAAGATTATCATTGTTTCCTCTTTTATTTATTTATTTATTAAATGATTAGTTCACACAATTATTGAATTATATAGTTTAAGCAACTTTTTTAATTTTCACATAATCTGTTTTGCTACCTTTTACTTTTTTTTTAATATTTCCTGAATGTAACATGTTTATTCTGGAAAGAGGAGAGAAACTAGAGTAACAGGTTTGCACAAAGCAACAGGGTTAAAAGAACAGATTATAATTCATTGTATATTATGACATGACTGGGACAAAGAACTGGGACAATAGTCAGCACCCCCCCTTGGACATTTTATGCAAAACATTACCTATTATCACTCATGTGCAACATTCTTCTCTCTCACTTGCCCACTACTGTGTAGCCTGTGTTATTTATTCTTATTTATAAGGTCAGTACAATTCTACGGAGCCCCCTGGATGTCAGGGTAAAAAAAAAAAAAAGCCGGTGGAAATCCGTGGCCACGGATTGATAAACTGACCGCACGGTTTTCGGATGCGTGCGCTCTCGGTTTATTAATTCGTGCCCGCGGATTGAGAAACTGTGCTCTTGGTTTATTGATCCGTGCGCTAGGATCAATAAAATGTGTGCCCTGCTTTGCATTCCGTGCGCACACAGCTGCTCCGTAACCTTCAGAGCTCAATGCAAGTTCAAGCTCTAAAGCATGCTCCTTAAAGCATCGCACTGCTCTAAGTCTATGTGTTTATATATATATATATATATATATATATATATATATATATATATATATATATATATATATATATATGTAAGACTTTGTACTTATCTGATTAAGTCACCTGTGTCAAAGGAATCAGTGACTATGAATCTTTACAATTAAATAGCGCATCTCAGAAACTAGGTTCAACTCAGGAGGAGCAAGGGAAACAATGTGTTGAACAAAACACATTTATTACACATTTTGACAATAATGAAACAGAACAAAAATAGTCAATGTTTTCTTTTAGTAGTCCTAAGTCTAGTCAGTCAAGTTCAAAAGTTTTTTTTCCTTTCATTTGTTTTCAGTTCAGTTCAGTTTTCAGATCTGAGTGTTATGTGGTAGCTACCCGGGTAGTGTTAATATTCAATTCAATTCAATTCAGTTTATTTATATAGCGCCAAATTCACAACACATGTCATCTCAAGGCACTTTACAGTTCAATCAGATCATACAGTCAAATTGATACAAAGTTTTCTATCTAAGGAAAACCAGTTGATTGCATTGACTCATTGACTCAAATACAATCCCTCACACTAAGCATGCTTGTAGCGACAGTGGAGAGGAAAAACTCCCTTTTAACAGGAAGAAACCTCCAGCAGAACCAGGCTCAGTGTGAGCGGCCATCTGCCAAGGCCGACTGGGGTTCAAGGAGACAGAAGCAGAGATACAAAAAGCAGCTGTAAAAGGCGGCCCCGTCCAGGAAACACACAGCCAGG
This sequence comes from Cyprinodon tularosa, assembly GCF_016077235.1. Classification (NCBI taxonomy): domain Eukaryota; kingdom Metazoa; phylum Chordata; class Actinopteri; order Cyprinodontiformes; family Cyprinodontidae; genus Cyprinodon; species Cyprinodon tularosa. The sequence continues at coordinate 1,432,194 of NW_024039050.1, read as the reverse complement.
CAGACGAGCTCCAAGGCAGCTCCCATGCCAGAGGATGAAGAGAGCACATCCACCCAGCCACGGCCAGAGAAACAGGACCACACTGGAAGACAGGCCGATCTCCAACATCTACAAACAAGGGTGTTGATGGAAGCAGCACAGCTGATGTTTCTTTCCTGGATGACGTCACAGCCAAACAGGAACAGACGAGGCAAAGCTACTCTGAGGAAAAGCAGAGAGAGCAGAAGGTTAGAGATTGAACAAACAGATTCTGCAGAATAGGAGAACAGAGAGAGAATGAAGCAGAATGATGAAATGGGGGTCCCTATGTCCTCCAAAAGTCTACGCCTATAGCAGCATAACTATAGAGAGAGAGCTCAGGATAACCTGAGCCACCCTAACTATAAGCTTTATCAAAAAGGAAAGTTTTAAGCCTAGTCTTAAAAGTAGACAGAGTGTCTGCCTCACGGACTAAAACTGGTAGTTGGTTCCACAGGAGAGGAGCCTGATAACTAAAAGATCTGCCTCCCATTCTACTTTTAGAAATTCTAGGAACCACTAGTAAACCTGCAGATTGAGAGCGAAGTGCTCTGTTAGGAACATAAGGAACAATCAGATCTCTGATATAAGATGGAGCTTGGCCATTTAAGGCTTTATATGTGAGAAGGAGGATTTTAAATTCTATTCTTGATTTAGCAGGAAGCCAATGAAGAGAAGCCAGGATAGGAGAGATATGATCTCTCTTTTTAATTTTCATCAGAACTCTGGCTGCAGCATTTTGGATCAGCTGAAGGCTTTTAACTACAATTTGTGGACTTCCTGATAGTAAAGAATTACAATAGTCCAGCCTTGAAGTAACAAATGCATGGACTAGTTTCTCAGCATCACCCCTGGACAGGAGATTTCTAATTTTTGCAATGTTCCTCAGATGAAAGAAGGAAATTCTAGAAACCTCTTTGATCTGGGATTTAAATGAAATATGTGCAATCCCACCGAACAAGTGGAACAGAAGAAGGTTCTTCTTTGACGTATAGTGGACACAGTGTCAATCTGCTCTTCTGGATCCTGGCTCGCCGGTCTCTCAACACACAAAAAAAACAACCGGAGATTCCCATCAAGAAAATAAATAAATGTAATATCAAAAATAAAGTTCTTCCGGGTCCGGGTACACGGGAATCAAAAATCAACCATAGATGGAAACTAATTCTTGAAAAATATTGAAAATAACACAGAGTTTTGTCAATAAAATGACCACAAAACGATTTTCCAGTTTCTTCTTCTGGTTATTCTAGCCTTTTTCTCTGCAGCATATCAATATAGTTTTAGACTACTTGAAACCATTTACCGCCACCTATCGGCAATGTGGTGTATTACAGGCTATAATTCATATTTGTTAAATTAACATGGGTTACATATATATGTATATATATATATATATATATATATATATATATATATATATATATATATATATATATATATATATATATATATATATATATATATATATATATATATATATATATATATATATATATATATATATATATATATATATATATATATATATATATACAGGTGCTGGTCATAAAATTAGAATATCATGAAAAAGTAGATTGATTTCAGTAATTCCATTTAAAAAGTGAAACTTGTATATTATATTCATACATTACATACAAACTCATATATTTCAGATGTTTATTTTGTTTAATTTTGATGATTACAAATGACAACAAATGAAAATCTCAAATTCATCATATCAGAAAATTAGAATATTACTGAAGACCAATAAAAACAAAGGATTTATAGAAATGTTGGCCAACTGAAAAGTATGAACATGAAAAGTATGAGCATGTACAGCACTCAGTATTTAGTTGGGCCTCCTTTGGCCTGTATTACTGCAGCAATGCGGCGTGGCATGGAGTCGATCAGTCTGTGGCACTGCTCAGGTGTTATGATAGCCCAGGTTGCTCTAATAGTGGCTTTTAGCTCTTCTGAATTGTTGGGTCTGGTGTATTGCATCTTCTTCTTCACAATACCCCATAGATTTTCTATGGGGTTAAGGTCAGGAGAGTTTGCTGGCCAATTAAGAACAGGGATACCATGGTCCTTCAACCAGGTACTGGTAGCTTTGGCACTGTGTGCAGGTGCCAAGTCCTGTTGGAAAATGAAATCTGCATCTCCAAAAAGTTGGTCAGCTGCAGGAAGCATGAAGTGCTCTAAAACTTCCTGGTATGTGGCTGCGTTGACCCTGGACCTCAGAAAACACAATGGACCAACACCAGCAGATGACATGGCACCCCAAACCATCACTGACTGTGGAAACTTTACACTGGACTTCAAGCAACGTGGATGAAGTGCCTCTCTTCTTTTCCTCCAGACTCTGGGACCTTGATTTCCAAAGGAAATGCAAAATTTACTTTCATCAGAGAACATGACTTTGGACCACTCACCAGCAGTCCAGTCCTGTTTCTCTTTAGCCCAGGCAAGACGCTTCTGACGCTGTCTGTGGTTCAAGAGTGGCTTGACACAAGGAATGCGACAGCAGAAACCCATGTCTTTCATACGTCTGTGTGTGGTGGTTCTTGAAGCACTCACTCCAGCTGCAGTCCACTCTTTGTGAATCTCCCCCACATTTTTGAATGGGTTTTGTTTCACAATCCTCTCCAGGGTGCGGTTATCTCTCTTGCTTGTACACTTTTTTCGACCACATCTTTTCCTTCCCTTCGCCTCTCTATTAATGTGCTTGGACACTGAGCTCTGTGAACAGCCAGCCTCTTTAGCGATGACCTTTTGTGTCTTGCCCTCCTTGTGCAAGGTGTCGATGGTCGTCTTTTGGACAACTGTCAAGTCAGCAGTCTTCCCCATGATTGTGTAGCCTATAGAACTAGACTGAAAGACCATTTAAAGGCTTTTGCAGGTGGTTTGAGTTAATTAGCTGATTAGAGTGTGGCACCAGGGGCCATCAATTTTGAACCTTTTCACAATATTCTAATTTTCTGATATGATGAATTTGAGATTTTCATTTGTTGTCATTTGTAATCATCAAAATTAAACAAAATAAACATCTGAAATATATGAGTTTGTATGTAATGTATGAATATAATATACAAGTTTCACTTTTTAAATGGAATTACTGAAATCGATCTACTTTTTCATGATATTCTAATTTTATGACCAGCACCTGTATATATATATATATATATATATATATATATATATATATATATATATATATATATATATATATATATATATATATGTGCGCAAAGAATGCAAAGCAGAGCACACAGTTTATTGATCCTAGCACACGGATCAATAAACCAAGAGCACAGTTTCTTAATCTGCGCATACGTATTGGAAAACCGTGCGCTCAGTTTATCAGTCCGGCTTTTTTGTTGTTGTTTTTTTTGTTTTTACCCTGACACCCACCCTCCGTAAATTTCTGCAGTACAGGGGCAATAATCCAAGTCAACTATTGTGGAGTCATTCCCTTAGCTCCCTACTGTGCAGATATTTTTATATCTAAGGGAAACATATTCCAGGACATTACAACTTTTGCTTTTCTGTGCTATTTACAGTCTTTTTATATTTTCTGTTGTATTTATACCTTTATGGGCATCTTGCTTTAACTCTTTCTACTCCACCTAAGCTACTGAAACAAGAATTTCCCTGAAGGAGTAATCCCAAGGGATAAATGAAGTTGAGTCTAAGAATAATCCTATCCATCCATCCATCCATCCATCCATCCATCCATCCATCCATTTTCCTCCGCTTATCCGGGGTCGGGTCGCGGGGAGGGCAGCTTAAGAAGGGAGGCCCAGACTTCCCTCTCCCCAGCCACTTCTTCTAGCCCCTTAGGAGGAACCCCAAGGCGTTCCCAGGCCAGCCAAGAAACATAGTCTCCCTCCAGCGTGTCCTGGGTCTTCCCCGGAGCCTCCCCCCGGTGGGACGTGCCCGGAACACCTCATCAGAGTGGCGTCCATGAGGCATCCTAACCAGATGCCCGAGCCTCCTCAACTGGCTCCTCTCGATGTGGAGGAGCAGCGGCTCTACTCCGAGTCCCTCCCGGTTGACCGGGCTTCTCACCCTATCTCTAAGGGAGAGCCCAGACACACTACGGAGGAAACCCATTTCGGCCGCTTGTATCCGCGATCTCGTTCTTTCGGTCATGGCCCAGAGTTCATGACCATAGATGAGGGTAGGAACGTAGATCGACCGGTAAATCGAGAGCTTTGCTTTTTGACTCAGCTCTCTCTTCACCACGACGGAGCGGTACAGCGCCCGCTTCACGGCAGATGCTGCGCCAATCCGCCTGTCGATCTCCCGCTCCCTTCTTCCCTCATTCGTGAACAATATCCCGGGATGCTTAAACTCCTCTACTTGGGGCAGGACACCCCCCCTGACCCGGAGAAGGCACTCTACTCTTTTCCGGCTCAAGACCATGGCCTCGGATTTGGAGGCACTGATCCCCATCCTGGCCGCTTCACACTCGGCTTTGAACCGATCCAGCGAGAGCTGCAGATCACGACCTGATGAAGCCAATAGGACCACATCATTTGCAAAAAGCAGAGACGCAATCCTAAGGCTACCAAAACAGATCCCCTCAACACCTAGAAATTCTGTCCATGAAGGTAATGAACCGAATCGGTGACAAAGGGCAGCCCTGGCGGAGTCCAACTCTCACTGGAAACGAGCCCGACTTAATGCCGGCAATGCGGACCAGACTCTAACACCGGTCATACAGGGACCTGACAGCCTGTATCAAAGGGCCCGGCACCCCGCACTCCTGGAAATACCCCCGCAGGGCCCCCCGAGGGACATAAAGTCCACAAAGCACATGTAGACTGGTTGGGCGAACTCCCATGCACCCGCCAGGACCCTGCTGAGGGTGTAGAGCTGGTCCAGCGTTCCACGACCAGGACGAAAACCACATTGCTCTTCCTGAATCCGAGGTTCGACTATCCGACGGACCTTCCTCTCCAGCACCCCCGAATAGACCTTGCCGGGGAGGCTTAAGAGTGTGACTCCCCTGTAATTGGAGCACACCCTCCGGTCCCCCTTTTTAAATAGGGGGACCACCACCCCAGCGTGCCAATCCAGGGGGACTGCCCCCGATGTCCATGCAATGTTGTAGAATCGCGTCAGCCAAAACAACCCTACAACATCCAGGACCTTGAGGAACTCCGGGCGGATCTCATCCACCCCCAGGGCCCTGCTACCAAGGAGCTTTTTAACCACCTCGGCGACCTCGCCCACAGAGATTGGAGAGCCCAGTCCAGAATCCCCAGGCCCAGCTTCCTCAATGGAAGGCATGTTGGTGGGATTGAGGAGGTCATCGAAGTATTCCGCCCACCGACCCACAACGTCCCGAGTCGAGGTCAGCAGCACACCATCCCCACTATAAACAGTGTTGGTGCTGCACCGATTCCCCCTCCTGAGACGCCGGATGGTGGACCAGAATCACTTCAGAGCCATATGGAAGTCTTTCTCCATGGCCTCTCCAAACTCCTCCCACACCCGAGTTTTTGCCTCAGCACCCACCCGAGCCGCATGCCGCTTTGCCCGCCGTTACCCATCAACTGATTCCGGAGTCTCACAGGCCAAAAAGGCCCAATAGGCCTCCTTTTTCAACCAGACAGCATCCCTCACCGGAGGTGTCCACCTACGGGTTCGAGGGTTACCGCCACAACAGGCACCAACAACCTTGCAGCCGCATCTTAGATAAGCCGTCTCGACAATGGAGGAATGGAACATGGTCCACTCGGACTCAATGTCCCCCATCTCCCCCGGGACGTGTTCGAAGTTTTGCCGAAGATGGGAGTTAAAGCACTGCCTAACAGGGGACTCCGCCAGACGTTCCCAGCAGACCCTCACAACAAGTATGGGCCTGCCAGGTCTGACCGGCATCCTCCCCCACCAACGGAGCCAACTCACCACCAGGTTGTGGTCAGTGGAAAGCTCCGCACCTCTCTTCACCCGAGTGTCCAAGACATACGGCCGCAAGTCAGATGAAACGATGACAAAGTCGATCATCGAACTGTGGCCTAGGGTGTCCTGGTGCCAAGTGCACATATGGACACCCTTATGCTTGAACATGGTGCTTGTTATGGACAATCCATGACGAGCGCAGAAGTTCAACAACAGAACAGCGCTCGAGTTCAGGTCAGGTGGGTTATTCCTCCCAACCACGCCCCTCCAGGTCTCACTGTCATTGCCCACGTGAGCATTGAAGTCTCAAGAAACAATGTGCAATGTGTGGTGGGTGAAGCCACCCACCACAAATTGCACCCGACCCCTATGGCCCCTCATACGGGTGGTGGGCTCATGTAAGGGGGGACCCATGTTTCCTCTTCGGGCTGAGCCCTGCCGGGCCCCATGGGTAAAAGCCCGGCCACCAGGCGCTCGCCATCGTTCCCCCCCTCCAGGCCTGGCTCCAGAGTGGGGCCCCGGTGACCCGCGTTCGGGCGAGGGAACGTCGAATCCAAATATTGTACTCATCATAGGGGTCTTCGGGCTGAGCTTTGTCTGGTTCCTCACCTAGGACCTCTCTGCCTTGGGTGGCCCTACCAGGTGCACAAAGCCCCAGACAGCATAGCTCCCAGGATCATTGGGACACTCAAACCTCTCCACCACGATAAGGTGGCAGCCCAAGGAGAGGAAGAATCATCCTAATGTTGTATAAATTATATACTATTATATCTTTCTTCTAAAATAATAAACAGGATAGCTCGTATAAAACACTGCACATGTAAAAAGTGCAGTCTAGAACTTTTAAAAAATATAGTGGAGACATTTAAGATTTTTCAGTATTTTTCCCAAAAACCACCATGAAATAAATGGTTACATTTATTAAACAGGCTGCACAGTGACGCAATAGGTATTACTGCTGCCTTGCAGCAAGAAGGTTCTGGGTTCAATTCCTGGCCCGGGGTCTTTCTGCATGGAGTTTGCATGTTGTCCATGAGCATGCATGGGTTCTCTCCGGGTCCAAATACATGACTGTTAGGTTAACTGGCTTCTCTAAATAAGGTGTGAACCAATGGTATGTCTCAGTGTTGCCCTGCAACAGCCTGGCGACCTGTCCAAGGTCTCTCGCCCATTGACAGCTGGAGATGGATGTATTAAACATTAATGTAACCCTGTTACACTCATCAACTCATCTACTGTTACACTCACCTACTTGATTTTGTTCACAAGTACATTTTTTCTGTTTTAGCTGGTTTACTATCTGACTGATACAAAATGTAGCGAGTAAAACGAAAGACAAAAATAGGACTATAGTAATGTGGATTATTATGATAACATGAGTAACAGATGCTGTTGCTTTGAGTGACACACTCCAGTTTCTCTTAAAGTATTTAGAAAATATAAAAAATAGAAGTGATGACCTAACCTAGGCTAATGTAAATGATCTGAGCAATAGTTTGGACGATATATTTTCTTTCAGGTCCTGTATCTGACTTTTTTTTCATTTTTTCCTGATGGCTTAAAAGTTTTAAGTAACAGGATTATGCCAAGAATATAGTTTTAGAGCATAATTGATATTGTTTGTTCGAAATTTGTAGGTAGAGACACTAAGTGTCCTCCAATTCTGGAATGTATTCACATCATGTTCTCCCACTTTAACCTGGAATACACATTTCTAAGTATACAGAAAATATACATTTAACATAGAATAACCTGATTAAATGAAAAAGCTAAAGTTTAAAATTTCTGTGTTTCATTTTTGATCTTTATTTTTTCTTTTATAACAGTACAAAAGCTACAGCATCAAAAAAGGAAACCAGGGAATAGTGTATCCGATTGTACTAAATGACATGATGGATCTGGAAAGCGGCAATCGGGGACAGAGAAGAGTCTATATGAAAGACGTGGAAATGGCTCTGAAAGGACACATCATGGATGGTTACACAGTAAGATTTCTGCTGCAGCTTTTAAAGTGGAAAAAACAGCCAACAAAGTGTTATTGATGTGTTCATAATTCATTCATTTTTTTTTTATTTAGTTAAACTCTGGAAAATGTTTGTCTAAAACTGATCAGTTCTACAACGAGACTCCAACTGTCAATGACCAAGTCCATGTCCTGGTTTCTGTCATTGATGTCAACACCATAACTCTAATGGCATAAAGCACTATAGAGACATTTCAGAGCATCAGAGATGACGCCACTGACCAGGGTGAGACAAAACTTTATTCCAAAGAAGAAAAACACTTGTTAGTTGTTTAACTCTCAACATAGCAACTGATGAATGAAAAAAGTTATAATTTTGTCACATCAAAGTACAGAACCTTAGTTTTATGGTAGTAATACAGTATGTAAGTGTCTCTCTTTGTTTCATCTCTACAGGGATTCCTAATGTGATCCTTCTCACCAAAATTGATGAACTCTGTTCTGAGACCCAGAAAGATGTAAAAAATGTCTGCAGGAGCCGGCTAATAAAACAAAAGGTAAATAATATTTTGTCCCACATTCTCAGTGAGTGTTCGAATCTTTGTTTGTAACCTTTCACTAATTTTCTTCTTCCTAACTGAGTGTTGCTACTTTTAATAACAGCTTTTGCATTTTATCTGCAGGTTGAGGAAACCAGCAAAATATCGGGAATCCCAGAGAACTGCATCTTCCCTGTAAAAAACTACCGTACAGAGAGAAGTTTGGACAAAGATATGAATGCTCTGCTCCTGAACAGCCTGAGATGCATCATTGAGATTGGAGAAGAACACCTGACCAATAAGAGGATGTAAATCTAACAAGCTATGTCATAGTGTTAAAAGCATCACAACTTTAGCACGTTTCATCTAATATTTTCACTGAATAAATCCAAACTGTTTTTTCTTTAACAAGCATTTTAGTTTAATTCATTTTATTTGTATAGCACCAGTTCACATCACATGTCATCTCAAGGTGTGGAGACATTACAGTCAGAGTGGTTGAAAGTTTCTTTCAAGGAAAACCAGTTGATTGTATCCAGTGATAGACTTGCATGACACGCTCCCCCTGGCTGAGCTTGCGGCGATGATCTTCGCTTGCATTTTTTTGATCAACTAAGTCAAAAATTCCTCACACCTCATTATTTGCTTTACTTTTTTGTGGTTTATTTATATGCCTGTATATTTATTGAGTATATGTTAGTTTTTGCATTTATTTTTAATATTGTCAGAGTTTGATCTCCATGAAGCATGTTTAGTGAAGATAAAATAAAGAAACTACAAGCAAAGTGTTTGCGCCAAATGTCTGATGAAACTGTCATGATGGGATCCTAAAATTTGCCCACTTGCAGAACACCACTCAGAGGCAGGGTAAAAGTTAACCAGTTTATTGACGTATGCAACCAGAGAGACAAACACTAAACCCAGTGGGACAAACAAGTGGGAATTCTCAACGGGAGGGAAATCCTGCTGTCTGGTGAAGCGGAACCGGAAAGTCTAGAGGCGAGGTTACAGTGATGAGTTCATGGTCCGTAGGGAAAAGGGTACTTGGCAGATGAACGGTAGTAATGACTTACATTGGTTGATCCTTGGGTCCAGTTTGTGGGGGTATTGACCAGTGGTGGTTGAACTCGTTGGAGGGCGGACATGGCAGACAAGATGGGTCCTGTGGAGCAACGGAGCGGACTGTCACAGGGTTTTCCAGAGGGTGGCTAGATCGGAACCTGGTGAAGGTTTCCCCTTGCTCAGTGTGACTCGAATATTTCATTCCAAGGGGGTAGAAGGACCAGGCTTATCCAGCGGATCAGGAGGATATCCTACCGGTGAACAAAAGGAGACAAAGGCAAAGGCTTAGACTCAGAGAGACAAGGCTCAGAGGTTCGACTCAGCCATCACAGTAAGGCTAGAGTACCCAATACTGGCAAACACTCTGGCGCCGAGGTGGTGACATTCCGCTGCTCTTATACTCCTCTGGTAATGACCCAACAAGCCGCAGGTGAGGAGGAAAAAACCCGGAAGCCGCCCTCCAAGCCAAAAGGGTGAATAGGCACCACCTGGAGGTGGAGGGAGAGACAAAAAGAAAACACAAAAACAAACCCCACAAACAGAACCCTAACAGAAACTAAGGCACAAATTGTCTCAATAAAAAAGATTAAAATCAGAACAGGACAACAAATGCAGAGGAGCCAAGATGCTTACTTTGCATTGTTAAGAAAACCAGAAGAATATTTCAAGATTGATTAATGATTAGGTTTTTCTAAAGAATAAAATTAAAAAAACAACTCTCTAAATGTTTCAGCCATTATCATACATTTCTATACCTCCAGAGGCTGCCTTCTAAAGTGTAATGAATTCAGTCTACAGAACAGATTTCTCCTAAATGATGTAATCATAAAAATTGAAAGTGAAAGTAACCTGGATGCAGAGGGGATAAATGATTCAGCAGCATCTCAGTCGTGCACTGACCAGCAGTTCTGTTTCTCACTCAGAGGGCTGCACCGCAAAGCTACATCGTTTTTCTTTTCTTTTACTTTCTTGTGTCTCAGTTCTCTTGAGAAAGAAGCATTATACGTCATCACATATTATCTCTGATTGTGGTAGTTTTTATATTAAACTGTAATTTTTAAGGTAGATTTTTTATTTCATTCAGATTGTCTATCTGTCTATTGTCTACATTTTAATGAAATTAATTACTTTTTTGTGTTTAGTTTATCAATGTAATTATTATTCGATTTGATTGAAAAATACTTAATTAATCCCAAAGGGAAATTAATTGTAACAGTAACTCATTGGTTATTTTTTAAACAGGTTCTGTAGGTGTTGATAGCTGTATTATTGGATTCACTGAAATGGTTTAATTTAAAATGTTAAAGTTAGATTAGAGTTAACTGAAAACTGATACACGCCTTTTTAATGCTATAAATAAACATTTGATAGTATTACTTCTTTAATTGACAGTTCAATGGGGTGGGGGGGGGTTATTTTATGGGCCTCACCACGGTCGGCCTCCTCCATCCCCTCTCGCATCTAGACATTGAGGGTTCAGGGTTTTCGACGGGGGGGGGGTGCGCTGACACCATCTATCTCCCGGAGGGGGGGTGGACTGTGCTGGACACCCCCTCTTGGTACTCCGAGTTTTAATTACATCTGAGAGCAACACGCATCAACACAACATTTGAGCGGGCGCAGGGAGGATCGGGGTCTTCTCACACCCCTGTTCTCCAGCTGCCACCCAGAGTCTGGGGCCTGGAGGAAGAGTGAGCCACCTGGTCCGTGGTTTTGGCTAGGGCCGGCTGCGGGGCCTAGGTAGCCTGCCGGTGGCGGGGCTGTCGCCTCTGCTCTCCCCAAAGAAGGTTGGAAGGAGGGGCATGTATTTTATTATTATTATTTTTTTTATTATTTATTTATTCATTTATTTCTTTCTCTGTGGTGCAAGTGTGGGCAATAGGGAGGGAAGGCATGATTGAGATTGTGAGTGTTTTTTTTTCTCTCCCAGGTTGGGGTCTCAACTGCACCCTCTCCCAAATACATCTCAAGTCTCCACTAACTGCGGAGCCCATTCCCCCCGTCCTGCTCTCCCTCCGCTGGCTGGCGTCGGGGCTCGCCGGTGCACTGGTGGAGCTCGGGGTCTGGGGGTGGATACCCAGGTGGCTGCTGGCTCATTCCTGGCGGCCTCTCCGCTGGCACCGGGCGGCCAGGGCTTTGCTGGGGCTCCTGTCTGGGAGTCGGACGCCCCTGGGGCCTCAGATACCTGGGGCCTGGGACTGGACTCACTTCGGGGTAGGGCTGGGTGTTGTTCAGGGATTTTCGGTGCCGGTGCCTTCGCTTCGATGCCGGGTCCTGGGCGATGCTTTTTCCGATGCCGGTTCTGTGGTATCGGTTCGGGGGTGGGCTGTGGAGCTGCACGGCATGGTGAGGTGCAGGTCTTGGGTCTCGTTTTGGGCTCTGGTTTTTCCACTTGCATTTCTCCTCTTAAATAGTGGAATTTTTATTTGTTTTTATTAAATTGATTAATTAATTATTTGTTTTTTTTTTGTTTTTTTTTTGGGGGGGATTGGCATGTCTGTTTTCTCGGGGGCGGGCGGGCGGGCCCGTTGGGTGGGGGTCCTGCTGGCGGCGCGCCGCTGGTGTGTGATGGTCTGGGCGGCTCCGGCGGGGGTGGTGTTGGGGGGCTGGTGTGGATGGGCTGGCTGCGCTGATTGGGTTTTCGGGTGGGTTTTCACATTTAGAGGCATGGTGGAGCTGCTTTGTTCCCGCTGATTGCGGCGTGTGTGGCTGCGGGGTGGGTAGGGGGATTGGCTCTGGCTCCTGGCGCTGGACTCAGTGCTCTGGGGGGTGCGCCTCTTCAGCTCTCCACAACCAATATTAAGTATTTTTTCTATGGATAAACTTTACATGCACAAGTTCACCCTCACAAACAATTACAGGTGATTGGCTCCAGGTACTCAGAGATTCACTTCCAAACAGAAACCCCACATTCATATCTTCAGGTAACACAGAGTACATGTCAGACTTAATAATATTACTTTAGCGATAGTTTAAAGGTGTTGCTTTATTGTATATCTCGTACCATGTCTTTCGGTTGTGCTGTTCTTTTTTCATCTCGTTACAGGTGATGAAGCAGACTGAAAATGTTTTGTCATTGTCTCCTTTCTATCTCTTCTTTCTTTCATCTTTTCTCTCTCTTTTTTTGTTTTATTTCCTTTTTTCCCCCGTCTTCTGTTTTTCTGCTCTATTTACATTGTAGTGTCCATATAAACTGTAAAACTCCCTGCATAATTATAATAAAGCAATTTATATGCATGAAACAAGTGGAGCAATATGGTCATTGCCATACTGCTACACTTGTGAAAGTAAAATCTGTTGGGCTCTTTTTGGCATCAAGACAATTATTCTTATTGCCACATTGTCAGAAAGGACACTGTAAAAAAGAAACACAAAAAAACCCAGAAAATAAAACAAAAAGAAATACATTTTCCAGCCTTCTAAGTTGTAATAACCCCAGTGGGACATGTTGGGATCCTGAGGCTTGCCCACCAGAGGGCGCCGAGGATCCCTTCCTAGGGGTTTGTGTTACTATGGGGCCAAAATGGTAGCTTTAATATTTGCAAATGTGTGTGGAGAGTTGTGTGTCTGTATCTTGATTTGTGTGTGTGCAGTGGGATTTGAAAATGTGTAAATAAATCTGTAAATGTGTGAGGAGATTTGTGTGTCTGTACAACAATCTGCAAATGTGTAAAACTACTTGTGTGTAATCTGTTTTGCAAATGTGTAAAAAATCCACAAATCTGTATTCAGATCCACAAATGTGTACTGAGACTTGCAAATGTGTAGATCAATCTGTAAGCACACACAGAGACACTAGTGTCTGAAGTATTTTCGCTTCAAGACCCAGAAATACAGACAAATCATTGGTTACAAGTCAAGCGGTTTTTCGGTTGGCTCTCTTTACACACGTGATTTTTGCTACTCAGGATTCACACCAGTATCACATTTTTAACTTTTTACTCAGAACCAGTACCCATTCCTGAATCTCTGACTTCTGAGCCCGTTAGCATTCTAGAATCTTTAGAGTCAGAACCCGGAAGTAATTCTGTATTGCCAGCATCGGACCCAGTTAGCGTATCTGCCTCCTTAGTCTCAGAACCCCAGACAGTCAGAGCTCCCTACATTCAGGAATCAGACCTTTGGAGTTTTTTTTTATGGGGATAGGGATGATCTCTTCCCCTTCATGCCTCCCCATTTCTCTCTCTGCCAGCCAGATCAAGCGTCAGCACCCGTTAATGAACCTGTAAACCCAGCTCCTAAGATCCTCCGGCGTAAGAGATGGCGTCGCCGTGAGCCCGCTCTGAGCCGTCTAGAGACCCCTGAGTCAGCTCTGAGCCGTCTAGAGACCCCTGAGCCTGCTCTGTGCCGTCCAGAGACCCCTGAGCCTGCTCTGTGCCGTCCAGAGACCCCTGAGCCTGCTCTGTGCCATCCAGAGACCCCTGAGTATATATTTAAAAGGGCTTCAGAGTTCGGAGTTGGTGGAAATACGCCTCCAAGAGCCTCTCAGCAGGCGCTCCAAACCGCCAAGAGCCCTCTGCGGGCGCTTCAAGCCACCTCGGAGACTGAACCTGTGCCGCCGTGGGCGGTTTCTTCCATGCTGGATCCGGAGCCGCAATCGGCGGGCTCCTCTGTTCCTGATCCGGAGCCGCAATCGGCGGGCTCCTCTGTTCCTGATCCGGGGCTGCAGTCGGCGGGCTCCCCTGTTCCTGATCCGGAGCCGCAATCGGCGGGCTCCTCTGTTCCTGATCTGGAACCACAGTCTGCGGTTCCCTCTGTTCCTGATCCGGAGCCACAGTCGGTGGTCTCTTCTGTTCCTGATTCGGAGCCGCAGTTGGTGGTCTCTTCTGTTCCTGATTCGGAGCCGCAGTCTGTGGTCTCTTCTGTTCCTGATTCGGAGCCGCAGTCGGTGGTCTCTTCTGTTCCTGATTCAGAGCCGCAGTCGGCGGTCTCTTCTGTTCCTGATCCGGAGCCGCAGTCGGTGGTCTCCTCTGTTCCTGATCCGGAGCCGCAGTTGGCTGCCCTGTCTGAGCCTGTTCCTGAGCCGCAGTCAGCGGCCCCTTCTGAACCTGTTCCTGAACCGCAGTGGACGGCCCCCTCAGAGCCTGTTCCTGAACCGCAGTCGATGGTTACCTCTGAGCCTGTTCCTGAAACGCAGTCGGCAGCCCCCTCAGAGCCTGTTCCTGAACCGCAGTCGGCGGTCACCTCTGGGCCTGTTCCTGAACCGCAGTCGGCGGTCACCTCTGGGCCTGTTCCTGAATCGCAGTTGGCGGTCACTTCTGGGCCTGTTCCTGAGCCGCAGTCGGCGGTCCCTGTTCCAGAGCCGCAGTCCGCGGCCCCCTCTGAGACTGTTGCTGAGTCGCTGAAGAGGGGACGGCGTTTCCCTTGGGGCTACCTGCTGAAATTGGGGCGTCGTCCTCCTCCTAAACTTCTGCAGCGGCGGAGGTGTCTTCCTCCTACGAAGATTCAGCAGCGACGGAGATGTCATTCTCCTATAACCCTCCTACGTCCCCTGACCCACGGCCGGACTCCTGAATGTCTGCTTTGCCTCCTGTCCAACGGCCGGCCTACTGAGCGTCTGCCACGTCTCCGGCCCTGCAGCCGGCCCCCGGAACGTCGGCCATGCCTTCGGCCCCTCGGCCAGCCACCTGAGACTCTGCCTCGCCGCCGGCCCCACGGCCGGCCTCCTGAGACTGTGCCTCACCTCCGGCCCCACGGCCGGTCTCCTGAGACTCTGTTTGGCCTCCGGCCCCATGGCCGGCCTCCAGAGACTCTACCTCTAGAGACTTTCTTGCCCTCCTTGCCTGTTTCCCCCTCCGCCCACCCTGGGTGGGTTGTTTTTTGTTATGGACTCTGTTTTTTCTTGCCCTCCTTGCCTGGTGCCCCCTCCGCCCACCCTGGGTGGGTTGTTTTTTTGTTTTTGTCATGGACTGTTCTGAGGGCGTCTGGAATCCGCCCTTGAGGGGGGGGCTCTGTTGGGATCCTGAGGTTTGCCCACCAGAGGGCGCTGAGGATCCCTTCCTAGGGGGTTGTTTTACTTTTGGGATCTGGGGTTCAGTCTATCTTTTCTCCACCAGAGGGCGTATTGGATCTCCTGAGGCTGAAGCTGACTTCACCAGCTGTTCCTTATCTGCTCATCAGGAGACCAGTATTTAAGTGGGCTGAGGACCACACTACAGTGCCAGAGTGTTTAGTCAGTTATGGTACAGCAAACCCTGAGCCAAACTGCCTGTCTTGTCTCCTGACCTCTTGACCTGAACCTGATCCTGATCTCTCTTCTCTGCTTCCCAGGTTGAACCTGTCTGTAACCAGAAACCCTGAAGAGTTCCTCTGTTGGAAATCTGTCTGTCTGATCTCAGAAGAACCCTGGAGAACCAAACCTGCCAAAGATCTGTCAACCTGCTCCCTGAAGAATCTAGAAGGAAAACTCAAACATAGGCGGATCTACTGGGGTGGCATAGGGTGGCAAATGCCACCCTAAATGACAGCCTTGCCACCCCTGCTGCCACCCCAGTTGGCGGTAGGGGTGGCGAGGCTTATAAATTATGGATAATTTGAGAATTACGACCGATAATTTCCAATGTCGGACTGCAGTGAATGCAGCACGAGATGACGCGAGAGCGACTGAGACTGATTGTTTTGAAAACCGAATGGGGCAAAGCGAGGGAGCCAGTGGTCATGGGGAGAGGAGACACGGGATGAAACAGGTAAAAACTGATTAACTATCTATCGAGAAATGAAATCATAATGAAAGCACAATGTTGCTAGCATAGCTGCAATGCTGATTTTGAGATGATAAAAATCAGGTTGCAGAACGTTATTTCTCTATCCATGATGTTAGTTAGGCCTGACGTTTCAGGCTCATAAAGACATATTTGCGGTCAACTATGACAGAAAAGAGACGATCAAGTTTGGTTGAACTCAAATCAAAACGCACAAAGGCATTGGATCTAAATAAAGTTGTGAAGCGTTTTGCTGAGCAACATGGAAATCACTGCATTCAGCTGTTATAGTCATGTTAACTTTATGTTCT
Source organism: Cyprinodon tularosa (assembly GCF_016077235.1). NCBI lineage: Eukaryota > Metazoa > Chordata > Actinopteri > Cyprinodontiformes > Cyprinodontidae > Cyprinodon > Cyprinodon tularosa. The sequence continues at coordinate 1,415,708 of NW_024039050.1, read as the reverse complement.
GCTCTCTGCTGAGCCTTTACAGAGCTGCTACATTTTGTTTTGGCACCTGAGAAAATCTGATATTTCCTTTAATAAAACCAAAAGTGTTAAAAGTTAAAAATGTGATACTGGTGTGAATCCTGCTTAATATGAAGCAGTGTTGTTGTTTCTTTTTTGTATATATAATATGAAACTATCCAGAAATGACCTGTATGAACCTACTCACAAGCAAAATGTATTTTTATGTTGCTTCTTTTCAGATTTGTGGAGATTTTGATGTAACATACAGAACCCACCTTTTTGTTGATTTGTTGATACAGCAGTATGGAGGACCAACTCTGCCATATTTAAAAATAAATACAGAAATAAATAAATGCTTAATAAATAAATAAGCATACAATTAATTGCCACCAAAATACAAACAACAAATAAATGTCAGTAGAAATTAAATTATACAGCTAGTCATAAAGGTATATAACTCTTTTAATTGGCTTCTTTATTTCTGTGCCTTTTTAATATTTACCTTATTTATTTTTTGTCATTAATTATCTTCAACTTCATTTTTTAATTACTTATATTTTTAAGTATTTATTTATGTGCATGTTATCATATTTTTGTCTGTTTTATTCTTCCTTTGTATTTTTTTTACCCTAGTTATTTCTTCGCCGCTATTTCTTTCTGCCTGCCCTTTTAACGTTTCTGCCTGCCATTATAATATAATTTCTAATTACATTTATTTGTTGATTGTATTTTTGGTGGCAATTAATTGTATGCTTATTTATTTATTGAGCATTTATTTATTTCTGTATTTATTTTTAAATATGGCAGAGTCCTCCATATACAGCTCTATCTACAGCATATTTACATGCATGAAATGTCCCTTTCATGTTGCCTTAACTGCTGTATGTCAAGTTTCTGAGGAGCAAATGGGGTGAATGTGTGTTCAGAGTAAACATTACATGGATGTCCAGTACCTTGTTCGGGTGCCTTGACCCATTTATTTCTACTGTGTAGTTCTGCTCACTGTAGTCCAGCTCAGTCCATTGATCTCTGATGGGTTAGGTTTTCTTTCTATAGTTTTTTCTTGTGCAAATGCTACAAAGCTGCCTCTCTGACAGTCAATCTCACATATCTGCGACTCAGCCCCTGTGTCTTACCTTAATACCTTTCCTGTCATAAGGCCCCTCTAGAAGTAGTGTTATCATTCTTCTATCTCCTATTAAGTGAGATCACATTGTACGATGTATTATTAATATGAACTGTTTCACATGAAACACTAATACTGTACATACTATTCTCACCAAAACTGTGATAACTGTGATTAAATTCAGTGTAAACAAATGCCATATGTTGCCACCCCTAAAATATTCCTGCCCCCCTCTTGCCACCCCATAAATATTTTTCTAGATCCGCTCCTGAACTCAAACCTGGTAATCTGCAAGCCCTTAACCAAGCTCAGCCTCCACCAAGCCCCCAGCCTGCCGACAGCCTCTGAACCCTCCTTTTCCCCCCTCTACCGCTCTGCTCTATCTCCAGAACTGTAAACCCAGTCGTGACCAGCCCTGGACCTGATTACCCCCCTGTCCTGTTATTATGTTCATTTATTAATTAAACCTTTGAACTTTTCCCCAGTCTCTGTGTTTGTTCTGCATTTGGGCTAGTAACCAAAACCCAAACATGAGAGGACAGGATTTCTCCTAAATCACGTGACTATGGAAAGTGAAAGTAATGTGATTCAAGAGGTTATAATGAGCCATGCACTTGATTTCTGCTTTTCAATGGTATCAGGGAGTGGACTCTGAGTCGTGAAAGTAAGTCGCTTTTTTACTTTCAGTTTTATGTCTCGGTGTGCTTGACTAAATTTTTATACATTCTCATCTATTATCAGAGTGACTGTGGAGGTTTCATTTTAAAAGGCAACTTTTGAGATATGTTTGGTGATTCAGTCCGTCCAATTTTGAAGTGATAAGTTTAAAGCAAATAAATTATTTTTATTGTTGGTTTCTCAATTATTTTTAATATACAATGCTAAAATTAGATTAGACTGACCTAAGATCTTTTTGTATTTCAGTTATGGGAAATTTCTTTTCTTCCTCTCCTCCTCCTCCTCCTCCTCCTCCTACATGTAAGTTGGATTTGAAACTGATATCTATTCATTGCTGTAGGTGATATATATTCTAATAATTCTTAATTTAACAGTTCTTGATGAACCATGGCGAGACATGGACTGGGGGTGAGTGTCTATGCACAGTGTATCCTCATTATGAGTTCGTATGAAATCGTACGAAAAGTTATGCACCGTAATTTCGTACGTTTTGGACGTTTTTTTCGTCGTATGTGCATGCGCATCTGACGCACCATTCAAGAACATAGAATTTAAAAAACAATTAGCCCTAACCCTGACCCTACCCCTAAGATATAAAACAGCAAGCAACGTAGTTAGAGACATTAAGAAGTGATTATTGCACTGTTTTCCCCAGTTTTACGTTCGTCCGCGGATCTGTTTTTTTTTCTGTCTGCCAGCGCATGCGCACTGATCGGGTTTTTTGAGGAAAAACGTCCAAAATAGTGTGCATAACTTTTCGTACAATTTCATACGAACTGATAATGAGAACATGTTGCTATGCAGCACTAAATGTACGATAACAACTGTCTCATAATGGAATAGTTTTATGTCATGTCTCTCTGTTTCCTCTCCTCTTACCCTCTAACCTTCTCCATGTTCTCACAAAGTAATCAAGCCTTTCAATTAGGGACTACTGTTGAGTCAATGCATTAAGACTTAATTACATCTATGGGGCTGTGACGGAGGCTGTTGCTGCCTGAAGGTGTTAATGCCTCAGGGTTTTTTCACAGATCTATTTCCTGGAGCAATCACTCTTTAAATAACACTTCTTGTTGTAAACAAATGTCAAACATGACTTAAAATGTAACATTTTTTTTAAGTTAAGCAGAGAAATAGTACACTCTGAAAGCTTGGGACTCATGCCGTGGCTAAAGTTGAAAAAAACTATGATTAATGGAGAAGTATACTGTTTTATTATATTTAAATACCAAGTATTTTAGGGTTAAAAAGGTAAAGATTATTTCTAACGAGACAATGTGATGTTTGTTTTCCTGAGCAGAAACAGAGAAACTGATCTGCAATTTATAGACAACTACAGACCAACAGCTGATGGTCAACAGCAGTTCAGGATCCTTCTCCACGGACCAATAGGAGCTGGAAAATCCAGTTTCATCAACTCTGTCACCAGCGTATTGACGGGAAAAATTAGTGTTAGGGCTGATGCCGCTAGCAGTCAGACAAGCCATACTAAGAAGGTAAACAGAGGGTATTTCTTGTAATTCTGATTTTATGTTTATGATGTGATGATTGATCTGCATTTAGCCTAAAGGATATTTGTAAATTGACAACATGTTCTTCCACTTTTACCTTGATACAAAACATCATAATTCTTTTATTTTGAATGTTTGTCTTTTTTGGTTAACAGTACACAACCTACAGCATTGAAAAAGGAGACCAGGGACAGATGTATCCGTTCGTGCTGAATGACATGTCGGGTCTGGAGAGTGCTGATAGGAGAGTAAGAAGAGTCCATGTGAAAGACGTAAAAAAGGCCATGAAGGGATGCATCAAGGATGGCTACATTGTAAGGGTTCTTATGCAACTGTCAAAGATTCAGGGGAAATAGAGACAATACAGCTTTGGGTATTTTTATTGTTTTGACAGTTTGTCTACTTCCCTGTTTTCAGTTTAACCCTCAGAGCAGTTTATCCAAAGATGATCGGTTCTACAATAAGAAGCCAAATGTAAACGACAAAGTCCACATAGTGGTTACTGTCATTGATGCCCAAACAGCAAGTATAATACCAGACAATACTGTGGAGATAATTCAGGAAATCAGAGATGAAGCCGCTGACCTTGGTGAGAAAACACATCATTCCAACATACAATTAGGCAGAGATGGGAATAACGAAGTACAAATACTTCGTTACTGTACTCAAGTAGATTTTTCTGATATTTTCACTTTACTTTACTACTTATTTTTATGGCGACTTTTTACTTCTACTCCTTACATTTTTACACAAATATCTGTACTTTCTACTCCTTACATTTTTAAAAATTGGCTCGTTACTTTAGTTTTGAATCATTTCAATGGAGTTACCGTTATTATTTTTCACGTCATCAATACTGTGAAAACAGAGCCGTTTTCCCCCTCTGTTCCCAAAGTGTAGCCGCTGTCTATCACACACAGCGTCACATCCTTCACTACATTTCCCAGCATGCACCACAGACCGGCCGTCATGGCGGCGGCAGTTCCAAACAATTCACTCGGAAATTTACACTAGTTCCAAAAATTACAACGTCACCTTTCATTCAACACTTTACTTACTCACCAGCGTAGCAAACTCTGAAGGTACCCACTGCGACAGCTTTAATATACATTCCCAGTCAAATTACACATTCTCTTCCCTTAGTCCGTCAGCATACTGGTCCGTGTGGAAACACGTACCGCATCGGAGCCAGTCTCTTATCCATTGTCCCAGGGCATTGGAAAAGACTATTAGGGGGCAGGGGTGTTAAGTGGGATTTCAATGTATGTAATAATTGTTTGCATGGTAATAAGTAGGTGAAATGGTAATGTTAGTATAGTTAAATTATTTCATAAATATGTATGTTTTTGTATGAAAGATGCTATTGTCTGTATTTATTTTTCTACAATGTTAACTGTGCTTTATTGGGGATTTGCCTTCCTGTTTAGTTGGGCTGTCCCAATTGGCTGATTATTGGTGGGTCTATTTAACGGGCACACTCCCAATGGCTTAGGAGGGCTGCTTGGAGAGACTGGTTGGAGAAACTGCTTTTGAAGGTCTGCTTAGAGAGACTATATTTAAAGTCAGCTTGCTGTGAGGCTGTCAGTGATTGCCATTGCCTGCAATGGCCGGTTTTGTTTTCTTTATTTGAAAGTAGTTTGTTTGTTTGTTTTTTTTTTGTCTTCACCGTTGCACCAGTAAATAAACCGCTACACGCTTTTGAACTGGAATTTTGTTGTCCGCTGGTTCTTACCACCTTTTTGCAAGTCATCTGCTTACTCCTCCTCTGACGTGAGATGGGAGCTGGCGAGCCGTTTTCTCACAAATACCAAATTCAATCTAATTGGATGGGAATCTACGTTGCATTTGACGCACCACTACAAGATGAATCGACAGATTCGGCGGTATTCATTCGCGGCAAATCATTGCAGCTTGGTGGCGGTGGCGTTAGCATAGTAGCATGGACGACGAGATGATTGAAAATGAACACAACGGAGATCTAGTCCTATTGGCAGACATCCATTTAAAATGTAGGCAACGGCATGAAAAAAGTGGTTTCTACTTTTACTTTTATACTTTAAGTAAATTTACAAGCCTGTACTTTGTTACTTTTACTTGAGTAAAGAAGTTTAATCAGTACTTCCACTTTTACCAGAGTATTTTTTAACACAAGTATCTGTACTTTTACTCAAGTACGGAAAGTGAGTACTTTTGCCATCTCTGCAATTAGGGTTGTCAAAAGTATCAATACTCAAAAAAGTATTGATACTAAAACGTTGTATCCAGATATATATATACTCGTTTTTAAAAGTATCTATACAGTGCCACCACCAGTGGCACCTAAGCAGTCATTCATCTAAAGTGCAGAATAGAGGACAAAGCACTTTCAGAACACTGTGTGATTGAATAATTCTACGCACTTTTCAGTTTCAGACTTTTTTTTTGTAACAGGTGCAGCTGCTGAGAATTATTTTTGTTTCTTAAACGGTTTGGCTAGTGTCATTATTATGTGTGCAAAGCATAGCCAAGTAATGAAAACTTAATTTTATAAGTTTTTTTTTATAAAGCTTGCTTAATATTGTGCACAGCATACAACCTCAAAATATTGTTCTTATTGTTTATTGTATTTATTTATTGTATTTTATTTATTAATTAAAATATTTCTGTAGAATTTTGGAGTCTTTGATTTTATCCTTGTGGTATCGAAAATGGTATTGAGTATCAAATATTTTCCTTAGTATCGGTATCAAGTTGAAACGTTTAGTAGCATGACAACCCTACATACAATAAAAATCCCTTAGGTTGTTTATTTTAGTAGAATGACCTTAAAAGACAACATGCTGTAACATCTGCATAATGTCTACATTGACAAAGCTTTACTTTGAGTAACAGCGAAAATGACGTCTGTTTCCTCTCTGCAGGGATTCCTCATATGGTAATTTTTGCCAAAACTGACAAAGCCTGTCCAGAAATTAAGAAAGATCTAGCAAAAATGTTCTGCAGCAGGATACTGCATGAGCAGGTAAAGGTTTCGAATAAACTGTATGAAAATGACAAATATTTAGGCCAACCTGGGTTGACTAAAAGGGCTTGCTGACACAGAAAAAGTCATGTTGAACAGACTTCCTTCAAGTACAGTATGATAAGCAAAAAGAATTCTCACTTTATCTGTAATTATTTTTGACAACCTGCAGATTCAGAAGTTCAGCAAACTGGTGGGATTCCCAGAGAACTGCATCTTCCCTATTAAGAACTACCATTCAGAGACTACTTTGAAAAATGACATTGATGCTCTGCTCCTGAAAACCCTGAGACGCATCATCGAGATTGCAGAAGAACAACTGAAAAATAAAAACAGGACCCAAACCTAACCAGCTTTATTAAAGTCATAACATTAGCAGCTTTCCTACTGACTACAGTAGATCTAGACTTCAGCCATAATATGTTTGACATGTTCAGCTCTGTTAAGAAAAAACATTTTACTCTTTGCTCAAACTGTCTGTAATTGTTTTGTGTAACAATATGTAGAATCCTCCGCAGCCTTTCTGCAAGGTTTAAATTAGTGAGGGGCAAACTTTATCTATCCAGATCAGGTATGGGCATTATGTCATCTGGTTCTCTTTTTTTTTTTTTTGCAAAGAAAATAAAGTGCTGGCTGAGTGAAATCCATCAATATCTTTTTTTTAAACTGGACTGCATAGTTTAATACCTTTTTTTCCACTACATGCAATTTATTTTTAAAAGATCTTCTCAAGACCCTATATGATTTTTAGCAAAGCCAGAAAATTTGTCAATAATAATAAAAAAAGTTAAAGAATGAAAAAAAGAAAACACAACTCATCTGGGTCTCACTAAATAATTTTGCCCATTTTAGACTGGGTGTAAGGTGTAATAATTCCAGTCTGCAGATAACGTGATTTCTCCTAAATTATACAACAAGGAAAGTGAAAGTAATGTGGTTCAAGATTTTGCAGATCTGCTTGCCAACAGTATCAGGGAGTGGACTCTGAATCGTAAAAGAAAGTCACTTTTTTACTTTCAGTTCTATGTCTCGGTTTGAAAACATTTAATTTTCATAATTATCATCTATTGTAAGAGTGATTGTTGAGGTTTTATTTTAAACAACAACTTTTGAGATATGTTTGATGGTGATTCAGGTTGTCCAATAATTTTAAATTGATCCTTTTAAAGGTGTCTATATAGGGTGTGTGAGGGCTCCCTTTTGAATGTTACGGCTGCTAGGCATCTTCCCATTCTTTTCTCTTAACCTTGTAACCGGTATGGTTAATACAGCTTTTACTTATTTGTGCACATTTATTATGTTTTTGATAAAGATCCTTTCATTAAAATGCCATCAGAACACTTATTATATTAAGCCCCCTCTTCAGTGTCCACCATATTGGATCAGTCCATTTGCTGCACATCTTCAGAAAAGTCCAAACAGACAGTAGCAAACCATTTGAAAACAAACGATGCAAAGAGCAGTGTTGCTAACTTAGCTCTTTAGTGGCTATATTTTGCGACTTTTCAGACCCCTCTAGCACTTTGATTTAAAAAAAGCGCCTAGAGCCAAATCTAGGCAGCTTTTTTATGCTACTGGAGACTTTGGAGACAACATCTAAAAGCACTGACTCTCTTGACTCTATCTTGGCTGCTGTCATGATTGATGCAGGGCAGGCTGCCTGCACACTGCACTGCAGATGAGAGAAAGAAACTTTAAACTTCGATTTCAGATTGCAGACGAAATGCACAGATTTAAAGCTCTTAGTAATCTCACTCAAGGTTACAAAACAATTTATAAACCCATTTTTATAAAAATGAACTGGTGCTTTTTAAAATTTCTCCCCCTTTTTGCTCCTCCTGTCTCTGCACCACTTTGTTCTTCTTCATGAGTTTTACTGCATTGGTTGCCAAACAACTAATGGTGAATTACTGACACTAACTTGTACGGAGTGTGGAAATAATGGCTGAATTACAGTATATGTATTTTATATACTTGCTTCTTTCTATAAAAGTCTTTCTGCACTGCTTTGACAGACAAAAAAATCTGAATCTCTTACAGCTGGATGATATGAAATATGCAGATTGGGTGATGACATCATAGAGCGCCTTATAGGACAACCAATAGTGGCCTTTCTTGTTGGGGAAGAGGCGAGAGGAGCAGAGAAGAGAAACTATTGAAGAAAAATTTGAATTTTTGACAAAAAAAGTATTTAAAAATATGAAACAAATGTATAATTAAATTAAAATGGATGTGCCTTTTAGTTGGTCATAAGACAAGGGAGTAATTCATTTTTATTCCTCAAGAGTGCCTAGTTCAGAAATTTGTTGATGGTCCCTAAAAGAACCACCGCCGGTAAGAAAAAGGGTGACATAGAGTGGCTTGCTGAAGTCTGAGCTCATTAATCGGATCGATTGTGAGATAAGTGCAGGTAACTCAGCCGAGCTTGAATATGTAGCTTCTAACTAACTTCTAACTTCAATTCATGACAGATTTCTGAAACCGTCTTAGAATTCACAAAGTTCTTGTTGTCTGCACATCCCATACTGCTGAGTTCTTTCAGTATTGTGGCATTTTCAGACAACTTTGTCAAGCAGAGCCAGCGTCATTGCAGCCACGCAAAATTCTGCAGGCAACTGTTAGGACAGCTCAGTGACACACAAGGGGGCTATTTCATACACTCTTTAAATGACAAATCATGTGACATCATTTGAGATATCTCAAAAGGCATTTTGTGTCAGGATTTCTGTCTGTGTGTTTGTTTTCTGTGTTTGTCTCCCTTCCTCCACCAGGAGGCGCCTGGTTCTGGTCCGCCTCCCTACACACCTGCTGTGAGTTACCTCGTTACTCGGAGCTCTCTCAAGTTGCTGACTGCCACTACCTCAACGCCAGAGTGTTTGCCAGTTTTGGGTACTCTAGCCGAGCTGAGTTTTGCTGAGTCAAACTGAGTTCTTGTCAACCTGAGTTTTAATCTTGTTTTTATCTTTGCCTCTCGGCAGGAAGTCATCCTGCAAACTTGGTTTTTTGGACCTTCTCTCCCTGGAAGGAACATCTGAGCTTCAAACTGAGTTGAGGATTCAAACTGGAGGTTTGAACCCACTTTCCCTCAAGAAGATCATTTGAGCTTCACACTGAGAAAGGGATTCATCTCCACTACGACCCGTTCAAGTACTGCAGGAAATTTGAGTAGCAGTAAGCTTCTCCGTTCACCTACAGACAACCGCATTCTGGGTTAACTCTGTCCACCCTCCACCGAATCGGAAAAACACTGGAACTATCGCACAAAGACTGGAATCAAAGAGTCAACAACTTCTCTGGAAACATGAGTTATTAATCTATTTCTCCTCTTCAAGTTCGAGAATCAAATTTCCCACAGAGCCTGAACTAACCGCTGTGTCTTCCCCTCACCTTTCAGTTCTGGTTGAGCAGTGTTCAGAGCAACACTGGATTCTTCACATCTCCAATAAACCTGTTAAACTTTTTCCCTGGTTTCTCTGCTTGGTCTTCTGCATTTGGGTCTGACCTTTAGTTAAATCATGACATTTTGACTCTCCAAAATGTGATTAAAGATATTTTGAAGTCTTATTTTCTGTAGACATATGATTTCCGATATCTTCCAAGCATCATTAAGGGAAGTCAAAATTCAGTAAATGTTTGTCTATTCTATTAAAATTTCTGTATCTACATAATGGGGTCTGTTTTATATGTTGTCTTTTCAATTCAGAGGGTCCCATGTCTGTCTATGCCTAAGGCCCTGAATTTCCTAAATCCGCTTCTGCTCATAGGTAATGATGTTGAGGTGAGCCGAGGCTTTGTGGTGTGTGTTGAGTAGTGGAGGGGGCATATCAGCGAAGTGCGTATTGAGGCTTGCTTCATTTTGGGTAGGAGCAGACATAAATGACGTCCAAAGTCTTGCTACTCTGCTGTACAATGCCACCTTTTTGGGAAGTGGTTCAGGCATTTAAACAGCCTCAGTATTCAGTCAAGACTCGGGAGCATTATCCTGCTGAAAGTAGCCATCAGAAGTTGGGTACATTGTGGTCATAAAGAGATGGACATGGTCAGCAACAATACTCAGGTAGGCTGTGGCGTTGCAACGATGCTCAATTGGTACCAAGGGGCCCAAAGAGTGCCAAGAAAATATTCCCCACACCATGACACCACCACCACCAGCCTGAACTGTTGATACAAGGCAGGATGGATCCATGCTTTCATGTTGTAGATGCCAAATTCTGACCCTACCATCCGAATGTCGCAGCAGAAATCGAGACTCATCAGACCAGGCAACGTTTTTCCAATCTTTTATTGTCCAATTTCGATGAGCTTGTGCAAATTGTAGCCTCAGTTTCCTGTTCTTAGCTGAAAGGAGTGGCACCCGGTGTGGTCTTCTGCTGTAGCCCATCTGCCTCAAAGTTCGACGTACTGTGTGTTCAGGATGCTCTTCTGCCCACCTTGGTTGTAACGGGTGGTTATTTGAGTCACTGTTGCCCTTCTATCAGCTCGAACCAGTCTGGCCATTCTCCTCTGACCTCTGGCATCAACAAGGCATTTCCGCCCACAGAACTGCCGCTCACTGGATGTTTTTTCTTTTTCGGACCATTCTCTGTAAACCCTAGAGATGGTTGTGCGTGAAAATCCCAGTAGATCAGCAGCTTCTGAAATACTCAGACCACCCCTTCTGGAACCAACAATCATGCCACGTTCAAATACACTCAAATCACCTTTCTTCCCCATACTGATGCTCGCTTTGAACTGCAGGAGATTGTCTTGACCATGTCTACATGCCTAAATGCACTGAGTTGCCGCCATGTAATTGGCTGCTTAGAAATTAAGTGTTAACGAGCAGTTGGACAGGTGTACCTAATAAAGTGGCTGGTGAGTGTATATACATGTAGTGGGTGCAAAAAGAGCTCCTGTGCAAGGACAAGGGGCTCTCGTGAACGCGCGGAGGGGAGCAAGCAGTCTGTGAGACGCAGGAGGAGGACGGGCTATCAAGGGATGTGTAGGAGGAGTTGGCCGGCAGGAGTCAAGTTTCAAGCCAATATTGCTGATTGAACGAGCTAATGTTTCGAGTCGGTAGACCTGGAGTATAGTTGTGACGTTTAATATCGATTTGGTCAACGGGCGTTTATTTTATTACTGCGACTGAGTAACGGTCCGGTGGGGTAGGCTACTGTATGCTATCCTACTGGAAAGGAATAGAAGCCAGCGATATCCTGAAGGACTACCCGGCGACATCAGGAAGGATGTAAAGCTATAAATGGTAGCCTTGCCGCCGCCTCTCGTACATTCTGGAGCGTAGCTTTCAGCTATTCTGCGAGGAGCTGACTTCAGTGAGTTTTTTGCCCTGCCATCCAGCCCAGCACTGTGACGGAATTCGGTCGTGGGTTGGTGGCTATTAAGACAGACACACCCACATACACACACACCCACCCTCCACACGCTCAAAGCGCTGTCCATAACACTTGCAGGGTCAACTGGACTGAACTGATCAATTCAATTCAATTTAGTTTATTTATATAGCGCCAATTCACAACACTTCATCTTAAGGGACTTTACAGTCAGACCAGATCATACAGTCAAATTGATTCAAAGTTTTATATCTAAGGAAAACCGGTTGATTGCGTAGACTCATTTACTCAAATGCAATCCTTCACACTAAGCATGCTTGTAGCAACAGTGGAGAGGAAAAACTACATTTTAACAGTAAGAAACCTCCAGCAGAACCAGGCTCAGTGTGAGCGGCCATCTGCTGAGGCCGACTGGCGTTCAAGGAGGCAGAAGCAGAGATACAAAAAGCAGCTGTAAAAGGCGGCCCCGTCCAGGAAACACACAGCTAGGCAGACGAGCTCCGAGCTATCTCCCATGACAGAGGATGAAGAGAGCACATCCAGCCAGTCACGGTCAGAGAAACAGGACTACACTAGAAAACAGGCAGATCTCCAGCTTCTATAAACAAGGGTGTTGATGGCAGCAGCACAGATGATATTTCTCTCCAGGATGGAGTCACAGCCAAACAGGAACAGACCAGATGAAGCAGAACGTTAGAGATTGAACTAACATATTCTGGAGAGTGGGAGAGTAGAGATTGAGGGAAGCAGAATGATGAAATGGGGGTCCCTATGTCCTCCAGAAGTCTAAGGCTATAGCGGCATAACTATAGACATAGCTAAGGATAACCTGAGCCACTCTAACTATAAGCTTTATCAAAAAGGAAAGTTTTAATCCTAGCCTTGATTGTAGGCAGGGTGTCTGCCTCATGGACTAAAACTGGTAGTTGGTTCCACAGGAGAGGAGCCTGATAACTAAAAGATCTGCCTCCCATTCTATTTTTTGAAATTCTAGGAACCACTAGTAAACCTGCAGATTGAGAGCGAAGTGCTCTGTTAGGAACATCAGAAACAATCATATCTCTGATATCAGATGGAGCTTGGCCATTTAAGGCTTTATATGTGAGAAGGAGGATTTTAAATTCTATTCGTGATTTAACAGGAAGCCAATGAAGAGAAGCCAGGATAGGAGAGATATGATCTCTCTTTATAATTTTCATCAGAACTATGGCTGCAGCATTTTGGATCAGCTGAAGGCTTTTAACTACAGTTTTAACTACAGCAGATGGGAATTCGGACTATTCCCCTTCTAGCCCCCCTTTGTTTTTTTTGCCTTTGATGGCAGGAGTCTGCCGCAGATAACCCATCAGACCCAGCCTTTGCTACTAACCGTTTCTGGTAATCATAATGAGTCTCTCTCTTTTTACGTTTTTCATACAGCAAATTCCCCAATACTCCTTGGATTTGAGTGGCTGCAGTTACATAACCCGGTTATCAATTGGTCCAACAAACACATTGACTCATGGTCTGTTAACTGCCACACTTCTTGTCTCCGCTCAGCTGTTCCACCAGGCGCTCAACCGGCAGGTGGTTATGAGGCTGACCCTCCAAATCTCTCTTCTGTTCCTGCGGATTACCATGACTTGGCTCAGGTATTTAGTAAATCCAAAGCCTTGTCTCTGCCTCCCCACAGACCATATGATTGTGCTATAGACCTGCTACCTGGAGCTCTTTTACCCAGTAGTTGACTCTACAACATCTCCAAACCAGAAAGAGAGACTATGGAGAAGTACATTCAGGAGTCCCTAGCTGCTGGTATAATTCGACCCTCAGACCCCTCCAAGCAGTTCATCCTGGAGGTTGATGCTTCGGACACTGGCGTTGGAGCAGTTCTCTCTCAGTGTTCGGACCAGGACCAGAAACTACACCCCTGCGCCTTCTTCTCCCGACGTTTCTCTGCCGCTGAGCGGAACCATGATGTGGGGGACAGAGAGCTCCGACCAATCAAGCTAGCCCTGGAGGAGTGGCGCCACTGGCTTGAGGGGTCCGAGCAGCCCGTGTTGATTTGGACTGATCACAAAAATCTTGCCTACCTCCAAGCCTCTAGGCGTCTCAATCCCAGGCAAGCCCGCTGGTCTCTTTTTTTTTGCACGGTTCCACTTAACAACATCTTACCGTCCAGGAACCAAGAACCAAAAGCCTGATGCTCTTTCCCGCCTACACGCACCCCTGGACTTGGAAGGAGAACCAACTTTGGTCCTCCCCCCGACCTGTACCTTTGGGGCTCTTTATTAGGAGGTTGAGGACCTGATCGCCCAAGCTTGCCTCTCAGAGCCCGACCCTGGAAATGGCCCGCACGTCTGATTCAGTGGGCTCACTCAGAGAAGTTCTCTGCACACCCAGGCATCTTTCGCACACAAACTTTTCTGTCACAGCGTTTCTGGTGGCCCACTATGTCCAAGGATGTGAAAAAGTTTGTCCTGTCGTGTCCCGTGTGTGAATAAGTCCTCTAATCGCCCTCCTGCTGGCTTACTCCAGGCCTTACCTGTTCCTGAGCGCCCCTGGTCCCACATAGCCTTAGATTTTGTGACAGGCCTTCCCTCCTCTCAAGGGATGACCACCATTTTAACCGTTACTGACCGGTTTTCTAAGGCCTGTCACCTAATCCCTCTAAGAAAGCTTCCATCCGCTTTCTAGACTGCTCAGCCCCTGGTTCAGCATGTTTTCCGCTTGCATGGTATCCCGCAGGACGTTCTGTCTGACCGTGGCCCTCAGTTCGTTTCTCGGGTTTGGAGAGGGTTTGCTACCTCTCTCGGTGCCAGGTATACACTCACCTCCGACTACCACCCTCAGACCAACGGTCAGACAGAACGAATGAACCAGGAGCTGGAGACTGCCCTACATTGCCTCGCTTCCTCTAATCCTTCGGATTGGAATAAGTTCCTCCCGTGGGTTGAATATGCCCATAATTCCCATGTTTCCACCGCGACCGGAGTCTCCCCCTTCGAGTTGTTCCCCGATGATGTTAAACAGATCACCGTCCCCTCTGTTGACCAACATACACACCGTTGTAGGCATTTCTGGACTCAAACCACTCAAGCACTTCAAAGAACTGCTGAAAGGAACCGCCGGTTCGCTGACCGCAGGCGTGTCCCTGCCCCCAGTTACCACCCCGGTCAACAAGTCTGGCTTTCTACCAGGGACCTCCCCTCTAGGTTGTCTGCCCGAAAGCTCTCTCCCCGTTACTCTGGTCCTTTTGAGATAACCTCCATTGTCAGTCCCACCACCGTCCATCTTCGACTCCCCTCTCATTCCAGAGTTCAGCCCACGTTCCACGTCTTCCAAATCAAACCTGTCATCTCCAGTTCCTTGTGCCATCAGGGACCGGTCTTGGGTTGCAGGCTCTGCCATTCCTGATCGATCCCTCATTGAGTCTTTTCTGGCTTCTCGTCCATCCATGTCCTCCTCTTCTTGGTCTCCGGGTGGCGACCTTTGAGGGGGGGGTGGTGTCAGGATTCGGCAGCCTGGGCCATGCAGTTCTGCTGGTTCGGCCTTCTCCACTCTCTCTGCAGGTGACTGTTTGAAAGAGGGGTGGGGCGCCTACACCTGTGGCTCATTGAACGGCGTGCGGCAGCACTATAAGAGCTGGACTCAAAACTCAGGAGGACGCCTGAGTGTTAACCATTGTGGTACGAACCAGTGGCCTCTGTCTTCTGACTTTCCTCTGCTAAATTTGCCCACCTGAGCTCCCTCGGGGGCCCTCCTGGATCCTCCTGCTGGCTCTGTGGACAAGACCGCCGGCGCTGCTCGGTCCCGCTCTAAGCCCCTCGTCAGTCTCTCAGTCACCAGCCTCACCAAGGTCAGGCAGTGCCGAGTCCGATGCGTTATCCTCCGGTTTCCCTTCTCAAGTGGTAAGCCTTTTTTCTGTTCGTCTGGTTCTCTGCTTGGTACGCTATTTTAACCACTTCCTCTCACCCCTCTCCTTCCTCAGATCTGAGTGTCCCCGGTCTGCGCTTCACTGCTCCGTGTCTCTCTAGCTTACTCATCCCGTGCTGTTTTTGTCTGGTTTAAATAAACAACCTAAAACTGCCTCCTGCCTCAGGGTGTGATCTGCATGTGAACCAAGAACCTAAAACCCAACATGGCAAGACTTTGACAGCTTTTATTTGTCATTTTGTTTACACAAGCAGAAATTTAGTTTGGAACAGCTCTCTGGACAATTTAATCTTTTTTTAAAGTGCAGCCTTTAAAAGTAGTAAAAAAAAACAAAAGCAAATATATATATATATATATATATATATATATATATATATATATATATATATATATATATATATATATATATATATATATATATATATATATAAGTTAGCCTCATCATGATAGGAGTCAGTGTGACAGGCTGGTAGTCATTAAGTGAGGTGACCTGAAGGTTTTTTGGGAATAGAATTATGGGGCAGACTTAAAGCATAATGACACTATGGATTTGTCCAGCAAGGTGTTGGAAATGTCTGTGAGGACACCGGCCAGCTGACCTGCATACTCCTTGAACGCCAACCAAGGTATGTTATTGGGACTTGGAGTGTTTCTTGGGTTGACTCTCCTCAGAGTTTTCCTCACTTCAGCTATATAAAAGTTAAGTGCCTCCTCCACCTGGTGTGGAAAGGCTTTCAGTGCTGGAGTGCTGTTAAGTGCTTTAAACCTTCCAAAGACATTGTTTAGTTGATTTAGGAAGTCAGCATCAGCTACATCTCCCAGGGTGTAGGGTGTGCTGTAGTCTGATCCTTTCCACATAGTCCTGGTGTTGCTGGCATCGTGGAAGAGATCCTGGATCTTCTGGCTGTGATTCTGCTTTGCTGATCTGATGGCACGGTTCAAGTTGGCATGCACTGTCCTTACTCCATCTCAATCACCTTACCTGAAAGCTGAGTTCCGAACTTTTAGTGATTTCCACACCTCTCCAGTCATCCAGGGTCGTTAATTGGCCCCAGTGGTGATGATCTTTGTGATGCCAATTCCTCTATGCATTTGGTAATGTAGGCTGAAACAGTCATGGCAATCTCATCTATATTAATTTTGTTGTCATAGGTTGCTTTGGCTTTGAACATGTTCTAGTCAGAGCATTCAAAACAGTCCTTGTGTTTCTCCATGGCCCCCTCAAGGCTGATTTATACTCAGAAACCAGGTTATCTGCATGTGTGTCGCAGTTAAGGCAGATATGCCCTCGACCTTCCCACAGACAGTCTGGTGCACCTCTCCAAAATTTTACATGATCACAGGCAGTACCGCAGACAGGAGGCCTCTGGTTGGTCAAATCTACATCCACTCTACACTATGCGTGTTTCCTGTTTGTTAACTTTCTGGCTTATTTTGTTTGTATGACCGCCATTGTGGAAAATGAGTCGTGAAGATGGACCAGCTAGAAGAGCGAAGTGCGGGAGAAAGCTGGGACCCTTTTTCCGCCTGGATCCCCCCTATTTTTCGCCCTCATGTCCCTCCGTTGTCGCACAAATTTGCCCATTGCTTTTTTCTACTTCCTCACCACCTCCTGGCACGCAAGAGGGACCATATTGCCGTTTGCGCATTGGTGGGAACAAAAGTCAAAGACCTCGCCCATACCTGAAGGCTAAAGTTTGCGACACACCAAGGTGAACTCCAGAATGAGCTGGCTGAGTAGAGTGGTGACAAGACTTCTTCCCACAGGAGAGCCCAGCTTCTCTCAAAGAGCAGTGTCTGCATTTCCAGAATATGAGAAGCGAGCCCAACTATTTTTAGCCAGTATTGTTCCACCTCCCGCATAAGAACAGAGAGGTGACATTGCACATTCCCAGAGGCAGTTTAAGTGCCATGGATCGGGTCGCCTCCGCCTCTGACAGCTGGTGGTGGAGGAAAACAAACAAAAAACACAACCCACACAAACTGGATTCCTCACAGTCTAAGCTTCAACAGCAGCTCAAAACATATTACTGTAGCATAGCGTAGCATTCAGTCCATCCTGTTAGCTTTGTCTTTACTCATCAGTAAACACATGAAATAATCAAAATCATCAAAAGACATATTGTTTGTTCTGTCCCTAATTGTAGCAGACCTGCAAACCTCTGTCCATGTCCGTTTGTGAAGGCTTGAGTTTCATCCAGCAGCAGTTTAAGCCGGGCACGCTCTGATGCGATCTATTTGCTCACACTGTGCGACTAAAAAGCATGGTGGACTCAGCTCCGCAGTGAGATAGAGCTGCTCTGTAGCTCTCTATCCTGAAGCCAAACATATAGAAGGGGGAAATTAAGCTCACTATAGTGAACCACGCTGCCTTGGCAATTTGTGCAATTTTGTGCTGCAAGTCCTAAAAAGAAAAGGTGACAACGTGGCTGAGAGAATGTGGCTACTACGGTCTGTCAGTTTTACAGACAGAACTGCATTTCAGTCATTGCATCCCTGCCACGCTGCTGTGTTTACATCTGAGAGGAAGAATAAAAAGAAGAATCCTCTTTGCACATGTGCCCTGAGCGATTTGCCCACGACGTGTCGGGAGAAAATCAAACATGTTTAATATTCTATTGACCTCAGGATTCCTGATCGGGAGGTGGTCGTGAGAGGTTGATCGCCGCTCGGAACCAGCTGTACACTACACGATGCACGATCAGGCTGAAAGTCAGCCTGACCGAGAGATTCTCGCATGACTAGAAAATCGCACAGTGTACTTCGGGCTTTAGCAGGGTGGGGGTGGAGGTGGGGGGCGGGGGGGTTGTCCTTTGTCCCATTTGGCTCACACCTAAGGATCTTCAGGAGACTTTCTACTCTAGTCTAGCTCTGTAAGTTTTGAAACTCAAGAGAAATGTGTTGCAAAAAGTCTGTTTTGTCTTTTCCGATGTGAACCCCCACGCAGCTTCACGGAAAGACAAAGGATTTTGTGTGCTGTGGTCTTTTACTGTTCCCAGCTCGGAAGTGGGGCCAAGACACACCTATTTATGAGAGGTCCCGTAGAGCCAATTGACTGATAGGGGGTTGCAGAGCAGAGGAGAGAGGTCTCACAGCTGTTTTATGAGCAAAACTGTATCCTTTTCTCTAGTGATCATGTTAAGATGAAACATGGACACTGGTTGTGAATGTCCAAAATTATCATAGTTTGTGGCACAACAGCTCCAAAGAGGGGGAACAACTGGCTGCCTTGTCCCAGAACTATTGCTATCTCTGCTGGAGTTTTTGCATGTACGCCATCTCACCTTTCCTCCGTTGTGTGGGTGATTCATCCAAAACTGTCATTAGTTAAATGAGTAATACCTAAAGTGGGCTTTTACTATTTTTTCATTTTTGTCTTTGCCTCCTTTATCAACTGCAAGATTTGATGCTTCATAGAAGATCGAGGAGTAGTATATGAGATATGAAAGTGGGAAGAAACACAGGCTGAGCTATATATATCAATGTCAGTGTCACGACATTTGAAGTATGTGTAGACAAAAGCAGGGTAATGTTAAAGTGAAAGTGGAACCAGAGTAGATATACTGGATAAACGCTTGCCAGACAGGCAAATTGTGGAGACACACCTACTGTTAAACTGGTTAAGGGGGTAGAATGATGACGTATATTAAAATTTTAGAGACTAAATAGAACAAAGAAAAGTTCTAACAACCTGCTGCCATGAAGGTTCTGTTAAATGTTGTAACAATAACAGTATTTTACTTTACTTTATATGGTACTTTTTAAAGTGTACGAACCCCTTTCTAGAGATAGTGGGTTAACTTCTCTTGAATCTTGACTGTAATTTGGATAATTTTTTTAAATCTTTCATCAGCATCTCAGTCGTGCAACGACAGGCAAATTTGTTATTCACCAGCTGCATTTAAAGGACTCTGTGCTTTAAAGGTAAGCTGTTTTGTGATTACTTTTAGTTGTATGTCCTAGATTGGTTGATAAAGTATATGTATATATTCACTATCATTAGTGTGGAAGTACTTTTTTCAACTTTTAAAGCATATTCACTGATACAGACTGTCCAAATATGAGATGATACATTTTTAAATATTAGTCAATTTTTTTTATTAGTCACTATTTATGCTGATGAAACATAACCTCCGCCACAGAGGTTATGTTTCATCAGCGTTGATTTGCCTCTTTGTTGGTTTTGAAAATGACAAAAAAAGTTAACAACACATTTTTATGAATTTCTTATCAGAGTTATGCCTCATGCCAAGGAACAGTGATGAGTTAGATCATAATCTGGACACCAGAAAAGCGTTGTTGAGCGCTGTTGATTTGTTAGTAGAATCAATTGAAAACTTATGAATGGATTTTATGGAATTTCATTTAAATTTGGTAATGATCCAGATCATCAGCTATGAGTTTAAGTCACTGTATTGGGCAAAATTTGCTGATTGGCAGAGGACTGCGCTCTTCTGGTTATTGTTGCATTTACTGAAACTAATTAATTATATTTACCTGAAGCCATTTTTCATTTCAGATATGGGAAGTTATTTAAGCTATGAAACTCCTCCTTCTCCTCCTCCTCCTTGTAAGTTTACATTTTAATCTGCTAAGCATTAATTTAATTATATTATATAATTAATTATCATTCCCAGAATTTTCATCTGAAAATTCCCAAAAAGACCTCTCCAAATTCAAACTTTTATAGCTCTTAAGCCATATGGAGTAGAATAAAGTTCTCCATGTAAAGAATACACTCTCTAGATTTCACCTGTACATTTTGATTTATTTTAAGTGCACTGCTGTGTATATGCTATGCTTCATAAAACAGCTCTGAATGTAACAAATGTCTCCTGGATTTTCTATGTGAAAATAATTAGGAATTGAACTCCAGCAAGTAGGAATGAACTAATTGACGGGATAGTGTTCCTGTCTTTTACCCTGGCAAGCAGCCTTCCAAATGTGATTGAAATATTTGCAAAAATGGTATTTCTACAAGTGCTCATCTTGGCATTTTTTTTTGAGGGATTGTTTGGCACAGTTTGGGCACAAATTTATATTTTATAGAAGAAATGCCACAATTTTTGCATACTTCAACATAGAAACATTAGTGAGACCTCTTTGGAAAGATAACACTTAGAGGAATCAGACTAAACTGTCTAAATCGTTCAAACACAATTCTTATTGAAAAAAATATGAACATAAAAGCAAAAAAACAAAACAAAAAAACAAACAAAAAAACTGAATACAAAATAATCTTCAGAAAAATATTTACAACCTAAATCAAATATGTGTGATCAGGTGGGCTACATATTGGGCAACATTTGTGCCATGTATTATAAAACTCCCTGCTAGGCTGAAGGCAGAAGGTAACATCACAAGTTGCACATTTTAGTGGTGTTTTCAAACCACATTTGTGTAAAGTTGGGCACCACTCGAGAGAATTTGTAAATGCAACGGTTGGAACAGCTATTTCCCTAAGACTTTGAATGAGCCCAGTGTCATGTTGGGATTAAGGGACCTAACCCACATGCAGAACACACTCAGACACGGAGGAAAAGTTTAACAGTTTATTGAGAACACAATGAATAATAAAGACTGATTGAGTGACTGGTCCAGGACTGGTCACGACAGGGTTCTCTGCAGAGAGGGACAGTTTGGTTAGCTGAGTTTCAGGTCTTGGTGTTTGAAGGATAATGCAGGTCTGTACCTGTTCAGTAGTTGACTGAGCGGTAGAGGGAGGGAACCAGGAGGGTCCAGAGGCAGATGGTGAGCAGAGGGCTTGGCAGTGGCAGGGCTTGACTTCAGACTTCTCGGTGTTCAGATCAGAGGTTATCTCCAGTTCTCTTCTTGAGAGCGGGCAGGCAGGTTCAGACAATTTGATCATCCAAGGATCTCCAGAGATCAGACAGGTAGTGCAGATGAGAAACTATTCCAGAGTTTCAGGATTCAGTTTGGTTCTTCCTAGGAAGCAGAGAGGACAAAACTGGTTAGGCTCAGGTTCAGGTATCAAGGGAGTCAGAGAATCAGACAGGTTGGTTGGCTCAGGCTTGCTAACCGTAACTGGCTTAACACTCTGGCCCTGGAGTGTTGCGCTGCCACTGCTTATATGCTGGTCTCCTGATGAGTTAACGAGCCGCAGGTGTAGAAGTCAGCTTCGGCTCCAGGAGAAAGGTGGACAGACCTCCAGATCCCAACACCCAGTCAATATATGTATATATTAAGCAAAATCCTATGATATGATTTGTAGCTGCAACTATAGCATGTTTCCATCAACACCTGGAAACAAACACCTCTGATGATCATGTATGTGTTTATAATTGGTGTACAAGGTTTCTTCAGAAGGAAAATACTCCCAATATCAGGTGTGAATGGTCCCAGGGCCAACCTAGAGGTGATCAGAGGCCCAGATATTCAAAAGAACCCATTCTACAGCGCCAAAATTAGGGCAGACATGGGGACAGCCGCACCAACTGCAGAGGAACAGATGAGAGACCCCAGGCACAACCTCAGAGGCCTTGGTTGACCTAGTGGTCAGAGCAGTGAGAAGGTTGCAATTACCCGGTTTGATCCCTACAGCTTCCACTCTAGGTTCCTGTGGTTCCTGAGGTTAAGACCCTTAACCCAACACTGTCCACTGTTCCCCAAGGGGATGGGTTAAATGCAGAGAGTTCATTTTGTTTGCTGCTTTGTACTTGTGACAGTGTTAAGAAAAAAAAAACTGAAGCTAAAAATTGGTGCTAAGGCCCCACAGAACGGCCTGTCACACCCAAGATAGACCCAGGAGAGAGTCCAGGGATTTGATGCCCAGGGGCGCACCACCCCCAAGCTGAGACTTCAAAGGGTCACAAGGCCCAGGCACCCTCCCAGTGGCTGAAGGAGTGTGAGAACGCTAAACAAAGCACCCAACCTCATGTATAGAGAAATATCAAGACACCAGCGGAGAGAAAGTTCCCACTAATGCTTGGGGTCTACGGTGGTCCAGTAGATAGAGACATATTCAAAGGCCTTCAATCACATTCATACAATCCCACCCTTACACCCTCAGAGACATATACACGCACGAAATGAAATGACACACATGAGCAGACACATTCTTACGCTCCTTATTTATACACTGTCCCCCCCACATCTAAAGACCAATCTCTCAACCCCCAGACCCAGGAGGAGATCTCCAGCTCCCCAAAATGAACAGGGGGAGGCAACTAAAAGAACCCACCCTGGCGCCAGACAACCCGGAAATCTCAGACCTCCACATTCACCCGATTGAAGGCACAGGGATTGGCCCAGAGACGCCAAAGGGCAGGCAAACAGACAGACTCATACCACAAGTTGAGAAGCATCTGGGCATACCAGTCACAATCCACCAGCCACACAGCTATACCAGCGAGCCACCACCCCACGCCCTACAAAGACAAAGCCAAACTATGCAGCTGTTGTATTTTTTTCTAACCATTTATAGATTTATTATAGCCTATTTGCAATTAAGTAAGACAATTTATAGAAGTTAGACAGATCTTATCCCCCTTTATCTTTTGTATACTGTTGCATTTTTAAGCTAATATGTGAATGTTTATCTTAAATTTGGGATTGAAAAATCTAAAGATTTAAAACATTTCAGGAATCATTTTAGGATTGTGGAAAATAAATGGGTCAGAATTTCCATCCATCAAGATCATCTTCCACTTCTTTTTAAAAGGAGATGTGGTTAATTATATTAAATCAAACAATTTTGGATAGATGTTAATAACCAACTGGTTTGTATTCCCTGAATGAAACTGAATATTAAGGACATTGTGGAAATTCCATTTAATATGACAAAGTGTAGATTTTAACCAGTTACTGGAGCAATCTATGGTTCTTGAGAAAGACTGCAACAATTCAATTACCTGACAGAAGGAGAACAAAAAATAATAAAGCGTAATAAAAGCCAGTATAGATAAAAATATGATTAAAGCAGGTAGTAAAATAAAATAAAAAATGGACCAAACTAAATACACTCTGTGTATAAAAAATGAGAATAAAGTTGTCTAAGTCTAGTCCATCATGTTATTAGGATTTCGGCCACAATCAGTGGTTTCTAGGTGTAGTAGTTGAAGCTGTGGGCTAACTCTGGATTTCTCCTCCTTTGCTCTGAAAATTATAACCTAACAGTTTTATGTTTAATCATTTGGGGAAAATGATGGCACATCCTTGCACTAAACTATTCTTTGCATCTAGCCAATGCTCACATGGGTTTATAGTAACCTGGTAACATTGTGTGTCACCTGCATAGTTATGATTCTAAATCAGCTCCATAGTTCCTTTTAGAGCATTGTAATTGCTACTTATTCAGAAAAGATTAAAAATAATTGTATATGTATTGAGGATTTAAAAATAATCTTTGTTTTTATCACGTTTGTCTTTACCAGTTTTCAGTAAGCCATGGAGGAATATAAAATGGGGGTAAGTGCTTTTAACATTTTGCCTTTTTTAAAAGAGTAATGTGTATGTTGCTATTTTGTCTTTACACATCTACATATATCAGATATCCTGCAATCAGTAGAAAAATGTTGAGGGACCTAAACTTGGACAAAATTATTGGTACCTCTAGTGTAATGAAAGAAAAACCCACAATGGTTATATAAATAACTTGAATATGCTAGAATTTGGGAGACAGTGGGTGTGTTTGAATTCATGGCCTGCGTCCTCCGAAGGCCATATTTGTAGGCCAATTACATCATAGCGCGGTGCCGAGGTCTGTTCGGTTTCCAAGTCTACTCATTATGCGGCCTACAAATGTGTCCTTCTTTTTGCCTGATTTGAAGGATGGGTCCGGTGTATCCTTAATAGCATTGGTTAACCCAGAATTTATTGCGAGTTCAAGCAAGCCGGCTGCTCCGTGATCAGAAGAAAAAGGTACTTGGCGCCGGACAGTGGTGAATATTGGAAGTAAGGAATAAATTATGAACAGTTTAGTTTGTGCCTTCAAGTCGTTGCCCATAGGAAGACGTTACTTGGATATAATTTAACAGAATATCTTCGGAACAGCTCCAAATGACACAAAACTCATATGGGTGAGTAGAATATGATGTAATAACGTAACATCAAAGGCCCAATGAAAAAAAACGGCCCCTTTAAATGATTATTGAGTCAGATATGTGACGGGTAATTTTTGATTTATTGAAAAGTTTTTATCTGTCGCTGTGTAAATGGGTTTGGCTGTAATTTAGCGATAACTTCTAATATATCTGCTGTTTGGGGGCTCTAAATCTAATATGATTTTTATTTTTTTTATTGCTATTTGCACAATTTGCTTAACTAAGTATTTATTGTTGTTGATTCTAAGAGATTTTACAGATATTTTTTCATACATGCATTGTTTAGAATTACTCATATCTTTTTACCACTTTTATAGAATAGATTATAATAGAATAGAACATATCTCTGTTATCCCACAATCGGGAAATTCTGGTGTTTACTGTAGCAAAAGGATTACAGAAAAAATGGTAACACAAATGTGGACGTTACAAAAATGTATAAGAATTACATAATAGTGAAGATTTTAAAGTCGTAGGGACGTCATATTTAAATGTCAAATCATTCAGGCTTAAACATTATATAAATGTGCTCTTTATCAGAAGATATTGTCTCAAATTTAGAAAATTTCTATTTAAAAAAAGTAAAACCTGTCTTTTTTTCGTTATCTTCTGCAGGCCAGTTAGTTATACGTCAGCCTGAACACCTAAATTCGGCCAATCGTATATCTTAACGGTCATCTGTCAAACATATTTTTTCTGTCATAGCATCTCGATTTATATGTCGCAGCTAATATACGCAATGGTTGAAATCAGAAATCAGAATTGTTTCCCACTGAGTTCCTCTGTCCATAGCGTTCCTTGACAGTGTCGTTTCTAAGTCACCAATTTAGTGCTACTTGGTCCCAATGGAATTTCCCATTGCAAACCTACTAGCACAAAGTTGCTAACTGGTTAGCAAGATGATTCAGAGAAACCGGCCACAATCAAACTTACTTAGGACACATGTCAACATGACACATGTTACACATGTTACTTAGGACACATGTCAACCATGTGTAGCCCAATATTAGAGCCGGCTGCACCTGCAACTAAATAAATACATTAATAAATTAAGCTATTTCTGAAGATTTTGATAATTGAGATGATCTGAACCAAGGCCCGCTCTAGGTTATTTGGTACACAAAGCAAGAATGTCCCTTTGCTAATTACTCATTTTTTATTTTAAGAGTTTACCCAAATACTTTAAAAAGGTTAAAACTAAAATAATAAAGATAAGTTTGAGAAATAGGATGACAATATTACAATAAGAAACAACTTAAATTTTGAGTGAAAATGTGATGGGTGAAAAATAAAAAAATATAAAGTTATACAATAAAATGTTAAATTATTAGGGGTGTAAATAATAATCGTTTTGTATCGATGCATCGATCCAACAGCCGACGGCATCGATGCGTCCGCAAGAGAATTGATTCATGTCCCCCCCCCCCCCCCCCCCCCCCCCTCCGGTCCTTCTTTATTCATTTGCTCCTGGGCGTAATTCTCCCTCCCATCCTGCGGTGGCGCTAAACCTATTTTGCCCTCCTACCTCGCTTCCTGGTTATATTCTCACAGCAGTGTGTTGCAGTGAGCTTGAAACAGACATTTCTGATTTTTGCTCAATATTCAAGTGCAGCGGAGCGTCTGTGGAGGGGGCGGGGACGTCTGGAGCCGAGGTATTGCATTGCACTCATTGCACTGATTTTGTGCAGTATTTTTTGATGCAAGACCTTTCAGAATCTATAACGCAGGGGAATTAATATTTTTTCAGTGAATGAGGTTGTAATAGGAATAAGTGCAGTGCAACTTTTCTACTTCTGTTATTTGCTGTTGTTTCTCAAATAAAATGCATAACAATATTATAGCTTTCATTGAATTATTTCAAATTTGAAACATTGTCTAGCCTGTAAGGTGTAAAAAAAAACAAAAAACAATTAATCGAATCGTATTGTGGTGTATTCTTGAGTATTGAAAATAATCAAATCGTATGGTCAGGAAATCAATACTGAATCGAATCGCCATGATGGGTGTGATTTACACCCCTAGAAACTATAATGTAAAGGTAAAGATAATAACTTTGAAAGCCAATAGCCAAAAGGAGTGAATTTTAATTTGAAAGGTAAGTCCCCTCAGAATACTACAATAACCAAATGTTTTGCAAATCTCATGTGGGTGAAGTACAAGATCAAGCATAAAGCTGTGTTTTAAGCGGGTTTTGCAACTCAAGGTTTGAGCTGCAATTTTGATAGAATTTAAATACTTCAGTACATTTGAAACCCCCAGATGATTCTAATTTACTGTGAAGCTTGACACAAAGGGCAACCTAACAAGGCCTTGTTTGCAGTGGTAACATGACTGGGGTGCACTCAAAACACTTCTTGGTGACATTTCTGCTTCAAAAAGATCGAAGCTGTTGAATAGACAGACTCGACCTTTACATAACTACCCTTTGGCCATATTTGTTATGTCTTTTCTAGGTGTACCATCATTTTAGTCCAGGCCTGTTTTGGAGTTCAGGTTTTTTTAATTCTTTTTTTTTCTTACTTTCATATGTTTACTTTAATAGGATTATAATTTTTTCTTTTGTAAAATTCAAATTAATTTCCCCAGCTTAGACAAGGGATAACAAAAATTTTGTCCACGTGTAAATTTCAATATCAGAAAAGAAATAAAGAATATGGTAGCACTACTGTCTTGCAGCAAAAAAGGTTTCGGGTTCGATTGCATTAAGTTTTATTTTTTCAATTCAATTCAATTCAGTTTATTTATATAGCGCCAAATTCATAACACATGTCATCTCAAGGCACTTTACAGTTCAACCAGATCATACAGTCAAATTGATACAAAGTTTTCTATCTAAGGAAAACCAGTTGATTGCATCGACTCATTGACTTAAATACAATCCCTCACACTAAGCATCCTTGTAGCGACAGTGGAAAAACTCCCTTTGAACAGGAAGAAACCTCCAGCAGAACCAGGCTCAGTGTGAGCGGCCATCTGCCGAGGCCGACTGGGGTTCAAGGAGACAGAAGCAGAGATACAAAAAGCAGCTGTAAAAGGCGGCCCCGTCCAGGAAACACACAGCCAGGCAGACGAGCTCCAAGGCAGCTCCCATGTCAGAGGATGAAGAGAGCACATCCACCCAGCCACGGCCAGAGAAACAGGACCACACCTGAAGACAGGCCGATCTCCAACATCTACAAACAAGGGTGTTGATGGAAGCAGCACAGCTGATGTCTCTTTCCTGGATGACGTCACAGCCAAACAGGAACAGACGAGGCAAAGCTACTCTGAGGAAAAGCAGAGAGAGCAGAAGGTTAGAGATTGAACTAACAGATTCTGCAGAATAGGAGAACAGAGAGAGAATGAAGCAGAATGATGAAATGGGGGTCCCTATGTCCTCCAAAAGTCTAAGCCTATAGCAACATAACTTTAAAGACAGCTGAGGATAACCTGAGCCACCCTAACTATAAGCTTTATCAAAAAGGAAAGTTTTAAGCCTAGTCTTAAAAGTAGACCGGGTGTCTGCCTCACGGACTAAAACTGGTAGTTGGTTCCACAGGAGAGGAGCCTGATAACTAAAAGATCTGCCTCCCATTCTACTTTTAGAAATTCTAGGAACCACTAGTAAACCTGCAGATTGAGAGCGAAGTGCTCTGTTAGGAACCCAAAACCTGATACAGTAGTTATCTGAATATCTAAAATGATTTTTTTTTGTTTGGTTTCAAAGGGCACAGGAATGTTTCAAGATGTAAAGGATAATATGTTTTCAACCCAAACACACAACTTAGTCAAAGAAGCATGAAAGGCTAATTTCCAAAATGATATATGCATTACACGTGCTAAAGCGCAACGAAAATAATTAATTGTGTTTGACTGTGATTTTTTTAGAATGTTCTATCATATGAGATAAATAGTTTTTAAAGACTAAGTAAAAAATATATGCTTTCTTTTTTTATTTTATTCTTCTTTTTCTGATCAGGGACAACAACGCTGATATGGAATTTGTAAAAACCTACAAACCTGTAAATGAGGATCAGACAATTCGAATTCTTCTGCATGGACAAGAAGGTTCCGGAAAGTCTAGTTTCATCAACTCTGTACAAAGTGTTTTGAAGGGACGAATTTACTCACAGGCTTTGGCAGATAACTCAAACAAGAGTTTCACCACAGAGGTATAAATATACAGTAGATGGATTTACACATCTATCTATCTGTCTGTCTGTCTGTCTGTCTGTCTGTCTGTCTGTCTGTCTGTCTGTCTGTCTGTCTGTCTGTCTGTATACATAAAGATGAATGTGCCATAAATTTATTAAATATTTAATTTACATATGAAATATATGTTAAATTACAAAATGAACCATTTATTTAAATCTATGACTTAAACAGTTGAATGTTTTTTATAAATAACTTTAGTTAAAACATAAAAATTTTTTCGCTCTGTTGGGGCGGGTGCCGGTGACGCGTGGTGCGGTGCATCGTGCGCGGCTTGGGAGTGGAGGGTTGCTCGGTGTTTGGCGGCGGGGGGGGGACGGGCCGTGGCCGGCGTGGCCGTCCTCCTCTCGGCGGCCTGTGGGCGGTGCGGGGCCGGAGCGGGGTGGGTCGTGCTGCTTTCGCGCCGGGCGCGGCGGGGGTGGTGGGGTCGCGTCTGCTGCTTTCTTTTTGCTGCTTGTGCCGGCTTCTGGCGGCTGGGGCGGCCTTGCTGCTCTGGCTCTCTGGCGTGCGCCGGGTGGGGCTGCTCTGTCCTTTGCTTTGCCTTGCGGCTGTGTTTGCTGTGGTCGGTGGGGGCGGGGTGGTTTCGTTGTGTTTTTGGGTGGGGGAGTCCGCCTGGGGGCTTGGTTGGTGCCGTCGGTTCGTCCTTGTCGGCCTTCCGGTGTTGTTTCTGTTGGGGCTGCTCGGGCCCCCGCATGCCGGCGGTGCGCTGCCGGGGGGATTCCTGTTCGGCGGGCTTGCCTGTCTCCTGGGAGGGCAGGCATGTTGACTTTTCTGGGGAGGAGCATCTGGGTGGAGGGGTCCTCGTGGTGTGGCGGTGGGTGTTGGGCACTGGCTTGTTTGCGGCCGTTCTTCTCCGGTGAGGGGGAGAATATTATAATTTTTTTGTTTTTGTTTTTGTTTGTTTTTTGTGTGGGAGGGGGTGTGTGGGCGGGGGGATCGGGGCTTGGAGTGGGGCTCGGGATTTGCGCTTAGCTGTGTTGTGTGGCTTTCTTCTTCTTCGGATTGGTGCTGTGGGACCGGTGTTGGGGGGAGTCGTTCGGGGGCCGGGGTCGGGGTGGGGGTGCTGGCGCCGGTGCCGGGGGTTTTTGGGCATTGCCCGGCCCTACTGCGGGGTGGGTCTGGGGTGGCTCCTTGGGCCTGGGATCCCTGGGGCGCATTGCCCTTGGGCGGGGTCCCCGGTGGGGGTTCGGGGGTTCGGGTTCTGTGGGGAGTGCTGCTTGGGTTCTGGGCCGGTGTACGCCTGGCTGTCTGTCCCTGCTGCCACGGCCTCTGGTGTGCCGGGGTGCCTCGGGGCCTGCTGGGCTGGGGGGGGGCATGGACATTAACACCTATGGCAAGTGCTTACCCCCTCACGGGTTTGCACTCTGTAAGTGGGGGAAGGGGAGGGAGGGGGAGTAGGTATGATCTCGGCCTGGATGTCTTCTGTCGCTTGTGTGGTGAGTAGCTTGATTGTTATTGTAGGGGAGGGATTACATCTCCGGAGGGGGGGTGGGGGGTGGTGATAGAGGGAAGAAGATCTTTGAAGGGCTTTGGGTCTGGCTCCCTGTCTTGGTCCTGGTCCGTGCTGCCCCCTGGTGGGGCTTCGTCCGGGGTGGGGGCTCTGCGTGTTGCGCGTTGGCTGGCCGGCTGGGATTGTCCCTTCCCTTATTCATTTATTTATTTATTATTATTATTTTTTTTCTTATCTTCCTTTTATATTTTTTTTATTTATTTATTTATTTATATTTTTTTTTTTATTATTTTTTTTTATTTAATTTATTTATTTATTTATTTTTTTTAATTTTATTTATTTATCTACTTATTTATTTATTTATTTTTTTTATTATTATTATTTTTTTGGATGGACAGGACGGGGGGGGGGTGGTGGAGTCGGCTCCGTGCCCGGCTGGCTGGTGGGTCCTGCTGCCGGTCCCGTGCCCCCGGGCTATGGTGGTGAAACTGGTGGGGCCCCCTTCTCTGGGGGGGCTCTCGGGGAACGGGGGTGCCTATTGGAGTCAGCGGGGGAGCTGGCTCCCTGGGAGTGCAGCAGGCACCCCAGTCCTTTGCTCCCCATCCCCGAAATCCTCCCTCTGCCTGCTCCATCACTCGGCCACACATGTAGGTTTTTGGGGAGGGGGTCGTTACTGGAGGGCCACACCTTCTGATGACGTCCCCCACCCCAATTTTATTTTGCATTTTAGACACTTCCATCTACATCATTTTCACAACACACATCTATGTAGGGCATTTTCGGGGGGTGGGGGTCAGGGCCACCGGGGGGGGGCTTATTTTATGGGCCTCACCACGGTCGGCCTCCTCCATCCCCTCTCGCATCTAGACATTGAGGGTTGAGGGTTGTCGAAGGGGGAGGGTGTGCTGGCACCGTCTATCTCCTGGAGGGGGGGTGGAGTGTGCCGGACACCCCCTCTTGGTACTCCCAGTTTTAATTGCATCTGAGAGCAACACGCAACAACACCACATTCGAGCGGGCGCAGTGAGGATCGGGGTCTTCTCACACCCCTGTTCTCCGGCTGCCGCCTGGAGTCTGGGGCCTGGAGGAAGAGCGGGCCACCTGGTCCGTGGTTTTGGCTGGGGCTGGCTGCGGGGCCTAGGTGGCCTGCTGGTGGCGGGGCTGTCACCTCTGCTCTCCCCAAAGAAGGTTGGATGGAGGGGCATGAAGTGCCTGGTTGAAGGTTTTTTTTTTTTTTTT
This sequence comes from Cyprinodon tularosa, assembly GCF_016077235.1. Classification (NCBI taxonomy): domain Eukaryota; kingdom Metazoa; phylum Chordata; class Actinopteri; order Cyprinodontiformes; family Cyprinodontidae; genus Cyprinodon; species Cyprinodon tularosa. Next base: position 1,384,205 of record NW_024039050.1, on the reverse strand, counting down.
TTTTTTTTTTTTTTTTTTGTTCTTTTCGGGGGGGGGGGGGCGGTTCTGGTTGGGTGGCCGGCGCGGGATGGGTGGGCCCCGGTCCCGGGGGGGGCTCTTGCGGGGGGTGGTCCGGTCCGTGTGCGGGGTGGGGGGCCGGGCTTGAAGCAGGAAAGAGATGGGTTGGTGTGGCGGTGTCGCCGCTCCCCTCCCCTCACATCCGGATTTTAGGTTCACTTATGGGGTCATCCGATAGTCCCGGGACCGACCACCGGTGTCACCGGGTTTTTGGTCCTGGTATTATTGGATGTGAGTGTTATGTGTGAATGTGTGTCTGCGTTGTTATTTTCTTTATTTATTATTATTATTATTTTATTCAATTTTTTTTTTTTTTTTTTTTTTTTTTTTTTCCTGTGGTACGAGTGGGGGCACTAGGGAGGGAAGGCATGATTGAGATGGTGTGTTTTTTTTTTTTTTTTTTCTTTCCCAGGTTGGGGTCTCAACCGCACCCTCTCCCAAATACATCTCAAGTCTCCGCTAAGTGCGGAGCCCATTCCCCCCGTCCTGCTCTCCCTCCGCTGGCTGGCGTCGGGGCTCACCGGTGCACTGGTGGAGCTGGGGGTGGATGCCCGGGGGACTGCTGGCTCATTCCTGGCGGCCTCTCCACTGGCCCCGGCCGGCCGGGGCTTTGCTGGGGCTCCTGTCTGGGGGTGGGGTGCCCTTGGGGCCTCGGATCCCTGGGGCCTGGGACTGGATCCGCTTCGGGGTGGGGCTGGGTGTTGTTCGGGGATTTTCGGGGTCGGTGCCGGTGCCTTCGCTACGATGCCGGTTCCTGGGCGGTGTTTCTTTCCTATGCCGGTTCTGTGGTATCGGTTCGGGGAGGGGGGGAGCTGCGCGGCATGGTGGGGTGCGGGTCTTGGGTCCTGTTTTGGGCTCCGGTTTTTCCGCTCGCACTTCTCCTCTTGCCTATTTATTTTAATTGTAATTATTAATTAATTTATTTATTTACCTATTTATTTGTTATTTTTTTTTTTTTTTTTTTTTTTTTTTTCTCTTCCTCGGTGGGGGGGAGCGGTTGCGGGCGGGTCGGTGTCTGGTGTCCGCTGTCGCATTGTGGGGGCCCCTTTTTTTTTTTTTTTTTTCTCTTTTTTTCTTTGGGGGGTTTGGCATGTCTGTTTTCTCGGGGGGCAGGCGGGCCTGCTGGGTGGGGGTCCTGCTGGCGGCGCGCCGCTGGTGTGTGGGGGTCCGGGCGGCTCCGGCGGGGGTAGTGTTGGGGGGCCGGTCTGGGCGGGCTGGCTGCGCTGGCTGGGTATTCGGGTGGGTTTTCCCTCCTGGAGGCATGGCGGGGCTGCTCTGTTCCCACTGATCGCGGCGGGTGGGGCTGCGGGGCGGGTGTGGGCCTGGGGTGGCTATGACCGGCGCGTGGTGGGGGGCCGGGGCGGCGGAGCTGCTCTGGCCGCGTGTCGGGGCCTGGTGCGGGCTGCGGGGGGGGGTGGCGGACGTGGCTGGGCTGCTTTGGCATCGTCCGGTGGGGGGGGCGGCGCGGTTCGCTCCGCTCTGGCTTTGTGCTGCCCCTCGGGCTGCTGGGGGGGGTGGTTGCGCCGGCTGCGGTCTGCTCCTCTTGCGGTTTTGCGCCGGGCGGCTTTTCTGCTCTCGGGCTGATTCTGTGCGCGGTGTGTTTCGTTGCGCGCTGTTGGCATCGGTCTTGGTGGGGTGGGGCTGCGCTTTTGGCCGGGGGGGCGTTTTGGGGGGGGTCCCGCGGCGCTCGTGGCCGGTTCGCGGCGGATGCGCATGGGCCCCGGCCGGGGGCGGGGCCGTCTTAGTGTTTTCCTGGGTGGTGCGGTCGCGGTGGGTGTTGCGGCCGGTCGCCGGGGCTTGGTGCTGGGGGGCGGGGCGTGTTTCGGTGCTCTGTGGGGCTGGGGCGTTTCGGTCGGCGCCGTGGGGGGGCTGGTGTTCGGCGCCCGGCCCTACTTCGGGGTGGCCGGCTGCCGGCGGGGCCCGCGGACTCGTCCCCGCGGCTCCCCGGGGCGCCGGCATGGCGGTGGCTGGGGGGCTTCCTCGTGGCTGTCTCTCCTCCTGCCTTGGTGGGGTCTGATTTCCGGGGCTGGCCCCGCCTTGGTGCCTTCGCTTCTGGGGTCCCCTTGGGCGCCTGGGGCTTTGGGTCTCCCGGCGCTGGACTCAGTGCTCTGGGGGGTGTGCCTCTCCGGCTCTCCACAACCACTATTGAGCATTTTTTTCTATGGTTAAAACTTTACATGCACAAGTTCACCCTCACAAACAACTACAGGTGCTAGGCTTCAGGTACTTAGAGATTCACTTCCAAACAGAAACCCCACATTCATATCTTCAGGTAACACAGAGTACATGTCAGACTTAATAATATTACTTTAGTGATAGTTTCAAGGTGTTTGCTTTATTGTATATCTCGTACCATGTTTTTTGGTTGTGCTGTTCTTTTTTCTTTTTTTTTTTTTTTTTCTCCATCTCATTACAGGTGTTGAAGCAGACTGAAAATGTTTTGTCATTGTCTCCTTCCTATCTCCTCTTTCTTTCATCTTTTGTCCTGTTTTTTTCTTTTTCTTTTTCCTTCTTCTTCTTCTGTTTTTCTGCTCTACTTACATTGCAGTGTCCATATGAACTGTAAAACTCCCTGCATAATTATAATAAAGCAATTTATATACATGAAACAAGTGGAGCGGTATGGCAATTGCGATACCGCTACACTTGTGAAAGTAAAATCTGTTGGGCTCCTTTTGGCATCAAGACAATTATTCTTATTGCCACCTTGCCAGACAGGACACTGTAAAAAAAAAAAAAAAAAAAAACATAAAAATGTATTTTAACTTATACAGTACATAGAAAACATCAAACTTTCATATGTTTTTTTAGGGAAGGTCACCAAACTGTCAAACAATTAACAAAAAAGTCTTGTATTTTTCATTGTTCATAGTGATTTAATCAATTTGGATTGACTCCCTGTCTCCATAGACATCCATAGTCAGTTCGATAAAAATTATATATTGAACACATGCAAACATTATTCATAATTAATAACGGAATATATGTTATTTGCATCATTTGGTGCTATTTTCTTAAAAGTTATGAAGAAGTATTATACTGTATTAGATGACCTTCCTATAGTCCTTACGAATAACATTCTTCCTAATTAATATTAAACTTCCATACTACTCCTAAAGTCAATTAGTTGAGCAAGTAAATTATTCATAAATATCAACCAATTCACGTGTGCTTACTCATATCTTCGTTCATGCAACTTTTACCCATAGGCCACAAGACCAATAAGTATTTAGACTTGGCTATATGCTATGTTACTTTTTGTAGTTTAATTCCTTCATCATGTTATCCCTTCTGAAAGCTCTGGTCCCCCCTAGAGGAGAAGTGCACAATAAAATGTAATGCCAATGTGAAGAGCCACTATTATTGGGATGATAAATAAAAGATAAACAAAACAGGAGACTAAAACTATAAACTTCATGACTAACTGGGGGAATTAGACAACAGAAAATAGATATTTGTCTGCTTCTTGGGAATTAAATTAGCTTACTGAAATGCTTCCATCATTTGACAAATTCCTGACAATTTATTTGATCCTGTATAATGGATCACAATTTAAACTTATTTTGATACAAAGCCTGTCACACTTGTATTAATAGGAATTTATTTCAGAAAATTTTGACAAACAACAATAAATAAATCAAGCAAATACACACAAAAGAGATTAGTTAACAACCAAACCAAACACCAATTTTTAAACTAAGTAAATTCACCTGAGCATAAATAGAAACAAAACCCTCCACAAAATAAACCTATCGGTATATAGAGCCAGAGAAATCACATCAATTAATGGAATTTATATATTTTAATATTTTATATTTTTATATATTTTTCATATATTTCTTTTACATATTCATATATATTCATACACATTATATATATTATATACATATATATATAATATATAAGGTTTCACATTTTTCATATATTCACATATAGTTTAATTTCACATATATATAAATATACATACCTACAAAAACACATCAGGCCAAAATCCACATTTACACCATTGTATATTGACACTGACAGTGCTGTGAACCCCCAAAACCCCCAGTCATCAATTCAATTCAATTCAGTTTATTTATATAGCGCCAAATTCACAAAACATTTCATCTCAAGGCACTTTAAAGTTCAACCAGATCATACAGTCAAATTGATACAAAGTTTTCTATCTAAGGAAAACCAGTTGATTGCATTGACTCATAGACTCAAATACAATCCCTCACACTAAGCATGCTTGTAGCGACAGTGGAGAGGAAAAACTCCCTTTTAACAGGAAGAAACCTCAAGCAGAACCAGGCTCAGTGTGAGCGGCCATCTGCTGAGGCCCACTGGGGTTCAAGGAGACAGAAGCGGAGACACAAAAAGCAGCTGTTAATGCAGCCCCGTCCAGGAAACACACAGCCAGGCAGACGAGCACCGAGCCAACTCCCATGTCAGAGGATGAAGAGAGCACATCCACTCAGTCACAGTCAGAGAAACAGGACTAGACTGGAAAACAGGCCGATCTCGAACATCTATAAACAAGGGTGTTGATGGCAGCAGCACAGCTGATATTTCTCTCCAGGATGGAGTCACAGCCAAACAGGAACAGACCAGATGAAGCTACTATGAGAAAAAGCAGAGAGAGCAGAACGTTAGAGATTGAACTAACAGATTCTGCAGAGAGGGAGAATAGAGATAGAATGAAACAGAATGATGAAAAAGGGGTCCCTATGTCCTCCAGCAGTCTAAGCCTATAGCAGCATAAATATATAGATAGTTATGCTGCTATAGGCATATAGCAGGATAACCTGAGCCACTCTAACTATAAGCTTTATCAAAAAGGAACGTTTTAAGCCTAGCCTTAAAAGTAGACAGGGTGTCTGCCTCACGGACTAAAACTGGTAGTTGGTTCCACAGGAGAGGAGCCTGATAACTAAAAGATCTGCCTCCCATTCTACTTTTAGAAATTCTAGGAACCACTAGTAAACCTGCAGATTGAGAGCGAAGTGCTCTGTTAGGAACATAAGGAACAATCAGATCTCTGATATCAGATGGAGCTTGGCCATTTAAGGCTTTATATGTGAGAAGGAGGATTTTAAATTCTATTCTGGATTTAACAGGAAGCCAATGAAGAGAAGCCAGGATAGGAGAGATATGATCTCTCTTTTTATTTTCACCAGAACTCTGGCTGCAGCATTTTGGATCAGCTGAAGGCTTTTAACTACGGTTTGTTGACTTCCTGATAGTAAAGTATTACCAGTCCAGTCTAATTTTTGCAATATTCAGCAGATGAAAGAAGGAAATTCTAGAAACCTCTTTGATATGGGATTTAAATAACAGGTCCTGATCAAAAACAAAACAACACCAAGATATTTATTATTATTTTACTTTATTTTCTGAAATCAGTTTAATCCCATCCAAATTAAGTGACTGGCTAATCAGCTTATTTTTCAAAGACTCTGGTCCAGAAACTATAACTTCTGTTTTGTCTGCATTCATAAGGAGAAAGTTAAGAGTCATCCAGGTTTTTATGTCTTCAAGACATGCCTGTAATCTATGTAATGGGTTAGCTTCATCTGGATTTATAGACAGATATAGCTGGGTATCATCAGCATAACAGTGAAAATTAATCCCATGCTGTTTTATTACTGTACGGATTGGGAGCATATATATATATATACACTCACCGGTCACTTTATTAGGTACACCTGTCCAACTGCTCGTTAACACTTAATTTCTAAGCAGCCAATCACATGGCGGCAACTCAGTGCATTTAGGCATGTAGACATGGTCAAGACAATCTCCTGCAGTTCAAACCGAGCATCAGTATGGGGAAGAAAGGTGATTTGAGTGACTTTGAACGTGGCATGATTGTTGGTGCCAGAAGGGCTGGTCTGAGTATTTCAGAAACTGTTGACCTACTGGGATTTTCACGCACAACCATCTCTAGGGTATACAGAGAATGGTCCGAAAAAGAAAAAACATCCAGTGAGCGGCAGTTCTGTGGGCGGAAATGCCTTGTTGATGCCAGAGGTCAGAGGAGAATGGCCAGACTGGTTCGAGCTGATAGAAGGGCAACAGTGACTAAAATAACCACCCGTTACAACCAAGGTGGGCAGAAGAGCATCTCTGAACGCACAGTACGTCGAACTTTGAGGCAGATGGGCTACAGCAGCAGAAGACCACACCGGGTGCCACTCCTTTCAGCTAAGAACAGGAAACTGAGGCTACAATTTGCACAAGCTCATCGAAATTGGACAATAGAAGATTGGAAAAACGTTGCCTGGTCTGATGAGTCTCGATTTCTGCTGCCACATTCGGATGGTAGGGTCAGAATTTGGCGTCTACAACATGAAAGCATGGATCCATCCTGCCTTGCATCAACGGTTCAGGCTGGTGGTGGTGGTGTCATGGAGTGGAGAATATTTTCTTGGCACTCTTTGGGCCCCTTGGTACCAATTGAGCATTGTTGCAACGCCACAGCCTACCTGAGTATTGTTGCTGACCATGTCCATCCCTTTATGACCACAATGTACCCAACTTCTGATGGCTACTTTCAGCAGGATAATGCGCCATGTCATAAAGCTGGAATCATCTCAGACTGGTTTCTTGAACATGACAATGAGTTCACTGTACTCAAATGGCATCCACAGTCACCAGATCTCAATCCAATAGAGCATCTTTGGGATGTGGTGGAACGGGAGATTCGCATCATGGATGTGCAGCCGACAAAACTGCGGCAACTGTGTGATGCCATCATGTCAATATGGACCAAACTCCCTGAGGAATGCTTCCAGCACCTTGTTGAATCTATGCCACGAAGAATTGAGGCAGTTCTGAAGGCAAAAGGGGGTCCAACCCGTTACTAGCATGGGGTACCTAATAAGGTGGCCGGTGAGTGTATATATATATATATATATATATATATATATATATATATATATATATATATATATATATATATATATAAAGTAAACAATGTTGGGCACGTTACTTTAAAAAAGTTATTAGTTATAGTTACTAGTTACTTCTCCCAAAAAGTAACTGAGTTACTCACTGAGTTACTCAACAATAAAAGTAACTAGTTACTAGTAAAAGTAACTATTGCATTACTTTTCCGTTTCTCGCCCCCGTAACCCTCACCACCCGGCCCCCACCTTCTCGCCGTGTGTTTCAAAAGCCATCTGAATAGAGTGGATGACAAAGACGAGAACCTGCAGAGTTTTGCATTTATTGCAACTCAACGTAAATGAGATCAGGGGGGGAATGCTATCTGATGGGCCTATAAACCCCGTCAGATAGCGTTTCCCTCTTCTTAAGATGGGGGGAATGGTATCTGATGGTGTAAAAATCATCAGGCTGTATTACCTCTACTCATGGAAATTAATAACTGGGGATGTCTAATTCTGAAATCCTGTGTGTTTGGGTTGTTATCCATCCATCCATCCATCCATCCATCCATCCATCCATCCATCCATCCATCCATCCATCCATCCATCCATCCATCCATCCATCCATCCATCCATCCATCCATCCATCCATCCATCCATCCATCCATCCATCCATCCATCCATCCATCCATCCATCCATCCATCCCAATTTCTCCCTTTCTCCATGAGCATGCGCATTTCCTGTCGCTTGCGCGGTGAAATGTCGCATGCGCTGTGCGGAGATGCAGGGGAAACCGTATCTGATGGGAAAACGCATGTGGAAAACGCTGTTTTGCTGCTGGAGTCCTCCTCACTCTCCATCTCTCTGTGTGTGCTGTACGTTAACACCCGCCAGCGGAAACACCCACCTACCCAACTGACAGACGGAATCTCACTATACATCAGCCAATCTCATCCTCCCCTCTCTCATGACAAGGCGCGCATGAGTCCTATCATGAAAAAAAGGTTATTGTGCGACCTGAGTAACGTGCAGTAACGGAGTGTCAGCAATGGTAACTGCGTTATAGGTACAGTCAAAGAAACTTGTTAGATTGCTTGTTACTAAAAAAAGGTAACAGCGTTAGTAACTTTGTCATTTATAGCCCTATATCCAATCTTCATTTCATTAATACCTTCCAAATCCCTTTGATATTTTTTTTTGTTTTTATCTAATAATTTACAGAGTAATCCTATTTAGCTATGCATAGAATATTGTCATGATTTAATTAAAGGTCTGACCCCAAAATGCAGAAGACCAAACAGAGAGACCAGGGAAAAGTTTAACAGGTTTATTAAGAACATGGTGATGAGTCCAGTACTGCTCAGAGTGGAATGAAAAGGGTCCAGTGCTGCTCAGAACACTGCTCAACCGGAACTGAAAGGTGAGGGGAAGACAACGCGGTTAGTTCAGGCTCAGTGGGAAATTTGAATCTTTAATTTGAATTGGAGGAATTGGTTGCAGACTCACTTCTCTAGGAAAATGTGTCCCTTATGGAATCCAGTCAGTGTGGAATGTTCCAGAGATTGTCTTGTTTGGTGTAGGGCCGACTGGGTTACTCAGACTGCGGTTGTTCCTTGGTGAATGGAGAACCTAACTGCAACTCAGATTTCCTTTGGTGCTTGAATGGGCTGCGGTGCTGATGAAACCTTAGCTCGGTGTGAAGCTCAAACGACCTCTTGGGGTAAGGGGATCCAAACCTCCAGTTTGGAACCCCAGCTCAGTTAGAAGCTCAGTTGATCCTTCCAGAGAGAGAAGGTCCGAATAAATCCAGTTTGCAGGATGACTTCCTGCCGAGAGACAAAGACAAAAACAAAGTTAAGACTCAGGTTGACAAAAGCTCAGTTTGACTCAGCAAAACTCAGCTTGACTAGAATATCCAAAACTGGCAAACAAAAACTCAGGTTAGACTCTGCTAAACTAAGCATGGCTAGAGTTCCCAGTATTGGCAAAACAATAACTCAGGTTAGACTCTGCTAAACTAAGCATGGCTAGAGTACCCTGTATTGGCAAACACTCTGGCGTCGAGGTAGTGGCAGTCAGCAGCTTAAGAACACTCCACAGGTAATGAGGCAATGAGCTGCAGGTGTGAAGGGAGACCCAATGAGGACAGGGCACAACCTGGTGGAGGAGGAAAGGAAACACAAAAACAGACCACACAAACTGGATTCCTGACAAATAGCAGTTAATTATTAATTCTTATATTTCATACATTTATTCTCTACCTTCAAAAACCTATGCCTTATGAATTCTCTGTATAGTTTATTCTTTTTTGCAGGTATTTTGTAAACCCATTGTGATCCACGAAACTTCTGAGTATTTGCTTTTATGAGAGCATATTATTAATAGATAATTTTTAACATATTATACTTTAAAAATATTCAGAAAATTACCATATGCTATATCGAGATTAACTTCTTGCAAAGCAGACTCCCAGTTATGTTTCAATATGTCCTCTTTGAAAGATTTGAGTGATTCCTCTGTTCTTACTCTTTTAAACTGTGGATTACTTTTATCCTTATTTTTTATATAGAAATTGTTCGCTGACAACAAAGACTGGAAGATGATCACTAATATGCTAAAGTATTAATCCACTTAAAATATTGCTATCTAAGATATTTGTAAATATATCATGAATTAAGGTGGCACTGTTAAGTTTAATCCTGCTGGGTTTAGTGATGTGAAAAAAGCTAAAACGGTAATGAATCCCTCAGTAGGATTATGATCATTTTTGATAGGTAGATCAATATTAAAGTCCCCACATATAAAGAAGACCTTCTGAGAAGTAACTATGTATGTTTGCTCGAAACATTCTCAAAATATTTCCATATTGGAACAAGGAGCTCTGTATGTACAACCAACAATGACATTTTTGACTTTTCCATAAATATTTCAACCGTTAAATAGTCAAATACATATCAAGTCAATCTGGTCATGTCAACTTTTTGTCAACATACACAGCTACTCCTCCCTCAGTTTTCCCTTTATAGTGATGTAATTGAAGTCATAACCATTTAACCCACTTGAAAAAGTATCCAGAATAATTTTCCATTTATGATTCAAAATATTGTTTGTGTTTAGAAACCTATGCTTTTCTTCACTGTGGCTTGCAGTACTTACCCTACAAAGTGCAAAAAGAAGATGGGTCTTTCTACCCATTTGTCTTCTGTGACATCATGGGGCTGAGCACAGAAGGAGGAGTCTTGGGGGAAGACGTCAACCTGGTTTTAAAGGGACATGTACAGGACGGATGTAAGGTAAGCTACTTATGTTTCATTACTCTACTGGCTATACAAAGTATCACAAGGGAGGCTGGTGTCTAGAGTGGATGTAGTAGTACTTGGTGATAAGCATTGCACACCCGGGACATGTTGCCAGTCCATCATGACACAACGCAGTGACACACATCGCAAACAACTATACACACTCACAACTAAGGGCAATTTACAGAGACAAATAATGTGAAATTCATCTTTAGTCTGTGGAAGGAACAGGTTTGATAACAATGCACAAACAGATAATCATTAATTCTATATGCACGAATGCCCTGAGTGGCATCTGAACAGGTTTAACAACCTGCGATAGAGTACAAAGGTCTAGAAAGTAAAAGGCTATAAAGAGATTAGTTTGAACCATTTGCTTTTAAAGTAGATAGGGGCTCAGTCCCCATAAATCATGCTGGGGTTCTAGCTCCTGTTCCTAGTATCTGTTGCTTCACCTTTTTTAAGGACCCAGCGAGGACATTATAGTTGGTAGGAAAGTAAATCCAGATTGCTGTGCTGAATCCAGACATTATACAAAGAAAATGCTCATGGATAAGTGAGTTGGATGACAAAAAGGGAGGCGTTCCACTTTCTTAACAGGAAATGCCCCCATCTGTTTCCAGATTTTATATATCTTCCCTCATTTATAGCTAAATAAAAATCTATCGTTAACTTTTTTTTTTCAGTTCAATCCTGCATCAAAGTTAACTGAGGGTCAAGAATTCTATGTGAATTCACCAACTCCCAATGACAAGGTTCATGTTCTGGTCTGCGTAACTGATGCATCTACATTAGATTTAATGAACGATGAAGTTCTGAAGAAGATTAGGAGGATCAGACTTGAGGCCAGCAGCCTGAGTAAGTATAGACAAAGTTTCCCTTGTGTATGAGTAATTTTCTATAATTTTAAAAACAGCACAGGAAACTAAGTGTAAACATGGATACACTAAATACATGTACTGGCATCACAAATTGGATCATTAATGTTCAAAAAGTCTTTGGGCATCGACATTAGATTTAGGGGATAACTATCTTTTCACTACAGACTGTTTTCCTATAAGATAATGAAAATACAACAACTATAGCACAGTTATGACAAAGTCTGGAGACAGATGTTACCATCTATATTTTTGAGTTGCCTCACAGCTATTTCTACCATCAAAAAAACAGATTTCTGACCAGTACTCAGATGTTTCTTTTCTTTAGGTCTGTATGCCACATGCACAATTATTAGTAATATCATATTTCTCTATTTCCTGCAAATCTTAAAAGAGACAGCAAGCTCAATTCGTGGCAGTGGCAGCATTGTAACACTTCCGGTGGCTTGTCGGGCTGGCGCAGCTTTAGTACTGGCTGGCACATATTATGGGCAGCAGCCACTGGACTGACAGTCTGCCACATCGGTTCCACGTTTACTCCCACCGTTTAGGCTACTGCAGAAGCTGTATTTCGGCAAATAACTCAGTTATAGTACCTCTAAGTAGATTCTGTTATTGTTTAATAAACTTTTAAAACTTTTTCAAAGTCACATTTTCAAATTAGTTTATGTGCCAATAAGTTGTCACTGCTGGCAGCGGCCACTACGCAGCAACTATGGTAACAGTCTCTGCTGGCACCAGCACCTACGCAACCACTAGGGTGACAGTCTCTGCTGGCACCAGTACCTACGCAGCCACCATGGTGACATTCTCTGCTGGCACCGGTGACTACACAGCCACTGTGGTGGCAGTCTCTGCTGGCACCGGCGACTACACAGCCACTGTGGTGGCAGTCTCGGCTGGCATCTACGCAGCCACCATGGTGACAGTCACTGCTGGCACCAGCCTCTACGCAACCACGAGGGTGACAGTCTCTGCTGGCACCGGGCACCTACGCAGCCACCAGGATGACAGTCTCTGCTGGCACCAGCCACCACGCAGCCACTAGGGTAACAGTCTCTAATGGTACCTGCCACTACACTGCCACCAGACTGACAGTTTCTGCTGTCACCTGCCACTACGAAGCCACTAGGGTGAAAGGCTCTGCAGGCATCCACCAGTACGCTGCCACCAGGGTGACAGGCTCTAGTGGCACCAGTCATTACGCAGCCACTAGGGTGACAGTCTCTGCTGGCATCTGCCACTATGCAGCCACTAGGCTAAAAGTCTCTGCTGGCACTGGCCACTATGCAGCCACTAGGCTAAAAGTCTCTGCTGGCAGCGGCCACTATGCTGTCACTAGGGTGACAGTCTCGGCTGGCACCTACACAGCCACCATGGTGACAGTCTCTGCTGGCACCAGCCACTACGCAACCACTAGGGTGAGTCTCTGCTGGCACAGGGCACCTACGCAGCCACCAGGATGACAGTCTCTGCTGGCACCGGCCACCACACAGCCATTAGGATAACAGTCTCTAATGGTACCTGCCAATACGCTGCCACCAGACTGACAGGCTCTAGTGGCACCTGCCACTACGCTGCCACTTGGGTGACAGTCTCTGCTGGCACCGGGCACTACGCTGCCACCACAGTGACAGTCTTCTGGCACCGGCCACTACACAGCCATTAGGGTGACAGTCTCTGCTGGCACCCGCCACTACGCAGCTACTCGTTTGACAGTCTCTGCTGGCACCTGCCACTGTGCTGTCACTAGGGTGACAGTCTCTACTGGCACCTGTCACTACGCTGCCACCACAGTGACAGTCTCTGCTGGCACCTGCCACTAGGCAGCCACTATGGTGACAGTCTGTGCTGTCACCTGGCACTACGCTGCCACTAGGGTGACACGCTCGCTGGCACCTGCCACTACGCTGCCAGTAGGGTGACAGTCTCTGCTGTCACCTACCACTACCCAGCCACTATGGTGACAGTGTGCTGTCACCTGCCACTACGCTGCCACTAGGGTGACAGTCTCTGCTGGCCACTGCAAATGGCTACATAGTTGACATTGCCAGCGGGACTGTCACCATAGTGGCCGCCTAGTTGCCGGTGCCAGCAGAGACTGTGACCCTGGTGGCTGCGTAGTGGCCGGTGCCAGCAGAGACTGTCACCCGAGTGGCTGCATAATTGACAGCGCCAGCAGAGACTGTCACCATAGTAGCTGCGTAGTTGCCGGTGCCGGCAGAGACAGCCACCATAGTAGCTGCGTAGTGGCCGATGCCAGCAGAGACTGCCACCCTAGTGGCTGCATAGTGGCCGATGCCAGCAGAGAGTGTCACCTTAGTGGCTGCGTAGTGGCAGCTGCCAGAAGAAACTGTTACCATAGTGGCTGCATAGTGGCTAGTGCCAGCAGAGACTGTCACCCAAGTGGCTGCATAATTGACAGCGCCATCAGAGACTGTCAGCAGAGTTGCTGCGTAGTTGTCGGTGCCCGCAGAGACAGTCACCATAGTACCTGCGTAGTGGCCGATGCCAGCAGAGACTGCCACCCTAGTGGCTGCGCAGTGGCTGGTGCCAGCAGAGACTTTCACCCGAGTGGCTGCGTAGTTGACGGTGCCAGCAGAAACCACTTATTGGCAGATAAACTACTTTGTTTCATTAAGTAAATTTTACTTTATAAAAGTTAAACAACAATCTACTTAGAGGTACTATAAATACGTTATTTGCCAAAAAAATGCTTCTGCAGCAGCTGAAATGGTGTCAGTAAGCGTGGAGCCAATGTGGCAGTCTATCAGTCTAGTGGCTGCTGCCAGTAATACGTGCCAGCCAGTACTAAAGCCATGTTAGCCCAACGTGCCACCGGAAGTGTCAATGTGACGAATTAAATTTTACAGCTCCGGTTTGTCATAACTTGATTGAAGATGGGCATACCATGAGATGTGTGTGGACTAAGGATTTAAACAACATAACTACATATATATATATATATATATATATATATATATATATATATATATATATATATATATATATATATATATATATATATATATATATATATTAAACAGCTTCTACTTTATTGGCAAAAAGAGCAAAAGTCAAAATTTTGAAAAAAAATTTATGCATATACGTTTTATAGGGGTGTAATGTTGGGCTTTATCACAAAACCTTTAAACATGTTATTTTAAAATGCCTGTGATATAATTTACTTATTAAAAATTATAATACAGTAAATGATCTGTTTATGATTATAGCACTATATCATTTTTATTTTAGGTAAATACTGCTAACAGTACAGTACTTACTTTTAGATGGTTTATTTTTCTTTTAAAAATGTATGATTTTTTTAGTGCTTAACTGTATAAGTCAGCACCTACAGTGAAAGATTGACAGCTGATACATTTCTTTTTTACGTGTATCTTTGTGTGTGGCAGAGATTGCTCAAATATCTATTCTCACCAAAATCGACAAACTCGACCGTGAGATCGATGAAGATATAAAGAAGGTCTACCAACATCGAACGATGAAAGAAATGGTTTGTTCAATATCTCTTTTTAGTGAATCAGATTAGATATTCAAGGAAAAAAAATATAAATGGTATAGTATGGTATGGTACAGTATCAATTAATAAATACAGCTCATCCTAATTCTTTTGTGATTGAACAATAGAAATTAATGGATTTTAATATAAATCATAATGGTGTGAGTCTCCAAAAACATAATTAGACACAGTTACAAATGGAATACAATATTTCACGGTCAACATTTACATGTATGTAGTTGTAGAGAGTTGTATTTTCAAATACTAGGATTTATACTCTACATTAATTGCCAGTAAAACTTCTTTTTAAGGCTTGTTTGTTTCTAGTTGAGCAGCTCCTCTAGATCACCTAAGATCCATGCTTTATTATTTGGAAATTATTTCACTGCAGAAGTGGTATAGGTATTTTAATGCAGATGGTCTATTATAAAGTGCTACTATGAAGTGACCTATTCTCTGAGCCAACAATGGAATGGTAGTGTAGCAACTCCTGTGAGTCTTTCAGTCTTCTTTAAACTCCTCTGTTTTTATTACATTCGTTGTTGATCACCAAGCTCCACGTACAGTAAAGTATACTATATGTTTTTTTTTTTGCTGTTGTTGCATCTGTGTTATTCAAACAAATTGTCCCTGGTGAAGTTAGTAAAGTGGTCTAAATCTGAATATAAAATTTTGCTTGAATGGTCAGAAAGCCTTGCAGAGAGACACCGAAGTCATAAATGTAATATTTCAGCCATGTTACAGTAAAACACATGATGCTGCATTGCCGATATTCTGGCTGGGTTCTCATTAGGGCTTAGAGTTCTTCTAACTCCTTCCACTCGCTATGGCGGCGCTTCAAAGCAGTGGCCAAGAATGGCTCCTTTCGACAATTTCGATAAGTTCACATAATATGCAGCTAAATACGACACAGACTAGACATTTAACCCGCATCTATGATCGCCAACGCCTGCTGGAGCTACAGTCTCAAAATGTTAGAATTTTTGACCGTTTAACAAGCTGCGGAGTGCTACGGACGGATGTCCGCAAAATAACGGCGGAACGTAACTGCTGGAGACGGAGAAAGCGAGGATGCAGAGGGGGGCTAACTGCGAAGCTAAGGAGGAATCCCCACAGACCTCCGCTTCCATCAATCCTGCTCTCCAACATCCGCTCATTGGATAACAAAATGGATAATCTCCGACTGGAACTGTCATCAAGGAAGGAGATTGGTAACTGCAGCACCATCATTCTGACGGAACCATGGCTGCATCCAGCAATACTGGACAATGCTATTAGCCTGGAGGGGCTAACGCTATACCGCACCGATAGGAACAGAGAACTAAGCGGTAAGACTCTGTGTTTACATCAACAACAGCTGGTGTAAAAATGCTAGTCGCTAGTCTCCAGGATCTGCTCTCCTGACATCAAGTTTCTGACTGTTAACTGCAGGCCGTTCTATCTATCCAGAGAGTTCAGTGTTGTTAGCATCACTGCTGTTTATGTGCCCCCCAGCGCTAACACTAAAGAGGCCATGAAGACTCTATACCAGGCTATCTCTGAGCTCCAATCTGCACACAGATTGCTGGGGATTTTAACCAGGCTAACTTGAAGACTGTTCTCCCTCATTTTTACCAACATGTGGATTTTGCAACTCGGGGTGAAAACACTTTAGTTTAGGTTTACTCTAACATCAAAGATGCATTCAGAACAGCCCCCCGCCCCCACCTCGGTTCATCAGATCACCTATTTGTCATGCTTATCCCTGCATTTAAGCCCAAGCTGATCAGGGCTAAACCTAGAGTTAAAGAGTTCCGAGTCTGGTCTGAGGACGCCATTGAGACACTCCAAGACTGTTTTGAATGCTCTGTCTTGAACATCTTCAAGGCTGCAGAGACATATGACAACTTATTAAATATTGATGAGTATGTCATGACTGTGTCAGCCTACATCAACAAATGCATTGAGGACGTCAGCATAAAAAAGAACTTTACCACCCGTGCCAACCAACCACCCTGGATAAATGGAGAGGTTTGGAAATCGCTAAAAGTACGTAACTCAGCTTTCAAGTCTGGTGATAAAGAGGCACTGAGAACAGCGCATGCCAACCTAAACCGTCCCATCAGATCAGTGAAGCAGAACCACAGCCAGAAGATTTAGGTTCTTTTCCACGATGACAGCAACACCAGGAAGATGTGGAAAGCCATTTGGATGATCACAGACTACAACACACCCTCCCCCCTGGTAGATGCAGCAAACAGTGACTTCCTTAATGAACTGAACAACTTCTTTGGAAGATTTGAGACACTAAACAGCCTCCAGCAGTGAAAGCTGTTCCACACCAGGGGGAGGAGGCACTAAACCTGGACGTAGCTGAAGTGAGAAAAATTCTGAGAAGAGTTACCGGCCTGTCGCACTGAATCCAATCATGATGAAGTGCTTCGAAAGGCTGGTTAAAGAACACATCGTCTCCAGTCTGCCCCCAACATTCAACCCGTTCCAGTTCGCCTACCGATGGAACCGCTCCACTGAGGACGCCATCTCTGCTGCTCTCTTCCTTAGCCTGGCACACATGGAGGAGAATAACACCCAAGTGCGGATGCTGTTCCTGGACTTCAGTTCAGCTTTCAAGACCATCATCCCACAGCATCTGATGGGCAAACTGGAACAGCTGGGCTTCAATAAAAAGTAATAGAACAATCACTGGAGTAATGAGCTGTCTGGAAGCAGGCTGCAGAGAAGGGACTAGAATGAAAGTGAGAGGAAAGTGTGAGTAGCACTAGGAGGCAATGGTGCAAATAAGGAGTGAGCCTGGGACTGAAAAGTAACTAAAATAAACTGAGAAACAGCAAAAAAGGAAATGAAATCAGGAGGATGTGGGTTCAGTGGTGGCATCAGATTGGGATGTCAGGGAGGAAGTGGTGTCTGTGCCTAGAGGAAGAAAATGGAAATGGAGAAATGGAAGTGACTGCTTCTTCCCAGTCATAGTCAGACTGATAGCAAACCAAGAGAACTAGAAACAACAAAACATTTCCTCACCTTAATTACATGTGCATTATCTCACTCCCGGCTCACAATTCCCAGAACCAGTCTATTTATTTGATATTTATTGCATTAGTATGGTACCCTCCTTGCATTTTTATTTTTTATATTCTTATATTTTAATTTTGGCTTGCATAGTGCCTTTAATTTCTTATGGCTTATTCTTAAAGCTGTGACTCAGACAGGGCATAATGAGTCTTCATTATCCCACAGTGGGAAACATTCAAAAGGAACATTGGCAACTACAAAAAGAAAAGACTTAATATTAAGAAAAGAAAGCCATACCTCCTAGACATAAAAAAGACAATATCGGTATTAATGAGAAGGGGTAAGCTCAAGGTAAAAGAACTACACACTGACCTAATTGAATATTGCAAAAAACTAAGTAATAAATATTTGAAGGTAAATTATTATTATTAGAAGTGGTTGAGTTTTATCTCAACCACTTCTAACACACTTTTCCAGGTTTGTATTATGCCAATTAGTGTATATATAAAAGTTTTATCTAAGAGGTATATAGTCTGTAGTGGCTAAATGTCCGTGCTTAAATGTTTCTGCTCATGAATGCAAATAAACACTCAGTCAGACGGAAAGAACGAGTCTACGCGTGTTGATATTTGAACGACGGTAGAAAACACTGTGTTCGCCCCGTCTTTATTTCCAGTCAGAACAAAGCACATCAGTTTTTTTTTTTTTTCTCCAGAGATGCACAGCTCTGCAACGTCATCGCTCAACGTCAATTCACATCAGCTATCCATTCAAGATAATTCTAAGCATTAACAAATGCAGATTGAAACTAAAGGAAATTATGAAAATAGTAAAGCAGTAACGTATTTATAATGCAATCAGAACTATTGTATAATATGCAAATACTGAACATATCCAAAAATAATAACTAAATATGAATGTAAATTACTAAATAGAAAATGGCACCAACATAGTCAACACGGACTTCAGTTTGTAAATGTATAACAGTTTGGTTTTTCTCATCTAGATGCAGAAATTCAGTCTGATTACGGGTATTCCAATGAACTGCATCTTCCCAGTGAAGAACTACCACGAAGAAATTGACCTGAATGAGGACATCGACTCACTGATCCTCAGCGCCCTGAGGCGTATCATCAACTCGGGTGATGACCACCTCAACTACCTACACAGTCAGCTTTAATCGTCTTGAACCACATTTGCTTTTAATCCACCAAACATTTTTTCTGTTTACTTTTTGCAATATTTACAAAACAAGCTCTTAACTAGAACCAAGCTGTTTGTAGAATGGACATTTACATCTATCACTCGTTAAACAAAGAAGCTTACTAAGCAAATACTTTAATATAATTTAGATTTTATAAATCACCTTCTGGCTGATTTAAAGTAGTAGAAGTAGAATAACTTTCTTACATTGTAAAACCTTTTCCAGATAATAATGTTTCCATAATAAGGCTTTCATCACAATAAATATGAATTTAAACCCTCAACTATGTGTGATCCTTATTTCCATATATTCTGTTTTATGGTTTTATTACCAATTAAAGCTAAATCTTGACTGACATTTAGAGTTAATTCTCTTCAATCAGTTCAGGCCTTTTAACGCAGTGTGTATGCAAAATAATGTATGCATACTGCAAGTCGAGGAGTTTCAGGTATTCCTGCAAGCCTCCCTACCCTCTGCAAGTTTGTGTATTCATTCCACCAGGCGCGGATCTAGGATTCTAGAAGATCAGGAGCTTAGCCCTGAAGGTGAAGATGAGAGTGTAGACTTTCTGCTAAATCCCGTTCCAATATAAAATTAAAAAAAGACTGAGGTTAGATTTTTTGCGGCGGCACATGCGCATGTACGTCAAAGCTATGGGGAGGGCCTGGACCCAATTCATACCTGTTTCACAGATATTATTTAGTTTTAATTTTAATATTCCATTTTCTCTTTCCACAGCTCCCCGCTCTGTCAATGATAGGCACAATGCTTCATTAATTAACATTGAACATATCAGCAATGTGTTGTAATATTTCATTTGTAAAATGGCAGGCTTCTATCTATTTTGAAAACATATCTACATTGCCAAGCAATATATCTTTCCTTCACATGGAGTTAATTCAATAAAATCTATCTTAAGATGTTAGAAGGTCCCCACAACTGGAACAATGAACCACTCTCCAATTCTGGAAGCTAGTTCAAGTAAGAACAAAGCATCAGTCTTCTACATTTTCCCCACCAACTGTGATCTGACCTTTCCTCTCTCTCTTTATATGCAGTCGCACCTGGATTCCTGGCTGCAGGTCCCACCAAGCTGTGTTAACCTTGTTCCTGTTTTTTGCTTGACTTTAAATAAACATTCTAGCTTTAACAATCTCAGAGTGTTTCTGCATGTGGGTAAAAAATATTGGACCAATTATGACAAACCTTTGTTTTTTCCAAAACACTGGTCTTATCAGGGTCAGTTCCAGAATTTCATAACCATCTTAATAAATAGCCAATTATTTTAATCTTATAAACTTCCCAGAATGAATTATTATCCTTATATAGCCTTATGTCTGTTTATTGCATCATAGGAAAACCAGCGACACGAGAGGTGTCAACACATTTATGCATAAATACAGACATGATTAAACTGGAAACTCTGGCAAAAAAACAATTTCTATATTTGTAAGTCTGTCTGACATGCAACTTTGCTGGGAACAAAAACTATTTTTTTTGGTAAGCAGAGGTCTAATAAGCACCTGTCCTATGCTATCTGCAAGTTGACTGATTTTAAATTATCACACAGAACAGGAGTGAAGTGAAAAAATACATTTATTGACAAGAAATTGTTTTATAAAAATATATGATATATTTAATCTGACATTTATATTGATGTAAAATCAAAAGAAGCATTGTTTCTGTAAAAACTTTATGTAAAACAGTTTCTGTATGTAAAAGCATAAACTTTATTGATGTTATAAAGCTTAGCTGATTGTGGTAGCAGCAGAACGTTCTTCATTTTCATAGTGCACTATACCGTCCCCAACAGCATCATAAACCTGTGAGATGAAGCCAAACATTAACTTTTATAAAACAGTTATAGAAACAGACTGAACATGTGTACATTTCAAAGCAGAATAAATGCTACCAGAGAGAAAATCCTTTAGAAAAGTTAATTTATTACTCTAATAAATTAGATTTACACAATTTAAATAAGTCTTTATCTTCTAACACATTTTAAGGAAAAAAGCTAACAAATTTATTAAAAAAATCTATTTCCTGAAATTCCAGAAATATATAAAGTCTACCAAGAATGGACCAAACTGGGTTTCAACCCTGAATCTTTCTTTCAGCAGCTTGTACAACTGTTGTTTACAAAATCTCAGCAGAGACAAAAGTTGAAAAAATGTACTACCAAAGTGTTTTAAAAGCTACAAATTGGAAGCTAAAGGTTTTAAGGGAAATGTTTGTCATTTTTATGTAAAAGATCTATAAAGATATTTTTCATGTTATATTGCTTCACTTACATCAATGTCTTTCTGTGGCTTTTTGCTTCCTGGAAAGGAAAGAAAAATAAAATGATTAACATTAAAATTCTGTAGATTTGCTCCATTCTGTTTCAGTTTGCTCACCTCTGGTTCTGATGATATCAGCAGTGATTCCAACCATCATGATCAGTACTGTGATCCTCAGAGTCAACATGATGAAGCTCAGAGGAGAAGAGTCTGAGAAACCTGTGGATGAGATGGAGCAGAGAAACTGCTGTGTTTAAATTATTTTAGATCTGATTTCAGAGGATTTTTTTTTAAATGATTGTGGATTGTCCAGGTATTTTTTATCTGAGGGGAAAGCAGCTGAAGAACATTGAGCAGTCGGTGTCCTACTGGTAAGCGTTGCTTTTTCTGCAGAAAGGTAGTTCTGTCAGGATTCCTGTCTGTGTATGTGTTTTTGTCTGTGTTTGTCTCCCTTCCTCGACCAGGAGGCGCCTGGTTCTGGTCTGCCTCCCTACACACCTGCTGTGAGTTATCTCATTAATGGAGTGCTCTTAAGCTGCTGACTGCCACTACCTCAACGTCAGAGTGCTTGCCGGTTTTGGGAACTCTAGCCAAGCCTAGTTTTGCTGAGTCAAACTGAGTTTTTGTCAACCTGAGTTTTAATCTTGATTTTTGTCTTTGCCTCTCGGCAGGAAGTCATCCTGCAAACTGGATTTTTTGGACCTTCTCTCCCTGGAAGGATCATCTGAGCTTCAAGCTGAGTTGAGGATTTAAACTGGAGGTTTGAATCAACTTTTCCTCAAGAGATCGTTTAAGCTTCACACTGAGCAAGGGATTCATCTCCACTACAACCTATTCAAGTACCGCAGGAAATCTGAGTGGCAGTCAGCTTCTCCGTTCACCTAGAGACAACCGCATTCTGGGTAAACCCTGTCCGCCCTCCACTGAATCAGACAAACACTGGAACTACCGCACACAGACTGGAATCAAAGAGACGACAACTTCTCTAGAAACGTGAGTCAGCGATCTATTTCTCCTCTTCGAGTTCAAGAATGAAATTTCCCACCAAGCCTGAACTAACCGCAGTGTCTTCCCCTCACCTTTCAGTTCCGGTTGAGTAGTGTTCAGAGCAGCACTGGATTCTTCACAATCTCCTAAATAAACCTGTTAAACTTTTTCCCTGGTCTCCCTGTTTTGGTGTTCTGCATTTGGGTCTGATCTTTAGTTAAATCATGACAAGTTCAGCTGTTATTTGACTTTCTTCCCCCAATCTCCAGTCAAGGGAACCACCAAGGGTTTTGTGTAAGTCTAGTTTACATAGCAAGTTCTATAAAGAGTATTTTATTAGTCTGTGTAGGATTATTTATAGGTCTATGACTTGCCAAAGTCCAGTTTGAGCATAATGGTAACTCTATAGTCGCTAATTTGTAAGCTCTGCTCTGCTGTAACTCAAAGATGTCTGCCTCCACAAATGCAAACCCACTGATATTTAATCATAAATAGCAATTTCTAAGGCAAGGCAAACATAAAGTTTTAGACTTTCAGTAGGTAATAAATAATATAAATATAGATTATATATGAATATCATTGCATACAATTCCTGAATTTTATCTCATTTACTCAGAAAATAAAAGAAACATCCTACCTTTAAACCCAGCTGGGTAATGTAATTCTAGCTGTGTGCTGTTTCCTTCAAATAACTGACAGGTGTATCTTCTGTTTGTGATGCTCTGACGATGCACAGTTAGAGAGTAAATACAGCTTCTTGGTCTCTTTAAGTCGTACCCATCACCTTTGCCAGTCAGCTCAGTTCCTGTCTCGTCCAACCATCGGAAACTCTTCTCTTTACAATTATCCACACCACTGTATCTTTTTAGAAAACACTGTAATGTAACATCTCCCTCCTTTGCTGGATCAGCAGCTGGTGAAGATGCAGAGACTGAAAGAAAAATAAAAAATGTTTCAGTGTGAAAGAGGTAGAAGTAGCTTTCTCTGGGATCCTTAAAGTAATAATAATAATAATGAATTTTATTTATAATGCACTTTACATTTGACTTCAAATCTCAAAGTGCTACATTTGGCCCCACCTTTAGTTTAAACAGGAAACAGCCATCACCCAAAAAATAGAAAAAAAAACTGGACAAAAAGTACAGTCAAAGGCACAAAAGACACTTGAAAGTCTTCAGACAACTTTTCAGCAAAATTAAGTGTGCGTACTGATGTGTGGATGAAGCCACTACGCAGTGCTGAATAACTGGGTAATTCACACTGTAACAGGAAAGCATTTGAACTTCAGACTGCATCAGTTATTCATCAGAACTGTTCCTGTCACAGGAAGTATTTCGCAATGTTGGTTAAAAGGGAAGAGTCTAAACGCATCACATTATTTAGGTTTACATACTCACTGCTCAAGACATTCAGAAGCACATAAACATTAGAGGTGGATCCTGAAGCACGTTCACATCTGTAACCTCCAGCATCCTCAGCAGTGATGTTGTTGATGATCAGAGAGCAGTTTCTGCTCACCTTTAACCTGGCAGCTCGAGGCAAACTCTGAACCACTTTTCCATCGTTAACCTCAGATAGAGATTTTGTGCTTGTATTTCTGTAGTAAAGCCACTTAATATTGGGGCACGAGTCAGAAACTGTGGGACTGCTACAAGGTAGAATGACCTCATCTCCAGATCGATGAAAGAGATTAGTATCTTCTCCTGTGGTGCCTGCACCAGAGACAAAGACGAATTAAAGTTTGAGCAGACTTCCTGCTTCACGAACACAATGACGCTGGATTTAAAAATGTTTCATTTGATTATTTTCCACCATGTTTGATTAATTGTTATATTTGTTACACAAAAACTATTTAAAATGCTATTTAAGACATTTTCATATGAAGAATATTTTACATTTGCATCCATATCATGATATATCTTTAAGAAAAAGAAAAAATCATTAAACACCATCATTGAACATTAAATCCACATTTCCTAAAGATAGGTTTTATGTTTAGTCGAAAACACACTGACTAATACATACTAAACAAATTCATTAATACTAAAACTAGATTTTAATGTACATAAAAAATTCTCAGTAAACTAAGGTATCGTTTAAATGACCTCAGCTCCATTTGAAATAAAATAGACCTTTACCGTCAAAGTGGAGAAAAAGTATTAGAATCAGTTTCAGACCCAACATTTCCTGTCCTTCTGTAATCTGGTGAACTTTCAGAGATGTGTCTTTGTTTTTCTCTCTTCCCTCTGTCTTAAACTACTGATGTCATTTCCTTTTCCTTTTCTGCATACCAACCCCCATCACCAATTCTGGCATATTGCTCTCTTAACACTTTAGTATTTTTAGAAACAACAATAAATAGAAGGAACTAGTTGCACAAAGTTTAGTCAGAAATGAACTACAAGTAACTAATTTTCTTAAATCTCTTAGTGTGAGCAATGTTTTAGCTGAAGGATCTGCTGATGAATAAAGTTTAACAAACGATAGATGAAGTTTTATGTATTTATGATATATATCTATCTATTTTTTTTTATTTTCCGCCTAGCTTGCTTTAATTTCCTGTAAGGGAGCTGTCAAAGAGGAACTCTTTAAAGAACTTTAGCTCACTAACAAACAGCAGCTCTGAGCCTCTGCAGAATGAACAGTTAAACGGAGTCAGAACCGAATCTAAACAGGTTAAAGTCGACCTCCTAAAGCAGAAAGGTCAGACTCAGACGCCGAATTTAGCCAGTGAGAAAAATCCAAATGTTTATTAGAGCTGGACCACCGATAATCAGCAAATTGACATCTATTAATCACAGTATGCTCTGCTGGTGAGTGGACCTGATGCTACATTCAGTCACATTTGTATGAGCTTTACTGATTGCTTCTTCAAGAACGTCGGTGTGGAAATTCTCAGTCATATTGGTCAGTTCAGCCACTCAAGAGGCTTAAATTGGAGAAAACCAGAGTTTGCTCAGTTAATATGATTATATTTTGACACCTATCCAGGAGTTTTTTGGCAATTCTGTCAGCTTGCAATAGAACAAACACGATTTGGAGAAATTATGTTTTTAAGAAACTGGAGGACCAGACAAGATTCCACATCCTCCGTTCCTTTCTGTTTCAGTTCAGTTGCAGAGCTCCATGTGAAGCTCAACTGCTTCTATGGTATCAGCTCATTGCTCCTCTGTGTCCAAAATTGAAATAATGATTTATAGCTTAACATTATAAGGCAAAGAACAGAATATAGATATAAAAATGTCCTCAGCAGTAGATAAAGTTCATCCATTGCTTTCCACAGTGAGACCACAATGAAAGAAAACTGCTACAGAAAATGGTGCGAACACGCAAAAACAAAAAAAGCCCGCCAAACACTAAGGAAGCTAAAGTATATACAGCCGCATATGTGACTGTGAAGTAGACAAACACAATTTGTGCAGAGTTTTTGGAAACAGACAGTAAGAGAACCCAATGCAATCGACAGAGCGACAACAAGAGAGCTGTAAATTTACAGGATATAGTAAAATCGTTCCTGAAAGGTTCTGCATAATTTGCTTAAACAACTCGGAATGTTTCAGTGAAATTCCTGTCTGTTACATCCATGAAAAAAAAAAGGATCTGAATATGTGCAGACACGACCATGGATCTCTAGAGCCAGTTTTTTCAGGTTCACGGCTCACTGCCCTAGCCTGACGTAGTCCTACTCAATTCTAGTCAGAATACGAGTCTGATGCTGCTCCATAGAGCTGTGATTATGGGGCGTGTTTCGAACGAACCAGAAAAAAAAAATGCCTCTGCACTCAATTGGATAGACCTACAACCAATAAGAGCAACGGAGTGCGTGACGTATGTTAAGCGAGGCATAGTTGTTGTCCACAAAAATCAAAGCGTGCAGTTTCACGCCTAGAATAAGAAGATGAGACTTGATCGCGTTTCTCTGTTCCTCTTTTAAAATTAATTTGCTTTCGATATCTTCTAGAACAGACCTAATAGCAGAATCTACACACCTCAACTCTCCAGCGGCAGCCATTGTTGTTGTCGCCAATGCGCGCTTTGGTCACGTGGTTTATTACGTTACTCTTGATCATCTGTCCATCATCGTATAAAGCCCGCCCTGAGAATTTGATTGGCCTGCCAGATATTGTTGCTAGCATACTCGCGCTACTACTGAGCAATGCCAGACCGAATTTCCCAACCTCAAACGTTGTGGGCGGGACTAAGTTCAGAATGGCACCCAGGCTATCACTGCCCTAAACCATAGACACAAATGACTAAGTAAGTCATACTTTACAGGAAAATTATTATGACTAAAAACCATGGCATCACTGAAACTGAAACTTAACCGCAACTGCCCACTTCCAATAAGGCAAGGCAAGTTTATTCATATAGCACAATTCAGTACAAAGATAATGCAAAGTGCTTTACAAGAATTAGACAATAAACCAAAAGAGAAATAAAAGCAGCACAAAAGCAAATAGAATAAAAACAAGTGAAAAGCAGATAGTGAAACAAATAAAAAAGTTGGACCACAACCTTAAACTAATAATACCTTAGTTAACAGTTTAACTTTTACAGTCAAAGGCTCTAAAGCTCTAAATAAATGGGTTTTTAACTTTGACTAGAAATATCTCACTTTCAGAACTTTTCCAGGTTTCTGGGAGTTTGTTCCAGATCAGTGGAGCATAGAAACTAAATGCTGCTTTTCCATGTTTGGTTCTAGTCTTGGGTGGACTGAGAAGGCTGGAGCTAGAAGACCTGAGTGGTCTGGGAGGTTGATCCACTGACAACTGATCTGCTTTGTATTGATTTGCTGATCCATTCAGTGACTTATAGACTAACAGAAGGATTTTAAAGTCTATTCTCTGAGCTACATGTAGCCAGTGTATATAATTCAGAATGGGTTGATGTGCTCTACTTTCTTAATTCTAATGAGAACATGTGCAGCAGCATGTTAGATCAGCTGCAGCTGTCTGGTGGACTCTTTAGGCAAACCTATGAAGACACTGTTGCAGTGATCAATTCTACTAAAGAAACAAGTTTCTCTAGATCCTGCTATGCCATTAGTCCTTTAATCTTGGAAATGTTCTTCAGGTGATAAAATGCTGACTTTATGAGCCTCTGAAGGTTCAGGTCTGAGTCCATCATGACACCAAGATTTTGACTTAGACTTAGACTTAGACTTCTTTATTTGTCATTTTGTATGCACAGGGTGCATACAGAACGAAATTGCGTTACATACAGCTTATGAACGTTGCATTGATATTTCAAATGGCACGAGTTATAGAAAAATACAAAAAGTGCAGCAGTGGTCAAAGTGTGAACAGTGCAGAGGATAAGAGACAGTGTGCAAGTTGCAGTGGTTCAGTGCAAAATGGCATTTGTGCAAAAAATGCGTTATTGAAAAATACAATGAGATGAACAATTTAAAGGGCTAAAAGTTAAAAGTTCAGCAGCATTTGATGCCCGATAATGTGCAATAGGTGCAGAGTTCGGATTGTGGATCAAAGGTTCAACAGTCTGATGGCAGTGGGGAAGAAGCTGTTGCACAACCTGGTGGATCTGCAGCGGATGCTGCGGAACCTCTTTCCAGAGGGCAGCAGGGAGAACAGTCCATGGTGGGGGTGTGAGGGGTCTTTGATGATATTACGGGCTCGGGACACACAGCGCTGTGATGAAATGTCCTTAATGGAGGGAAGAGGAGCCCCAATGATTCCTTCCGCTGTCCTCACCACCCTCCTCACATTCTTCCAGTCAGAAGCTCTGCAGCCTCCACACCACAGAGAGAGACAGCTGGTCAGAATGCTCTCTATGGTGCTTCTGTAGAAGGTTGTGAGGATGGGCGGGGGCAGGCGGGCTCTCCTCATCCTCCGCAGAAAGTACAAGCGCTTCTGTGCCCTCTTCACTAGAGATGAAGTGTTTACAGTCCAGGTGAGGTTGTCCGTGATGTGCACCCCCAGGAACTTTGTGCTGCTGACCACCTCCACAGCTGAGCTGTTGATGAGCAGTGGAGCATGGTGGGGGCGGTTTTTCCTGAAGTCGACGATGATCTCCTTCGTCTTCTCCACGTTCAGGATCAGACTGTTTTCACTGCACCAGTCCACCATCTGCTCCACCTCCTCTCTGTAGTCCCGGTCGTTGTCGTCCCTGATGAGGCCCACCACCGTGGTGTCGTCCGCAAACTTCACGATGTGATTGGTGGTTGGTGATTGGTGATTGGCCACAATCGGTGGTTTCTAGCTGTAGAAGCTAAGGCTGTGAGCAAAATCTGGATTTCTCCTCCTTTGGTGGGAAGATTACTTAAGTTTAGCTTATATTCAGTTGTAGAAAATTATGACACATCAAGACCAGTATCTGTTCTATGCATTTAGCCAACAATCCCATCTCTGTGGTCAATGAACTCATCACTAAGAAGGCCTGCAATGACTTTGCGAGAAAATACAAGGTTTCGGAAAAGCAGTCTATACATCTAAGTTAACTCCAGTTATTAGAATAAACTGTCAAAATGCACCAATTCTGCCAAAAAAAAACTGCAAAGGTTTAGAGGAATTTGTTCAGCAGCTAAGGTCCTCTTCCTGCTGTCTTGGTGTTTTACCCACAGGTTTTATTAACAAGGCTTTACCTTTTTTTAGAGTCTAAGTTGATTTAAATTATTAACACATCCTTTATGTTGGGT
Source organism: Cyprinodon tularosa (assembly GCF_016077235.1). NCBI lineage: Eukaryota > Metazoa > Chordata > Actinopteri > Cyprinodontiformes > Cyprinodontidae > Cyprinodon > Cyprinodon tularosa. Next base: position 1,355,444 of record NW_024039050.1, on the reverse strand, counting down.
GTTTTTGCCCAGACCTTAAAGCTGAAGTCTGTAAGTTTTTAAAAATCACTTTTTTGCGATATTGGCTAAAACTGTCCCTATGCCCAGACAGCAGTACATGTGATATGTAACCTGTGAAAAAAACTGCTTCAATTGGTCCCGCATACTGCCTGTATTTCAATCTGGAAAGAATAATTCGGGACGAGTCAAAACAACCAATCACAGCAGGAGGAGCATCTGATGGAGTGTCAATCACAGCTCACACACGCTGAATCCCACCCGGGAGTGGCGTGAAGCCTGTTTTTCTTCAAATTTTCAGTCGAAGTCTGCTCTCCTCTCAATGTTACAGACTGCAGCTTTAAAGCAGCAGTTATCAAACAATTGTTCAGAAAGAGAAATTTGGACAAATTAGTCCTGCAGAAATACAGGCCCATCTCAAACCTCTCCTTCATCTGTGAAATAATTGTGTTTCAGAAGTTAAATTCATACACTGATCAGCTAATTTAACGTGTTCCAGTTAGGTTTCAGTGCCAACCAGAGTACAGAGACTGCCCTGATGAAGGTGTTCAATGACATTTTTATCAATTCTGACTGTGGAAGCTATTATTCAATCATTGCTGCTTCCAATAATCCTTGAGTTGATTAGAGCATCTGGAAAACTGGGTCAGCATTCCTGCTATCATATGGGACATAAATCCTCCCTGAAGGACAGAGACTTCTTTGTATCAGTAGTGAACTTTCAATCAGAGACCTGAAAAACCACCTGCGTGGTTCCTCAAAGCTCCATTCTGGGGCCCCTCCTATTCATCTACATGCTCTGCATTAATAATCTCATTTAGAAAGCTTCTTCCAAATCTGCTGTAAATACATTTAACGCTGGAAAATGAGAAAAAAGATGAGGAACTGTTACAAGGTAGAATGACATCATCTCCCAATCTGTGATAGAGATGAACATCTCCTCCTCTGGTTCCTGCAGCAGAGACAAATTTTACACACTTCATCCAAGCAACACAATTATGAAGCCAGGAATGTGTACCTCTTTATTTATTTTACATCATTTTTTAATTTCATTCATAATATTTTATTTCCAGTTTGTTGCATTTCGAAAAATGCTTGCTAAAAACTTTAAAAAGGGAACCAACATGCTGAATCAAATTTCTTTCTGAATATGCTTTTACATCTTTAGTCAAAGTCTGATTGACTAATACGTGCCACACAGATTTACTCCTGCAAATCCTAGATGTTAATTCTCATACCTCCTTAAAACATATCAGTAAAACAAAGTGTCCTAAAATTTCTCTCAGCTTTATTTGAAAGGAAACAGATCTTTACCTTCAAGATAAAGAATGACGATCAGAATCAGTTCCAGACCCAACATCTCCTTTCCTTCTATCAGCCGCTGAACACTGAGAGACTTTTTTCTGCTCCCGATATAAAAGTAATGTAATTTCCTCTTTGTGGCTGAATTAAATTATAAAAACGACTTCACACCAACACTCACCACACATTTTGCCATTTCTGTGACACTTGACTGTTCCTTAGAAACTTTCAGAATACCACAAAAAGAAGGAAGTAATTTCACAAACTTTAATCTGTAATAAACATTTTAAGTACATTTAAGTTTTTTTAGCTAGTTTAGCTCAGATTAACTAAAGTTTCCCTTGTTTTAGCTGAAGGATCTAAAGAAAATTAAACAGATGATTAATTATATACTTTCATAAATGTATAGTTTATATGTATTTCAGTCCAGCTTGTTGTCATTTCCTCTGCCTGAGCAAAGAGGAAGTGTGATGTATTCTAGTGAGCTGCAGTCAGTCCACTAACACCCAGCAGCTCTGAGACTCTGCAGACAGAGCAGTTAAACCGAGTCAGAACAGAATCCAAGCAGGTCAAAGTGGACCCCTTACAGCAGAGGAGTCAGACTCCTCCCCACAGACCAAATGTGATCAATGAGATCAATCCAAATGTCTACTAGAGCTGACCCACTGGTAGACAGACCATTCACTGCTTATACTACAACTCCCAGAATGCACTGCTGGTGAGTTGATGCTACAACCAATCACATCAGTAGAAGAAGAGATGCCAGCTATCTGGATTGGACCAGAGAGCATTCACTGCAAAAACTATCTAGAATTAAGTTAAAAAATTCTTAAATTGAGTGTATTTAACCTTAATATTAGCAGATAAATAAGATGATTTGCCAATGGAACTAGTATTTTTACTCCTAAAACAAGATAATTAGATAATATGCACTCGAAATAAGACAAAGCAATTGTTTTTTCTTATTTTAAATGTATATTGTCTTGTTCCATTGGCAAATTATCTCAATTACCTCCTCAATTCAAGAAAAAAGGCACTTAATTTAAGCAAAAATGACTCATTTAGATTTCCATTTTTTGCAGTGTTAGTGTAGATCAGAGAGCAGCAAACTGAGCTTCATCACTTTAAATCCTGAACCACACTGCAAAAAAATCTAAATCCAGATAAGTCCTTTTTTCTTAAAATAAGTGCATTTGTTCCTGAATTGAGGAGGTAAAAGAGACATTCTGCCAATGGAACAAGACAATTTACACTTAAAATAAGAAAACACAATTGCATTGTCTTATTTCAAGTGCATATTATCTAATTATCTTATTTTAAGAGTAAAATTACTCATTCCATTAGCAAACTATCTCATTTACCTACTCAAATTAAGGGTGAATACACTTAATTTAAGAAATTTTTACTGATTTCTGGATCGATTTTGCAGTGCTGAAAGAACATTTCATTTTTTAAATTAGAATGTCTTTGAACTTTCTAAAAAATGTTGCATAAGTTAAATAAGATAATTTATTTGCGTCAAATTTGATACATTAGGCAATTCCGTATAATATTTTCTACATTTTCTGTTCACTACATGTGTCTGAATATTGAAGTCAGTGTTTCAACAACATAAACGTCACACTAATGATGCAGAAGTCTGAAAAACTCATGTATCAAATACGATAGACTTGGCTTTAAAGGGTTAATGATTGTTTTCCTTATGCTCTGTTCTTCCTACTCAAAGGAACAAACTGATTGGATATTACAGGTGCTGGTCATAAAATTAGAATATCATGAAAAAGTAGATTGATTTCAGTAATTCCATTTAAAAAGTGAAACTTGTATATTATATTCATACATTACATACAAACTCATATATTTCAGATGTTTATTTTGTTTAATTTTGATGATTACAAATGACAACAAATGAAAATCTCAAATTCATCATATCAGAAAATTAGAATATTACTGAAGACCAATAAAAACAAAGGATTTATAGAAATGTTGGCCAACTGAAAAGTATGAACATGAAAAGTATGAGCATGTACAGCACTCAGTATTTAGTTGGGCCTCCTTTGGCCTGTATTACTGCAGCAATGCGGCGTGGCATGGAGTCGATCAGTCTGTGGCACTGCTCAGGTGTTATGATAGCCCAGGTTGCTCTAATAGTGGCTTTTAGCTCTTCTGAATTGTTGGGTCTGGTGTATTACATCTTCTTCTTCACAATACCCCATAGATTTTCTATGGGGTTAAGGTCAGGAGAGTTTGCTGGCCAATTAAGAACAGGGATACCATGGTCCTTCAACCAGGTACTGGTAGCTTTGGCACTGTGTGCAGGTGCCAAGTCCTGTTGGAAAATGAAATCTGCATCTCCAAAAAGTTGGTCAGCTGCAGGAAGCATGAAGTGCTCTAAAACTTCCTGGTATGTGGCTGCGTTGACCCTGGACCTCAGAAAACACAATGGACCAACACCAGCAGATGACATGGCACCCCAAACCATCACTGACTGTGGAAACTTTACACTGGACTTCAAGCAACGTGGATGAAGTGCCTCTCTTCTTTTCCTCCAGACTCTGGGACCTTGATTTCCAAAGGAAATGCAAAATTTACTTTCATCAGAGAACATGACTTTGGACCACTCACCAGCAGTCCAGTCCTGTTTCTCTTTAGACGCTTCTGACGCTGTCTGTGGTTCAAGAGTGGCTTGACACAAGGAATGCGACAGCAGAAACCCATGTCTTTCATACGTCTGTGTGTGGTGGTTCTTGAAGCACTCACTCCAGCTGCAGTCCACTCTTTGTGAATCTCCCCCACATTTTTGAAGGGGTTTTGTTTCACAATCCTCTCCAGGGTGCGGTTATCTCTCTTGCTTGTACACTTTTTTCGACCACATCTTTTCCTTCCCTTCGCCTCTCTATTAATGTGCTTGGACACTGAGCTCTGTGAACAGCCAGCCTCTTTAGCGATGACCTTTTGTGTCTTGCCCTCCTTGTGCAAGGTGTCGATGGTCGTCTTTTGGACAACTGTCAAGTCAGCAGTCTTCCCCATGATTGTGTAGCCTATAGAACTAGACTGAAAGACCATTTAAAGGCTTTTGCAGGTGATTTGAGTTAATTAGCTGATTAGAGTGTGGCACCAGGGGCCATCAATTTTGAACCTTTTCACAATATTCTAATTTTCTGATATGATGAATTTGAGATTTTCATTTGTTGTCATTTGTAATCATCAAAATTAAACAAAATAAACATCTGAAATATATGAGTTTGTATGTAATGTATGAATATAATATACAAGTTTCACTTTTTAAATGGAATTACTGAAATCAATCTACTTTTTCATGATATTCTAATTTTATGACCAGCACCTGTATAGGGGGGAGTTGTTTTTAAAAGCTGCATGACACTTTTATGTTGTTTAACAAATGAAGCCACGGACATTTTTGAGGAGCACAAATGTGATCCTTTAGTGTGACTCTGATCGATCATATGGAGAGTTTTAATTTTCATGGAGAACATGTTATGTTTTACATTTATCAGAAAATAGAAAAGCTGCACATGCAAACAAACAAAAAGAAATATTTGTGGTAATAGTTTTATCTGCCTCTGATTGGCTCTTCAGCATATATATGATGTCACTGAGACGATGACACATTGTTCTCTTTATGCTCTGATTGGCTGGATTCTTATTGGAGTAAGTAATTTCGTATCACCATTCGTTACAAACTGCTTTATGTGGGTAAAGAATTGAAGTCATGGATGGTTTTGAGCACAAATATGATCATTTGATGTGTCTCTGATTAGGAATTTTAACTTTAAAGGGGAACAGGTCAGCATTTAATTGTGATAATAAATGTATTTGATTGAGATAATGACACATTAATCAGTTTCTGTCTGTCTGCCTCCTGATTTTAGTCTGAGAACAAATCCAGAGATTCTGGGGTTTATTTTATTATAGATTAAAATTGAAGCTTAGAGAAATAATTTTGTACATTTATTGGGAAACTAAAAAAATGTACACATGTAAATTGAAGCAAAATCAAATAAAGTCAATGAATAAAGGTTTTAGTATAAACTGTATTGATGTGATGAAGGTCAGCTGATTGTGGCAGCAGCAGAACGTTCTCCATCATTTTCATAATCTACTGCATCCTCATCAACAGCATCATGAACCTGTGAGATAAAACCAAACATTAACCTTTATAATACAGTTATAGAAACAAAATTAACATTTGAAGAGAAATTTCAAAGCATCATAAATGCTTTGACAGAGAAAATGCTTTATAACAGCTGATCTATTTATTTCTCTGACAAAATAACATTTTAACACTATTTAAGGTCTTCATCGTTTATTATTAATATATTATATAATATATTATAAATATATACAAACTGTACAGAAAAAGAACAGAACTGGGATTTAAACAAGAACATTGTTGCTGAAGCAGCTTGTAAATCTGTTGCATTCAAACAGAATCTCAGCAAAGAGAATAAGGTGAAAAGTTTTAATGTTAAAAACTGGAAACTTAATTTTTAGGAAACAGGTTTTTCATTTAGAATCTATCTGTAAAATATCTATGAATATTTTGTTCATATATGTTTCTCTTACATTAACGTCTTTCTGAGGCTTTTTGTTTCCTGGGAAGGAAAGAAAAATAAAACAGTTAACATTGAAATTCAGTACATTTGCTCCATTCTGGTCCAGTTTGCTCACCTCTGGTTCTGATGATATCAGCTGTGATTCCAACCATCAGGATCAGTGCTGTGATCCTCAGAGTCAACATGATGAAGCTCAGAGGAGACCAGTCTGTGGAACCTGTGGATGAGATGGAGCAGAGAAGCTGCTGTGTTTGGATTACTTTGGATTTGATTTTAAAAGAAAACATTTTTAACATGATGGTGGATTGTCCATCAGAATCAGCAGCATCTTTAAATAGAGATGTTTTCAACTTTCTGTTTGTCCTGAATGCATGCATATGTAAGGTGAAGGAGAGAAAATAGACCACCAGTAATCTGACTGATGATTGTTGCACCTGCAGGCAGACTCTCCCTTGCAAAGCTACAGAATATGAGATCAACAATATCACAAGCAAGAAAAGAATAAAAAAAGGAATAGAAAATCCCTTTATTGTCCCACGATGGGGATATTCTGGTGTTTACAGCAGCAAAAAGATTATACACTGTGAAAACGATCTAGAAATAATAACCCTCAATCTGAGTAGATAAATAAGATGATTTGCCAACGGAATTAGTATTTTTACTCTAATTAAATAGTATGCACTTGAAATAAGACAATACAATAGTTTTTTTCTTTTTTTAAATATAAATTGTCATGTTCCATGGCAAAGCGTCTCACTTAAATTCTCAATTCAAGAAACAAATCACTTATTTTAAGAAAAAATTACTTATTTAGATTTACATTTTTTGCAGTGCAGAAAAAATAGTCACATAAATGTGGACCTTGGAAAAGTGTATAAGAATAACAAAACTCTATATAATAAAATAAAATACTGTACTGTAAAGTGTTTTAACATTATAAAAACTGTACACCTGGAGAATAAATAACCAATATACAGCTTTGGACATTTTTACAGTAATGGATATTTGAAAATAGCAACAACATCAGAGATGTGAAAAATGACAGCAGCGTGTTATTTAACCGACTAAGAAAGAAACTGTGCAAAATCAGCATGAAATTATTGAGATTGTTTGGAGCAGCGATGGTTATAAAATCTTACACTGCAAAAATGGTCTAAAAATAAGTGAACATTACTTAAATAAACTGTATTCAATCTTAATTTTAGTTGTTAAATAAGATGATTTGCCAATGGAATGAGTATTTTTACTCTTAAAAATTGATTATTAAATAATATGAACTTGAAATAAGACAATGCAGTTATTTTTTCTTATTTTAAATGTAAATTGTCTTGTTCCATTGGCAGAGGGTCTCCTCAATTCAAGATAAAGATGCACTTATTTTAAGAAAAAAAAAAGTGTTTTCCCAGTTTGAAGACGTTTCGCATCCAGGAAGCGTTTTCAATTCAAAATATCAGGAATAGTGTTGAGTTTGAGGCTTGACAGAGTGGACCAAAAACAAAGCCTTGTTTTTGTTTAGAAAACATGCAAATTGAACCAGACAAAGGGGTTCACCCCTTTGGAATGGGGGTCGTTTGGCTTCTTTTGTTAGCCTGCAATGCCCCATACCTGCCTAAGTGCCTAATTGGTCGGTTGTTAAAGGGGATTTTTGGCCTGGCTGAATAGAAGAGGTCCTCCGCTCTCCTGTAGAGAGGCTGGGGCTGTGATGATAAAGGCAACTCAATTGCTGCATTGTAGGTTTTTGAAATCTGATTCCATTCCCTCCGTTTAAGGTTGTTTTTTTCTTTCTTAACATAGATGGTTTCCTTCACGCCGCTGTCAAACCACCAATTTTGTTTATCCCTGTTTAAGATTCATTTAAGCAAAAAAATTCACAGAAATCCAATAAAGAAACACCTCCAAGCATCACTGTTGCATCTCTGCACTAAGGTCCCCCAGCAGGAGGAGGGAATCCCCAGGCCAGGAGGGGCATTATTCCATCCACTGTTTGGCACATAGGCTAAAACAAAAGTAAACCCCCCGCAAACCTCTCTTTGATCCAGGGTTAACTCCAAGAAGCTCCATCCTGGCCCTCCACCTCAGCCTGCGAGCCACTCAGGAGTAGAAGAGAGTTCAGCCGCTTTCAGGGAGCTGGGTTCCAGGTGAGCTATCTACCCAGTATTGCTACAGCTATCGCTGAACAATAGATGTAACTGAAAATTACACACTGTACCTTTAAGGAAAATGTGGTAACATTAGATCAAAACAAAGATGATGAGGAGGAGAATGACTAAAAAATGATTTTTAAAAAATAAATCCTAATACGAAGAGATAAGGGATGGCAAGGTTCACTACTGGCAGGAACTGGAGGATTGGACTGAATCAGACAGTTCATGCAGATGCAAACCAGAACCAGAGTAGCTGACAGAACCAGACTTGATCTGGAATAGCTGATAGTCCCAGGCATGACTTAAGGTGAAACTCGAATCTGTAGTGAAGATCTGACATGGACTGAAGCTGCAACGTTCCCAATGAGGCAGAGTGACGGGAGCAGGCAGAGCAACCAAAGGCATTTACTATGCAGAGTGAGGCAGGTACAGTGGGGCAAAAAAGTATTTAGTCAGCCACCAATAGTGCAAGTTCTACCACTTAAAAAGATGAGAGAGGCCGGTAATTTTCATCATAGATATACTTCAACTATGAGAGACAAAATGAGAAAAAAAAATCCAGAAAATCACATTGTCTGATTTTTAAAGAATTTATTTGCAAAATATGGTGGAAAATAAGTATTTGGTCAATAACAAAAGTTCATCTCAATACTTTGTTATATACCCTTTGTTGGCAATGACAGAGATCAAACGTTTTCTGTAAGTCTTCACAAGGTTTTCACACACTGTTGCTGGTATTTTGGCCCATTCCTCCATGCAGATCTCCTCTAGAGCAGTGATGTTCTGGGGCTGTCGCTGGGCAACACGGACTTTCAACTCCCTCCAAAGATTTTCTATGGGGTTGAGATCTGGAGACTGGCTAGGCCACTCCAGGACCTTGAAATGCTTCTTACGAAGCCACTCCTTCGTTACCCGGGCGGTGTGTTTGGGATCATTGTCATGCTGAAAGACCCAGCCACGTTTCATCTTCAATGCCCTTGCTGATGGAAGGAGGTTTTCACTCAAAATTTGACGATACATGGCCCCATTCATTCTTTCCTTCACACGGATCAGTCGTCCTGGTCCCTTAGCAGAAAAACAGCCCCAAAGCATGATGTTTCCACCCCCATGCTTCACTGTAGGTATGGTGTTCTTTGGATGCAACTCAGCATTCTCTCTCCTCCAAACACGACGAGCAGAGTTTTTACCAAAAAGTTCTATTTTGGTTTCATCTGACCATATGATATTCTCCCAGTCATCGTCTGGATCATCCAAATGCTCTCTAGCAAACTTGAGACGGGCCTTGACATGTACTGGCTTAAGCAGGGGGACACGTCTGGCACTGCAGGATTTGAGTCCCTGGCGGCGTAGTGTGTTACTGATGGTAGACTTTGCTACTTTGGTCCCAGCTCTCTGCAGGTCATTCATTAGGTCCCCCCGTGTGGTTCTGGGATTTTTACTCACCGTTCTTGTGATCATTTTGACCCCACGGGGTGAGATCTTGCGTGGAGCCCCAGATCGAGGAAGATTATCAGTGGTCTTGTATGTTTTCCATTTTCTAATAATTGATCCCACAGTTGATTTCTTCACACCAAGCTGTTTACCTATTGCAGATTCAGACTTCCCAGCCTGGTGCAGGTCTATCATTTAGTTTCGGGTGTCCTTTGACAGCTCTCTAGTTTTGGCCATGGTGGAGTTTAGAGTGTGACTGTTTGAGGTTGTGGACAGCTGTCTTTTATACTGATAACGGGTTCAAACAGGTGCCATTAATGAAGGTAACGAGTGGAGGACAGAGGAGCCTCTTACAGAAGAAGTTACAGGTCTGTGAGGGCCAGAAATCTTGCTTGTTTGTAACCGACCAAATACTTATTTTCCACCCTATTTTGCAAATAAATTCTTTAAAAATCAGACAATGTGATTTTCTGGATTTTTTTTTCTCATTTTGTCTCTCATAGTTGAGGTATGTCTATGATGAAAATTACCGACCTCATCTTTTTGAGTGGGAGAACTTGTACTATTGGTGGCTGACTAAATACTTTTTTGCCCCACGTATATAAAGGTGGGGAAAGAGGTGGAATGATGTGGGGACAATTAGTGGCAGCAGCTGAAGCTGATTATAGAGCTGGATGGTGGATGGTGGCTGACAAAAACAAAAATATATCATAAGTGTTTTGAAAATTTTTAAAACAAGTGCATTTAAACATTTACAAAGACAGTAGTAGCCATTTAAAAATTACCCAACTTTCTTAATGGGTTCTTGGCTGTCCCTTGGTTGGTCCCTTACAATTCATTTTTTTAAATCATCAACCTTTTTACTAAAATATTCTTTCTGTCGGGATCTGAGGACAGTAAGAACTATAGAGAAGCGTCATCTCCTGGTCAGACACTGTAATTCAGAGAAAGGGGAGTCGGAGTAAACAAAAAGATTTTGGGTTCATGGAGGTGATTTTGCTCGGAGTTGCAGGGGAGTGGGCTGCCGTTCAGGTGGCATTTGACTGGGAAGGGCCATTTTAAATGGCTACTACTGTATAACAGGCTGTTTCAAGAGCAACCAAATGGTATATAAACAAAATTTGAGTTCAATTACTTTTGCATTAGCAACCACCTCAAAGACAAAACAGTCCTTTTGAAAATAATAGTACAAAAATAAAAACCCTCTGGACAGTGTTTTGATGCTGCCAATAGTTTATTGATAACACAAAGCTGCAGTTGTGAATGTTTTAGATGATGACACCGTAGAGGGTGTTCTAGGAGAAGCTGTATGATTCTTCTTGCTCTACTGGAAGCAGGGGCAGGTGGCATCGAGGGATCACATAATCAGCCATGTTGGGGAGGCCGGTTATTACACAGCAGCTAAGAGCACTGCGGGAGATTCCCATACTACAGACCTCTGACCACCTGTTTGTATCGGCATCGTAACACTCCACATTGTTGCAGGTGGTTAAGCCATTGAAGCCTCCAGCAACATAAAGTCGACCTTCAACCACTCCGATGCCAAAGTTGCTGCGGCGCCTAATCATGGAGGCCACATCTCTCCAGAGATAAGTGTCAGGGTTGAAGACCTCAACAGAGCGCAGGCGTCTGCTGCCATCGAAACCACCAACCTGTTGGAGAGAGATGAAAGTGTGCTGGGTCAGGTGTTTAAAAATAGGGGGCATGGTTTTTACTTCAACCTTTAAAAAAAGCAGCTGATGACAGCACTGCAAAAACCATCTAGAATTAAGTTAAAAAATTCTTAAATTGAGTGTATTTACCCTTAATTTTAGCAGATAAATAAGATGATTTGCCAATGGAACTGATATTTTTACTCCTAAAACAAGATAATTAGATAATATGCACTCGAAATAAGACAAAGCAATTGTTTTTTCTTATTTTAAATGTAAATTGTCTTGTTCCATTGGCAAATTATCTCAATTACCTCCTCAATTCAAGAAAAAACGCACTTAATTTAAGCAAAAATGACTCATTTAGATTTCCATTTTTTGCAGTGAGTTAGCAACAAAATATTTAAGAAGCAACATTAAATTTGATGGGGTCTTTCTTCTTTTAATTTGATCAAATTTCAAAGACCTTGCCAGAGTGCATGGTATAATACACTATTTAAAATATTATAATATTTGTCCTAAAATATAATGGAATATGTAAAAAAATGAAAATGCACCAACTTTGGAACTCAGACAGCTTCTGGCACCAAAGCCTTTATCAATGACATTTCTTTACTCAAGTTTCTTACCATTGAGTTCATGAAGTAAAATCAAAGGTTTACATTTAAATTATTATACTGTAAAAAAAGACCCTAAGTTGAAATGTTGGCTATCTATACTTTACTGGAGTCGTTATTTTTTAGATAGTTTTCCTTTGACTCCTCAAAAATTAAAACTAGACGCTTTTGTTTGGTTTCATTTAAACTCATTTTCATTATGGTCTGTTGGTGTTTAAATAATTAAAAACCATCAAAAATAATTAGCCTCATCCAGATAATCTTTGTGGTTTGTCATGATCTGGCCTGTTTGCTCTCCCTTAATTAGTCATTCCTTTCACCTGTCGTTTTTCCTTCCCTGCCTCATTGTAATTTATTCCTCTCACCTGTTTTCTCTGGTTTATATTCAGTTTAGCCTGAGCATTCAAGGCCAGATCATTGCTTGTCTTTCTGTTCAGTTTTATTTGGTTAATGTCAGCATAAACACTACTGTTTATGTTACACTACTGTTTATGCTCTAAAAACATTCTAAATGACTTCGTTTCGAGTAAATTATGGACGCTACCCACTCAGGACACTTGGAATACATTGGACGAGCAGTATGGAGGAATATTGAAACGTTTTTTGTGGACTTTTATGGACCTTTCTGCCTTGGGTGCTGGGCACCTCCATTATTTGAATGTCAGCAGACAGCAAGAAGCCTCCCAGATCTCCAGATGCATTTGAGATATCAAAAAAGTACTCCAGAGTGTTGTTCAGCATGGGGGTGAGTAGAAAATGAAGGCTAATCATTTTTTGGGTGTACTGTTCCTTTAAGGGTCGGCTGTTAAGGCGGTATTGTTCACCGGCTGAAGAGAGGAGGTACTTTGTTCCTGTCATCATCTCTATAACTGAATTGTATGTTTTTGGAAGCTGGAATCTGAGTCCACCACCTCTGTTTAAAGTTATGTTTTCTCTCTTAACATAGATGGCTTCCTTCACGCCCCTCTCAAACCACCTTTTTTCTTTATACAGAATATGAACATTCTGGTCCTCCAAAGAATGTCCTTTGTCCACAAGGTGTAGATGTACTGTGGAGTCTTGTCCAGAGCAGGCCGGTCTTCTGTGTTGGGCCATGCGTCTGTGGAGAGGTTGTTTGGTTTCTCCAATATAAAGATCAGAGCATTGCTCGCTGCACGGAACAGCATATACCACTCCGCTCATATTCGGTCTGGGGGTTTTATCTTTAGGATGCACTAGCCAAACAAAACCCTTAAACAGAGGCTATTCTATTCTATTCTATTCTATTTTATTCTATTCTATTCTATTCTATATTGATATATTGATTATTTGAGAAACGGTAAATTACAATAAAAATCTCCTCCTTCCCCCAAAGATCAGACGCCATTTAGATGTTGGTTTTTTTAAAATTGGGCTATTTGCTTTTGCTCTGTTCCACCATAGTCCAAGCCCTAACTTTACGATCTTTAAAAAGACTTAAAAAAATTACGGCTTTCATTTATCAACCAAATGTAGACGTTTTTTGGACGTAAATCATGTCGTCTTTGTCGTCAACAATTATCATTTATAAAGTAGTAGTGATATCTGAGCAGTACAAAGATTTGAGTAGAACAAGCTTGTTGCCTTTCATTTCTGTGAGTGTAAACATTAAACAAACCTACTGAAGGACGCTCTCACACATTACTAATGGGATTAAAACATACTGGTGGTGTGTTAGCCCATTTTCTTGCACTTACTGCATAAAGAAGTCCTGCATGTGCGATGACTCGTATTCCACTGCGTCTTCTGATCATAGGGGTAATCATTGTCCATTGTCCTGTCTGCAGGCTGTAACACTCCGCTGTCTGCAGAGAACTATGACCATTGAATCCCCCACAGATGTAGATCTACAGAAAAAAGTCAAAATGATTTTTCTTCTGCTGTTTCTTAATCATAAAAAAGATTCAAAAAATTCAAAATCAAAATGATTAAAATAAGATTTTTAATAAACACTGTAAAATTAAGCTTTCATTAAAATGACTGTTGCTGGATATTCGATTTTTACTTCTTCACGCATCGTGACGTCACAAACCAGTAGGTGGCATTAGCGTGCTCTGGCAAACATGGATGCCTCCAGTAAAGCAAATTGAAATGAAAATTAGTCTCAATTAAAAAAACTCTTATCATTTATTGAACAGTATGTAATAATTTCATATTTAAATTACTTTCAGAAGTTTGTATTCTGAATATGACCAAACTTTTCCTTTAGGGGAAACAGGAAAGAGTCAGACATGAGCTGAATGAAGGCAGAAATAAATTATTTTACAAAAGAGACCCTTCTGACAATCAAAGAGTTGTAATTTCCGCGTTCATGATGATGTTCTTGTGAAGTACTGACAAAATAAAGACATCAGAATCAACTTTCTTCAATGCTGATCTCTTCTCACTTACCTTGTTGTTAAGGGTGGTGCAGTGTGCATCACTCCTTTGCTCATTCATTGCAGCAATCAAACTCCACTGGTTGATCTCTGGCCGATAGTACTCTGCTGAGCGTAATCTAGTGATTCCATTATAACCTCCCATGGCATATATGCAGCTGTTCAGCACTGTCATGCTCACATAGCATCGTCGGTAGTGCATGGGGGCCACCTCTTGCCAGTTTCTTGTGATAGGGTCAAACTTACACACGCTGTTGAAGTACTCCAACTTGTTAAAGCCACCAATGCTGTAGATAAAGCCATTAAGGAGGGCAGTGCCTTGGTAGGCACGAGGAGGCTGGGATCTGTCAGTCACATTGAGCCAGAGGTTAGCACGGACATCATAAGCCTCAATGCCATTGGTTGGACTTATACCACTCCAGCCGCCGAAGGCGAGTAGGATGGCGGTTGGCAGCCGAGGGCGAGCACAGGGGTTAGAGATACCGTTCAAACTAGATCCGTAGAAGTACTGAACAATTTTAGTTCTAGTGGCAATGGAAAGGAGATAGAGCAACTGCTGGCCTTGCAACATTATGCTAGGCTTTACATTGTCTTTGATGTACTGTGAATCCAATAGGGCCAGTCGGACCTACAGAGAGATGACAATATAAAATACATTAACATGAATTATTTTCTACGCCTGATATTATTCTCATAAATCTAAGTTGTATTAAATCTTATTGTTAGACATCGATGTCGGCTTCTGATATCCTGATCCTAAATAAACTTTTTTTTTTTATATTTTGCTGCCTGTGTCAGTGTAAAGACATTTCATTAAAGATCCAGATCAATTATACTTTGATCCCTTTGATTGAAGTTGCGTCACAGGCAGAGATTTTTAGTAACTAGTAACTAGCTACATTTACTCAATTACAATTGCTTGGGTAATGTAAAAAAAAAAACTGCTGTACTTCTTCCTTTTACTTGCTTAATATTCTTGTAAAGTATCGCTACTCCTACTGGATTAAAATGTATCACTGTCTTCTGTGAGTCATTTGATTTTAACTTCATTTCAAGATCAGATACAGTAAACTGTAAATATTATCAGTGAGAGTTCTTTTGTTAGGTTTCTGTTTCTGTTATGTTTTTCTTTTGAGTGTTTAGTTTTCTTTTCACCATGTTTTATAGTCCTAGTTATTTGATTATCATTTTGTTGTTATTTTCAGTCTTCCAGGTTTCTATTTGTTGCTCTCTGCTGCCCTCTTATGTTCTCCTTCTTTCCTAGCTCTTTCCCTCTTGTTCTGTGCACACCTGCTCCCAGTTTCCTCATTAGCCCCCTCTTTGTCTCAGTCTCCTTTAAAAAGCCCTCTCTGTTCAGTTCCCCTTTGCTGGGTCCTCGTCAAACACCGTCTCACATGCTCCACTCCTTCTCTCTGTGCCTTCCTTGTTATGTTTGTGATTCCCCTGATGTCCCCATGGTTTCTGGTACGTTAGACTTGTTTCCATGTTTTTGATTTTTGGACTTCTGGTTTCATGTTTGTTTGGACTTTGTTTTCCTTTTGGATTTTTGGATAACCTGCCTCTGTTTTCTGTTAAATCATTATTAAATACACAACAGATTCACCTCTGCCTCTCTGCCTCTGCTTTTGGGGCAACACTCAGGAAAAAGACTAATTCAAAGTGAATCCAGTAGAACTTTTTATTGCCTACCTGAAATGGGTGACAATAGTTGAAAAACTTTTTGCTCTCAAAATGGTATTGGTGCCCTATTTGTTGGTACTCACCGATACCGATATCGGGCTTATCGGTATCCATGCCCGATACTTGTATCAGTATTAGTGCGACACTACTTTGGAGGTGCCTGCTGTAATGCATGTAAAGATGCTGATAGCCCTAGACACAGTACTGCTCTGAAACGGTACAGATTATATCAAATTTTTGTGATGATAAATTCTGTATTGCAGTGTTTTCCAAATCTTAAAAGGAGTGCAGCAACACTCAAACTTCAGATATGCCTCAATTTCAATCTTAACCAACTCTGACTATACAATACAGGAAAAATCATGCAATTAAAGAAATACAAATGGTAAACAAATGTAGTTACTCTACCTTGGAAAGGAGAGCACTGAAGTGGGTCTTCCGATTTGCAGGATAATGAGAAATCCACCTCAAAATGGCCTCAAACACCAAACTCTCCTTTCTAACCACCAAGTTGTCCTCCTCAATGATTTTAGCAAGCTCTTCTGCCGAGAGGTGCAGGAACTCATTGCACAGAGCGACCAACTCAAAGTGTTGTAAGATGTATTGGTAGATCTTGAAGTTAAGCACAGGTTGACGGCAGACAGTCGCTGTATAACTCCAGAGGCCAATACAGTTTTCTGGGCTGATCAGACCCTCAACGTAGACACAGCAGGCATGTACAACTTTATATAAACCCAACTGGTTTGAGGCAAGGAGAAGCTCCAGGACATTATTCTCAGTGACGTTGAGAGAGTTGGTGTAAACATATTCGATGATGATCTTCAGGATTTCAGCTGATATGCCTGGTATGATGAAGACCTCTTGGTCTGAGCTGTGCACGTTTGTGAAGAGATTACTGAAAAGAAGATATGATATAGATTATTTTTTTTCCTCCTTACATTAAAGCTATGGAGCCATATCAGTGAGAGCTTGCAGCGACTGCATTGAATGTGAAATTTGGCTTTAAAAAATGAAAACATTGCAAATTCAAAATGCCCTCTAGAAGTATAGAGAAGTAAAACATAAAAATTCTCAGCAGCAGCATTGTCTTTCAGTGAGAGATTATTTTATCATTGCATTGGGGTAGGGGGTCTAAACTAAAGGCTCATGGTTACTGTATAGGTCGTCAGTTAGCTTCAGTTGAAACTAAACTTACTGAACTACTGGGTCCTTTACAGTTAAACCGTTATGATTTTGTCGATGTTGGCTGAATTGATTGCTCATTTCATTCACCTGTCTAGCTCTGCCCTGTTCCTCATCACCCATTAGATCCACCTGTTCCAGTTTCCTATTTAAGCTGATGTTTTCCCAGTCATCAGTCCCAGATTATTTTTGAACCTTTGGTCTTGAGAGTTCTCTAGCATAACTATAGTGTTCTGATTGTCAGATCCTAATCTGTTTTTGTATTTGGACCTTTGAGCCTGCCTGCCCCTGTCTGATTACTTTGCCTGCCTGTGTTCGGACTCCTATTGGATTCTTCCACGGACTGAACCTGGATCTGCCTCTACTTCGCTTGTGGATTATCCCGTCTTCCTTTGTCAGCTCAGATCTGATCGCCTGTCACCTCTGGAGCCTTCTAGGCTTCTGCTTCTGGAACTTCATGGCAGTTTCCCCTGTGTTTGATCAGTTGAACAACTGGAATCCTCCTATTTCTCTGGGCACGGACTGAACTGTAAACCCAGGTTAGTGACTCGCACTTTCATAATGATCCTCCATCAGCTTATCGCAGTCACTAACCTAGATGTTCCTGCTTCAGATACCTTAGCTGCTGCAGAGGTGCTGCCACTGCTTTTTAAGTTTTCCACTGTCTGTCTTGCCTGAATTCTGGCTCCTATGTTCTGAGCTTATCACAAAAACATGATAATAACAAAATTAATACCCTTACTTGTGGTTGAGCAACAGCACCTGAGCCAGAGCCTTGCATTGGTTTATGGCAGGTAGATGATGAGGAGTACTGGAAAAATGGAGGGACCCTAAACGAGACTTCAGTTTAGCCCCGCCTCCCAGACGCGATAACAGTGCTAGCTTGTAGTGACATCATAACTGCGGGAACTCTGCAAAGACTCAAATCCTCCCTCATTAAAAAAATGACAAATTATTTTGTTGGAATTTTGAATTTTCAGTGTTGAAATATTCAATGACTGACATGACATTCAATGGTTGAAATTTCAATGCCAGATCTCACATTGGATATCAGTCCAAGCTGGTAGTGATTTAGCTCCATATAATATAATAAATAATATAAAAAAGAACTAAATAAATATAAATATAAATATATAGAAAAAACTGAATACTTGTAAAAAAAAACAAAAAAAAAAACTAATCCTTTTGTGCTTTCCACATCCAAAGAAATTCATTCTGTTTACAAAACCTTGTTCCTTCATATTACAAAAGTATCAGGAAAATTTTCAATAATGCAAAGTTTAGACAGTGACTGAGTTTTGAAACTGTCAATTATGCAGAATTAACTCAGAGGCCTATTTAGAAATTAATGGCTCACTTTTTCAGAATTTTATCTCTAAGACGTTATATTTCCTTTTTGTCCACTTCATTATTTTGCACTACTTTGTAGGTTTAACAGCCAAAAAAACTATCAAAGGTGATCTAAATCACATCTCACATACAGTATGTATATACAAATATTTCTAAATGTAAAGAAATACACTATGCTTTGTGCTATTTCTCTTCCTAATGATAACGTAAATTTATCGTGATAATACTTTTTTCCAAACAACTCTTGTGCCTCTATGATGTTTATTTATTTATTTAATGCAATAAAAACTTTAAAAATAATAATGAGTATTTTATATGTAAAGGCTAAACCTTTAATCAAAATTAGGAGAAAACAAAGCAAAAAAGAATAATATATTGCAAGAACCAAATTTATTAAGCTTGCTGAGGCCCGTTTGACAAAGCAGTTTTAACAAAGAAAGATTCATAAATGAAATTAAGGCCTAAAGTTTCAAACCTTATGCCTTAATTTCCAGCCTAAGGTTGAAAATTAAGGCTGAAAGTCCGCCCTTACCCCATAATCACTATATGGAGTGGGGACTATATAGTGAACTCAGTTTACTGTGACCGTTTGGACAGATGTTTCTCCGCCATTAGTTCTCCGTTGCGCCTGCTGTAAAATTCCAGCTAGTCTGCACTGATGCAGACTCACTATCAAAGGGCTGAATGGTTCACTCGCCTTACCCACTACGGGCTTTAAAACGTCCCTGAACATGGCGGTCCCTCTGCAGGAGCGAGCAAACAGAGGGTTAGTGCTTAGGGTTAGTGTTTAGAGGCCGATTTGGGATTGGGCAGATCAGTACTTAAACTCCACGTAGGTCACATAACTCCAGCTCATTCACCATCTTTGTTCTCTCTTGCCGCCACAACATATCGCACGATGCTTTGGGAGGGGAGCTCTAGCAAAGCATTCTGGGATATATCTGCTCCTCTTGTGATCATCAATCTACAATACTTTCCAAGGTGCACTGTGGGAAACTACTTTTTCGTCTACTAGACATCCGGACACTCGTAGAAAATGTCATAACCTCTATGTAGTGCTCTATAAACTGCAAAAAATGACATATAAATAAGTAATTTCTTCTTAAAATAAGTGCATTTTTTCTTGAATTAAGGATTTAAGTGAGACCCTTTGCCAACGGAACAAGAAAATTTACACTTAAAATAAGAAAAAACAATTGCATTGTCTTATTTCAAGGGCATTTTATCTAGATACCTTATTTTAAGAGTAAAAATACTAATTCCATTGGCAAATCATTATTTACCTGTTCAAATTAAGTGTAAATACCCCTAATTTAAGACATTTTTACTCATTTTGAGATAATTTTTGCAGTGTAGGGGTCAGGGCGGACGTTCAGACACAGCCTCAGAGTTTCTGGTTTCATAACAGGTTTCAAACGTTAAATGGCTTTAAGGAGAGCTAAAACAGAGGACACACTAAGTTTATTGAGTAAAACCTGCTCCCGAGCAGTTTAGCTCTGGGGAGAATGTTTCTGTGGTAACAGAGACAGAAGTCATAAACCCATCTTTGTGAAATGGAAAACCTCGAGTTTCCCTGATTTCGGGTTTAGAAAACATAGTTTCAGTAAACCTGCTTTGTAAACGGACCCCTCTTCTATTAAACCTAAATCCCCATCTAAAACAAAATACAGCATCTCCCTGCTAATCAAACACATACAAAGAGATCTATTTTTTCCAACTTACCGGAAATACTGAGCAAAATCACAGAGGATGAGCTTGTGAACTTTAAATTCGACACCTTCAGCAACAATGACCGCGTCGGTAGTTTTTCCTGCCAAGCGGAGGTCGTTGTACACCATGCTAGGCTCTTCTGACAACTTAAATGTGTAACTCATGTTGAAGTTTGCAATGTGACCATGGAATCAGTTATTGAGTTCTCAGCTTAACTGGTCGGAACCTAGCAACAAAAAAAAAATGTTTATCTTTGTAAGGTTCTGTGTCCAGAGCCGGTTACCATGGCAACGAGCCACAACAGAGATATTAAACAGTCCGCTTCTGTTTTCCTTAAACTTTTCTTTCTATGTGAAACACTGTCTTTCTTATGGAAATGTCTAAATCATTACAAAATAAAATAAATAAGATCGATTGTTATGTAGACAGTAATTTGGAAAGTAGTGATAGCTCTTAAAAGTATGGGGTTGCATTGCATCAAAACAAAAAACGATTTAGTGACTGGGATTTTGTGTAATTAATAAATCAAATAAAGACAATATAAAGCAATAACAATAAAACAATGATAAGTATTATATACTTCAGTGTTACGTTATGAAAACCGACGAGAAAACGACAACATAAAGCAAACACTAAACACAAAAAATGAAATAACTGAATAACTAAACTCATTTGTATTTTTTTGAGCTGGTAAAAATGTTTTTTTTTTTTTTTTTTTATGAAGATAGAGAGAAAATATGTAAACAAAGTGTACATTTAGTTAGATATTTAACTTTGAACACATAAGAACCCATTCCTCTCAAATGGGTTCTTTGCAATAAAGAAATGGCTCCTTTCCCTGGTCAGTCAGTAGATTTATGTTTAATGAATAAAGCAGATTGGGGAACGGTATGTTTGGGTATGAGCAGTACTGGAGTTCAGGTGGGATGAGGGGATGAAGGCATTCCCCCTTCTTATAAAATGATCATCCCCCCATACCATCCCCTGTGACATTCTATCACTGAATCTGTGAATTTCTATTATATATCAGCAGTAATGGCAATAATATTGCTCTTTCAACATTTGGCGGGCTGTTGGCTTATGAGTAGCACATTAGACGGTGTTCTGAACAGCATCGCAGCCAAGCGGCAAAGACAACGCCATTTGAGGGAAGATTAAAATAAGGAGGGGAGGGAATCTTCGGCAGGTTCTAAGTTCAACAAATAAAGTGTCAGAAATGATCTAGAATGGTGCTGATAGCAAAATGGGGAATTGGCATCCACTGAACAGAGAATTTATTCATCTCACACTGACTGTAGCACATTGAGTGAAACTTATCTCCATACAAGTAAAATCCTACAAATTCGAATTTATCTGTCCACCAAAACAATAAATTTTAAGGCATTAGAATCAGAAGTACTTCGATAACCCCAGAGGGAAATTACTTTTGTTACACGCCCCACAGAAAGTTTATATATATATATATATATATATATATATATATATATATATATATATATATATATATATATATATATACACAAACCAACCACACAAGATAATAAAGATAGAAATGAAGAAGATAAAAGCATATACACATATAGCTCTTCTATATATATATATATATATATATATATATATATATATATATATACAGTATGTGTATGTATATATATGCATATATAAAACTAATTCCAAGTAAAGTGATAAATCCAAGTAAAGTGATATGTGACGTGCAAAAATAGTGCAAAATGTCAATTACAGGGGGGGCGGGGTGTCTGAATCACTTGAGGGAGGCGTTATAGAGATTGATGACCACAGGTAGGAATGATTTCCTGTGGCGCTCTGCGGTGCATCTGGGTAGGAGGAGTCTACTGCTGAAGGAGCTTGTCTGCTGCATCCATGTATAATAAATATGAAAACATTAAGAATATGTTTAAAATTTCCCTTTTTGTTCATATTTCAATCCATTTTTTCATCAATTGGCTTGAGTTTAGGGCGATGCGTGCTCCCCCGACAGGGGAGGTCATTCTGGGCACAACAATCAAACCTGGAGGAGAGAATGGAAGCAGGGGCGGATTTAAGAAATGTGGGGCCCGAGGCAAAGACAGGGATGGGGCCCTCTGAATTTAGAAGGCAACACATAATACAGAACCATTATAGAGATACAGAAATGGGATGTCAATGTCTGGCCAATGGTCATAAATTAACTGAATGTTGACATCTGACTGCAAAGTCCCTCATGTGACTTAGTTTGACGGAGCTGTTAGAATAGTTTTAACTCATTCGCTGCCAGCTTGTAGCCTAGCTTACTTTAAATTAGCCAATAGAAGCAATACTGATCTTGTGCTAAACAGTCTATTTTATTAAATAAATACTTTAAATTAATATTTGAAGGGTGAGTAAAATTATTAGATTTTATTTCATTTTCAGGCTAATTCTAATGTATTTTAATTTGTAAGCAGTTTTTTTTTCAGATTTTGAAAATTATTTCAGCTGTTTCAACTTAATTAACTTAAAAAAATACTTGACTTGAAAGGATTCAGATAGTCATTTGGAATGTGTTGTGAGGTTTTGTTCCAAAGCTTAATTGATTCATTGTCAAAAGATTTTCCAAAGTAAAACCCAAGAAGTGTCCTACCATGACTATGAAGCTGATCCCATTGGAACCTACTGTAAGGTGCCTTGGTCAAGGGGCTTTCAAGGCTGACATGTAACAACCATACCATGCATAGTGCTTTAGGTTAATAGACTATATTAATTAGGCTATGTATGCTTCAAAAACTCGACTACTGGGTATAAGCACTGCTAAATTTTGCTCAGGGCTTTTATATCTAGGTTACCTCTGGATATGTCCTGTGCTTATATCTGTGCTCTAATTAATCATCTTATCCATCAAAGTGTACGTATCTTTCATGTATCTGATCACGTATCTGATCTTTTTAAATGCGACCTGTGTTAACCTTTTTCCATTGGCCAAAAAACTTGTTTAAGCTCAGGAACAATCGGCTTTTAGTGGCATTGGGAAAAGCTCACTGATGTGTGTCTACCTGGGTCAAAAGACTTGGCAAGATACTGCTAAATTCCATGACACCATTAAACGCAATGTACTGAAGTCAACACACTGTCCAAGTCGCTAATGATCTAACATACTCTGATCACTTTCAATAAACATGGAGCAGGACTGGTGAAAGGGATTCGGAGAGACAAAAGAGCAAAACGATAAAGAATACTAACTACGCTCTTGCTCCCGTCCATCTTGTTCTCCATTGTTTACTTCCCTGATTTGCTTGGCACTGTCAAAATCATCAACACTCACCCAGCATGATGCCGTCTCATCAGACATGCTTTGATGGGGGACAGTGGCCCCGCAGCTTTCCAGCAGGAGGTCAGACTCGGCTTTCAATGGGAAAGCAGCGTATGTGAAGGCCAGGTCGCATTCATCCGAACTGTACGGCATCAATACTCGACAATTCCAAGCTCTATGCCCTAACCACTAGGCAACAACTCCCTCCTAGAACTGCTCCTTCCTGCACAATGTTTCTACCCAGCAGCTGCCTACGACCAAACAGCCTCCATTGGAAGGACCTGTTGCTCTCTAGAGTTCACTCTGAAAAGTAAGCCTTCTGCAATTATTCCACAGTCTCGTTCTGTTTTAACCCAATGCCCGGTTTTTCGGAGGACCATAACTCCAGTGACACTGTCTTTTAAATCAACCCATATCTACCCTTCACGCTGTTGGTTAAATTGTTAAACCTGATTTTTCGTGTCTTCAGGGAGTTAATCTCTGTATGTAGGTCAGAAGACTGAACAAACCCAAGACATTATTTTTCAGGTAAAATAAATAAAAATCAAGGACTTCTTGTTTCACCTGGGAAACTACTTTTAAAAATATTCTCCAAACTGTCCAAAAAGACACATCATAGAAGAGTTTTATATAGAACATAAAAAGTTAAATAACATTTAGATGATTCCTGTTTTTAAACCCATTTACCCAGAAAATAAAAGCATCCTACCTTTAAACCCAGCTGGGTAGTGAGTTTCTATCTTTATGCTGCTTCCTTCAACAAACTGGCAGGTGTATCTTCTGTTGGTGACGCTCTGATGCTGCACAGTTAGAGAGGAAACACAGCTGTTTGGGCTTCTTAACTCGTACCCATCACCTTTACCAGTCAGTTCAGTTCCTTTCTCATCAAACCAGTGGAAACTGTTCTCTGGACAAGAGTTAGACCATCTGTGTCTCTCCAGAGAACACCGTAATGTGACATCTCCACCCTTTATTGGATCAGCAGCTGGTGAAGATGGAGAGACTGAAAGAAAAATTTAAACTGTTCAGAGTCTGAAAGATGGAGATTTTTCTAAAATTAGAAACTTACAGATAGATTTATCTCATGCTGTGAAAAATGAAATTAGAGTTATTAAAAACAGAAATATCTTTAGTTGTCTCCATGTTTCTTGGTGATTGATGCACTAATGTTGCAGATCTGAGCAGGTAATTATCTGCATGATGGAACAAAACAAGAAAACTTTTCAAATGAAAGTCGATGATGCAGTGGTTTGATCAGAGCATTTAACCACACAATACAAGAGAAACTAATTCAATCTAAACAGCCCCACAGCAGCTGAGCACAGCGTTCATTCTGATGAGGTCACTTCCTGTTTTCAGGCTCCTCAAACTCATGGCCTGAGGGTCCCATGGAGAAACTCCAAGACTGTTTTAAATGTTTTGACTGGAACATCTTCAAGGCTGCAGCAACATATGACACTTTATTAAATATTGATGAGTATACCATGATTGTATCAGCCTACATTAACAAATGCATTGAGGACGTCAGCATCAAAAAGAACATCACCACCCGGGCCAACCAACCACCCTGGAAAAATGGAGAGGTTCGGAAAACGCTAAAAGCACCGAACTCAGCTTTCAAGTCTGGTGATAAAGAGGCACAGAGAACAACGCGTGCCAACTTAAACCGTGCCATCAGATCAGCAAATTAGAACCATGGCCAGAAGATCCAGGATCTTTTCCATGACAACAGCAACACCAGGAGGATGTGGAAAGGCATTTGGATGATCACAGACTACAACACAACCTCCCCCCTGGTAGATGCAACAAATGACTTCCTAAATTAACTGAACAACTTCTTTGGAAGCTGTTCCACACCAGGGGGAGGAGACACTAAACCTGGATGTAGCTGAAGTGAGGAAAACTCTGAGGAGAGTCAACCCAAGGAAGGCCCCAGGGCCTGATAACATACCTGGTCGGGTGTATAAGGAGTGTGCAGATCAGCTGGCTGGTGTCCTCACAGACATTTTTAACACCTCGCTGGACTGATCCATTGTGCCAGCATGCTTCAAACCTGCCACCATTTTTCCAGTCCCAAAGAAGCCTTAGGTCAACTCACTCAATGATTAGCAGCCTGTCGCACGGACTGCATCATGATGAAGTGCTTCCAAAGGCTGGTTAAGGAACACATCGTCTCCAGTCTGCCGCCAACATTCCACCCATTCTAGTGCGCCTACCGACGGAACCGCTCCACATCGTGAAGTTTGCAGACGACAACGACCTGGACTACAGAGAGGAGGTGGAGCAGCTGGTGTTGCAGAGATAACAGCCTGATCCTGAATGTGGAGAAGACCAAGGAGATCATCGTGGACTTCAGGAGGAACTGGCCTAACCACGCTCCACTGCTCATCAACAGCTCAGCTGTAGAGGTGGTCAGCAGCACCAAATTCCTGGGGGGCACATCACAGACACCCTCACCTGGACTATGAATACCACCTCACTCATCAAAAGGGCACAGAAGTGCTTCTACTTCCAGCAGAGGATGAGGAGAGCCCACCTGCCCCCACCCATCCTCCCCACCTTCTACAGAGGCACCATAGAGAGCATTCTGACCAGCTGTCTCACTATGTGGTGTGGAGGCTGCAGCGCCTGAGACTGGAAGAAGGTGAGAAGAGCAGAGAGGACCATGGGGGCTCCTCTTCCCTCCATTAAAGACATTTCATCCCAGCATCATCGATTACCCCTCACCCCCCACCATGGACAGTTCTTCCTGCTGAGAGATGCTTCAAAGCATCCAATGCAGGTCCAGCAGATTCCAGAACAGTTTCTTCCCCACTGCCATTACACTGCTGATTGTTGTGTAAAATGGGTTAAAAAAATAGTTAGAACTGTAAATATACAGTCATATATTTCAATTACTATTTTTTATGTATTTATTCGTGTTTTCAAGGCTGCATAAAAAAAAATGAAATTGTCTAGAGTTGTTTTAAATGAAAGTTTTTTTTTACACACTCGTGTATACAAAATAAATCTGTCTAAGTCAAAGCTTGGCCCCGCCTTTAGCTCAACCAGGAAGCAGTCGACAACCAACAAAGGAAACTCAACAAAAACACAGTTGGAGGCAAAAATAATATTTAAAAAACATATTGAGTTTGATTTGATCATTGTTAGGAATAAAAACAATCATCCATGAAATGAATGAACCTTTTCAACATCAGATCTTTGACAGTAAAGTCAAACTAAGTGTGTGGACTGATGTGTGGTTGAAGCATCACACAGAGCTGAATAAATGATTGGTTCACACTCTGACAGAACAACATTTGAACTTCTGACTGCATCAGATATTCATCAGAACTGTTGATGTCAGAAACCTCTGTCCAACACAAGCATTTCACAATGTTAATGAGAAGGAATGAGTCTGACAGCATTAGATAATTCATACTCACTGGTCAGAACGTTCAGAAGCACGATGCCATCAATGCTGCCATCTGAACCAGGAAGACAGATGTAACCTCCAACATCCTCAGCAGTGATGTTGTTGATGATCAGAGAGCAGTTACTGTCCATATTTAACCTTGCAGCTCGAGGTGAACTCTGATTAACTTTTCCATGCCTAACCAAATATTTTCTGATTTCATTACTGTTATACATCCAGTTAACAATGGAGCATGAGGAGGATAGAAGATTAATACAAGGTAGAACGACATCATCTCCAGATCTATGATAGACATGCAGATCTCTTCCACTGGTTCCTGTAGCAGAGATAAAGACACATTCAAGTTTTACACATTTTATCCTTTATAAATACAAGCATTAAGGGGAAATTACAAATATGTCATTGATTTATTTTACATTTTTGCTTAACTATTTTTTATAACATTACTTTAAGGTTATTTAAAGTAATTTAAGACATTTTTGATGAAAAAAGGTTAATCACATATTATTCTCTGTCAGGTTAGACGTTTAAGAACATAAATGAGAGAAATTTAATCAAATTTGAACATGGTTTATATATTTGGTCAAAACCTGATTGGCTATTAGGTACTAGACAGATTAACTCCTGCAAATCCTGGATGTTCATTCTTAATTTATCTCAGCTTCATTTAAAGCAAACAGATCTTTACCTTCAAACTGAAGAACAACGATCAGAATCAGTTCCAGACCCAACATCTCCTGTCCTTCTATCAGCTGCTGAACACTGAGAGACGTTTCTCTGCTGCTGATCTAAAAGGAATGATGTTATTTCCTCCTTGTGACTATGATAAAACTAACCTTACACCACCACCCACTACCTATTTTGTCATTTTGCTCTCATCACTCTTGAGTGTTCTTTAAAAACTACCAGATGACAATAAAAAGAAGGAACTAGTTGCACAAACTTTAGTCTGGGGAAAAAACCCGTGTGAAATACATTTGACTCATTAACTTTGCTTTCCTTATATAAACTAACGTGATTTAGCTTATCTTCGCTTAAGAATATATAAAAAAGTTCGAGTTGTATTTTTATCCATTTGTTTGTCATTTCCTCTGCTGAGCAGTCAAAGAGGAACTGTGATGTATTCTAACAAGCTTGTTAGAATATGTCCTCATCTTAACTCGTCTAAGTTATTTTATATTATGTGTTAATGTCTCTCAAATTTACGTTGTAAAGTACGCCTGCAAGTTCTGTACCCTGTCACTTTCCGTTTATTTACACGTTGTACGGCTGCTGTCAATGGGGGCGTTGAGAGCGAGTTCTTGGGTGTGTGAACACCACTGTTGTAACAGAGGAAGTTTTTGATAACTGGAAATTTAGCAATACAATGAACACAGCTCTCTGACAAAAGAAGTGTGGTATATTGGAAATATGACTCATGAACAGGAAACCTCAACAGATTTGCACACAGACCACTCACGACTTATACCAGAACTCCCAGATTGCACTGCTGGTGAGTTGACCTGATGCTACAATCACAACAGTAGAAGAGATGCCAGCTATCTGGGTTGGACCAGAGAGCATCAGCATAGATCAGAGAGCATCAAACAGCTTTAATGATTGTTTATAAACTGAATATTTTAATATGGTTTAAAATATGGAGAGTTTTAAGCATAGAGTTGGCAATTTGATGTGTCTCTGATTATGATTTTACTGTTTAATGTGGAACAGGTCTTTATTTAATTGTTATGTCAGATTTATCTGCCTTTGATTGGCTCCTCAGCATCTATATGGTGGGATTGAGATGATTAAACATTAATTAGTTTCTGTCTGATGGTAAATCTGTCTGTCTGCCTCCAGAATTTAGTCTGAGAACAAATCCATAGATTCTGGGATTATCGTTGATCATCAATTATACGAAACCAAGAGAAAATATTTAGGTATTTTATTTGAAAATACAAGTAAAAGAAAGAAGAAAAATTCAAATAAAATGTGTTTTAGTATAAACTGTATTGATGTTGTAACCCAGGGTGAAAACTGCCCTTAGTCCCGCCTTACTGCCCCATTGGTTAGAGTGACAGTCAGTCACACAGTGCATGCAGCCAATTGACACACCTGAGGCAATTATTTAGGCTTGCTCCAGCTTTCCCCAGTCAGATGTGAGGGGGAGAGCTGGAGACAAAGGAGCTACAGGTTGGTGTTCCCAAACAATCAGTTTCTCTTTGTTTGTAATGCACTGTTTAACCTCACAATATAAAAATCATGTAGATCCGAGAAATCCAGTGAGTTTGGAGCCTTGGAGCTGCCATACTCATCTTTTATTGGAATTGGTGAGTAGAGAGCAAAATGTTTGTTGTTTTAGCATGTTGGTGGCAGCAAATGCTAAGTGTGATCAATTGTTGTAATCTAACTTTAAGATGATGAGATAAATGTTCTTTATTTGGTCTGACAGATTAGATATTGCATTTATTTCTGTGTGAAACTGGAAAAGTCTAGTTAACTAGCCGGCTGGAAATTTACTGGTCCTGTTTATTTTAATACAGGCCAGGTGATCCCTTTTTAGGGAAAAAGATGGCGAGCTTCTGAAAACTGGCTGGAGCCAGGAGAGCCTTAAGAAACACTCCACAGTGGACTGGTCTGTATCATTTCCCCCCTCCATCTCACCACTCAGGCACACTTCATTATTCACCTCTTCATCTGAAACAACTTGCGCTGGGACATTCTTCAACTTAAATATCTGGATAATCCAACCATGGATTTCTGAATGTGTGTCGGTCAGACTCTGGACTGATCAGCGGGGAATTTAAGACCAGTTGTGCACAAACAAAAGAAGGATTGCCACAGTACTGTGTATATATTTGTTTTTGTATTTATTTTGGGTTCTATGTTTGTTGTCTTGTATTGTTTACTTTAAATTTGTCTAATACATGGTATTGAAAGCAGTTATTTTGTGTCGTTTTATTGATTACTAACAACGGCTCCAGTAGACGAATTCTAGTCTTCTGAATTTCTTCCATCTAGTCCTTTTACAATTTGAATAGTGCTACAATGTGATGATGGTCAGCTGATTGTAGCAGCAGCAGAATGTTCTCCATCATTTTCATAGTGCACTGTGTCATCATTAACATTAAGATGATCCTGTGAAATGTGACTGAGGAGGTAAGTGAGACACATTGGCAATGGAATAGGACCATTTACATTTAAAATAAGAAGAACAATATTTATTTGTCTTATTTCAAGTGCATATTATCTAATTACTTTATTTAAGAGTAAAAATCATTATTCCATTAGCAAATCATCTTATTTACTTATTGAAATTAAGGGTAAATACCTTTAATTTAGGACTTTTTTCTGGATCATTTTTCCAGTAGGTTCATTTTCATTTTTTTTTTAATTATTCTGAGAACCTTTTGTAAAAGAGTTTTACACCCTGTCTGTAAAAAGGAGCGCTAATACAGGTCATTCATCCCTTTTGACACACTGGAAAAATTATATAGCAATAGGTGAAAATTTAACCTTTAATTTCAGTAGGTAATTGAGATAGCTTGCCAATTGAATGAGTATTTTTACTCTTATGCACTTGAAATAAGACAATACAATTGTGTTTTTTATTTAAGTGTAAATAGTTTTGTTCTATTAGCAAAATGTCTCTTTATCCTCTTCAATTCAAGAACAAATGCAATTATTTTAAGAAAAAATGACTTTGGATTTAAATTTTTTGCAGTGCACCTATATATATATATATATATATATATTTTTTTTTATATATAGGTTTTCTCACCCCTCGTGGGGTGGTATGTGTCATCCTCAAGCTCGGGTCCTCTACCAGAGGCCTGGGAGTTTGAGGATTCTGCGCAGTATCTTAGCTGTTCCTAGGACTGCGCTCTTCCTGTTAAATAACATATCATATAACAGTTGTATAACAACTGTTATATGAAATATAAACTATAAATATATATATATATATATATATATATCAAAATATAAAACATCAAAATACTCATGTAAACAACCTGTGCAATAACCTATAAATATATAGGTTTATATGTTTATATCCCATGCACCTTTTCTTCCTTTGGCACCTTCCAAACAGGAATCCAGAGATAGCGGTCTGGCACAAGTCAGGGAGAACATCTAGCAGCAGGCACATGCAGATTAACTCGTTCTGATCTCTCCAGGTTTAATTTGCTCATGTGCTCCAGACATCAGGGAGAAAGTCAGACAGAGATCTAACCGACATGCACTTGGCACAGACGAACAATCACTGGATCGACTGCTGGGGAAGCAGGAAGGTAGCCATCATGGAGGGACCCTTCTCCCCAGTCTATTGCTTTTTACTAACGGAGGATGGTTACCTGGCCAGTGATAGATTACTAAATTAATATCTGCGTTTTTATATGGATTTAGCTTTGTTAGAAACAGCAGAGTTATAATTATGATACAGGACGCAGTCATACATAAAAATATATGCTTTTATAATGAAACACTTAGATTTATGCTCCGTAACAAACACAGACTTAATGCTATAGCTCATTAATGTGAAGAGTTTCTAATTTATATATATATAAAAAAGAATATTTATTTGGATTTATTTTCATTTTTCCATTTGAACAAATTTAGATATTTAGGGTTTTACTTCTTCATAAATAATAGTCAAAACCAGTAAAAACATATTTTAATTCATTTAACAGGAAATACAATTGGTAAAAACATCACAACAACTCAGCATCTATACATTCATTAGCTGCAATATCAAAATGAAGTATTATTGTTGTACAAACTGAGCTCAGCTGAGTGTGGCAGCAGCAGAAAGCAGTGGCGTTTACAGCCAACATATTTTACATGTATAACAACTGTTATATGAAATATAAACTAAAAATGTGCTCTCACAAATTCTCTTGTTCACTGAAGCACAATGAAGAAAAACTGCAATAAAAGCTTTAAACTGATACTTTGGTATCAGTGGATCTTAAACCAAACTGCCCGCTTCCTGTAAACAAGTTTAATAAATGCGGAGCTGATATGAGACATTTCATTTCTCTATTAGGCTAAACCTGCGTCAGAGATGTAGCTGTTGAAACCGCTGAGATTACAATCATCCTCTTTCTTGCGTTTAGTCCTAACAGCAGAATAAGTCACCGTATCTTTATCATGTCTGATCTGCAGAACACAAACCACAAACTGTTTCAGTTACACCTAAAGACTTTCCACTGGTCTGTGGTAGTTTAACATGTTTTCAAACCATGAGAAAAAAACAGGTTAATGGTTCATGATGTTGTAATAAAATAATATGCCTCAGTAAAAATACTGAGCATTGTCTGAACAAGGCATCAAACTGAATGTCGAGAAAAATATATTCAATGGCGTAACTATCGGTAAGCAGACACTGCAGTTGCTTAGGGGACACCTGGTGGGTCCCCTACGCAAATGTAGACTAGGACGTCTCTTTGCAAATATAATGGTGCAAAAAATTCCTCTTGAACCTACCTGATGTTAGGTTGACTGACTGGACCGTATTTATACCCCAACACACGGCAGCATGATGGTGAACCGTTTAAACATGACACCAATAGCAAAGGAGACAGTGGTACTTTTTAATTACTATCTTAATAACTGTGTATAGTTCAAGACCATTGATAAAAAATACACTCGTATAATATGTTTCAAACCGCAACAAAGATCTAAAAAGAACGATGTATTTGAGTATTTTATTTTTGGAATTATGGGTAATCCAGGACGTAAAACTGTAACTGTTACGTACAATGTGTTAGCGAGGATGGATAACAAAGAAGAGGTACTTAAGAGGATTCCAGAAAAGAAAAAACATCCCAAAATAAGCACGTTCGTTCTAAGAACCAAAGTTGGAGAGGTTGACGTTGCTGCTCCTACAGTAAGTAAATATTATAAGTAAAGACTGCGACCAGGAGATGGTTGGAGAGAGCGTGGGTGAGGAGGGGGGCTGTGAAACTCAAGGTAGACTGATAAGACTCAATTTAGAATGATGAAATGATGAAATGTGTATATATGGGGGACGTTTCGGGTCGGTTGTCTACGGCAACGGTTGGGGTGTTTTACTTCATATAGTGCCCACCCAGATAATGTTGCTTACGGGGTTATTGTTGTGTCGTTACGCCATTGAATATATTATATTAATATTATTATATCAACTAACTCAGTCTTGAACCTGCAGCTTAGATCAAGTTAGTTTCGGTCATTGGTATGACCGAGTCAATTGAAAATGTATTTAAAATGGGACAGTTATAAATCTGCAAAGCTTGATGAGTTCTTACCTTTTTTCTTCGAGAATTTGGGGGATGAAAAGCCTTAACAGAGGCATAGGTCAGGTTGACCGGCTGCTCATCCTGAGAACAAATGGACAGTGAACATTTATCAACAGAGAGCAGTGACATTGACTTTTTAGTTATCTATACTTTTCTCCATTACTTGTTTTTCTTCCTACTTCTGACTTCTACTCAATACATTTTCATCTGTACTTTGTATTTCTTACATTTTTACTACACTACATAACTGTTAATTTAAGTAATTGTTTTGCTATAGCCCTCTGTATTTATTTTTCTATCCTCATCCCCCAATACATCTTCCTACACCTTATTTAATTGATTCTATTTTTCTATTGTATATACTGTGTATAAACATCCTCTATTTTCTTGTATGTGCAATTTTTCCTGCTACTGGAAATACAATTTCCCGAAGGGAGTAATCCCAAGGGATTAATAAAGTCAAGTCTAAGTCTAAGTCTCTAAGTCTAAGTCTCTTAAAACAAACGTTACTCGTTACTCTTGGCTTCGGTTTAATGTTTATAAATATTTATTTCCCGTCATGTGCTCCATCCAATGCAGATCATTGGCTCCATCCACATCTAGTGAAAACTAGTGTAACTGGATGAGTCATGTAACACAAACACTCATTGGTTAGCTAAAGGAAATCATCAGAAGCAGGCAGGTGGTCTTCAAACTGCAAACATGAATTGTCTATGCCATGCTACAATGTGGGATTCAGAAAAAGATGTTGAAATATCTGAAAGGTCGGGAACAGGCGAGAGGTTATCGGAAGACAGAGACCAACAAGACCTCCCTCATCCTTGGTCCTATCTCTAAGAATTATTCGAAATAGTCGAAAAATTTTGCTTTTAATTCATATAGTGGCATCTGGATGTTTTTTTTAAAAGGATACTTTATACTTTAATACTCTAGGTTTTTTTTTTTGGAGCGCATACTTTATCACTTTTACTTAAATAAAGAGTCCACCCTTCATTAAAGACAAGCCACTGCAGCACCTGGAATATATTGGAGTTGGCTATTCGAGCCGGGTGAGCTCTTGGATTCAGGCAAACAGCAATATAGTTTAAGAAAAAGAAAGAAATGAACAGATATGATCTGCCTGTCACGTCATACTGCAGTAAGAAAAAAAAATTAAGTTTATTTTTGGATAATAAAGAATCTTGAACAAGAGGTGAAAAGTGTGTTGGATTACATGGTTACTTTAAAAACATTTGACAGCGCTGGAAAGCGTCGAACTTGGATGCTTCTGAACCGAGAGCCATGGGCATCTTTATTGGAAGGATTGCGCTAATACTTTCATTAAAAAAAGGTTCTATGTAATAATCCTGTGAGTATACTCAAAGTTTTCCATCATATTATTGTGTAATACTAAAACACTGCTTGTTTTACTTCAGAGAAACAGTTGATCATAACTCTATCAGTCTCAGTGTTTTACAAGTGAGGTTTTGTGCAGTTCTTTTAACCACACATGCACTCACAGAACCACTTAGCAAAGATAATAAAGCTTTTGCCTATTTACCCCAAGCTCTGTTTCCTCCTGTGGTTCATGGGTGTTTGGCCTTGCAGTCACAAAGCAGAGAGACACTTTTTTTTCTCT
The DNA here is from genome assembly GCF_016077235.1 of Cyprinodon tularosa. Taxonomy (NCBI): domain Eukaryota; kingdom Metazoa; phylum Chordata; class Actinopteri; order Cyprinodontiformes; family Cyprinodontidae; genus Cyprinodon; species Cyprinodon tularosa. Next base: position 1,320,827 of record NW_024039050.1, on the reverse strand, counting down.
TTTTGTGTGCTTTTGTGAGGTGTTGAGCTTCTCTATGCTCAGAATGCACCTCCAGGCTGAAGCAGGAACTATAGTTTGTGTCGTCTGGCAAGCAAACCCGAGCCTAAACATAAAATTTCACTAACTCTCCATTTAATTTACCAATAACTGTTCTGAAATCTAGACTTTAGACGACTTATTCTTGGCTTCACCTGTGATGATCGCAGCCCCGCTGATCTAATTACTCACCTCATTTACCTGCCGTCCCCCCCCCCACACTGTAATTATCAATCATCTTATCCACCTGTTCGGTCTGCTGTATATATGGAGCAGCCCGGCTATCAGGGCCAGATCATTATTCTCCCCCCCCCCCCCAAAATATTTGTATTAAATTTTAACACACTGAAGGATAGTACAGCACAGTATTTATAAACAAATCCAGACATACACCAAATTACGATTACAAGGATATAAAAGAAAAAAATAATAAATAACTTAAAAAAGATAAATAAATAAAAAAAATAAAAAAAATAATTAAATAAATAAATAAAATGCTTCTCAGCTGGTATCAGTATCGCCTACAATTGACATTCCAACTCCATACTTTCCCAGAAAGGATAAGAAGGGGTATTCCGTAAAAATTCAAAAAATATCCACTGGACTTGGTTTTCAAGATTTGAAGACGTTTCGCCACCTCTCCAGGAAGCTTTCTCAATTCAAATGTCTGGGTCCGCAGTGAGTTTGAGTCTTATATGGACAACGCCTTGTATCGCTTGGAAGCATGCAATGGTAACCGATGAATGGGTCGTTAGTTCCATCGTTAGCCTGTAATATCTGAACCTGTCTATGATTCTAGGGGTCGGTCGTTAAAGGGGGGATTGCCATTAAGGGGGGGGGGATTGTCTCCTGTAATACCTGAAACCTGTCTATGATTGTTAAGGGTTGGTCGTTAAGGAGGTATTGTTCACCGGCTGGGGCGGGTAGGTCCCTCGTTCCTCTGTGATGGGGTGGGGGGTTTGGTGATATCTGGAAGGGATCATGTCTATGATTGAAATGTATGTTTTTGGAAGCTGGAATCTGAGTCCACCACCTCTGTTTAAAATTGGTTTTTCTCTCTTAACATAGATGGTTTCCTTCACGCCCCTCTCAAACCACCTATTTTCTTTATCCAGAATATGCACATTCTGGTCCTCAAAAGAATGTCCTTTGTCCATAAGGTGTAGGTGTACTGCGGAGTCTTGTCCAGAGGCGGTACACCTACACCTTATGGACAAAGGACATTCTTTTGAGGACCAGAATGTGCATATTCTGGATAAAGAAAATAGGTGGTTTGAGAGGGGCGTGAAGGAAGCCATCTATGTTAAGAGAGAAAAACCAACTTTAAACAGAGGTGGTGGACTCAGATTCCAGCTTCCAAAAACATACAATTCAATCATAGACATGATCCCTTCCAGATATCACCAAACCCCCCACCCCATCACAGAGGAACGAGGGACCTACCCGCCCCAGCCGGTGAACAATACCTCCTTAACGACCAACCCTTAACAATCATAGACAGGTTTCAGGTATTACAGGAGACAATCCCCCCCCCCTTAATGGCAATCCCCCCTTTAACGACCGACCCCTAGAATCATAGACAGGTTCAGATATTACAGGCTAACGATGGAACTAACGACCCATTCATCGGTTACCATTGCATGCTTCCAAGCGATACAAGGCGTTGTCTATATAAGACTCAAACTCACTGCGGACCCAGACATTTGAATTGAGAAAGCTTCCTGGAGAGGTGGCGAAACGTCTTCAAATCTTGAAAACCAAGTCCAGTGGATATTTTTTGAATTTTTACGGAATGACTATGACCTGGATGACTGAGAACCTTCATCAGCATAAGAAGGGGTATCATATCTCCTCAAATTTTTTACATTTACCTTTCAATATATAAATTATTTTTTCCATGACCATGTGGTGCTTGAACTTTTTTCCAAAAAAGAGCTATAAGACGCTTAGCTTGTAGCAAACACATGTCAAGAAAAGTATATTCCGTTCTTTTCAAATGCATTTCAGGAGGGTATAAATGCATAAAAATATTTTTGCTGATAATCGTAGATTAAAAACTTGCCATTTTATTGATCATGTCCCTCACCCCTTTCCAGTAAAACATTATACAGTATGTTCACACTCCCATATGCAATGGTAAAAATTGCATTTTGTGCAGGTATCTGCAATATTTTCATTATACTTATGTAGAATAGCTTGAGTTATGTAAGTCCGCGTCAACCATTTATATTGCAGTAATTTCAATCTTACACTTATTGTTTGAATCTGAGCTTCCTTACATGCCTTCTGTCCAATCACTCTCACATAGATCTTCTTTAAAGTCTTTCCTCCAAGGTTCTAATTTATTCATTGACAATTCTTTTGATTCTGATGCTATAATTCTGTATAGGTGTGACATTAAACCTCCTGCATTGCAGCCTTTTACCATTTCTGTTTCTGAGCTGTTTAGTATTGGTATGTCTAAAGAGTTCCTTTGAACTGAAAAAATATAATTCCTTATTTGTAGATATTTAAAGAAGTGCTTTTTCGGTATAATAAATATATTAACTAGTTCCTCAAAAGACCTAAATTTGTTTGAAGAATACAAATCTTTAACAGATTTTATCCCCTTATCTGCGCAACTTTTGAAACCTGCATCCGACTTTCCTGGTTTGAAGTCTATATTATCCCAAATTATTAGGAATTTCAAGATGTTTCTTCACCACATATCATACATTAATCATATTAAGAACAATTGGGTTGTAACAGTTTTTCCGGTGGGGTTTGAGATTAGCTATATATATATATTTACATATATGAGTATATATACCTTTTTAAGGTCAGACTCTGTGTGACTTCCGCTGATTCCATATTAGCCTACGATCATTATTCTTAGTTTATTTGTGTTATGTATTCGTGTTAGTTGTTCATGTTTGTTTTTGAGTGTTAAGTCCCTGGTTCATGTCCTGTCTCTTGGGGAGGTTGTGTGTCGAGAAGATGTTATACTTATGTTTAAGATTTTACATTCCCCCCCATCCCTTTTTGGACGGGCTCTACCAACACAAAACTTTGGCCCTGCTCTGGGAGACAAATAAAGTAAACATTGAACCATTGAATGCATCAACACTCACATAGCGATGACTTTCATGGGTTGAATCTTGATTTTCTGAAAGAAAAAGAAAGAAAAAAATACTCATCTTTTTCATGTTCACACTCTTTGCACCTTTTGCTTTTTCTGATATACCAGTAGAGTTGCTACAAAACAGACTAGTTTCCTTTCAATTTAAGTCCGTTCTTACACTGCGCCTTTGAAAATGTTCTTCCTTAAGTGAAGAAAATCTTTCATAAGCTTTAAATGTCCGAAACAGAAAGGAGCTAAAAAGAATATGATTGCAGCTCTTTGGGAAATGATCATAGAAGATGAGCAATTTACTGAAACACATTGAAATACTCAAACTAACAAAAGAAGCATTCTGAGACAATTCATCCTTTTTTATATAGACTTTCTAAAAAGTTATATATATATATATATTTTTTTTTTACAAATGATCAAAGTTTCCTCTGCAAATTAAGTTTCTATTGATAACAATGTTCTGTTGAAGTACCTGTTATTTGGCGTTCCTCTGTAACTCTAGTTTTTCTGCATTTAATAAAAACAGCAGCGAGAACAACCAGCAGAAGCAGAACCCCGATCCCTGCTCCGAGGAAGATGATGATGGTGGAGTTATTGGCAGGAACTGCTGTGAAGACTAAAAAAAATAAAATAACATAAGTGAACATTATTTAAATGAAAAGTCAGTTATACTAAAGTTTAAAGAGATATTACATTGTATTAACATAAATGTTAGGTTTATTCAGTAATGATTATAAAATTAATGTGTGCTTATAAAACATTTGTGCAAGGGGATGCTCCACTCCTGTCTCATGATTAAGTCAGGAGACCATCCTGCCTTCTGATGGAGCATTCTGTCTTTATGAATTGATCAATTGTTCTGTCAGAACAATACTCTGTTTGTAACCATGTGTCATGTTCTGTTAATAAAATAACAGAATGCGGAGGAGGGCCAGTGGGAGACAGTGCGTTTGAGTCTGGGGTTCAACTGTCTCTCCTTCCTGCAGGAGTTGTATCCATAAATTGTGTATTTCAGTTCTTTTAAGCAAAAACTTACATTTTATGAACCCGACAATAAATACAAAGTGGAGATCACAATTTTTAATCAACCTTAATAAGATGACATCATACCTTCCAGCTGGTAGTGAGCTTCTATCTTCACTGTGTTTCCATCAACAAACTGGCAGCTGTATCTTCTGCTGCTGCTGCTCTGAAGCTTCACAGTGAGATAAGAATCACAGCCAGTCTGTTTAAACTGGTACCCAACACCTTCACCAGTCAGAACAGTTCCTGTCTCATCCACCCAGAGGAGGCTGTTCTCTGGACAAGAACCCAATGAGCTGAATCTCAGCAGAGAACAGAGTAATGTGATTTTATCCTGTGTTGGATCACATCCTACTGGAGAGGCTGAAATAAGAAAACCAACAAAGACCATTTTTATTTCCAGGTTAGGACGGACTGATATCAGCAGGAACACAGAGTCAGTTCAGATCACTCACTGCTCATCAGATTTAGATACACATCTGGATCAGAGCTGCCTCCATCCTGAATCTGACATCTGTAACCTCCAGCATCCTCAGCAGTGATGCTGTTGATGATCAGAGAGCAGTTATTGTCCACACTCAGCCTGGCAGCTTTAGATGAACTCTGAACAACGATTCCTCTCTGAACTTCCTGCTGGGGATTCATGTCTTCATCTCTCATATAAAGCCAGTTAACAGTGGAGCATGAGGAAGAGGATGATGAAGGTCTTTTACAGGGTAAAACAGCATCATCTCCAACTCTGTGGTAGATATGGACTACTTCTCTTTTGATATCTGCAGAAAAAGACATTACATTACATTTAGCTATGAATAACATCAGCATCTGTGCTTTTTTGTCAGCATTTAGGTAAAGTATAGAATCTGTTTCAAAAATAAACGTATGAAGTAAAACCAATGTTTACAAGCAATAATAATAATTTTCAGTTTGACTATTTTTATCCTTTTTTTTTTAGCTTTGAGACTTTTCTGCATTTCCAGAAATGGTGATGCTATTAATGATGTTTGAATTACTAGTAAGGAAAACACCAGCAATGTAAAATTCTGCAGAAAAAAATGACATTTTTGATTAAATGCTCCCTATAAAACAAACTTCTTTCCTTTAATCTAATAAAAAGTGGAAATAATTTCATTCATTGAACTCTCTTTTAATCAATGTGATAGAAACAAACATGATGTCATAGAATTGTGGCGTGATTATGATGCACAGTGGACTTTGACCAAGAGTCAATGTCAATATGTGATGAGTTGGTAGTGAGAATATGACTAAAACATGGGAGGGTGCAAACATTTGCCGGTGTCACATACACCACACGTGTAGCAATACTGAATTCCTGAACATCATGTCATGCAAAGGATTGTGGGATTCCTCATAGCTTCTTAGCAGCAGAAAGGAACGTCCTGAGTTCTCTCTGCTAAAGGAACTATGATAGAAAGCTTAAAGTCTCCTAGACCCAAAACTCTGGTCAATTTAAAGCAGAACAGATGTTGTAGGTGTGAAAATAGTAGACCCAAATTTTGTTTAAAACGTTATTTGCCTGGTATGACAATTAAAATGAGTAATTTTTGTTTCAGAGAGAAAAATGGTTTAGAAATGCAAGTCTGTCCAGAAAGCAAAACAATACTTCAATAGAGAGGAAATTATACCATAAAAATAATTTCTGTATTAAAATTGTTGTACTTTCTGCATTTTACATAATCTGCTCAGTAAATAAAAGTCATCCTACCTTTAAGCACAGCTGTGTAGTGAACTTCTACCGTTACACTGTTTTCTCCAACATACTGGCAAGTGTATCTTCTGTTGGTGACGTTCTGATGCTTCACAGTCAGAGAGGAAGCACATTTGCCTATTTCATTTATCTTGTATCTGTCATCTTCACCAGTCAGTTTAGTTCCTGCCTCATCCAACCAGTGAATACTCCCAGAGCAAGATAACGACTTGAGGGATGTCTTCAGGGAACACTGTAATGTGACACCTCCATCTTTAGTTGTATCAGCAGCTGATGGAGATGGAGAGACTGAAACAAAATAAAAAATGTTTGAGTCTGAAAGCTGGAGAGGTAACTTTCTCTAACATAAAAAAAACTTGAACTTGTTATATATTGTCTCAATGTCTCTTGGTGACTGATGCACTAATGTTGCAGATCTGAGCAGGTATTTATCAGCACAATGGAACAAGAAGAAAACTTTCCAAATTTTAAATTAAAAATGATGCAGTGTTAGAAAAACTTAGGCTAAAGCTTAGGCTACATGTATGGCATTTGGTGAAACTAGGAGTTCAAAAGGGCCATTGTAGAAGTTGCATATGCGGCTTTTGAAAGTGGCAGGCCCACTGATCTCTATTCATTCACTGGATTGCTGATAGGCCGTTGGTAGTACAGGGTGGAGCAAGATATAGTTCCGTAAATCTCACTTCCGTTCACTTCCTGTCAGCCAGTGCCCTGGCTGGCGCCCTATTAAGCATTGTAGAGTCCGGCTGTTATTGGTTAAGACCAACAAAAAACAACTTTTATCATGTTTGACATTATGCAGCTTGGTCTTTGTTCTACTCACCCCGTTAATATATTCAGAAACTAGAGGCTGTTAGCTTTCAAATAATGTGTTGCACATGTAATATGGGCTTACAGTTCCTAAGTTGCTTCCATTTGGTATGCAAAATAAGCGAGAATTTCCCAAAATTAGGTCTAATGGTTACTGTTTCCTGATAAATATTATTTGGCCAAATAATGTTTTATTCACCTCATGGAATTGCATCATGAATTGGTTTGAAACATTCCAATTTTTCTAAATTAGTGTAAAGCTAATTTGATCACATCCCAAATTCTTCCAGAAAAACTTGCTACTATGGTTTTCAACCATGTTTGTTTCAACCATGATGATCACCTGTACACAGGACCACTGCTGCCTGCAACATGCGGTCGATTCTGTAATCAATGACGGACAATAGCTGCTTTGTCAGATTTAAAATAGAAAGGAGAATCGGACAGGTTTTGGTGTATCTCGCCTTTTTATAAATCAATTTTAGATGTGGAAATACACAAGTACAGACATTAAATAGTTTTAAATATAAAAAATTTCTGATGGTTAACAGAACAAAGAACTTTCGATTTGAAGAAAATTGAGATATTTTTCCCAAGACTCAGCAGATTAACATAATAAATGTTAACCTTTTTGGATGACGAGAAATACATGAGAGAGAGAGATGTGTTTAACAATATGTGATGGCCGTATCAAGGAAATAGATTTTAAAATTTGGAACATTGGAAGAACAAAAAAAAAAACAAAAAATCCTTTTGAGAAATATCAGATATATAGGCTATAAGAGAACACTGAAAAACCAATCTAGTAATAAGTTAAAATTTCCTAAATTATGTGTATTTACCCTTAATTTAAGTAGGTAAATTACACAGTTTGCCAATGGAATTAGTATTTTTACTTTTAAAATAGGATAATTAGATAAAATGCACTTGAAATAAGAAATTGCAATTGTGTTTTCTTATTTTAAATGTAAATTGTCTTGTTCCATTGGCAAAATGTATCTTTTTCCTCCTCAATCTAAGAACAAATGCACATATTTTAAGAAAAAAAGACATCTAGATTTAGATTTTTTCCAGTGTAAGATTTAGAATTAATGTTGGAAGCTGTTGCTTTTGTTAAACATAGCTTGAGAAAACTAAATATATTAGAAGATCTAAAATGATAAGAGATTAGTGCAGCTTCTTGTTCTCAAAATTCATAAAACAAATTTCTAATAAAAAAAAAAATCAAAGATTTTTTTTCTAAATAATTAATATCCTTCTTGCTTGAAATAGTTCAGTCTAGGCAACTGGACATAAAGTGAATATCTTTCCAGCTTGACTATATGGTCCGTCCATATATACCATTAGAAGTAGATCAGTTTTTACTACATAGAGAACAACTTTTGCAAACCTGCAAAGCGCATCTGAGGATTTGGACCTGAAATTATGAGAGAGAAGCTTCAACATGACTGTATGGCAGCTGTCATCAAACTGCAATATTTATCGCAATTTAAAAGTTGCTCTGCTGCAATATTTTCTGGCAGATAAGCGCCTCAGTTCGTGTTAAAGTGAAATCTGCACACAGAGCCGTTATGTATGCCACTTACACTTTAGAAACGATCCAGCAGCAAATCTCATCTTAAAGGAAGTCTGGCATTTTTATCAAAATATCGGATTTAAAATCGCCGCAAACTACTGTCTTTTTTCTGGGAATTACATTTTATTTTATTAATTGTTTTTTTATTATTTTAAACTTGTAAGTCACAAAACATATAAGTTTAAATGTCAAACACTTTTTCGTTTAATCTGAAAGTTTTCTGAGTTTATCTTTTGCAAATCAACTTTTCAACATTGGGGATTTTTTTTTCTTAAAACATTTCCCTCTGACTGCATCTTTTTTTTATTTACCATCGTGAAGATTAACAAGGAAGCAGTTCATAAAAGATCAGTGGAAAACCATGTCAGAACAATTATTAATCTCTTTACAATAAAAAAGAGTAAATAAACAAAAGGAAAATGATGCCTAAACACAACATTAAGGGGTTTCTTAAACTATTCCTTAATCCTGTAAAGTTATTTTAGATTATTGCTGTGTGCTACTCAGACGCCTTTTGAACAGAGTTTATTTTTTAAGCGAGGAAATGAGGACCGCGATTTGCTAATCTGCATTTTTGTTGGCCTATTTAATACTCTGTTGCAATAATTAAATTATTAATTTGAAATGTAGGCTTTTCTCAGTCATCCAGGTTATGTGAACCATCAGTAACTGTCTGCATCACACAGCTGCCGCTCCTGCTCACATCACTACACTGTATTCCTCCGCTCTAACAAACTATAACTCAAAACAGCCCACAGCATTTTATAAAACAATATAGAAATAGATTCCACATGTAGATACGCTCTGTTAAATGTCTAGACCTTATAAATATAAATCTAAAAGCTCAATAATAGAGGATCTGGAGTTTACTGCCAGAGTTTCATGATTTAAAATCAGCAAACTCAGTTTTTCAAACAGTTTATAAGATTTATTTTTTGCCCAAATGTTCTAAACTCACAATGTCATTAAACAGCATTAAAATGTATGCAAATTCCTGAGATTGTTTTTGCAAATAAATACTTTTCAGCATGAGAGAATTTCCACATAAATTCTTGAAAATATTTGCTTTTTTAACATCATAGCCAGGGGACTACAGATGAAAAAATAGCTGTTGGTAAATTCAGTCTGTTTTTAATCTCATGCATTATTATGTCTTCTTTTTATGTAAATGCAGTGCTCCCCTTTAAGTTAAACAAACAAATTAAATGGGAGATCTATTTTAATGATGAATATTTATGTCTTTTCCAACGGAAGAGGATTAGAAAAAAAAGTTAACTGTTTTTTGAATTGTATTTCAGTTTAGTATGGGAGAAAAAGTCAGAATTCTGACTTTAATCTCAGAATACTGACTTTTTTTCTTAGAATTCTGACTTTAATCTCAAAATTCTGACTCTGAAATTTTTTGTCAGAATTCAGTCAGAATTTCTTAGATTAAAGTCAGAATTCTGAGAAAAAAGTCACAATTCTGAGATTAAAGTCAGAATTCTGAGAAAAAAGTAAAAATTCTGACATTTTTCCCATACTAAACTGAAATAAAATTTAAAAATTAGTTAACTTTTTTTTTCTACTGGCCCTAATCCTCTTCCATACTTTTCCCAATCAGGTTTTTAAGATATTTTTTTATTTCATATATGTGAAATTAATGTAGTGTTTTTATTCTACAATGGCCCCAACACTCCTTCCTAAAATTGTAGGGCATCATGTATTGATGTCTGCATGATTTATTACCATTGCTTAATTTAATTTATCCTTTTCCATCAGGGCTAGAAGCACGCCGACCTTTCTATGTTTCATCATCCAGCTGCGCAGAACGCAGTGAACAAATATAGTGGTGAAAATGCAAGAATACAGGCTGGAAGCATTTTTAAGAGCAACAATGGAAAAGAGTCTCTGTATTTGTGTCATGAAAACAAACCATCTGTGACACAGGTTACCGATTCACTGTTTACCCTTATAATAGCAATACTCATTATAACAATATATAATGGTTTAGAATAGAATAAAAATCCCCTTTATTGTCCCACAATGGGGAAATTGTTGTTTTTACAGCAGCAAAAAGATTATAGAAAAAATTTATGGTCACCTTAATGTGGAGCTTAGAAAAATGTATAGGAATAACATAATAGTAAAAAGTTAAAAGATAAACAATAAAATACTGTACTGTAAAGCGTTCTAACAATGTAAGAAATTATATCAAATTTATCATTTACCAGCAATAATAATACATTTGGGCAAGACATGCCCCCCCTCCCTCCCCAATGCCATCTGCAACCATGGATGTGTGGTTGGAGCTTTCACTCAGTGATGAAAAATCATTGGTTTACACTCTTTGTTCGACAGAAAAACATTTAAAGTATTAAAAATACTAATTAAAGGGAAAGAGCCAGATAGCAGCAAATCATTAAAGTTTAAATACTCACTGGTCAGAACGATCAGAAGAGACCAATGATCATTTATGGATCCTGAAGCAGGTCCACAGGTGTAATATCCAGCATCCTCAGCAGTGAGGTCTTTAATGATCAGGGAGCAATTTCTCTGTACAAAAAATCTGGTAGGTCCAGGTAATATCTGAACAACTTTTTCAGGCGGCGTTTTCTTGTAAGACCAATCAATGGAGCAAGAAGTTGGAGGACTTTTACAAAGCAGAATAATATTTTCTCCTGATCCGTAATAGAGATAGTCTGGTTGTCCTCCACTGGTTCCTGCAGCAGAGACAAAAACACATTAAGTTTTTACCCTCTTCATTTTTTATGAACACAATCATGAAGCTGAAGTTAGAAATGTGTCATTTATTTATGTGGCATGAAGTTTGCTTTATTGTTGGAACCTTATGATGTTTGTACCATTTTAAAATAACCGTTTAACCCATTTTCATGTCAACAATAATAAACATTTTACTCCCTGTCAGGATTAAAGTTTCTTTGAAAAAAAAAGAAAATGTCAAATTTACATTTTCTGAATGTGTTTCAGAAATGTGGTTAAAACATGATGTAGTACATTCTGCATGAATTAATTTCTGTAAATCCAAGATATTAATTCTCATATCTACATAAAATATCTAATTAAACCAAAGTGTCCTTTAATTCGTCTTGATTTTAAATAAAACAGATCTTTACCTTCAAACTGAAGAACAACGATGAGAATCAGTTCCAGACCCAACATCTCCTGCCCTTCTATCAGCTGCTGAACACTGAGAGAAGTTTCTCTGCTGCAGATCTAAAAGTACTGACAGTGTTTCCTCTTTGTGGCTTAATTGAAAACATCACACCAACACCCACCACCTAAAACGTTATCTTGCTCTCACAATACTTCAGTGTTTTTTCACAAACTTATAGAAATCTATAGAGTGAATGAACAAATTAATTAAACCTAAAAAAAACAAAAACTTAACTAACGTTAAAATTCAATTTAATTTATTCACTTCAACCCCTTTTCTGTTGAAACCCTGGAGGGGTTAAAGACCCAGGATTTGTTTTACCTGGATAACAGGAATCCCAGGTAATACAGTATTTCACCCAGATGTTCCCATCACTCTGAAAAGGCCCAGGAGTTGGATTTAGTTCACAGAGAGAAGAACTGCACCGCACCTTTAGTCCAGTGGGTGGGGTAATAAGAACACAACTGGTTTCCCTTTACTTCTCTTGATTAATCATAAGAAAGTAGCTGTGTCTGAATGTCCGCATGAACCCTTCAATAATTATATTAAGCAGGGACTTTTTAGTGAACTCAGTTAACTGACCGTTTGGACAGATAATCACTACTTTACTGTCACTGTTGGTCACGTCTCTCCAGCTCCCTGCATGATGAGTTGACCTTATATTATCTGAGAAAATGCATCTGAGACGCATTAGTGAGTTTCTGTCTGATGTTGGATCTGTCTGTCTGCCTCCTGAGGGATTTAAGTCTGAGGGCAAATCCTGATTTTTTTGTTTGTTTTTGCCTTCATGAATAATAATCAGAACCAATAGATGAAATTTAGTTATTTTTTTCCAGAAATACAAGCAAATAAAAAGAAGAAAAATCACATGTTTATTGAGGCGGACTCAAATAAAGCATCGTTTTGGTATAAACTGAATTGATGTGATGAAGGTCAGCCGATAGTGGCAGCAGCAGAACGTTCTCCATCATTTTGATAGTGCACTGTGTCGTCACCAACACCATCGTGAACCTGTGAAATAAAATCAAACTTTCACTTTTATAATAGTTATAGAAACAATCCTCTTGAATAGCTGGTCTATTTATTACTTTACAGAAAATGGACCCAACTGAGTGAAACTGTTTCACTAAAGGTGAAGGATTTTGGCGAATTTTTGAAAAGACTCTCCACTCCTCTCCACTTTGACAAAAAAACACACATGTACAACTCTGTACTCGCTCGTGAGAGGGAACCCCTGTTAAACAGGAGCAAGAGCGTGCATGAGTCCATTTCTCCTGGTGCACGCTCTGTTTAGAAGTTGCTGTTTGCATTGCTCATACAAGCTTACTTTCCAAAAGAAGATTAGCAATTTTCCCACTATGTCAGACTCACCACCTGTAAGTGAAAATGAGGATGAGCATGTAGGACGGCCTTAAGTAAACATATCGCCAGAATGATTGACATTTCGGAAGACCAGTTATTTTAATGATCCACCCGGAAAAAGAACATCCTCCACTAAACCTTTACTGTTACTGTAGTGAATGAATCTGCACCAATGATTAGAATAAAATGGAATTAAATGTTTTACAATGCATATAGAGTTGTTTCACAATAAATACATTTATTGTTATTAAGGCCAAAGAGAGAGAAAGAGAGCAGTGTGTGTAAGGCTCTCTGCAGCTGGCCCTTTGAAGTTTTGGGATCCAAGTAAGATGCAGGTATTAGAAAGGAGACAGAAATATTGGATTGAATCCAAGGTGTTGGTACTGCAGAGCTACAGAGATAAGGCCTTTTGATGATGAAGTCACACTCATTAAAAATGAATTATTTGGACATATCAAGGTTGCACAGGCCAGCTGCACTAATTGAGGTATATGAGTTGTCATATCCAAAGTGATACTGTGCGGTACTGAGCAGGTACTGAGCGACATACAAGTGATGTGTTACTAAGATTTTGAGTTTTAAGGTTATGCCGACTTTTTTAATGAGACGTTATGAAAACATACATCACACTGGATGAAAGCGTTGTTTTGACATATTGAGTTTTGATTTAACTGCAATAAATTTCACCATGAAAGTGTAAAGAAAAGGCTTTGATAGATCAAAAGAAAGGCTTTAAAAATAATGCTCCTCGAGTGTATATAAGTTGGACTGTCTCTCTTTGTAAGTCAGATGTTTACCGGTATGCATCTCGGGGGGTTCATCTGTATTTTGCAATAAACCACTCTGGACCTGGACCCAGCTGCCTCTGCCTGATTTTTGATCATTGTTTGAAGACTTTTCAACTGTTTTTTAAGAACTTAGAATTTTTATAAGACTTAGCACCAATTTTAAGTCGGTGGGAGGACATTCCACGACATTTTGGCGAGCCAGCCAGGAGGAAGCCCAGGCGCCGGACGATCTGCAGGCACGAGTTGGAGGCCAGGAACCCCCAAGGGCCCACAATTCACCATTTGCAGGTGAGAAACAATTTGTTATAATTTTCTAAATTAGTGGGGAACCAGCCCCCGGCGACTGCTTGCGGGTGTGAGGCGCCACAAAGCTCTCCTAAAAAAACCTAGTATTCCAAATTTAATAAGTATTTTCCAAATTTAATCAAATTTAATAAGTATTTATATAAGAATATACAAAAGGCAGACTAAACTGGGGAAAGGTCCAGGTATGTATGAATGTATGGTATGAATGTATATGTGAATGCATGGTTTAAGTATTGATTAATGTTTGAACTATTCTGTATTTGAACTGTTCTATGTTTAAACTATTTTGTATATAGTTGAGTTAATCTTAACAGGTGATGTTCTGAATGGACAAGTGGTAAAGGGACAGACCGGTCAGAATGTTTTGACATAGTCTGTGAAAGCCATAAATCCGGAACATTAAAGTACGCGTGTTAAGTGGGAGTATTAGCGACTAAGCAATAGTCAGCGTGCTCCGTGAACTTGTGTTGTATTAGGTATTGAGAGGCTAAGCGATAGCCAGGCTAAGGGATAGCCAGAATATTACCGATTAAGCAATAATTGGAGAATAGTACCGCTCGACCTACCGGAGGACGTCTATTCATTTTCAGTTATCTGGGTGAATCCGGGGCAGCAGGGAAAACGTATGTGCCACTGTAGGAAACAGTGTGGAAAAATAGAAGTGCACTGTAAAATATATAATCATTTGTCTTGTGTGTCTTTGTCTACAGGTGCTGGTCATAAAATTAGAATATCATGAAAAAGTAGATTGATTTCAGTAATTCCATTTAAAAAGTGAAACTTGTATATTATATTCATACATTACATACAAACTCATATATTTCAGATGTTTATTTTGTTTAATTTTGATGATTACAAATGACAACAAATGAAAATCTCAAATTCATCATATCAGAAAATTAGAATATTACTGAAGACCAATAAAAACAAAGGATTTATAGAAATGTTGGCCAACTGAAAAGTATGAACATGAAAAGTATGAGCATGTACAGCACTCAGTATTTAGTTGGGCCTCCTTTGGCCTGTATTACTGCAGCAATGCGGCGTGGCATGGAGTCGATCAGTCTGTGGCACTGCTCAGGTGTTATGATAGCCCAGGTTGCTCTAATAGTGGCTTTTAGCTCTTCTGAATTGTTGGGTCTGGTGTATTGCATCTTCTTCTTCACAATACCCCATAGATTTTCTATGGGGTTAAGGTCAGGAGAGTTTGCTGGCCAATTAAGAACAGGGATACCATGGTCCTTCAACCAGGTACTGGTAGCTTTGGCACTGTGTGCAGGTGCCAAGTCCTGTTGGAAAATGAAATCTGCATCTCCAAAAAGTTGGTCAGCTGCAGGAAGCATGAAGTGCTCTAAAACTTCCTGGTATGTGGCTGCGTTGACCCTGGACCTCAGAAAACACAATGGACCAACACCAGCAGATGACATGGCACCCCAAACCATCACTGACTGTGGAAACTTTACACTGGACTTCAAGCAACGTGGATGAAGTGCCTCTCTTCTTTTCCTCCAGACTCTGGGACCTTGATTTCCAAAGGAAATGCAAAATTTACTTTCATCAGAGAACATGACTTTGGACCACTCACCAGCAGTCCAGTCCTGTTTCTCTTTAGCCCAGGCAAGACGCTTCTGACGCTGTCTGTGGTTCAAGAGTGGCTTGACACAAGGAATGCGACAGCAGAAACCCATGTCTTTCATACGTCTGTGTGTGGTGGTTCTTGAAGCACTCACTCCAGCTGCAGTCCACTCTTTGTGAATCTCCCCCACATTTTTGAATGGGTTTTGTTTCACAATCCTCTCCAGGGTGCGGTTATCTCTCTTGCTTGTACACTTTTTTCAACCACATCTTTTCCTTCCCTTCGCCTCTCTATTAATGTGCTTGGACACTGAGCTCTGTGAACAGCCAGCCTCTTTAGCGATGACCTTTTGTGTCTTGCCCTCCTTGTGCAAGGTGTCGATGGTCGTCTTTTGGACAACTGTCAAGTCAGCAGTCTTCCCCATGATTGTGTAGCCTATAGAACTAGACTGAAAGACCATTTAAAGGCTTTTGCAGGTGGTTTGAGTTAATTAGCTGATTAGAGTGTGGCACCAGGGGCCATCAATTTTGAACCTTTTCACAATATTCTAATTTTCTGATATGATGAATTTGAGATTTTCATTTGTTGTCATTTGTAATCATCAAAATTAAACAAAATAAACATCTGAAATATATGAGTTTGTATGTAATGTATGAATATAATATACAAGTTTCACTTTTTAAATGGAATTACTGAAATCAATCTACTTTTTCATGATATTCTAATTTTATGACCAGCACCTGTATGTGAAGTGTGAAAGAGTTAACTATTAAGGGGGAGTAAGAGAGAGGGGATAGAAATAAGAAGAATTAGAATAAAGAATAAGAATAATAAATAGGATAGTAATTTATTATTAAGAATAAGACAAGACTTAAAAGTCATAATAATAAATTAACAGAATTAATTATTATAAAATATAGTTAAAAGGAGTAAAATAAAAATTAACAGAATTGGTAACAATAAAATACATAGTAAAAAGAATAAAATAAAATCACAAATATAAAATTACTACATCAAATAAATAATAGTGTAACAAAACGGAATACTTAGTAAAAAGTACGAAAATAATATTATAAATTTGTTTTATTAGAGATCCTAACTCAAATTGTAGAGATCTAAAAATAAGAAGTAGAATAATTAGACAAAAAAAAAGAAAAAAGAAAAATAAACACGATCTGTATTGGAGAGAGCAGAACCAGTTAAGTTAAAATTAATTAAGGACTATAAAGGCTGGTGGATAAACACAGGACCCCAAGGGTTGGGTGACTGCTGGTTGCCATGGGAACCAATGTGAGCAAACAGACTGAGGGGCTAACGCCTGCCAAACTGGTAATAATGACACACCCATCCAATAAGCGCAAAATTCAAAAATGCATGACAGCATGGCATAAGATAACATCTGGGAAAAATCGCTGGCCTAAAGAGGGCAGCTTTGATCCTTCATGCTGTGATGAAGTGGAGGAAAGACTGAGGGATAAAGATAAAAAACGAGACCGAATGCATTTGCATAAATAACAGAGACATGCTGAACAGAGAGATATCCTACGATATTTTAAAGTTGAACACCATAAGAGTCCAACAGCCCCTGACTATACCGATCGTAAGCCACCACCTTATCACCCCAGCGTAGCAGGCCAGTATCCAGTAATGATAGAGAAACCAGGTAGCAAGGGAAAAATTACAGGACAACTTAAATTAGTGTTAGAAGAAGATGAGGAAGAAGCAGAAAAAGAAATGAGTAGCACGCAGCAGAAAGAGCATGACTATAGCAGTGAGGAAGAAGAATCAGATAGATCCTTAGCTGAAGTAAGGAGAAGATCACGCTATAGCCGTTCCCTACCCCCAAGACGTCACAGACTTACACCATATCAGAGGGTCCCCATATGCCATTCAGAGCCCAGGACCAAGTTGACATATATGGATGAAACCGAATCAATGGCAGAACAAATAGACAAGGAGCTGGAGGAGCTGAGGAAAGAATTTTCACTAATCAGGGAAGAACAGGAAAAAGAAAAAGCACAAGAGAAATATCAAAAAGAAATGAGAGAGACAATAAAAAGACAAAAAGAGGAAGGAAAGAATTAAGAAAAGAACGGGTTGAAAGTGGAAAAGAGAAGTCGTAAAAAGAAGGGAAAGTGATTTTGAGGACGGCAAAGTATGGATGGGGACCCGTTTAATAAAGAAAAATTAAAAAAAAGAGGGGTTTAGGGGGAAGGTTTTAATAAAAGGGTTGGCGATGGGGGGGGGGAGTTAAGAGGTGAAGGGGAATTTTTGTCAAAAAACCATTAGAAAGGAAGGAGAGAAGAGGAGTTTAAAAGGGACGAAGGACGGAAATGAATGGATTAAAGTTAAACCCCGTTCAATGGTAAAGAGGAGAGAAGAAAAAAACAAGGTAAAGGGGGGGTTATATACCCCGTGCAAAAGGCCCCATGAAAAAAATTGTGAGGTATTTAGGAAACCCTTGGGGAAAGGGATAAAAGTTCGATGGAGGAAGGTGGATAAAAAAAGCGGAAAATAGGGGTAAGGGCTGGAAAAATTTAAAGGCGTGTTTCAAAAAGAGGCACAGACCCGGGGGTTTTTGACGAGCCCAGCTTTCAAGGGGAAAGACCTCAACCCGATGACAAGAAATTTAAAATTTAAAAAAAAGGGGGGGAGGGGAAAAAACCCCAAGGGATAATAGGTGGAGACAAGAATTTTAAAAAGGGATGGGAAAGCCCAGGCCGTTTTTGAAGGGGGGGTTTAAAAGGGGAAAAGAGCGGAAGGGGGGAAAATAACAGAAAAATTTGGCCCCCTTTTGGGGAAAAAGGGAGGCGCCAAAAGAAAAAAAAAGGAAAATGGAGGAGTTGGGGGTTTTAAAAGAGGGGAGACCCCGCTTGAGAGTTAATTATGAAACAAAGGGGAAAAAGGGGCTTTGAGGCCAAAAAAGGCGGAAAGAAGGGTTTGGGGAATTTTCCAAAAAAAAGAAAAAGAAACCCCAAAAACATCAAAGCAGCATTGATGTGGCAGCCAAGACCAAAGGGGGGGCACCAAAAAGGGGGGAGGGGTAAGCACAGAGTGTTTGCATTAAAAAGGTTGCAAAAGACGATTGTGGAGGAGGGGAAAAGAGAAAATAAAGCCCTCCATTATGTGTTAAAAAGGGGAGGAACAACAGTTTTGGGGGAAGAGGGGGGCCAAATGGGGGAAGAGGGGGGGAAAAAGAAAAGGCCCCTAAGGAAAAAACGCGATTGAGAGGTAAAAGGGGAAAAACAGGGTTTAAAGGCGCAATTTTTTCGGGGAGGGGGAAGTGGAACTGCAAAACCCCAAACTAACCATGGGGGGATAGAGGGAAGATAGGAGGGGCAAGAGGGAGGAAGGGGGCCGAGAAACCTTTGGGGAAGGCTTTTCCATAAAAAACCAACGCCCAAAACAGAAACCACCATGATGTACAATAGGAAGATACGTTAGAGTCAGGGGGCCCAAAAGTAAGGAAAAGGGGAAATGGTCCCCTTTAGCATAAAATTAAAAGTAGGGGGAAAGGGGAAAAAAACCCAGACGGGGTTTTTAAAAGGGGAAAAAACGGGCCCCAAGCCAAAGGGGGAATTTTTTGGGGAGAAGGCGGCAAGGTAAAGAAAAAAAGTCCCAAAAGAAATTTTTTTTTGAAGCAAAGAAAGGGGAAGGGAAAAGTACGGGGAGATGGACAAATGAGAAGAGAGAGAAAGAAGACCTTAGGCTGAAATCCCAACCCCAAATTTTCCCCCCAAGGGGGGGGAAAAGGAACCCCGAAAGAATATAAAAAAGAGAACCCCCCCCAAAGAAATGAGAAAAGGCGGAACCAAAGAAAAAAAAAGGGGAAAAGAGAAAAACAAAAAATGTTCAAAGGAATAGGGGGAAAAGGGCGAGGGGCAAAAGAAAGAGTAGCAAAATGGTTCCAGGTTACCAATCAGCACACATGTCAATTATGATTGAGAGGGTATGAGTACTGACCTGGGGGCCCATTGTTAAAGAAGTAAAGAAAGTCACCGAAGGGTTGACACACCCGGGACGGCATTAGCATGTCAAAGATGGACTGTTTTTCAAAATTCATATTCCAAGGGAAAAGTAATAGCAAAACCCCAATTTAAAGTTCCTGGGAAAAGAAAATGGCAGTGGCTAAAGAACATGAATCTTTATTAAAAACGTCCAAGAGCGGTATGGTCTAAAAGAAAAAACGATGTAGGATTAGTAAAATCAGCAGATCCCATCAAATTTACCATCAAACTAAATGCTAATTACCTTCCAAAGACAGTCCCCCTTAAACGAGAAGCGATAAAAGGGAATAACCCTATTATTACAGGATTAGAAACGCAGGATTTTGAAACCAACAGTAAGTCCCTGTAACACACCAATTTTTCCCATCAGAAAACCCAACAGTACTGACTACAGACTAGTCCATGATCTAAGATTAATTAATGCTATTGTAGCAGAAGAAATACCAGTAGTGCCAGACCCCCACACACTACTGAGTAATATACCCCCAGGCACAAAATGGTTTACTGTGATAGATCGGTGTTCAGCATTTTTCAGTGTACCGGTCCATCCAGATTCCCAGTATTTGTTTGCATTTACGTACAAAGGCCAACAATATTCTTATACACGATTGCCACAGGGTTTTGTACACTCACCATCAATTTTTAATGGTGTACTGGCGAATGATTTAAATCACCTTGACATACCATCTACAATGTTGATGTATGTTGATGACATTTTGATTTGTTCTGCTTCTAAAGAGCAGTGTGAGAGAGACTCCATTACAGTGTTGACTGAATTGGCAGAAGGAGTACACAAAGTAAGTAAACAAAAATTGCAATTCTGCCAGCAAACAGTGGAGTATCTCGGCAGGCAACTCAGTTGGGACAAGAGGTGTATCGCACCGTCCCAACTAGAAGCCATAACTCAGTTGCCCAAACCTCAGACTGTTGGTCACATGTTGTCTTTCCTTGGCATGGCAGGTTACAGCAGACCGTGGGTGTGTGATTATGCCATCAAAATGGCTCCACTGAGAGCATTAATTAAAGCTGCAGGTCAAGGAAACCAGTCGGCTCAATTACAATGGACAGACGAAGCAGAGGGTGCGTTCCAGCTGCTGAAACAAGATCTCCAAACTGCTCCTGCTCTGGCCAATCCAGATTATGGCAAACCATTCCATCTCTATGTGGCTGAGCGACAAGGGTATGCATGTGCAGTATTGATGCAAGACACCCCCACAGGTAAACAGCCAATTTCTTATTACAGCACAAAATTAGATGGTGTCGAAGAAGGTCTGCCTCCCTGCTACCAGGGCTTGGCAGCAGCAGCCTTCGCATATAAAAAGGCCTCAGTTATTACTATGGGCCACCCTGTTATTTTGTATACATCACATCAATTACATGCACTGCTCACCAGCCCACGCTTTGTGATAACCCAAGCTCGTCGAACAGGTTATGAAGTTCTGCTTTCAGGACCTGACTTAACAATACAACGCTGTACCACAATCAACCCAGCCACAAGAATGGTATTGCCCACAGAAGGTGAGCCCCATGATTGTCTCCAGGAGACGGACACCTTTATGAAGGTAAGGGAGGCCCTGTACAATCATCCTATCCCATCTGATCTGACGCTTTTCGTAGACGGATCATGTGTCAGAAGCGAGACAGGGAACAAAGCTGGATATGGAATAGTCCAACTTGACCCCGACGGCACCTTTAGCAAGGTGCAGTCAGTGAGCCTTGACCAACCGTGCTCTGCCCAGTTGGCAGAGATAAAAGCATTAACAGCAGCATGTAAATTGGCTACTGGTAAAAGAGTGACTATCTATACTGACAGTGCATATGGATATGGGGTATGCCATATAAACGCAAAGATCTTGAAACAACGAGGGTTCGTTAGAACAGATGGCACCCCCGTGACACATGGGCAAGCTGTAGTGGAATTAATACAAGCTATGCAACTCCCATCTGCGTTAGCTATTGTAAAATGTGCTGCACATCAGACGGTAAAGACACCCAGCGCCATAGGAAACAACTTGGCAGATGAAGCAGCCAAAGAAGCCACAGGACCTGCAGTGCGAGGACCAATGGTTCATGTAGCTGAATGTGAACCTATTACTAATCTAGCCTCATTAATAGAAGCCCAAAATAGAGTATCTGAAGCGGAAAAACATCTGTGGGTGCAAAGTGGGGAGACACATCTATCACGCCCCCATGATGGGTTGTGGCGTAGTTGTCGAGGGCATTTTGTACTACCTTTGTCTTTGTTACCAACCGCGATTAAAATAATGCATGGACCTGATCATTGTTCACGAGCCCAAGTTATTCAAAAGTTACAGGCAGTCTGGTGGTCACCTTACATGACACCTATGGTAGACAGAGAACTGGCCTTATGCCCACATTGTCCTAAGTATAATGTGCGTAAAATGTTTACACAACCCTTAGCACATATCCCCATGCCAGACGGTCCGTTCCGCCATCTGATTATGGATTACGTTGACATGATAACTCGTGTTCAGGGAAAGAGGTATATGTTGGTAGTTGTTTGTAGGTTTAGCAGATGGGTGGAAGCATGCCCCACTGCTAGGAACGACCACAAAGCAGCAGCAAGGTTTTTGTGCAAAGGAGTTTTTCCCAGATTTGGCATGCCTAATACAATATCATCTGATAATGGACCTCATTTTGTTTCACAGGTGATCCAGCAAATGTTCAAACAGTTGTGCATAAAACAGAAATTTGGTTGTGTGTATCACCCCCAGTCACAGGCATCGGTGGAACGAGCTAACGGAGTGCTGAAATGTAAAATAGCGAAGATAATTGCAGACAGCAACAACCGTTTAACATGGGTTGACGCCTTGCATGTTGCACTGATGGCAATGCGTTCTCAAACTAACCGAATAACCCATCTTACCCCTCATGAAATGCTTACAGGTCGACCAATGCCTCTCCCACAGGTTCGAGGACCCCGGCAAGAGGAGGTTTCCCTGGCACAGCTCGAGCGTGAACTGGGGGATTACCTCAGATCCTTAACCCGCATTCACAGGCTTATATTTCAACAGGTGAAAGCAGCTCACAGCCAAGACGAGACACACATTCCAGTGGACGTAAGGGACGTTCAAGTTGGTGACAGTGTGTTCATACGAGTCTTTAGACGTCAGTGGAACGAGCCTCGTAAGGAAGGCCCCTTTAAAGTTGTACTTACCACTCCCACTGCCCTGAAAGTTGAAGGTAAGCCCTTCTGGTTCCACAAAAACCACTGCACCCGGCATCGGCCGCCAGACCCACCTGGACTCGATCCAGGACCGACGGGCTCTGGGCATGCTGACAGGGCAGCAACAAGTCTCCCTCCGCAGCACCCCACCACAAGCTCACAGACGTTGGGATCAGGCACTGATGTACTCTCACCGCCGTCCAAATCAGCTGGTCAAAGGTGTTAGGCACGCCTGGCAGCCCGGTGGTTTCCAATGTCAGGGGACTCTGAGGACGACAGTGTTCATTCTTATGCTTCCCCTCCGCCTTCTGACTCTGGTGGCAATGATGATGATCCTTCTGACCCAGATCCATCCGTCGTTCAGGCACTGGACGAACTTATTTCTTCTGACCCATTAGATGCTGGTGGAGTTCTGTCCCCTTCAACTCTCACCTGCACCTTCCCCATTCCTCCCCTCCCTTTCCCCTTCCTCCTCCACGGCAAGTGGGCCGCAGATCGACTCACGTCCGCCCACCCCATCGCCGTTTGGGCGTCTCTCGTATGCATCTTCTTCCGAATCTGACTAATTTTCTTCTTCTGTTAACCCTTTGTGGGTTAACAAAGGGGGATCTTATTAAAGTTACTACTAACAAAGCACACTCACATTTAATGCGTCGCACACAAACTTGTGCACTAGCAATGGTAACACTAGCTACTAACCAAGGGGTAATCAGTAATAATGATGGGGAGAATATATCACTAATGCATGTGCAAATCAAAGGGTATGATTATGTAATGTCTGAAGAAATTCTAGGAGATGAGTCAATGGGGAAACATTGGCTTGGAATTCCACGAAGCATGGACTGCCGTGGGGATGGGATGGTGATCATTGAGGTAAGATGCAAAACAAACATATGCTAAAACACACTAACAAAACAAGTAATGACAGTAGAAAGAGCGCATAGAGTGGTACAATTAGTAAACAGAAGACAGAAAAGAGATCTAGACAAATTAAAGACATCCCACTGGGAGACCAATATGTTCCAACAATGGATTCAGTACTCTGTCCAGACAATGTTCGAAGCCAAAAAGCGTCCTAAAGATGATTGTATAGCCTGCTATAATGTTAAAAAACTACCAGCTCTACAGATTCTACCCGGAAGTAAAATAGGTGACTGCCCAGAAATAACGGAGAGGTGTTTTGCTTACTGTGCCATGCATATGGCCGCAGGTACTGAATCATGGTCAAAAGACCCGACAGCATGCCCCAGAGCCCTGAACTCCTCAATAAACGATGTAATGAGTATGTTCTTCCTCCCTCCAGTAGTAAAGAAACCAGCTGACTTGATTTTTCCGTTTTGTATAGCCCGAGGAGAAGAAATAGAAGAAGTAATCGATAGATCCTCTAGCCTGATGTGGACAACAGATAAAATGGTGAAATGTAGTAAAAAACCATGGTACCCACCGATAGCAAACGGGAACATCACTAGCCACGTTAAGATATGTAAAACAAGTCTCAAGGCCACCATACGTTTGAACAGGTAGTACCCGATGGGGGAGCCGTTATCTTTGAGTTCCAACCTGCATTTGTGGCCACGTACCCATTACTGAGTCTGGCGAAGGGATCTGTCCCTTTAGGTGACATTTTCTGGATGTGTCACAATGAGACACAGATGTTGGCCACATTACCCCCTCAGTGGGAAGGCATCTGTGCACCAGTAATGCTGACAGGACAACTAAAGTTAATAGTAAATAACCCAATAGGCATTAATGAAACATCTAACGAAATAACCAACCGCGCTAAAAGAAGTACTCCCGTTAAACACGAGTGGAAAACATCGGATGAGGTATATATCACATGGGATCAGATCCCATATGGAGTACCTGAAGAACAGGTTGCCATAGAGAGTGGTTGGAGAGAAAGTGGAAAGTGGTTGGAGAGAATACTGATTATTAATGATTATGAATACCTATGTTAAAGATAACTGACAGAATAATTGTGTATATGCATAACACATGTGACAGTGCAAGTACTGTGCAGGAGAGTGCCATATGGTTACTCGTATGTTGGTTGTAATGACGGTCCATTGACCATTAGATGATGTGTTTGCCTGGCATAGTCCAGGCATGATGGAGCTTCTCTTGGATTATTTATGGGTGTGTAATGACACCACATGGAGGGGGATGCAGTGACCTAGTAGGAGATAAAGCTGCTTGGGCATTGGGATTCCCCTCTGCTTAGAAAACAATAACTGAAAATCCTTCTACAAAAAAAGTAAGCAAGAGGAAAGATCCTCATAAGTGAGCCAAGAGGGGGATCCCTCTTTGTTTTAAGACGTTCTCCATTTCTTACATTTTATTACTTCATCATGTAATTACAACATCTTATATCACTCACTACAAAGCATATGGTGTGTTTTAGTCTCACTTTTAGTTTGGTGTGCAAAATATATAAACAGCAGTTAATTTTGAAACTTCACATTTATAGTATAGTATTTCACTTTGACAATCACCTGTAGATTCACTTAGTGATCCTTTTCAGGATCACAGGGGGGAAATGTAGTGAATTAATCTGCACCAATGATTAGAATAAAATGGAATTAAATGTTTTACAATGCATATAGAGTTGTTTCACAATAAATACATTTATTATTATTAAGGCCAAAGAGAGAGAAAGAGAGCAGTGTGTGTAAGGCTCTCTGCAGCTGGCCCTTTGAAGTTTTGGGATCCAAGTAAGATGCAGGTGTTAGAAAGGGGACAGAAATATTGGATTAAATCCAAGGTGTTGGTACTGCAGAGCTACAGAGATAAGGCATTTTGATGATGAAGTCACACTCATTAAAAATGAATTATTTGGACATATCAAGGTTGCACAGGCCAGCTGCACTAATTGTGATATATGAGTTGTCATATCCAAAGTGATACTGTGCGGTACTGAGCAGGTACTGAGCAACATACAAGTGATGTGTTACTAAGATTTTGAGTTTTAAGGTTATGCCGACTTTTTTAATGAGATGTTATGAAAACGGACCCTCAGGCAACTTCATGGGAAAGAGAGTGAAATCCTGTGTGTTGTGTGGTTTTCACTGTCCTCAACACAGAGGGGGGTGGCAAGTCACACCTCTGTGGGAGTTCCCGTGAAGGCAGTTGGCTGAGAAATGGGAAAGGGGGTGCAGAGCTCTTACAGCTGTTTATGAGCCAAAACTGCATTTTCCTCTCTGGTCACCATGTCAAGATGAAACATGGACACTGGTTCCTAATGTCCAAAACCACGATCATGGCACATGGCACAACAACGGTCAACTGAACGTTCTCCATCATTTGCCTGGTGCACCTTGTCATCATCAACATTATCATGAACCTGTGAGATAAAACCGAACATTAACCTTTATAATACTGGCTAGATACTTGCTAGGTAGTTTTTCTTGTTTATGTTTTCCTCCAGATTAATTGTTTTTTCATAGGGGACTGTGCTCTTGGCTTACCTGCTAAAGAGTTTTTTTTAGGGATCCAAAAGGCAGAAGCTTGAGTCCTTTACAAAACCTTCAGGGATTTTTAATGCTAGCAACCTGTTTTTTAGTTCCCCATTTTCGATTGGTTTCATGAAAGCAAGAGGTGCTCAGACTGCACATTGCTGTTACTGTATGTACTAACTGGTGGAGTGCAAAGGATTTAGTGAGGATATTCATCAGTGGCTCAAGGTAAAGCATATTCTCACTCTCAACTCCTCACACTTGGTTAGACTCCCTCTGTGTCACATACTGATGTGCCGGGCTTCCCTATCTTTTATATATTTGATGCACAGTGTGCTCCAATTGACTGTTATAGCCTATATGGAACGAGGATGCCGCCACTGGAAAAAAAATCGAAGTCATTTTTTCTTAAAATAACTGCATTTTTTCTTGAATTGAGGAGGTAAGTGAGATACTTTGTCAATGTAATAAGCCAATTTACATTTAAAATAAGAAAAAAACTATTTAATTGTCTTATTTCAAGTGTATTAAACAATTACTTTATTTTAAGAGTAAAAATCCTTATTTCATTGGCAAATCATGTTATTATACCTACTATACCTACTCAAATTAAGGGTAAATACCCTGCATACCCTGGATCACAGGATTTCTGTTTTGATTTACAAAAATTAGACCCAATCAACTGTCCAGTCACCGGTTATGGGGGCGCTTTCCAATGATGCACCATGCCATGCAGCCACCACAGTTGCTTCTGATCAACTGCAGCGGCAGGCTCAGACAGATGAACTCATTCTGATCTCTCCAGGTTTAAATTGCTTATATGCTCCAGACATTAAGAGAAAGTCAGACAGGGATCTAACCAGCATGCACTGCGCACAGACGAACAATCACTGGATCAACTGCTGGGGAAGCAGGAAGGTAGCCATCATGGAGGGACCCTTCTCCCCAGTCTATTGCTTTTTACTGATGGAGAATAGTTACCTGGCCAGTGATAGATTCCTAAATTAATATATGCGCTTTTATATAGATTTAGCTTTGTTAGAAACAGCAAAGATATAATTATGATACAGGACGCTGTCACACATAAAAATATATGCTTTTATAATGAACAAACAAACACAGACTTAACGCTATAGCTCATAATGTGAACAGTTTCTAATATATTTAAAAACAGTTTATCTATTCAGATTTATTTTTATTTTTCCATTTGTGTACAGAACAAATTTAGATATTTAGGGGTTTCCTTCTTCATAAATATAATCAAAACCAGGAAAAACATATTTTATTTCATTTAACAGAAAATACAATTGGTAAAATCATCACAACAACTCAGCATCTATACATTCAGTAGCTGCAACATCAAAATGAAGTATTATTGTTGTACAAACTGAGCTCAGCTGAGTTAGGCAGCAGCAGAAAGCAGTGGCGTTTACAGCCAACATATTTTACATGTATAACAACTGTTATATGAAATATAAACTATAAATGTCCTCTCAGAAATGATCATGTTCAATCAAGCACAATGAAGAAAAACTGCAATAAAAGCTTTGAACTGATACTTTAGTATCAGTGGATCTTAAACCCAACTGCCCGCTTCCTGTAAACAAGTTTAATAAAGGCGGAGCTGATATGAGACATTTCATTTCTCTATTAGGGTAAACTTGCATCAGAGATGTTGCTGTTGAAACCGCTGAGATTACAATCATCTTCTTTCTTCCGTTTAGTCCTAACAGCAGGATTGGTCACCGTATCTTCATCATGTCTGATCTGCAGCATACAAACCACAAACTGTTTCAGTTTCATCTAAAGACTTTCCACTGGTCTGTGGTCGTTTAACATGTTTTCAAACCATGAGAAAAAACAGTTTAATAGTTCATGATGTTGTTATAAAATAATGTGCCTCAGTAAAATATTGAGCATTTTCTGAACAAGGCATCAAACTGAATAATGTTGAGAAAAAACATATTATATTAATATTATTATATTAACTAACTCAGTCTTCAACCTGCAGCATAGATAAAGTTAGTTTTTGTCATTGGTATGACCGAGTCAATTAAAAATGTCTTTAAAATGGGACAGTTATAAACCTGCGAAGCTTGATGAGTTCTTTTTTCCTTTTTTCTCAGAGAATTTGGGGGATTAAAAGCCTTAACAGAGTTAAAGGTCAAGCTGAACTGCTCCTCATCATGAGAACAAATGGACAGTAAACATTTATCCACCCTTACAGAGACCACTGGCATGGAGATAGTTTTAGCCCAGCATTGTAATGGTTTTGGTTCTGTTTTATCTAATTTTATCTTTAGGTTTTCATTGGTTTTATTTCCATTTTGTGTTATTCTAGTTAATTTTGATTGTATTTGAGTTCTTAGGATCTATTTCCTGCAAAAGTATTCATCAGGTAAACAGATAAGGTCTATTTCTGTTGTAATTTTAGACCTTATCTTCTACAGTCTCCACATTTTCTTCATGTTGTACTACTGCTCAAACAGCTCAATAAATATTAAAGGGAAATTCCATCTCCAGTTTTTGTCCTCATCAACACCCAGCGGTGAGTGTAAAGACATCCACCAGTTTTGCATGATTTTATAGAGGCTTCTTTACAATATTCCTAACGGGCAGAGTAACGTGTTTCCCCTTGTTGGCAGGTCAGTGTGACTGAGGAGAGGCGGTAAAGATAATTTAATTGAACAGTTGAAAGTCTGTACTACACTACAGGACATGCATTAGCAGCAGCTCAAGAAATGGTTTCACCACCACCAAAAAAGCAAAAAATGAGAACTTAATAGACCATGAAACCAGATATATTTAAAAAAAAGGAGGATCAACATCAGGCAAGCCTTCTACCGATAGAAGCAGCTGATGAAGGAGAAAGAGTGAAAACGGACTCTGTAGTTTCAATGTTACTCCTTGACAAGTAAGTGAACTGTACTGGCTAAATTAGCGTAAAGCTAACTTTTTTCATTTGGTTTAATTAGACTGTGTTGCTTGTTACAATAGAAAGCATTACAGCAGATCCAATCGTGTTGGTGCCAAATTGTGGGCTTATGCAGGTTAAGTTGTCATGATCTTGGCACCATAGGCTAGGTTTTACTCCTTTAAACCATTTAGTGCATCAATACTCACATAGTGATGACTTTCATGGGTTGAATCTTGATTTTCTGAAAGAAAAATAAATAAATAAATACCTCACGATCACACTCAATTTTTGCTTTTTCTGGTCTACCAGTAGAGTTGCTACAAAACAGACTAGTTTCCTTCCAGTTTAAGTCCGTTCTTACACTTCACCTTTGAAAATGTTCTTCCTTAAGTGAAGAAAATCTTTCATAAGCTTTAAATGTCAGAAACAGAAATGAGCTAAAAAGAATATGATTGCAGCTCTTTGGGAAATGATCATAGAAGATGAGCAATTTACTGAAACACATTGAAATACTCAAACTAACAAAAGAAGCAATATGATGCAATTCATCCTTTTAAATATTGACTTTTTGAAAGTTAAACATCTTTGTATGCATGTCTGCATTTTTTAAAGCGCTTATTTTTTTTAAAAATAATAAAACTTATTTTTTTAATGATTCAAGTTTCCTCAAGATTAAGTTCCCTTTGATAGATCAGGTACCTGTTGTTTGGCGTTCCTCGGTTACTCTACTTTTTCTGCATTTAATAAAAACAGCAGCAGTAACAACCAGCAAAAGCAGAAAGATCCCTGCTCTGAGGAAGAGGATGATGATGATGGTGTTATTGGCAGGAACAGCTGTGAAGACTAAAAAAATAAATAATATGCAGTGAACATTATTTAAATGAAATGTAATTTATACTAAAGTTAAAGAGATATTACATTGTATCAACATAAATACAAAGTGGAGATGAAATCACAATTTTTAATCAACCTTAATAAGATGACATCATACCTTCCAGCTGGTAGTGACCTTCTATCTTCACTGTGTTTCCATAAACAAACTGGCAGGTGTATCTTCTGCTGCTGCTGCTCTGAAGCTTCACAGTGAGATAAGAATCACAGCCAGTCTGTCTAAACTGGTACCCAACACCTTCACCAGTCAGATTAGCTCCTGTCTCATCCACCCAGAGGAGGCTGTTCTTTGGACAAGAACCCAATGAGATATATCTGACCAGAGAACATATTAATGTGATATTATTCTCTGTTGGAACAGCTTCTACTGGAGAAACTGAAATGAGAAAACCAACAAAGACAATTTTTATTTCCAGGTTAGGAAGGACTGATATCAGCAGGAACACAGAGTCAGTTCACTCACTGCTCATCAGATTTAGATACACATCTGGATCAGAGCTGCCTCCATCCTCAATCTGACATCTGTAACCTCCAGCATCCTCAGCAGTGATGCTGTTGATGATCAGAGAGCAGTTATTGTCCACACTCAGCCTGGCAGCTTTAGATGAACTCTGAACAACAATTCCTCTCTGAACTTCCTGCTGAGGATTCATGTCTTCATCTCTCCTATAAAGCCAGTTAACAGTGGAGCATGAGGAAGAGGATGGCGAAGGACTTTTACAGGGTAAAACAGCATCATCTCCAACTCTGTGGTAGATATGGACAACTTCTCTATTGATACCTGCAGAAAAAGATATTAAATTACATTCAGCTATTAATAACATCAGCATCTGTTTAAAAGAATCTGTTTAAAAGTAAAAACCAATGTTTAAAAGCAACAAAAGTGTAATAATTATCAGTTTGAAAATGTTCTATCCTTAATCAAGCTTTGAGATTTTTCTGCATATCTGGAAAATGGTCATGTTATTAATGGTATTTGAATTACTGGTTATATCATTTAAAGAAGGCAGTAATGTGAAATTCTGCAGAAAAAGTGACATTTTTAATTAAATACTTCCTATTGTAGAAACTACTTTCCTTTAATCAAATGAAAAGTGAGAATAATCACAATCATTAAACTCTGTCTTAATCAACCACATCATAGCCAATCCTACTTCCTATAGCCTTGGAATATCATCAGTTCATATACTAGATTCTGGCTGCAGTGAGAACTCTATCATGGGTAGGAAAGGAGCCTCTGGGCTGAAAGCCTTTAAAGGGGTGATATAATGATTCTATAGGATATCTGGTGCTGGTCCTTATGGTCTCTGAATAGGGTGTGTAACATTGGTTGGGCTAAAAATGGCATTTTAGCTGTTCTATGAGCCCTAATGCAGCCTGGTTAAAAGCCCTAGAATGAAACGACAGTTTTTCTTACTTTTATGGTATGCTCATGAATATTTAGATGCGCTGTGCTCTGATTGGTTGGTTTACAATGAGTGAAGCTGCTGAGCAAAGAGGCATCATAGCAACAAGCACTCACTCACTGAAACATCGAATTGTTAATATGGTAGGTTGACTAGACGGCCTCTTTCTCCCGGACATGTCCTACTTTTCATGCCTAAAAAAATGTTTTGGGGGAATTTCAAAATCATCTGGGAGTTTGGTCGACTGCAGTGGAGCACGTAATTGAAACATACCGGACACTCGAACCAAGCTGTGATCTCCGGGGCTGGTCCGGGAACTCCGCCGAACGGGTGCAGGGAGCCAGTGGGAAACGGAGAGACCGAACACGACCCGGAGACCCGGAGCTTAGCAACAGAATCATACTTCCAGCTTGCAGTTGTGATGGCCTTAAGGTCGGAACAGCCCCTCGTTTCAGTAAAAGAAGTTTAGCAAATCATCCTTTGAACTGTCCAAGATTTTGAAAACTGTCCTCGGTAAAATGCTTAGAGCAAATGAACAGCTGAGCATCAAACTTAGCAGGGATCTTCTGATAGACAAACATAATCCATGCCTGTTGAGTCTTTGGATCCTTGGGAAGACTGTGAAAATGTTTCCCTTAATCCGTGCAGCGTGCAACACTGCATTTACGTTCGGGGTTCTGGCTCATTTACCATAGAGAAACTGCCTGCTTTGCAATTCTTGTAAAAGTAAACCCAACTGTAGGCTAAACAGCTAAACTGGTGTCCTAAATCTACCTCTATTCTTGTTCTTGGACAGAGAACCAGTGGGCTGGTCAGGATTTCAATTTTGGGGTGTGAGAAAAGTACGGACCAGAACCAAATAAGGCAACATCCCCAAGTATACGTCAACTCGGCGCTTCGTTTGGATTCACCCGTTTTTTGGTGGAAGTTTAGAATTGTGAGACAAAAGTAGATGTCGATGTGGTTTGAGCTTCTCCGGTCTTCCATTTCACCCACTGAACTATCGTTATTGATCTATGACAATGGAAACTAGGTTTTGCATTCTATGACCCCTTTAAATCAAACGTATTATGTGACGGAAACACACATGATGTCATAGAATTGTGGCATCAGCACATGACACACAGGGGACTTTGACCAAGAGTCAATACGTGATGAGTTGAGAGTGGGAATATGTTGACTAAAACATGGGAGGGTGCAAACATTTGCCTGTGTCACATACAGCACACGTGAAGCAATACTTAATTTTCGTTCATTTCTGTGAGGTGAGTTGTTCCTGAACATCATGTCACACAAAGGATTGTAGGATTCCTCATAGCTTCTTAGCAGCAGAAAGGAACGTCCTGAGGTCTCTCTGCTAAAGGAACTATGATAGAAACCTTACAGTCTCCTAGACCCAAAACTCTGGTCAATTTAAAGCAGAGCAGATGTTGTAGGTGTAAAAATAGTAGACCCAAAAATTTTTTTTAAAACATTATTTGGCTGGTATGAAAATTAAATTCAGTACTTTTTGTTTCAGAGAGAAAAATGGTTTAGAATTGCAAGTCTGTCCAGAAAGCAAAACAATGCTTCAATAGAGAGGAAATTACAGCATAAAAATTATTACCGTAATAAAATTTCTGTTGTACTAATCTGCTAAGTAAATAAAAGTCATCCTACCTTTAACCACAGCTGTGTAGTTAGCTTCTACCTTTGTGTTTTCTTCAACAAACTGGCAGGTGTATCTCTTGGTGATGTTCTGTTGCTGCACAGTCAGAGAGGAAGCACATTTGCTTGTTTCATTTATCTTGTAGCTGTCATCTTCACCAGTCAGTTTAATCCCTGTCTCGTTTAACCAGTGAATACTCCCAGTGCAAATTAAAAACTTGAGGTTTGTCTTCAGGGAACACTGTAATGTGACACCTCCATCTTTAGTTGGATCAGCAGCTGATGGAGATGGAGAGACTGAAAGAAAAATGAAAACTGCTGTCTGAGTCTGAATGCTGGAGAGGTAACTTTCTCTAACATAAAAAAACTTAAAGAGGAGAACTTTATCAAAAGTACAAAAAAATTAAGAAACAAAAAAAACACAATGAGTCTTTATATGTTGTCTCCATGTTTCCTGGTGATTGATGCACTTACACTACCGTTCAAAAGTTTGGGGTCACATTGAAATGTCCTTATTTTGAAGGAAAACACTGTACTTTTCAATGAAGATAACTTTAAACTAGTCTTATACACTCTATACATTGCTAATGTGGTAAATGACTATTCTAGCTGCAAATATCTGGTTTTTGATGCAATATCTACATAAGTGAATAGAGGCCCATTTCCAGCAACTATCACTCCAGTGTTCTAATGGACAATGTGTTTGCTAATGGGCTCAGAAGGCAAATTGATGATTAGAAAACCCCTGTGCAATCATGTTTACATATCTGAAAACAGTTTAGCTCGTTACAGAAGCTACAAAACTGACCTTCCTTTGAGCAGATTGAGTTTCCGGAGCATCACATTTGTGGGGTCAAATAAACGCTCAAAATGGCCCGAAAAAGAGAACTTTCATGTGAAACTTGACAGTCTATTCTTGTTCTTAGAAATGAAGGCTATTCCATGCGAGAAATTGCTAAGAAATTGAAGATTTCCTACAATGGTGTGTACTACTTGCTTCAGAGAACAGCACAAACAGGCTACTGCGGGTACTATTTAATGAAGATGCCAGTTAAAGACCTGTAAGGCGTCTATTTCTCAAACTAGAGACTCTAATGTACTTATCTTCTTACTCAGTTGTGCAACGCAGCCTCCCACTTCTTTTTCCACTCTGGTTAAAGCCTGTTTGTGCTGTACCCTGAAGGGAGTAGTACACACCGTTGTAGGAAATCTTCAATATCCTGGAATCTGC
The DNA here is from genome assembly GCF_016077235.1 of Cyprinodon tularosa. Lineage (NCBI taxonomy): Eukaryota > Metazoa > Chordata > Actinopteri > Cyprinodontiformes > Cyprinodontidae > Cyprinodon > Cyprinodon tularosa. Next base: position 1,286,617 of record NW_024039050.1, on the reverse strand, counting down.
TTTCTACAAGAAACCAGAATCCAATTAACTTCTCTTGTAGATTTGATAGCCAAATGTGAGAGTTTCACAATTATGAAGACAATATCTTAAGATTTGACTCTAAGCTAAGCATGTATACCTTCAATCAAGTCATCTGACATGATTTGAATACGCAACCTGCTGATCTGGAATCAGATACGCTAACGTTGCGCCCTGGAGTCTTTTCTGTACTTCTGAGAGAACAGAGCAGGCATCACTGATTAATTTGAACATGAACCTTTCCAAAAGAGAAGCAGCAACTAGTAATTACCACAAAAATAATGAATAAATAATTAAATAACTTTTTTTCACCATGTTCCTTGGTTTATGTTTGGCAGGCTCTATGCATGCTATGAAGGTGGCTCTTGTTTAAGATTAGATGGTCAAATATTGTGAAGGTATCAGGATCTACCTGCCTTCTTGACCCATTTCATAGCCTTGACAGCAATGGTTAAATAAAAAAAAACAAAAAAGATTTTGTTTATGTGAAAACAAACTAAAACTTGGATTTCAAAGTGAAGATTTAAAACGCATTTTTTTTTTTTTTATGGTACATCGCAAATAAAGTAGATGAAAGGTATAATGTATGAAAATTATAAAAAAAAATCATGAGGTTTATGACGTAAAAGTGGATAAAAGGATAAACTGTAAAGGAAGAAACAACATATTTTAGACATGACTGAAGTGGCTTTTATCAAGAATAAGCTGCAAAATATCAATAAGAAACATAAGATAGAACAGGCACCGTCCAAAGGCATCCTATGGGGCTGATTACTGCTGATAACGGCCATTAAATGGGCTGATAACATCCAAAATGAGTCAGTACCCAGGATGAAGGAAACTGGGAGCTGATGATCAGCTGTAGTCTGCAGGCTGCAACAGGTGGTCAATTTTGTGATCAATGACAAAGCAGTTATCGTCCGTTATTGATCACATTAGTGACCAATCGATCATACCATTAACTACAGATTTAATATAGAAAGGAGAATCGGACAGGATTGGTGTATCTAGCCTTTTTATAAATCAATTTTAGATTTGGAAATACACGAAAGTACAGACATTGAAGAATTATACCGTAAATAAATAAATTTTGTCAGTCTTCTGATGATAAAACAATCTTCCCAGAGAACAAATAATTTTGGCTTTGAAGAAATTTGAGACATTTTCCCAAGACTCAGCAGATTAACATTATAAATGTTAACTTTATTTGATGACAAGCATCAATACATGAGAAAGAGAGATGTGTTTAACAATATGTGATGACGGTGTCAAAGAAATAGATTTTGAAATTCAGAAGAAAAAAAACTAATAAAAAATCCATTTGAGAAATATTAAATATATAGGCTATAATAACTGAAACACAAAAATATGTATAGTTCTTAATTTCTCTTTTTCAAAATAATTAATATCCGACTTGCTTGAAAGAGTTCAATCTAGGCAACTGGACGTGAAGTGGATCTCTTTCTAGCTTGACCATGACCTGGATGACTGAGAATGGCCTGTTTAATTTCAAATTAATAATCTAACTATTGCAACACAGTATTACATAGGCCAACATAAATATAGATTAGCAAATTGCAGTCCTCCTTTCCTCACTTAAAAATAAACCCTGTTAAAAAAGTGTCTGAGTAGCACACAGCAATAATCTAAAAACATTTTAAAGGATTAAGGAATAGTTTAGTAATTCCCTTTAGATTGCATTTAAGCATTATTTTCCTTTTGTTTTGTTGTTTCATATTGTTTTTAGTCCTGTGGTGCTGCTGATTGTTGTTTTTTTTATTTTGGATTTATTTTGTCATTGTTTCCACTGATCTTTTCTGAATCTCCCCAGCCGCTGTCCTTGTTAATATTCACGGTGGTCCAAAATAAAAAAAAATAATATTCAGTCAGATTTTCTAGAAAAAAGAAATAAAAAATGTCCTTATATTGAAAAGTAAATTTGTGAAAATTAAATCAGAACTTTTTCACAATTAAAGGATACATTTTTGACATTTAAACTAAGATAATTTGCAATTTACAAGTTTAACACCCTGAAATACAATGAAATAAAATGAAATAAAATTCACAGAAAAAAGACAGCAGTTGGCTGCGATTTTAAATCACATATTTCCAATAAAAATGCCAGAATTCCATTAAGATGAGATACGCTGCTGATCGTTTCTAAAGTGTAAGTGGCCTCCATAAGGGCTTTGTGTGAGGATTTCACTTTAACACGAACTGAGGCGCTTATCTGCCAGGAGAAATTTTCAGCAGAGCAACTTTTAAAATAAGATAGATATTGCAGTGTGATAAAAGCTGTTATACAGTCATGTTGAAGCTTCTCCCTCATAATTTCAGGTTCAAAACCTCCAAGGTTAATTGCTGGATAACAGAAGTTGTTCTAATGGTAAATATGGATCATGTGAACCATCAGTAACTGTCTGCATCACTAAGCTGCCGCTCCTGCTCACATCACAACACCGTATTCCTCCGCTCTAACAAACTATAACTCAAAACAGCCCACAGCATTTTATAAAACAATCTAGAAATAGATTCCACGTGTAGATACGCTCTATTAAATATCTAGATCTTAAAATTTCTACAAGGTCAATATTAGAGGATCTGGAATTTACTGTCAGAATTTCATTTTAAATCAGCAAACTCAGTTTTTCAAACAGTCTAGAAGATAATTTTTTTTTGGCCAAATGTTCTAAACTCACAATGTCATGAAGCAGCTTCGTTTAAGCATTAAAAATGTATGCGAATTCCTGAGATTGGTTTTGCAAATAAGTAATTTTCAGCATGAGAGACTTTCCAAAATAAATTTTTGAAAATATCATTCGGGGGACTACAGATGAAAAAATAGCCGTTGGTAAAGTCTTTCTGATTTTAATCTCATGATTAATAATTATCATACCATGTTTTTATTTTTATGTAAACGCACTGCTCCCTTTTAACTAAAACAAACAAATCAAAAGTGAAATCAGTTTACTTATGGATATTTGACTTTTTTAACATCAGATGTTTAAGATTTTATTTTCTATTTCAAATATGTGAAATTAATGCAGTGTTTTTATTATCCCTCCATGGATTAATGTCTGCATGTTTTATTACCATGGCTGAATTTAATCCATCCTTTGCATCAGCGCCTGAGGCCGCCGACCTTTTTATGTTGCATCATCCAGCTGCCTTTTTAATTTGGTTTTATTCTCTTTTAATCTTCAATCTATCTCATCATTATTTACAGCAGTAAGTTTGTGATCTCTGCCCTGATCAGAGATTATTTCTCCTCTCTGCTCTTCGTTGTTCAGGTCGCATCTGTGCGCATATTAAGATTAAACAGAAAACATGAGCAGAAAACTGACTCTGATGTTCTGTACGAGAAGGTCCTTTTTTTCTAAGCAGTCAAGTTTATCATTTTTGAAGTAGCCTATTGCGCAGGACGCAGTAAACAAAAATATTGATTCACACTCTTTGTTCAACAGAAAAACATTCAAAGCATAAAAAATGTTAAATAAACAGAAAGAGTCTGATAGCAGCAAATCATTAAAGTTAAAATACTCACTGGTCAGAATGAGCAGAAGAACAGAATAATCAGATCTGGATCCTGAACAGCTGTAATATCCAGCATCCTCAGCAGTGATGTTTTTAATGTTTAGGGAGCATTTACTGTTTACACTAAACCTGTTAGCTCCAGGTAATATCTGAACAACTTTTCCCTCCTTCTCAGGGTGTGTTCTCTTGTGAAACCAGTTATCAATGGAGCATGAAGATGGAAGACTTCTACAAGGTAGATCGACATTTTCTCCTGATCCGTGATAGAGATAGTCTGGTTGTTCTCCACTGGTTCCTGCAGCAGAGACGAAGACACATTAAGTTTTTACCCACCTCATTTTTTATGGGCTGAAGTGAGAAATGTGTCATTTATTTATGTGGCATGAAGTTTGCTTTATTGTTAGAACATTATGATGTTTGCAAAATTTAAAAATAACTGTTTAACCCATTTTCATGTTAAAAACAATAAACATTTTACGTCCTGTCAGTTTGAAGTTTCATAGGAAAAAAAAATGAAATTGAAATTTTCTGAATGTGTTTCATAAATTTGGTTAAAACATGACGTAGTACATGCTGCATGAATTAATTAATTTAATTTCTGTAATTCTCATATCTACATAAAATATCTCATTAAACCAGTGTCCTTTAAATCGTCGCAATTTTAAATAAAACAGATCTTTACCTTCGAAATGAAGAACAACGATGATAATCAGTTCCAGACCCAACATCTCCTGTCCTTCTATCAGCTGCTGAACACTGAGAGACGTTTCTCTGCTGCAGATCTAAAAGTACTGACAGTGTTTCATCTTTGTGGCTAAATTGAAAACCTCACATCAACACCCACCACCTATAACGTTATCTTGCTCTCACAATACTTCAGTGTTTTTCAGAAACTGATAGAAATCGTCGGGGGTTCGGGTTCTGTGGGGAATGCTGCTTGTGGTCTGGGTTGGTGTACGCCCGGCTGTCCGGCCCTGCTGGGGCCTCTGGTGTGCCCAGATGGCCGGCTGGCTTGTTGGCCCTGCCGTCGGTCCCTGGCCCCCGGGGTATGGTGGTGTGACTAGTGGGGCCCCTCTCTCCGGTGGGGCTCTCGGGGAACGGGGGTGACTATTGAAGTCAACGGGGGAGTCCTTTGCTCCGCATCCCCGGAATCCTCCCTCTGCCTGCTCCATCACCCTGGCCTCACCATGGTCGGCTCCCCCCATCCCCTCTTGCATTTAGACATTAAGGGTTTTGGTTTGTCGACTTGGGGGTTGCACTTGCACCGCCTGTCTTCTGGGGGGGGGGGGGGGGACTTTGCTGGACACCCCCTTTTGGTACTCCCACTTTTAATTACACCTCAGAGCAACACGCAACAACACCACATTCCAGCAGGCACAGGGAGGATCAGGGTCTTCTCACACCCCTTCCCCCGTCTGTCCTGGAGGAAGAGCGAGCCACCTGGTCCGTGGTCTTGGTGGGGGGTGGCCTGCCGGTGGCGGGGCTATCACTTCTGCTTTCCCCAAAGGAGGATGGAGGGAGGGGCGTGTAGTGGCTGGGTGAATTATTTAGTGGTGGTAGGGGGGCTCTGGTTGGGTGGCCTGTGCGGGGCATGTGGGCCCCGAACCCGGGGGGGCTTTTGCTGGGGGGGGGGTCTGGTCCTGGTGCGGGGTGGGCTTGAAGCAGGAATGAGATGGGCAGGTGTGGCAGTGTCACCGCTCCCCTCCCCCCATCTGAATTTTAGGTCACTTATTGGGTCATCCGATAATCCCTGGACCACTGGTGCTGTCGGGTCTTTGGTCCTATTATCATTGGATGTGAGTGTTATGTGTGAATGTGCGTCTGCGTGTTCCATCCATCCATCCATCCATCCATCCATCCATCCATCCATTATCTAACACGCTTGTCACGAGTGGGGTCTCGAGGGGTGCTATCTCCAGCAGTCAATGGGCAAGAGGCTGGGTCCACCCTGGACAGTGACACACAATTTATAGAAGCCAATTAACCTAACAGTGATGTTTTTGGACTGTGGGAGGAAGCCGGAGTACCAGGAGAGAACCCACAGATGCTCAGGGAGAACATGCAAACTCCATGCAGAAAGATCCTGGGCCGGGAATCAAACCCAGAACCTTCTTGCTGCAAGGCAGCAGTGCTACCCACTGTGCCACTAAGCAGCCTGCGTCCGCGTTTTCCATTTTTTTTGGCTCATCTCATAGTCTGTGTGGTGTAAGTGGGGTTACTAGGGTGGGAAGCCATGATCAAGTCTGTGAGTTTTTTTTTTTTTTCCGCCAAGTGCGGAGCCCATTCCCCCATCCTGCTCTTCCTCCGCTGGCTGGTGCCTGGGCTCGCTGGTGCACTGGTGGAGCTCGGGGTTTGGGGGTGGATGCCCGGGTGGCTAGTGGCTTATTCCTGGCAGCTTCTCCGCCGGGGGGTCGGGCGTCCTCGGGACTCGGATCCCTGGGTCCCATGGCCGGATTCACTTCGGGGTGGCTGGCTGCCGGCGGAGCCCGCAGATTTGTCCCCGCTTTTTCCGGGGGCTCCAGCATTGCACTGGCTGGGGTCTTCCTCTGGGCCGTCTCTCCTCCTCCCTTGGTGGGGGTCGGATTTCCTGGGTTGGCCCCTCCTTGTTGCCTTCCTTCTTGGGGTCCCTGTGGGCGTCTGGGGCTTTGGGTCTCCCGGCTATGGACTCAATGCTTTCGGGGGGGGCGCCTCTTCGGCTCTCCACAACCACTATTGAGCATTTTTCCTTTGGATAAACTTTACATGCACAAGTGCACTTTCACAAACAACTACAGGTGCTTGGTTCCAGGTATTCAGAGATTCACTTCCATACGGAAAGCCCATATTCTCATCTTCAGGTAACACAGAATACATGTCAGATTAAATAATACTACTTATACTTCAGCGATAGTATCTACGTAGGTGTTACTTTATTGTATGTCTCGTACCATGTCCGTTGGTTGTGCTGTTCTTTTTACATCTCTTTGCAGGTGATGAAGCAGACTGAAGATGTTTTATCGTTATCTCCTCTTTCTATAATCTTTTCCCTTTTTTTTCCTGTTTTTCCTTTCCTGTTCTACCTACATTGCAGTGTCCATGTAACCTGTAAAACTCCCTCCATTACTATAATAAAGCAATTTATATGCATAAAACAAGCAGAACACTATGGCAATAGCCCTACTGCTGCACCTGTGAAAGTAAAATCTGTTGGGCTCTTTTTGGCATCAAGACAATTATTCGTATTGCCACATCGCCAGACAGGACGCTGGTAAAAAAAGAAAGGAAAAAGAAACTGAAGAAAATTTATACAGTGAATCAACAAATTAATTAAACCTAAAAAAAACCTTGATAAACATTAAAATTAAATTAAATTTATTCACTTCAACCCCTTTTCTGTTGAAACCCTGGAGGGGTTAAAGCCCCAGGACTTGTTTTACCTGGATAACAGGAATCCCAGGTAATACAGTATTTTACCCAGATGTCCCCATCACTCTGAAAAGGCCCAGGAGTTGGACTTAGTTCACAGAGTGAAGAACTGCACTGCACCTTTAGTCCAGTGGGTGGGGTAATAAGAACACACAACTGGTTTCCCTTTACTTCTCTTGATTAATCATAAAAAAAGTAGCTGTGTCTGAATGTCTGCCTGAATCCCTCAATAATTATATTAAGCAGGGACTTTATAGTGAACTCAGTTAACTGACCATTTGGACAGATAATCACTACTTTCCTCTCACTGTTGGTCACGTCTCTCCACCTCCCTGCATGGTGAGTTGACCTTATATTATCTGAGACAATGACACATTAGTGAGTTTCTGTCTGATGTTGGATCTGTCTGTCTGCCTCCTGAGGGATTTAAGTCTGAGGGCAAATCCTGATTTTTTTTTTGTTTTTGCCTTCATGAATAATAATCAGAACCAATAGACGAAATTTAGTTAATTTTTTCCAGAAATACAAGCAAATAAAAAGAAGAAAAATCACATGTTTATTGAGGCGGACTCAAATAAAGCATTTTTTCGGTATAAACTGAATTGATGTGATGAAGGTCAGCTGATAGTGGCAGCAGCAGAACGTTCTCCATCATTTTGATAGTGCACTGTGTCGTCACCAACACCATCGTGAACCTGTGATATAAAATCAAACTATCACTTTTATAATAGTTATAGAAACAATCCTCTTGAATAGCTGGTCTATTTATTACTTTACAGAAAATGGACCCAACTGAGGGAAACTGTTTCACTAAAGGTGAAGGATTTTGGCGAATTTTTGAAAAGACTCTCCACTCCTCTCCACTTTGACAAAAAACACACATGCACAACTCTGTACTCGCTTGTGAGAGGGAACCCCTGTTAAACAGGAGCAAGAGCTTTCATGAGCCCATTTCTCCTGGTGCATGCTCTGTTTAAAAGTTGCTGTTTGCATCGCTCATACAAGCTTACTTTCCAAAAGAAGATTAGCAATTTTCCCACTATGTCAGACTCACCACCTGTAAGTGAAAATGGGGATGAGCACATAGGGCGGCCTTAAGTAAACATATCGCCAGAATGATTGACATTTAGGAAGAACAGTTATTTTAATGATCCACCCGGAAAAAAACATCCTCCACTATACCTTTACTGTTACAAGCTGAAGGTTTAAAGCTTGAGGAAACTGGTTCGTTATTTAAATGATTTACTAAGATATTTTTATGTTTTATTGTTTCACTTACATTAATGTCTTTCTGAGGTTTTTTTCTTCCTGTGAAGGAAAGAAAAATAAAATGATTAACATTAAAATTCGGTAGATTTGCTCCATTCTGGTCCAGTTTGCTCACCTCTGGTTCTGATGATATCAGCAGTGATTCCAACCATCAGGATCAGTGCTGTGATCCTCAGAGTCAACATGATGAAGCTCAGAGGAGACCAGTCTCGGAAACCTGTGGATGAGATGGAGGAGAAAAGCTGCTGTGCTTGAATTATTTTAGATCTGATTTCAGATTTATGATGGCGGATTTTCCATTAGAATCAATCACATCTTCTCTCCAACAAGTTCAGAAAGGTTTCTGACCTTTTATCTTCACACATTAAATGAACAGTAAACTGAGATTTTTTTTTCTCTAAGGAAGAAGCGACTGAAGATCATTCAGCAGTCAGTGTCCTACTGGTTGGACCTGAAATGTTCTGAGGAGAAGAAATTTAGCTGTTATTTGAACGTCTCATCATAATCTCCAGGATCACTGCTTTGATTAAAATTAACATCGTTAGATGGGGGAACAACCTCAACTGTGTTGTTGTGAATAACTGTTATATGGGGGAATTAATATGTTCTGATACTTTATTGCGATGTTTATTTATATGTTTATTATATTAAGATGTTTATTATGAAAGAGTAATTAGATCAAATCATGGTCAGACAGATAATTGTACACATACATGGAACAAATTCACCACAACTTCTGTTCAAAATATAAGAGTTTATTAAAAAAAATCATTCAGCTCGAAGTCAAACATATTTCAGTTAAAAACCTACTAAAACTAGTGAACTCCACTAAACTAGACTACCGTGTAGAGAGAGGATGGGGAAACTTGGTTGAAAACCATATTACAGTTTAAGATAGATTTTATGTTTGAAAACCAAAGTTTATCTGGAAGAATTTGGGATGTGATCAAATTAGCTTTTCACTAATTTAGAGAAATTGGAATGTTTTAAGACCACTTCACAATTAAATACATGAGGTGAATACAACATTATTTGGCCAAATTCTGTTTTATTAAATGGTTCGCTTAATCAGGAACCAGTAACCTTTAGTTAAATGATTCTTTACCCTCTTTGAAATAGCTAGCAGCAAATAGACATCAGGATTCCACTAAATTACTCCCACTTGTTAATCGAAATATAATGAGCATATGAAAAAACACATGAACACTAATGTTGTATCAGTGTTTAAAGCATTAGTGATGTAAAGCTTGTCCAAGCTTCAACAGCAGCTCAAAAAATATTACTGTAGCATAGCATAGCATGCAGACCATCCTGTTAGCTTTGTGTTTACTCATCAGTAAACACATGAAATGTTTAAAATCATCAAAAGACATGTTGTTTGTTTTGTCCCTAATTGTGCAAGACCTACAAAAATCTGTCAGTTCTTTGCAAAGTTGAGTTCCATCCAGCAGCAGCTTAGCACGGCAGGCTCACAGCAAACGGGGATTTTCTTGTCCCATGTGGCTCACACTAAGGGATCTTCAGGAGACTTTTTCCTCTAGTCTGGCTGTGTAAGTTCTGAAACTCAAGAGAAATATGTTGCGAAACGTCTGTTTTGCAGCAGTTTGGTTCTGAAAACTAAACCCTCATGACTTATCCTTGGTCACTCTGGAGATCTAGGCCTTTTGCATGGATCTCCATGGTGGCTGCCTCTTCTGATGTGGACCCCAGGCCGCTAATGGGACAGAGAGAATGAAATCTTGTGTGCTGGTGTCTTTACACACATTCTGCAGAATCTGTTAGTTCAATCTCTAACCTTCTGCACTCTCTGCTTTTCCTCAGAGTAGCTTTGCCTCGTCTGTTCCTGTTTGGCTGTGACGTCATCCTGGAGAGGGGCGTCAGCTATGCTGCTTCCATCAACACCCTTGTTTATAGATGTTGGAGATCGGCCTGTTTTCCAGTGTGATCCTGTTTCTCTGACCGTGACTGAGTGGATGTGCTCTCTTCATCCTCTGGCATGGGAGCTGGCTCGGAGCTCGTCTGCCTGGCTGTGTGTTTCCTGGACGGGGCCGCCTTTTACAGCTGCTTTTTGTGTCTCTGCTTCTGTCTCCTTGAACCCCTCGGCAGATGGCCGCTCACACTGAGCCTGGTTCTGCTGGAGGTTTCTTCCTGTCAAAAGGGAGTTTTTCCTCTCCACTGTCGCTACAAGCATGCTTAGTGTGAGGGATTGTATTTGAGTCAATGAGTCGATGCAATCAACTGGTTTTCCTTAGATAGAAAACTTTGCATCAATTTGACTGTATGATCTGGTTGAACTGTAAAGTGCCTTGAGATGACATGTGTTGTGAATTTGGCGCTATATAAATAAACTGAATTGAATTGAATTTACTGTTCCCAACACAGAGGTTGGTGGCAGCTCTGGGAGGGGGTTGCCTTGTCTAGCATGTTGGTTGAAAAAGAGGGGGAAGTTTCACAGCTACTCCATGAGCCAAAACCGCATCCTCTTCTCATTGATCATCATGTCAAGATTAAACATGGACACTGTTCCCAATGTCCAAAATCACAATTATGACACATGGCACAACAGTGTGAACTGAGGCTCGGTGGCTCAAGGAATTTATTCCATGTAATGCCTTCTGTCTATTAAATGTCTAAGATGAGTATATAATCAACTGACTTACAAGAGGTATTAATGTGCATAGCAGCCATTGCCTGTAATGGGTCAGAAATTAGGACCCAGAATTAAGGCAAGACAGAGAGTTGAATACTTAGAATACATTTATTTCAGACAATGACACTGCAGTAAAGGCAGCTGCAGCGGAGAGAGTAACAGGTTAGTGACCACGATAATCTGACGTAGGATCATTTTGATCATGTGAGTCACTAACCTGGTTTGACAGTTCAGTCTCTGCCCAGAGAACCAGGATGATTCCAGAAGATCGGCTGACAAGATGCAGTGGATGTTGCCAGAGAGTTCCAGATACAGATGCCTAGAAGGCTGCAGAGCTGACAGGGGATCAGATCCAAGCTGATCCCCTGTCGATAATCTATAGCGTGAATTCAAGAGGCAGATCCAGGCTCTTCCCATGGAAGAATCCAATAGGAGTCCGAAGAGAGGCCAGGCAAACTATTCAGACAGGGGCAAGCAGACTCAATGGACCAAATACAGAAACGGATCAGGATCAGGCAATCAGAACACTATAGAAACGCTAAAGAACTATCAAAACCAAAGGCTCAAGAATAATCTGGCCTGATGGCTGCGACTGAGGAGTTTAAATAGAAGCAGGAGCAGGTGGATCAAATGAGTGGTGAGAAACAGAGCAAAGCTAGACAGATGAGTAATGACATCATACCTTCCAGCTGGTAGTGAGCTTCTATCTTCACTAAATTTCCCTCAACAAACTGGCAGGTGTATCTTCTGCTGCTGCTGCTCTGAAGCTTCACAGTGAGATAAGAATCACAGCCAGTCTGTCTAAAGTAGTACCCAACACCTTCACCAGTCAGAAGAGTTCCTCTCTCATCCAACCAGAGGAGGCTGTTTCCAGTTGAATCTCTCCAGGGAACACAATAATGTGACATCTCCATCTTTGGTTGAATAAGCAGCTGGTGAAGATGGAGAGACTGAAAGAAAAATGAAAACTGTTCTCAGAGTCTGAAAGATGGAGAAAAAAATTGATCTCAGGCTGTATAGTGCCTAAATTTTGCCTTACAATAAAAATGTGCTTCACCACTCTTGCAGGGCATGAAGTTTCTGATTTGTTGACCTTTCTCAATAACTGAGCCCAAGCAGATACATAATAACTTCAGTTTAATAGGAAACTCAGGGTTTACAAAAAGAGGAAGGGGGGGGGGTTTCACATCCATGAAATTTTAGAGAACTGTTGCTTCTCATCCTGATCCATTAATTCTCCTCAAGCGCTGAGCATGCACACTCTAAAAAAGTGAAACTATGCGCCTGACACTAACTGAACACCAGATCTGAAAAGAGGTTATTTAAATGATAAAACCTAAATTCAAAATATAACCAAATGCTTATTGAAATAAATAGTATATTCCTCATACCTAGTTCGAGCAGATAAATAAGATGATTTGCCAATAGAGATAGTGTCTTTACTCTTAAAATGAGATAGTATGTCCTTAAAATAAGACTATGTGATTGTTTTCTCTTATTTCAAGTATATATTTTCTTGTTCCATTGGCAAATTGTCTCACCTCCCCAATTCAAGAAAAATGCATTTTAAGAAAAAAATTGTTATTTAGATTTCAATTTCCTGCAGAGTATATTCTAATCAGATGTTATGTACAGAATAAACAAACTGTGAAAAAGAGAATAAGAAACTCGCTGTGATGAAATCTTATATTTTGTCTCCATGTTTCTTGGTGATTGATGCACTAATGTTGCAGATCTGAGCAGGTATTTATCATCATGATGGAACAAAACAAGAAAACTTTCCAAATGAAAGTAAATGATGCAGTGGTTTGATCAAAGCATTTAACCACACAATACAAGAAAAACTAATTGAATCTAAACAGCCCCACAGCAGCTGAGCACAACGTTCATTCTGATGAGGTCACTTCCTGATGTTTAGTTCCTCAAAGCTTGGCCCCGCCTTTAGCTCAAACAGGAAGCAGCCGAAACCCAACAAAGAAAACTCAACAAAAACACAGTTGGAGGCAGAAATAAGATTTAAAAACCACATTGAGTTTGATTTGATCATTGTTAGGTATAAAAACAATCATCCATGAAATGAATGAACCTTTTCAATATCAGATCTTTGACTGTAAAGTCAAACTAAGTGTGTGGACTGATGTGTGGTTGAAGCATCACACAGAGCTGAATAAATGATTGGTTCACAGTCTGACAGAACAACATTTGAACTTCTGACTGCATCAGATATTTATCAGAACTGTTGATGTCAGAAACATCTGTCCAACACAAGTATTTCACAATGTTAATCAGAGGGAAAGAGTCTGACAGCATCAGATCATTCAGGTCTACATACTCACTGGTCAGAACGTTTAGAGACACAACGCCATCAAAGATGGATGATTCTGAACCAAGCTGACAGCGGTACACTCTTCAACCTCAACATCTTCAGCAGTGATGTTGTTGATGATCAGAGAGCAGTTACTGTCCACATTTAATCTGGCAGCTCGAGGTGAACTCTGAACAACTTTTCCATTATAATTATAAAATTTCCGCTGTAAAACCAGTGAACAATGGAGCATGGGGAAGAGTCTGAAGAACTGCTGCAAGGTAGGATGACATCATCTCCAGATCTATGATAGTGATGAAGAACTCCTCCTCTGGTTCCTGCAGCAGAGACATTCAAGTTTTACAGAATTCTTCCTTCTCAAATACAATCAAGTAGCTGGAATTAAAATATTTAGTTTTTTTCTCACATCCTGTTTGAATTGCTGTTTTACATTTTTTTTTGTTTAGAACCATTTTTCTTAATTAAATTTTTCTCTGAGGATTATTTGATCAATTCGGTAAAAACCTGATTGACTTATAGCCTACATGAAACATAGATTAACTCTTTTATATCCTAGACTGTAATTCATATTTCTCCATAAAATGTTTCAGTAAACCAAAGACTTTAATTCATCTTAATTTGAAAGAAAACAGATCTTTACCTTCAAACTGAAGAACAATGACCAGAATCAGTTCCAGACCAAACATCTCCTTTTCTTATATCGGCTGCTGAATACTGAGAGACGTTTCTCTGCTGCACATCTTAAAGTAAGGATCTTATTTCCTCTTTAAACTTGAAACAAGTATAAAAGGAACTGCAGACCAACAACCACCATGTATTTGGTAATATGGAAAACATCACATTGTTTTCAAGGAACTGACAGAAAACCACAAAAGAAGTTGAACAGCAGTTGTATAAAAAATCTAGTCAGACAAAAACATTTAAACTACATTAAACTAATTCCTTTAGTAATGATTTAGGATCTGCTGGTGAAGAACATCGAAAAAAAAAAGTAAATACGTTTTTTTGTTTTTTATATATTTTATTATTTTTGTATTATTATTTTTGTCATTTCCTCTGCATTGGCAGTGAAAGATGAACTCTGATTTACCCCAACGAGCTGCAGACGGTCCACTGACACTGGCAGCTCTGAGAATCTGCAGCAAAGATGTAACTTTGTGATGAAAGTTGCTGGTGGCTGATGGACCTACAGTTACACAACCTGAACACATTCATTAGGTTTTTCTATTTCCAAAGAACGAGCCTATACACATATTTATTTAATGCTTTCATATTGTTGACATCTAAATAGTACTAAAATACACTAATATTTATAAATAGTTAGATGCAGTGGCAGCTGGCCAATAGAGGGCGCCACCCTACCAACCCAATGACCTTCATTAAAGGAATAGTACACCCAAAACATGATTAGCCTTCATTTTCTACTCACCCCCATGCTGAACAACACTCTGGAGTACTTTTTTGATATCTCAAATGCATCTGGAGATCTGGGAGACTTCTTGCTGTCTGCTGACATTCAAATAATGGAGGTCTACGGTGCCCGAGACAGAAAGGTCCATAAAAGTCCACAAAAAACGTGTCAATATCCCTCCATACTGCTCGTCCAATGTATTCCAAGTGTCCTGAGTGGGTAGCATCCAGAATTTACTCGAAACAAAGTCATTTAAAATGTTTTTAGAGCATAAACAGTAGTGTATAGGATTTCCTGAAAGCGCACGCCCGCACGTTCACGACGCTACGGAAACCGCGGCAGACCAAACCAGATGAAAGTGCGCATTCAGCTCGGCAAAGAACTCATGCTCTTCCTCAACACTGAAGTCCTCAGACATTTTTCTTTCATTGTTTCTTTCTTTGCACAGGTAAACAGCACATTTCTTCTTCTACGCTTGCATTATCGGCAGAGCAGACGCTGAATGCGCACTTTCATCTTAGAAAGAGTTTGCAGATGTTTCAAATGAATAAAATAAAGTTGTTCGTCTTGACAATACAAAGAAAAAGCCTTTGCCGAAAAAGGAATATGATCTTGTCGCCCCATTTAATCCTTCAGCCACTTTACGTAATCTAATTTCAAAACACATTTTTACTTTTCTCCTTTAATTTAATTGTAGGTTAATTCCTCCATTTTGTAAACTTTATTTTAACTTCATTTTATGCCCTATACTTACTTTAATATTTTGAGTTTTTAGCTAAAAGTTAAATAATTTTTTGTTGGAGTTTTCTTTCTTTAAAAGCACCATAGAAATTAAAATTCATTATTATCACTTTGTATAGTGTAAGGTTTAAAAACTGCCTTTAAATTTAGGCTCTGGGGTGGAAATGATTTCTTGGAATCTTGCCTCTTTTTGTTCCTTTCTGTCTGAACTCTAATTTTATTCCCATTTATCCACTAGTAATTTGCCCATATTCAATAAGACCAATCGTACTCTGATGTCAACATGGATAAATGGGGGGGATCCCTGTAGATTACTGACATCTCAGTAAAATCAGATATCTTCCAGGTGATATTTATGGCCTTCCTTGTTCATGTTATTGACAGATCTTCCACATGCTCAAAGGGTACCTGTGGAGTACCAGAGGGATCAGTGCTAGGACCAATTCTCTTTACTTTATACATGCTCCCAATCGGTAGAATTATTAGACAGCATGGGATTAATTTTCACTGTTATGCTGATGATACCCAGCTATATTTGTCTATAAATCCAGATGAAGCTAACCCATTACATAAATTACAGGCATGTCTTGAAGACATAAAAACCTGGATGACTCTTAACTTTCTCCTTCTAAATGCAGACAAAACAGAAGTTATAGTCTTTGGACCAGAGTCTTTGAAAAATAAGCTGATTAGCCAGTCACTTCATTTGGATGGGATTAAACTGATTTCAGATAATAAAGTAAAAAATCTTGGTGTTGTTTTTTATCAGGACCTGTCATTTAAATCCCATATCAAAGAGGTTTCTAGAAATTCCTTCTTTTATCTGAGGAATATTGCAAAAATTAGAAATCTCCTGTCCAGGGGTGATGCTGAGAAACTGGTCCATGCATTTGTTACTTCAAGGCTGGACTATTGTAATTCCTTACTATCAGGAAGTACACAAACTGTAGTTAAAAACCTTGAACTGATCCAAAATGCTGCAGCCAGAGTTCTGATGAAAATGAAAAAAAGAGATCATATCTCTCCTATTCTGGCTTCTCATCATTGGCTTCCTGTTAAATCCAGAATAGAATTTAAAATCCTCCTTCTCACATATAAAGCCTTAAATGGCCAAGCTCCATCTGATATCAGAGATCTGATTGTTAATTATGTTCCTAACAAAGTACTTCTCTCTCAATCTGCAGGTTTACTAGGGGAGCTGGCTCGGAGCTCGTCTGCCTGGCTGTGTGTTTCCTGGATGGGGCCGCCTTGTGCAGCTGCTTTTTGTGTCTCTGCTTCTGTCTCCTTGAAACCCAGTCAGCCTCGGCAGATGGCTGCTCACACTGAGCCTGGAGTTTCTTCCTGTTAAAAGGGAGTTTTTCTTCTCCACTGTCGCTACAAGCATGCTTAGTGTGAGGGATTGTATTTGAGTCAATGAGTCAATGCAATTAACTGGTTTTCCTTAGATAGAAAACTTTGTATCAATTTGACTGGATGATCTGGTTGAACTATAAAGTGCCTTGAGATGACTTGTGTAGTGAATTTAGCGCTATACAAATAAACTGAATTGAATTGAATTCCTCATAGTACTTAAGAGCCTCTAGTGTATTAATCCTAAGTTATTTTGTTCTCAAATGGAAAAACACAAATCTAACTTTATCCCAAATAGAAACTGTTACCTAAATATTAATTTCAAAGCTAAAAATATTCGAGTTATGTCAGGTGAAGATTTCCCACCATCTCCATCCATCCATCCATCCATCCATCCATCCATCCATCCATCCATCCATCCATCCATCCATCCATCCATCCATCCATCCATCCATCCTCTTACGTTTATCTTGGGTCAGGTTGCGGGGGTAGCAGCTTCAGTAGGGAGGCCCAGATGTCCCTCTCCCCAGCCACTCCTCCGGGGGAATCCCCAGCCGCTCCCAGGCCAAGAAACATAGTCCCTCCAGCATGTCCTGGGTCTCCCCCTGGGCCTCCTCCCGGTGGGACGTGCCTGGAACACCTCACCAGGGAGACGTCCAGGAGGCCTCATAACAAGATGCCCAATCCACTTGAACTCGCTCCTCTCGATGTGGAGAAGCAGCGGCTCTACTCTGACCCCTTATGATGAATAAAACAAATGGATGTAGTGTTCCTTCGCCCGGGACACGGGTCACCGGGGCCCCACTCTAGAGCCAGGCCTTGCGGTGGGGCCAAAGGGGTCGGGAGCAATGTGTGAAAGGTGGCAGGCGAGGGTGGGGACCCTGGCGTTCTGACCCTTGGCTGAGAAGCCATCTCAAAAATTGAAATTCGTAACATCCTGCTGACCCCTGGAAACATTATTTCAAAGGTCCTCCATCTATTTGGGTTATGGCAGGTAATTAATCCCAGGTTGATCAGAGACTTTTATTATAACTGCTCCCAGCAAAATCAGTCTAGGAGATGAATGAATGAATAGAACTTTAAAGAACTTTATTGATCTCACATTGGAGGAATTCACTTTTGACATCGGCTCTTTTAAACAAACAGAAGGTGCACAAAGGAGGAAAAGGTGCCTGAAGTATATGCAGTGCATCCAGTTGTATACAGTGGATGATTAAAAAAATAAAGGAGAGATTTAAGGGTAATCATAATAAACCTAACTTTTCCCTCCTGTTGTGCATATAAACATTAGCATGTAGCACTTCCAAAAAGATGTTTACTACACACCTAATAAATGCATTGCAGATAGGGAATCCAGTAATCAAAGATCAATATGCAAAAAAACAAAAATATGAAAAGGATTCAAATGTAAAACTTAAGCAAAAATGTAAGATTTATCAAGAATGTAAAAGCTTCAAAAATCTGTCCCTTGAGTAGGCCTCTCCAATAGAGGAAGTTTCCTACCCAATCCTTCCCTCAGAAGCGATAATTATCCCTGTAACAGATTACACAGTTGCAAATCATTAACTGTATCCTCACCAGCATCTTGGTGTAGTTGAACATAAGTTACAGCTGAACACTGGATTAGAATGGATCCTATTATTCTCTGAATAATTGACTGGAGACATGGTATTATTATAACAAATGAAAAGGAAAAATATGACAAACAATCCTTTAAATGGTAAAGCTATCTTCATCAGCACCTGCCACCATGATCCCACAGTGAACCAACTTGTCCATGTTGCTGGACTTGCACCGGAGGTGTGATGGTCAACATACCTCTTTAAATCTTCAACTCATCCAGAGCGGTCTGTATGAGTACAAACATAACAGTCTGTTTTATTCAAATCTTCAGCAACGCGCTTGGAATGCTGCCACCCTATATTGGCACCATAGGGATGACTTGCTGTGGATCCATCAAAAACCATTCTGGTTTTCCTTTGTTTCAGGTAGTCAGTTTGAGTCCCTAAAAACACTAGTCCAAGTGTCACCATCAGGCAGCAGAGCCACTTTAGTTTTCCCATCTTCACCAGTCCCTCCAAGGAAGCACCCACTAACCAGGACACTAAGGGACTGGGTTAGGTTGGTTTCTTCACCAGCGTTGAGACGAAAAGCTCTAAATTGCTTAACCCCTTTGAAGCTGGGCTTCACCACAGATCCCTACCTTAGTCGTGGGGTCCCTGTGAAGGTAGGGTGACCAAACGTCCGTATTTCCCGGGACATATCCGTATTTCACGTCCTGTCCCGGGCGTCCCGGGTTTTTTTTAGAAAGTGAGGAAATGTCCTGATTTTTTCGACGCTGCGTATGACGTAATCCCTGAGCCGCATCAGTGCGGGCAGCCCTGTTGTTAATCAGAGGCTCTGTTCGAAAACCTGGGCTGCATCCTCTAAGGACGCGGTCTACCTAGACTGGATCCTTTGCAGTCCTTGAAAATAAGGAGGCCGGAAGAGTTTTGTCTGTAAATTCGAACAGGTCTACCCTTCGGCGGGTTTTACCGCCGTATGCTCTGTTGCTTAGCAACCGTGAAAGTTGACACACAAAGCAGGAAAAGAATGAATACCAAGGTTTTCAAAACTGTTTCTTTATTTATTTATTTTAAAAAAAGTTAAAGTGAACAAAGACTACACTCACAAGAATCCAGAGTGGAATAAAGATTCCAACCACCGGGAGCAGGAACAAATAAAATCAAATGTAATGATAGAAACCTTAGTCATTTAAATAACATGCTGCTGTCATTCTGCACATATCTGATGTTGCTGCTATTTTCAAATATCCATTACTGTAAAAATGTCCATAGCTGCATATTGGTTATTAATTCTCCAGTTTTATATTGTTAAAACACTTTACAGAATTAAATCTTTTATATTTTAACTCCTCCCTATTATGTTATTCTTATACATTTTTCTAAGGTCCACATTTGTGTGACCATTTTCAATAATCTTTCTGCTGCTGTAAATCTGCCCATTGTGGGACAATAAAGGGATTTTCTATTCTATTCTATAAAAGGGTTTGAAATATATAATGAAATCTAAACAATGTATCTACAAAATATATCTGCAAAATCTCTAATATTCAACAACAAAAAATACTTAGTTAAGCATATTGTGCAAAACAACAATAAAAAAAATTAAACTCCTATCAGATTTATAGTTCCCACTCTGCAGATATATTAGAATCCGTCTTTAAATTACAGCCAAACTCCTTTACACAGTAACAGGTAAAAACATTTAGATAAATCAAACATTACTGCCACATATCTGACTCAATAACCATTAAAATAACAATTTTCATTCATTTCAGACGGAACTATTCACAGAGTTGTATTATATTAAACTTAACTTCCAATTTTCACCACTGTTCTGCGGCAAGTAACATTTCCCCTGATCATGGAGCAAATCCCGATTCTTTCAATCACCCCCCCCCCCCCCCCCCCCCCCCCCCCCCCCCCGCTCCAAGGTGTCCTGGTTTTCCCAAATAAAAATATGGTCACCCTATGTGAAGGTAACTGGGCTTCTTGTTGGGGAAATTCTTTAATCAGCTTACAATGACTGTGGTGGATCCAAGTGTCTCTCTCCTGGATCTTCACAGCGATTGGAGTTGCTAGTTGCTCAATGTAGGTTCCTTCACACCTTGGAGCTGTCCAATTTTCCCCTTGATGATTTTAATCAACACTCAGTCTCCATGCTTCAGGCCTTCCTGTGGGGAAACAAAAGGAGCTCTGGGCAGATTACATGTTCTTTGCAACATGTGAGACATGCTCTGCAAACATTTTTAAAGTAGTTATTTAATCCTGCAGTTGGATTAAATATTTGTTGTACTATACCCATCAATATCCCTCCTCTGGAGACATGATAAACTCATGGCTCAAAATAACTGCTGCTTTCAATCACAATCAGAATCAGAAATACTTTAATAATCCCAGAGGGAAATTACTTTTGTTACACGCTTCAGTCACAGTTTTATATATATATATATATATCTATATATATATATATATATAATATATATATATATATAAATATATATATATATATATATATATATATATATATATATATATATATATATATATATATATATATATATATATATATATATATATATATACATATATATACATCCAACTACACAATATAATAAAGATAAAAAAATAAGAATATAGGGGAGCTGCTGTTTCCATGGGTCCCCTTTAATCCTTTAGAGTAGGACACTACAAGTATGAGCCTATCACCATGAGACTGTAACAACACAGAGGTCATATAACTTGCTTTACCGTCAACTATTTGGATGCACGGTTTTTGATAATTCTGTAGAGCTAAGACAGTTGCTGAGAAAAGTTCTACTTTTAGCTTTGTGAACTGCTGTTCTACTTCTGGGGTCCATTAGATTGTCTCTGACATAGCTACTAGTGTCATAAAAAAAAAAAAAACTTAAGAAGAGCTGTGTTTTTTTCATAATGTGGAATCTTAGCCCTGCAGTAATTGCACAATTCTAAAAAGACATTCTTGTAGCTTTTTACCTTCTTCTGAAATAACATGGCCCAAACAACAGACTTGTTTCTGCACCCGCTAAAATTTTTATAACTGGTTTTATACTTTCCTTTGCTTGACATTTTAGCAGATATGGTTTTATCCTTGGCCTAATTTAGGAACTATTTTAACTGAATCTACAGTTGTCAACAATCCTACATCAATTTTTCCTGTAGACCACAAAGCATTTGGAATATTTTTGAAATCATTTTCATTAAATTGTGATAACAAAAAATGCTGAGTTATTTTAACACATGCTAAATCTTGAATCTTGGGTTTTATATTGAACAGAATTTTATAAGGCTGTTTCCATAGTTGGAAAAATAGACATAGAGCAGAAATGCTAAGCAAGTATCATAAAACACAGAAGGATTTAGTTGCAACACCATTACATGTATTATTCATACAGCCTACATTCCCCCAAACGTGGGGAAAATTGCAATGCCTAATTTTCCATCAAGTCTCACTTTAGCAGATTAATGGGGTGAGTTGGTGATATTACTACAAAAACATGCAACCTTGCAACCTTTTTCCTGCAAAGGTCTTCTATTTCTATTGCCCTTGACATCCATTCCTAGGATGATTTTACAAAAATTAGCCTTTTAGATGGTTTTAGCATTTACATTATCTTTAACACAAGTATTACAGGCTCCTGAATCGCATATAAGTCTAACTGCCTGTCCATTAATTGCAAGAACTAGTCATGTTTTTTCTTTGAATGCATTTATTATCCCCCATGCTCTAAACACATCTACAATTTTAACCCCTCTAAAAAAATTTGCATTCCCTGTATGTAGCTTGCATGACTAAAATAATTTTCTGGTCGGTTATGTATTTTAAATTTTTGGTTCCAAACCTAATAGTTTTGGAGACCCTGCAGGCACACTAGGAAGGCTGTCAGTCGGATCAATGCTGCAGTCATTGATCCACCTGACATTCCCCCCGTGGCTGCAGATTTAAACTGTCTCTCTCTAAACTGTGTTTCATTATCTTTTGGATGCACAAACAACTTGAAAGACCCACAAACATAACTCTATAGACAGAAACACTTAACATTAAAAGATGGACAAACACAACATTAGATCTATTTATTAATTTTTAATAATAACATTGTATCTACTTTGCGCATGTATTATATCAACAACTCGCCATTTGGAGCTCATTTAACTATTTATATATATTTATTTCTTTTTTATTTATCTATTTTTGCACTAGTGCTTTCTTCTAGCCGGCACACAATATTTCTCCATTGATCAACTTCCACACACCATCTATTTCATACTTTTACTTCCACTTCTACAAGTATTTTAAATTACTTGGTTCAATCTGACACAAACTTTCTATAGCCCTTAGGATTTTCTCTATACTCTTCCCTGAACCCATCCTTTTTAATTATTTTACCTCCTTGGCTCTCTTTAGTTATTTTATTCTGTAGTTCTTATTATTTTATCTTGGAATAGAGGCGTCCCTCAAACCCATATATTTTTTTGAACCATTTATTCAAATATTTATTTTATTGTTGAATCCTGCGCTTCTACAAACTTCTAATCATAGATTTTAAATTATCTCTAAATTCATTTTGACCTTTACCCATTTTAAAGAATTTAGTCAAGTACAAACACCTAGGGTATTCTACGCACTGGATGTTTATTCAGCAGGACAGCACCCAAAAACTGTTGTGGTAATTTCTGCTTTTACTTTTTCAGGTGAGAAAGTCTTGCCTCTGCATCCACAAGAGCTGTACTGTATTAAACCCCTGCTGTTTTAGCATGAAAAAACAGAACCCAACGGTTTCATTGTTTCCTCACACACTCTCACACACACTCTTACACAGTCACACCTATTTTAAGGCTTATTATATATTTTTTATTTTAACCAACATAGACAAAAAACACCTATCGTCAGAGATGGGAAGTACTCGAGTAGATATTTCTGATATTTTTACTTTACTTTACTACTTATTTTTATGGCAACTTTTTACTTCTACTCCTTACATTTTTACACAAATATCTGTACTTTCTACTCCTTACATTTTAAAAAATTGGCTCGTTACTTTAGTTTTGAATAATTTCAATGGAGTTACCGTTATTATTTTTCACATCATCAATACCTAATTCAATCTAATTGGATGGGAATCTACATTGCATTTGACGCACCACTACAAGATGAATCGACAGATTCGGCGGTATTCATTCTCTGCAAATCATTGCAGCTTGGTGCCGGTGGTGTTAGCATAGTAGTATAGACGACGAGATGATTGAAAATGCACACAACGGAGATCTAGTCCTATTGGCAGACATCCATTTAAAATGTAGGCAACGGCATGAAAAAAGTGGTTTCTACTTTTACTTTTATACTTTAAGTAAATTTACAAGCCTGTACTTTGTTACTTTTACTTGAGTAAAGAAGTTTAATCAGTACTTCCACTTTTACCAGAGTATTTTTTAACACAAGTATCTGTACTTTTACTCAATACCGAAAGTGAGTACTTTTGCCAACTCTGCCTATCGTTATGTGTACACTTTGGAGTCTCAAACTCCAGGCCCTCGCACGCACCAGATACCCAGATGTCGTATCTGTCAAATATCCCTGCTGCGGAAGCTGCAAACCTTACTAACTCGAGAACAACACAGAGTCCCATACTCTAACGCACAGAATACCCAGATGCCATATCCGTCAACAAGACTTGGTCTCATCAAATATTCTTGTGATTACAGCTGTAAGTTAAATGGTCCTAGACCAACTTTTGATCAAAAGATTTAGGCCTACCCTTTGCCGTGTAGACCAGCCCTCAGCGGGAGTCGTCACCAGGATGCCCAGGGCAGGGCTGCACCAAACTGGCCCCGTCCGGCGAAGGGAGGACGGCTGTCGACAGATTCTTGGCCTTGGTCCCACACGGTCTTGGACAATTGGATCTTGACTCCCGGGTTTTGGCACCAAAATGTTACGTTCAAAAATGTAGGTTCATAAGAGAGAAACTGAGTTTATACAGAATAGGGATTAATGGCTTCTGCAGAAGGAGAGAGCCACGTTAAGCTACGTCTACTCTCTGACTGACTTCTTCTGCAAAGACTTTTTATTAGCAGATCATAACACATGGGGTGGGTTACAAAATAGAGTGTTCTTCTGACAAGGCAATTGATCAGGTCATAGGACGAAATGCTCCTGGTTCTGCGGCTAATTATCGCCGATCATTTTCACCTGGTTCCTCTGCTATTTAAGTTGTGTGTTTGCCTCCCATCAGCGCCAGGTTATTCGTGTGTTTTTGTGAGACGTACCTTAGCATTCTGTAGTATGCCAGTTTTCCTGATTTTGACCAGTTTTCTGCCCTGAGGATTTCAATTTTTAGCCTTGCCCCTGTCTGCTCTGTTTGTCCTGTCTGATCCTGGATTCTACCGGCTTCTGAACCTTGACCTGTCTCCTGACTTCAGCCTTGGATTTCCCTTCTGGACTCTGTTGCTCGCTCTCTAGGAACTCTGGGGGCGTGGCCGCCACAACTGCGGTCAAACCTCCCTTCTGGATTCTGCTGAGTTCTCCGCGAACGGAGTGAACTTTGAATTAGAGATCAGCCCCGCAGCAGACGAGCAGCCCCGCGCACCTGTTTCTGTTTAATAAACGCTTTGAACTTTCCCACTGCCTGTCTCGCCTCGAATTCTGGGTCCAATATTCTGAGATCATTACAGTTTTATCCTTGGCCTGTATTGCGATTTAGGAACTAGTTTAACTGGAACTACAGTTGTCAACAGTCCTACATCATTTTTTCCTGTAGACCACAAAGCATTTGGAATATCTTTGAAATCATTTTCATCAGATTGTGATAGCAAAGAATGCTGAGTTGTTTTAACACATGCTAAATCTTGGACCTGGGGTTTTACATCGAATAGAATTTTATAAGGGTGTTTCCATAGTTGGAATAGATAGACATGGAGCATAGATCCAGGGGTTTGCCCTCCAGAGGACGGTGTGGATCCCTTCCTGTGGGCTTCTGTTTCTGTTGGGATCCAGGGGTTTGCCCTCCAGAGGGCGATGTGGATCCTTCTCTGGGAGCTGCTGCTCAGCGCTCACACCTGATCCTCCTCGGTGCTTCCTGCAGAAGCAAAGACAGCGTCTTCCTCGGTGCTTCCTGCTGAAGCGGAGGTGGCGTCCTCCTCCAAGGCCCCTGCGGCTTCTGAGACTCCGGCCCCGCGGCCGGCCACCTGAAACTCTGCCCTGCTGCCGGTCCCACGGCCGGCCACCTGAGACTTTCCCTGTTTTCGCCCACCCTGGGTGGGTTGTTTTGAGTTCTGGACCCTGTTTCTTTTTCTGTGCCTGGCCCTCCTTGCCTGTTTCCCCCTCCACTCGCCCTGGCTGGGTTGTTTTTGTTTTCTGTTTTTTTGTTTTTGGGCGTCTTGTATCCGCCCTTAAGGGGGGGGTACTGTTGGGATCCAGGGGTTTGCCCTCCAGAGGACGGTGTGGATCCCTTCCTGTGGGCTTCGTTTCTGTTGGGATCCAGGGGTTTGCCCTCCAGAGGGCGATGTGGATCCTTCTCTGGGAGCTGCTGCTCAGCGCTCACACCTGATCCCCATCAGCTCTGCTGATTAAGAGCTCTCCCTTTATAATCTGAGTGAGAGTTCCCCTCTGAGCCGGATTGTTGTCCTTGCCATGGAAGCAAACCTGAGCCACCCTGCCTGTTAAACCCTGCCTGTCTGAACCTGTGAACCTGTGAGTTTTGGAAACCTGTTAATCTGTACACCTGAATCTAACCTGCTCTGTCCTCTCTGCCTTCCAGGGAAGAACCCGGTGTGTTCATCCAATAAAATATTGGACTTTCCCCTGCCTGTCTGTTCTGTGAGTTCTACATTTGGGCTAGTAAATCCTGCGCATCATGACACCCTTGACATCCATTCCTAGGATGTTTGACCATTTGCTGATTTCTGAATCTGACACAAAGTTTTCATCCCCTTTATGATCTTCTCTATACTCTTTCCTGAACCCATCCTTTTTAATTCTTTTACCTCACTGGCTCTCTTTATGTATTTTATCCTTAAGTTCTATCATTTTATTATTTTTGAATAGAGGCGTCCCTCAAACCCATATTTTTTTTTAAATCCATGTATTCAAGTGTTTATTTTTTGTTGGATCCTGCGCTTAAATTATCTCTAAATTTACCCTGAACTTCTTCTTTACTTTTTCCTCCAGATTAACTGGTTTTTTATATAGGTTACTGTGCTCTTGGCTTACCTGCTAAAAAAGATTCTTTAGTGATCCAACAGGCAGAAGCTTGAGTCCTTTACAAAACCTTTAGGGATTTTTAATGCTGCCGGCAACCTGCTTTTTAGTTCCCCCTCTTTGAGTGGTTTCTGAAATCAAGTGGTGCTCAGAATGCACATTGTTGTTACTGTATGTACTAACTGTTGGAGTGCAAAGGACTTAGTGAGGATGTTCCTCAGTGGCTCAAGGTAAAACACATTCTCACTCTCAACTCATCTCATTTAGACACTTGGTCAGACTCCCTCTGTGTCACATACTGACGTGCCTGGCTTCCCTGGCCAAATTACCCTGCATACCCTGAATCACAGGAATCAACACGGATCTGGATGCCTCGGGAGGATCAGAACGAGGAGGAGAACAACGAAGTAGGACAAATAAGGTGCTTACCACCGTGTAACCCACAGATGACTGAGTGACAGGTGGCACGGCGGATGGTGGAGATTTGCCCGAGCAGCACCGAGGTTGGATGAGGGGTTGATTCTAAACAGCCTGTTAAGCCTATTATGAGCAAATACTTGCAATAAGTATGTTACTGTTTAGTTGTTTAAGTTTGTATTTATGCTTTTGATGTAGAATTTCTGTTTTAATTTGCAAAAACCGAATCAACAGTCCATTTAATGGTTATGGGGGCGCTTTCCAATAATACACCATGCCATGCAGCCACCACAGTTGCTTCTGATCAACTGCAACTGCAGGCTCAGACCGATGAACTCTTTCTGATCTCTCCAGGTGTAAATTGCTTATGTGCTCCAGACATTAGGAGAAAATCAGACAGAAATCCAACTAGAATGCACTGCGCACAGACGAACAATGACTGGATCGACTGCTGGGGAAGCAGGAAGGTAGCCATCATGGAGGGAGAATAGTTACCTGCCCAGTGATAGATTCCTAAATTGATATCTGCGTTTTTATATGGATTTACGCTGATGAAGGTTCTCAGTCATCCAGGTCATAGTCATTCCGTAAAAATTCAAAAAATATCCACTGGACTTGGTTTTCAAGATTTGAAGACGTTTCGCCACCTCTCCAGGAAGCTTTCTCAATTCAAATGTCTGGATCCGCAGTGAGTTTGAGTCTTATATAGACAACGCCTTGTATCGCTTGGAAACATGCAATGGTAACCGATGAAAGGGTCGTTAGTTCCATCGCTAGCCTGTAATATCTGAACCTGTCTATGATTCTAGGGGTCGGTCGTTAAAGGGGGGATTGCCATTAAGGGGGGGGATTGTCTCCTGTAATACCTGAAACCTGTCTATGATTGTTAAGGGTTGGTCGTTAAGGAGGTATTGTTCACCGGCTGGGGCGGGTAGGTCCCTCGTTCCTCTGTGATGGGGTGGGGGGTTTGGTGATATCTGGAAGGGATCATGTCTATGATTGAATTGTATGTTTTTGGAAGCTGGAATCTGAGTCCACCGCCTCTGTTTAAAGTTGGTTTTTCTCTCTTAACATAGATGGCTTCCTTCACGCCCCTCTCAAACCACCTATTTTCTTTATCCAGAATATGGACATTCTGGTCCTCAAAAGAATGTCCTTTGTCCACAAGGTGTAGGTGTACTGCGGAGTCTTGTCCAGAGGCGGCCGCTCTTCTGTGTTGGGCCATGCGTCTGTGGAGAGGTTGTTTTGTTTCGCCAATATAAAGATCAGAGCATTCCTCGCTGCACTGAACGGCATATACCACTCCGCTCATATTCGGTCTGGGGGTTTTATCTTTAGGATGCACTAGCCTCTGTTTAAGGGTTTGGTTTGGCTTGAACCCCAAACCCTTAAACAGAGGCTAGTGCACCCTAAAGATATTACAGGCTAACGATCAAATCTTGAAAACCAAGTCCAGTGGATATATTTTGAATTTTTACGGAATATATGGATTTACCTTTGTTAGAAACAAAAGAGATGTAATTATGATACAGGATGCTGTCACACATAAAATATATGCTTTTATAATGAAACACTTAGATTTATGCTCCGTAACAAACACAAACTTAACGCTATAGCTCATTCATGTGAACAGTTTTTAATTTATTTAAAAAAAGTTTATTTATTTGGATTTATTTTTATTTTTCCATTTGTGTACAGAACAAATTTAGATATTTAGGGTTTTCCTTCTTCTTAAATAATAATCAAAACCAGGAAAAATATATTTTAATTCATTTAGGAGGAAATACAATTGGTAAAAACATCACAACAACTCAGCATCTATACATTCAGTAGCTGCAACATCACAATGAAGTATATTGTTGTACAAACTGAGCTCAGCTGAGTGTGGCAGCAGTAGAAAGCAGTGGCGTTTACAGCCAACATATTTTACACGTATAACAACTGTTATATGAAATATAAACTATAAATGTGCTCTCACAATTTTTCATGTTCACTGAAGCACAATAAAGAAAAACTGCAATAAAAGCTTTGAACTGATACTTTTGTATCAGTGGATCTTAAACCCAACTGCCCGCTTCCTGTAAACAAGTTAAAAAATGCAGAGCTGATATGAGACATTTCGTTTCTCTATTAGGCTAAACATGCATCAGAGATGTTGCTGTAGAGAATGCTGAGATTACAATCATCCTCTTTCTTCCGTTTTGTCCTAACAGCAGAATAAGTCACAGTATCTTCATCATGTCTGATCTGCAGAACACAAACCACAAACTGTTTCAGTTTCATCTAAAGACTTTCCACTGGTCTGTGGTAGTTAAACATGTTTTCAAACCATGTGCAAAAAACAGTTTAATGGTTCATGATGTTATAACAAAATAATGTGCCTCAGTAAATATATTGAGCATTGTTTGAACAAGGCATCAAACTGAATAATGTCAAGAAAAAATATATTATATTAATATTATTATATTAACTAACTCAGTCTTCAACCTGCAGCATATATAAAGATTAGTTTTGGTCATTGGTATGACCGAATCAATTAAAAATGTATTTAAAATGGGACAGTTATAAATCTGCAAAGCTTGATGAGTTTTTACCTTTTTTCTCAGAGAATTTGGGGGATTAAAAGCCTTAACAGAGTTAAAGGTCAAGCTGAACTGCTCCTCATCCTGAGAACAAATGGACAGTAAACATTTATCCACCCTAACAGAAACCAACAAATTGTGAAAGGTGCACATCTAGTAAACGGGTATAAGTCAGGCAAATAAAAAAAAAATCCCTTACAATATGGGCCTAATGGTAGCTTTAAAAACAGAGTGAAATAAGCATCATGTGTTGTTAGTGGTGTATTATATCCAGATACTATC
Organism: Cyprinodon tularosa; assembly: GCF_016077235.1. Lineage (NCBI taxonomy): Eukaryota > Metazoa > Chordata > Actinopteri > Cyprinodontiformes > Cyprinodontidae > Cyprinodon > Cyprinodon tularosa. The sequence goes on along the minus strand of NW_024039050.1, from coordinate 1,256,855 downwards.
AGATACATTTTCAAGGAAGAATTTCATATTAGTTCATAAGACTTTTCACCTAACATAACAGTCTTCTGTCTTAAAAGTAGAGAGGAATATAATAGTTGTTCTCCAGAACATATAGCTGCTGAACCACAGCCATGGAAGAAATTTTCAGAAGAGGGCGTCAGAGTTCTGTTTCGTACTTCTACTTCAGAGGCTTTGCGGACAGAAGTTCAGGGGTCACCAGGGCCAGAACGCCTGGAACCAACAGCAGCTTTGCAGCATCTACCAAGTCTTTCAGCTCTAACTGAACAAACCTATACAGGCCCAAAACCAAGCATTCCCTATTTCATCAGACGGGATCGCAGTGACTTTGCTCGGCTGAAGATTGCCTTAAATGACCTATTACCCCCAGATGGGACTGAGCTGTTCAAATACCAGATCTTGGTAGACCACCTCAACCTCGAAAAGGCCAGACTTATTGCAGATTCTTATTTGAACTCTCATTACCATACTCAGACACCATGGAGGCTCTGAGTGAAAAGTTCGGCCAGCCACATCAGATGGCACTCAATAGGATTGCCCATGTAATGGATTCCCCAGATGTCCGCAGAGGTGACTCACTAACATTTGAGAAGTTTGCTCTCCAAGTGAAATCCCTGGTTGGCCTACTAAGGACTCTAGGCCCAGATGGTGATGCTGAGCTAAAATGTGGATCACATGTAACCCACCTCCTGAGTAAATTACCTGCAGAGCAGCGAGCAGACTTCAGAAAAGTTATGTTCCGTAAACCTAACACAGTCTATACGCTGGTAGATTTCGCTGAATGACTGCAGTTCGAAACCTGGTGTCATAATCAGGATGCTCATGACTCCACAGCTGGAGCTAAAGACAAACCTGGCAACTCAAAGAAGAGAGTCACAACTATACTGCATGGCTCCAAGGATATTCCCATTCACAGCTCCTCAAGGAAGAATGTCATCAACGCTATTGCCCCTTCTGCGAAAGAACTCAGCATTACCTCAGCCAATGTTCTGACATTAAGAAGTTGTCAAAGGACCAAATATCTCAGTGGATAAAAGACCATGATAGATATTGGCGCTGTGAAAGGTCTCATCATGTAGCTCAGTGCTCCAAGTCACTCTGGATCATAAAAACAAGTCTCAAGACATATGTTTTACTTGATGATGGATGTGAGCGCACAATGCTCCTGCCTGCTGCTGCCCAAAAGCTTGGGCTTAAGGGAACCCCAGAGACTTTGAATTTGAGAACAATAAGGCAGGATCTTCAAACCCTGAAAGGTTCCATAGTCTCCTTTCACATATTTCCCTCTTTCAGCATTTGCAGCCGCATTGCTGTGAATGCAGTTTTTACTGCTGATCGCCTAGTTCTAGCAGAAATTTCCTACCCAGTTGAACGACTTCAGAAGCAGTTTCACCACCTATCTAGTATGCCTCTGCATTCCTTTACGAAGTCACAGCCTTTAATTTTCATTGGTAACGATAACCCTCATCTTATTACTGCCATTGAACCCTTCAGGTTGGGTCCACCAGGAGCACCTGCAGCAGTAAGAACCAGATTGGGCTGGACTCTTCAGGGACCAATAAAAGTAGCAGACAGTGACCTCCAACACCAATAGTGTCTGTTACAGCAGTTTCCCACCCTGATACTGAGTTGCTGAGAAATGTGGAGAAACTCTGGCAGAAATTCTTCTCTACGGGAATGAAAAGACAGTAACTCATTCCAAATTAGACAAAGAAGCTATTGAGCTGCTTGAGAAGAGGACAGTGTGGGTGTCTGTGGACAGGATTCTCCGCAATGCTACACCTCTGCTATGGAGGAAAACCATGCCTGTGCTTAAAGCCTCCCCTGAATTTGTGATGTCCAATATAGATGCCTCCTGAGATTCCTATGGAGGGACAAGGACTGACCACCAGATTTTTATGAATGGCAGGTACTCCCTTTTGGCACCACTTGTATCCCCTGCTGTGCCACTTATGCCCTTTGGCGTCACATCACTGACCACAGTCAAGACGGAGAGGATGTGTGGTTTTCGGTTGAGCGGTGCTTCTATGTGGACAACTGTTAACAAAGCCTACCATCATCAGAGGAAGCAAGAGCCTTAGTCGATAAGCTAAGAGCATTACTTATTTCAGCACGGTTCAACCTTCACCAATGGGCAAGTAATAGAGCAGAAGTGATCAGTCACCTACCAACTGAAGCTCGTTCTCCAACTACAGAACTCTGGCTTGTCCAGGAAAGGTCCGCTTTGAAAACACACTTGGACTCAGCTGGAACACACAGCTTCAAACGCAGGCCCCTTAACAATGGGTCTTTGACCATGAGGAGCATGTACAATGTTCTTGCTTCTCCTTGAACCCCAGTCGGCCTCGGCAGATGGCCGCTCACACTGAGCCTGGTCCTGCTGGAGGTTTCTTCCTGTTAAAAGGGAGTTTTTCCTATCCACTGTCGCTACAAGCATGCTTAGTGTGATGGATTGTATTTGAGTCAATGAGTCAATGCAATCAACTGGTTTTCCTTAGATAGAAAAGTTTGTATCAATTTGACTGTATGATCTGGTAGAACTGTAACTGTGCCTTGAGATGACGTGTTGTGAATTTGGCGCTATATAAATAAACTGAATTGAATTGAAAATTCAATTGAATTGAAATTGAATTGAATTTAATTGAATTGATATGATCCCTTGGGTTACATCCTGCCAGACACAGCCTGTGTCAAAGTGTGGGTACGTCATTTATGGGAGAAGCATCAGGGTTGGGATGACCCAACACTTTCCTCAGACTTACAGCAACTGTGGCCGCAATGGGAAGATGAGCTCCACCTACTGCCCCAAGTTACCTTACCCAGATGCGACACTCCTGCAGTTGGTGGTTCTACAGTCACTACCATACAAATGCACATTTTCTATGATGCCTCAGAACAAGTCTATTGGTCAGTTTCATACCTCAGGACTGAAGACAGCCAGGGTCACATCCATCTAAGCTTCCTCCTAGCTTGATCACGGGTAGCCCCCTGCCGACAAATGTCCATGCCTCGGTTGGAGCTATCTGCAGCCTTAACAGGAGCCCAGCTAGCTAAGCTTATACAAGCAGAACTTACCCTTAAGATAGACACCACCACCTTGTGGAACGATTCCACTACAGTGTTAAGGTGGATACTTTCAGATTCGTGCCACTACAAAGTATTTGTGGGCACCCTGGTGGCTGAGTTACCAGACCTAGCAGATCCACAGTCTTGGAGGAATGTAGATTCAGCCAACAATCCTGATTATGACTTGACCCGAGGGAAAACGTTACAAGCTCTTTCCAAGCCAAACAGATGGAGTCAAGGCCCCCCTTTTCTGCTTCAGACAAAAGACAACTGGCCTTCTAATCCTGCAAACATCCCTGAAGGGGAACCCGTGGAATTACGGAAGTCGGTCTTTTGTGTTACAACTTCTGCCACTGCATCCTCAAGCACAAAATTTGAGAGCTATCGAGATTGGCAACTGCTTGAATCCACTGCAAAGAATCTACAAAGAAGAGTTGAGAAGGCAGGTCAGTGTGGCTGAGAAGAGGCGATAAAAATAATTTGGAGAATTTAATTGAACAATTGAAAGTCTGCACTACAACACAGAACATGCATAAGCAGCAGCTCAAGAAATGGTTTCACCGCCACCAAAAAAGCAAAAAACAAGAACTTAACAGACCATGAAACCAGATACATTTAAAAATGGAGGACCAATGTCAGGCAAGCCTTCTCCCGATAGAAGCAGCTGATGAAGGAGAAAGAGTGAAAAGGGACTCTGTAGTTTCAATGTTACTCCTTGACAAGTAAGTGAACTGTACTGGCTAAATTAGCGTAAAGCTAACTTTTTTCATTTGGTTTAACTAGACTGTGTTGCATGTTACCATAGAAAGCATTACAGTAGATCCTTGTTGGTGCCAAATTGTGGGTTTATGCGGGTTTAGTTGTCATGATCTTGGCACCATAGGCTGGGTTTTACTCCTTCTCCTCTCATCTGCTTTGCTCCGCCCTGCGCTCATTATATCTTATCAAATCCACCTGTTCCTCTGCTATTTAAGTCACCGGATCCCAGCCAATGGTGCCAGATTATCTGAGCTTCTAGAGAGTCTAATTCTAGCGTTTCTGTATGTGTTTGTTCTGCCTGATCTTGACCTGTTTCTGCCCCTGGACTTGTAAGTTTAGGCCGCCCCTGTTCTGCTCTGTTTTAGACTTTTCTGTGTTTCCTTACTGTTACCTGGATTTCACCTGTTGTCATCCTTGGACCTGTTTTCTAACCACAGTTTGGAATATCCTTCTGGATCCCTCGGTTCCTCTGTGTGTACAGGCTCCTCTTCTCTGCTGGATCTCTGGTATTGGCATAGTTTCAAGCTGTTGGGTTCTGCTCCAGCTGATGAGGAGCCGCACACATTTTTTCAAGTAATCACTGTCTGTCTCATCTGAATAGTGGGTCCAACATTCTGATCCTTCTGACATTAGTAGCTTTCAAAGCCGCCGTGAATGTTGGCTTTTTGTCACAGTAAATACCAGCTTGTAGAAAATTCACTTCAGATGACATGGTTACAGCTGCGTTGTTGTTGTTTTTTTTTTAAGTGTCATGAAAAGAAAGAAATGAACGGATATGATCTGCCTGTCACGTCATACTGTGGTAAGAAAAACATTAAGTTTATTTTTGTATAATAAAGCAGCTTGAACAAGAGAAGAAAAGTGTGTTGGATTACATGGTTACTTTAAGAACATTTGACAGCGTTGAATGTGTCAAACTTGGATGCTTCTGAACAGAGAGCCACGGGCATCTTTATTGGAAGGATTGCATTAATATTTCCATTTAAAATAAGGTTCTATGTAATAATCCTCTGAGTATATCCACAGTTTTCCATCATATTATTGTATAATATTGAAACACTGCTTGTTTCACTTCAGAGACAGAGGCTGATCTCACAAACTGTCACTTACACATAGCACACGTTTTTGTTTTTTGCAACAGTTGATCACAGCTCTTAGTTTCAGTGTTTAACAGATAAGGTTTCATGCAGTTCTTTTAACCACACATGCACTCACAGAACCACATACTGTATCAAAGATACAAAAGCCTGTCGCCTATTTACCCCAAGCTCTGTTTCCTCCTATGGTTCATGGGTGTTTTGCTTTGTAGTCAAAAAGCAGAAATACCTTTTTTTCTCCTTTTGTGTGCTTTTGTGAGGTGTTGAGCTCCTCTACACCTCAGACTACACTTCCAGGCTGAAGGAGGAACTATAGTTGGTGTCATCTGGCAAATGAACTCAAGCCTGAATAAAAAATTTCACTAACTCTACCTTTAATATATCAATGACTGTTCTGAAATCTAGACTTTAGACAACTTATTCTGGGCTTCACCTGTGATGATTGCAGCCCCGGTAGCTGATCTAATTACTCACTTCATTCACCTGCAGTTCCCTCCCCCTCATTATTCTTAGTTTGTTGGTGTTACGTATTCATGTTTGTTTGTTTTTGATTTTTTTTTATTAAGTCCCCACTTCATTTCCTGACTCTTGGGGAGGTTGTGTGTCAAAAGGATGTTAGTGTTTAATCAATGAACTGATAATCTAACAGTGTTAGATTATCAGTTCATATATGATAAGAAAAAACATACTTATGTATAATATTTTAGATTCTCCCCCCACCCCTTTTTGGACAGACTGTACCAAAACAAAACTTTGGCCCTGCTCTGGGAGACAAATAAATTAACATTGAACCATTGAGTGCATCAATACTCACATAGTGATGACTTTCATTGGTTGAATCTAGATTTTTTTGAAAGAAAAAGAAAGAAAGAAATACTAATTTTTTTCATGATCACACTCTTTGCACCTTTTGCTTTTTCTCATCTACCAGTAGTTGCTACAAAACAGACTAGTTTCCTTCCAATTTAAGTCCGTTCTTACACTGCACCTTTGAAAAATGTTCTTCCTCAAGTGAAGAAAATCTTTCATAAGCTTTAAATGTCAGAAACAGAAATGAGCTAAAAAGAATATGATTGCAGCTCTTTGGGAAATGATCATAGAAGATGAGCAATTTACTGAAACACATTGAAATACTCAAACTAACAAAAGAAGCAATATGATGTAGTTCATCCTTTTAAATATCGATTTTCTTGAAAGTTATAACATATTTGTATGCATGTCTTCATTTTTTAAAGCGCTTTTTATCTTTTTAAAAATCATAAAACTTTTATTTTATATGATTGAAGTTTCCTAAAGATTAAGTTTCTTTTGATAGATCAAGTACCTGTTGTTTGGCGTTCCTCAGTAACTCTATCTTTTCTGCATTTAATAAAAACAGCAGCCAGAACAACCAGCAGAAGCAGAACCCCAATCCCTGCTCCGAGGAAGATGATGATGATGGTGTTATTGGTAAGAACTGCTGTTAAGACAAAAAAATTAAATATGTAAGGAACATTATTTAAATGAAATGTAATTTATACTAAAGTTAAAGAGATATTACATTGTTCAATGTAAATACAAAGTGGAGATGAAATCACAATTTTTAATCAACCTTAATAAGATGACATCATACCTTGCAGCTGGTAGTAAGCTTCTATCTTCACTGTGTTTCCATCAACAAACTGGCAGGTGTATCTTCTGCTGCTGCTGCTCTGCAGCTTCACAGTGAGATAAGAATAACAGCCAGTCTGTCTAAACTGGTACCCAACACCTTCACCAGTCAGACCAGTTCCTGTCTCATCCACCCAGAGGAAGCTGTTCTCTGGACAAGAACCCAATGAGATATATCTGACCAGTGAACAGATTAATGTGATTTTATTCCCTCTTGGATCAGCTTCTACTGGAGAGACTGAAATGAGAAAACCAACAAAGGCCATTTTTATTTCCAGGTTAGGAAGGACTGATATCAGCAGGAACACAGAGTCAGTTCAGATCACTCACTGCTCATCAGATTTAGATACACATCTGGATCAGAGCTGCCTCCATCCTGAATCTGACATCTGTAACCTCCAGCATCCTCAGCAGTGATGCTGTTGATGATCAGAGAGCAGTTATTGTCCACACTCAGCCTGGCAGCTTTAGATGAACTCTGAAGAACGATTCCTCTCTGAACTTCCTGCTGAGGATTCATGTCTTCATCTCTCATATAAAGCCAGTTAACAGTGGAGCATGAGGAAGAGGATGATGAAGGTCTTTTACAGGGTAAAAGAGCATCATCTCCAGCTCTGTGGTAGATATGGACTCCTTCTCTTTTGATACCTGCAGAAAAAGAGATTACATTACATTTAGCTGTTAATAACATCAGCAACTGTAATTTTTTTTTACAGTATTTACGTAATCATAGCAACAAGCACTCACTCACTGAAACATCAAATTGTGTATATGGTAGTGTGACCAGACGTCATCTTTTTCCCGGACGGAGCGACCGAACCCTACCCGCTGATGGTAGCCTGGACACTGGCAGCCCAGTGGAGCATGGCGCTGCCCCCACCCCCCTCCCCCAAGTGTTATCCTTCTCAGAAACCCAAATCTGCTCAACATAGATATGCTAGCATTGCTATCAATAGCTTAGCAACAGAATCATACTTCCAGCTTGCAGTTGTGATGGCCTTATGGTCGGAACAGCCCCTTGTTTCAGTAAAAGAAGTTTAGCAAATCCTGCTTTGAACTGTCCAAGGTTTTGAAAACTATCCTCGGTAAAATGCCTTGAGCAAATTAACAGCTGAGCATCAAACTTTGCAGGGATCTTCTGATAGACACCAATAATCCATGCCTGTGAAGTCTTCGGATCCTTGGGAAGACTGAACATTTTTCCCTTCCTCTGTGCAGTCTGGAACACTGCATTTACGCCCGTGGTTCTGGCTCATTTTCAATAGAGAAACTGAACTATTGTTATTCATCTATGACAATGGAAACTCGGTTTTGCATTCTATGACCCCTTTAAATCAAACATATTATGTGACGGAAACACACATGATGTCATAGAATTGTGGCGTCATTATGTTACTCACAGGGGACTTTGACCAAGAGTCAATATGTGATGAGTTGGGAGTGAGAATATGTTGACTAAAACAGGGGAGGGTGCAAACATTTGCCTGTGTCACATACAGCACACGCGAAGCAATACTTAATTTTTGTTAATTTCTGCGAAACGAGTTGTTCCTGAACATCATGTCACACAAAGGATTGTGGGATTCCTCATAGCTTCTTAGCAGCAGAAAGGAACGTCCTGAGGTCTCTGCTAAAGGAACTATGATAGAAAGCTTACAGTCTCCTAGACCCAAAACTCTGGTCTATTTAAAGCGGATAAGATGTGGTAGGTGTGAAAAAGTAGACTTAAAACAAAGATTTAAAACTTTGCTTGTGTGGTATAAAAATAAAATGTTGTACTTTTTGTTTTAGATAGAAAAATGGTTTTAAAATATGTAGAGGTCTGTCCAGAAAGCAAAACAATACTTCAACAGACAGGAAATTATAGCATAAAAAAAATTACAGCATTAAATTTTTTATTTTTTTTTTTACTTTTTGCATTTTACTTGATCTGCTCAGTAAATAAAAACCATCCTACCTTTAAGCACAGCTGGGTAGTGAGCTTCTATAACTATCCTATAACGCCGTAAAAGTACTTAATACTCACATCTGGCCCACTTGAGTCCCATTTGTCCCACCTCACCCCTCGTCAAACGCTCTGATAATGCCGTAAAAGTACTTTTTTTCTAAATTTTACAAACTTACCTGGTTCACAGCGACCCAACAGCAACATTGAATGGACATCTGGCCAGATTGAAGCACTGGGACAGCCATCAGCATGTTAAAGCGCATATTTTTAAACTTTTAACAATTTTTTGAATTTTTTTCCAAGTTTTACCACCTTAACAAGGGGCAAGGCCACTCAGTGCAGCCCTTCACTCCAGGGACAGGTGTCAACATCAGGGGACAAGACCCGGTTCAACACCTCCAGAACCAGGGAGGCCCATGAAGCGGGCCCTGGACCTCCCTGGTTCTCCACAGGCCTCCAGAACCATGGGGCCCGGTTCAGAACCAGTGCACACCCCAGGGACAGGTGTCGACACCAGGGGACATTAATCGGCAGGGCCTGGGTCCAGAACCAGGCTCCAGAACCAGGGACCGGGCCCATGGAGATCCTCTCCCTAGAGACAGAGCACCGCGGGCCCGCCACAGGCTGAGCCCACAGTCTGACCTCCACACAACCACCTGCAGGGCCAATGGACTGGGACCAGGCTCCAGAACCAGGGACCGGGCCCATGGAGATCCTCTCCCCAGAGACAGAGCACCCCGGGCCCCCACAGGCCCATGGACCGGGACCAGGCTCCAGAACCAGGGACCGAGCCCATGGAGATCCTCTCCCCAGAGATGGAGCACTGCGGGCCTGCCACAAGCTGAGCGCACCGTCTGACCTCCACACAACCACCTGCAGGGCCCATGGACCGGGCCCATGGTCCAGAACCAGGGACCGGGCCCATGGAGATCCATTCGGGGGACAAAGCTGAGCATTAAACGGACAAAAAGCCGCACAGCACTTGACCTTTGACCCCTAGAGAACGCCGCACAGGGCCCGTGGAAAATATACAATATTAATAGGACAGAACTCGACATCACAGGGGACTTTAATCGGCATTGCCTGGGTCCAGAACCAGGGCCTGGGCCCAGGGACCGGGCCCATGGTCCAGAACCAGGCTCCAGAACCAGGGACCTGGCCCATGGAGATCCTCTCCCCCAGAGACGGAGCACCGCGGGCCCGCAACAGGCTGAGCGCACAGTCTGACCTCCACACATCCACCTGCAGGGCCCCTGGACCAGGCCCATGGTCCAGAACCAGGGACCGGGCCCATGAAGATCCATTCGGGGGACAAAGCTGAGCATTAAACGGACAGAAAGCCGCACAGCACTTGACCTTTGAACCCTAGAGAACGTCACAGAGGGCATGGCCTGGGTCCAGAACCAGGGTCCAGAACCAGGGACCGGGCCCATGGACCGGGACCAGGCTCCAGACCCAGGGGCCGGGCCCATGGAGATCCTCTCCCAAGAGGTGGAGCACTGCGGGCCCGCCTGCCACGGGCTGAGCGCACCGTCTGACCTCCACACAACCACCTGCAGGGCCATGCTCATTCGGGGGACAGAGCTGAGCATTATACGGACAGAAAGCCGCACAGCACTTGACCTTTAACCCCTAGAGAACTTTGTAAAACCACACCCCGTGGTGAAACCCACACATGCGTTTTCCCAATCCTGTGAGTTAACCCGCTTTCAACTTCAACTTTTAAATAGGAAAGATTTAAAATTCAGCATTAAACTGCATTCACACAAGGGATCCACACACTGTGCCTCCAGAACCAGCGGAGCAAGTGGAGCTCCTCTCCCCAGAGATGGAGCACTCTGGGCCCGCATCAACCTCCGTGGAGCAGCCCCTGGTTCTCCAGAACCAACATCATGTCACACACACCACCCGTTTTGCCCACCTCAGCCCACACTGGCACTCAAAAGCTCGAAAAACCCCAACAATGATCCTGTTTGTCCAACTTGGGACCCATTTGTCCAACCTCACCCCTCGCCAAACGCTCCGAAATCACCGTAAAAGTACTTAATACTCAAATCTGTCCCACTTGGGTCCCATTTGTCCCACCTCACCCCTCGCCAAACGCTCCGATAATGGCGTGAAAGTACTTAATACACACATCTGGCCCTATTTGGTCCCCTTTGTCCCACCTCACCCCACCACCGGCACTCAAACAGTTAAAAAACAAAATCCACCCAAAATTCCCACTTCGTACCGACTTCTGGCACGCCAGAAACCAAAGGCAAGACTGCCACCCGGTGGATCTGCTCTGTATTGCACATGCACCCAAAGGGCCCACTTGGGACCCTCCTGACACTGTTAAAAGAGTACCGGGGTGGCCTAGTTGCTCTTCCTGCCATGGGGGACCCAAACGGGCCAGGAGTCTGGACGACAAATAGGACACTCCGGTCACTTTTTCTCTGGCTTTTAACCCTAACCCTAACCTAACCTTACACTTAGCCAGTCCCTACCCTTGACACTTGCCCTAAACCTAATTTAAGCCCTTACTATCAACTTACCAGACCAATTAGCTACTAACCCTAATATTAGTGGAATCCATGCCTAACCCTAAAACCTGACCCTTGCCTTAAAACTACACTTAGCCAGTCCCTAGCCTTGACACTTGCCCTAACCCTAATTTAAGCCCTTACTATCACCTTACCAGACTAATTAGCTACTGACCCTAATGTTAGTGAAATCCATGCCTAACCCTAAAACCTGACCCTTGCTTTAAAATTACACTTAGCCGGTCCCTAGCCTTGACACTTGCCTTACTCTGATAGCTAACCCTAGTTCTTGAAGTTTTACAAACTGGTTTGACTATGGATCTGAGAGATACCAACAAACGTGCGTGGGCCCGTGCATTGCCTTTGATCCCCTAGCCAACTGCTCGGGCCGTCGGGCTGAGTGGGGGGGGGTCATCGAGAGAGTGTCTAACGCCTAACCCTAACCCTAGCGTTATTTTGGCCCTTAAGGCATGCCGTAGTTAGGACAGCGATGACGTCATCGCGTTGCCGTGACGAACGTTGCTGCTGCCTGTTGGAAAGTTCGGCAGTTGAGCCACTGTGCTAACACAGGGAAAGGACTTGGAAATATGTGTGTTCTTCAAATAAGTGTGCGTCACTGATGAGTAAGTTTAATATTTGAGTCTTTGTTGCAGTTAAATTTGTTATTTTTTTTGTTCTTAGTTACCTGTTGATAAGTCTTGGTTATCTGCTATGTGTGTGTATTGTGCCGAACCTACGCATCCACTAGATGGCGCCAAGCCATGATTGTTAGTTAACTTTTGTCGTTTGCTGATTAACAGTACATTAGAGAATGAACTTTTTAGAATTTAATTATTTCCTCCTTAGGTTATCTATGGTTTGATGTGTAATGATAGGGTAATTTGAATTATCAGTCTACCCTGAAAAGTGCACTTGGATGAACCCTCCCCCCTTGACTTTTGACTATTTTCCCCCGACTTTTACTACTGACATTGATTGAACTAAGAGCAACTGCTCTCAGGAAGGAACAAAGGAAAATCATACTCTCTAAGATACACTTTCTTTCTTAGTTAAAGGGCCCACAGGTTATGTTATTATTATTGTGTATTGTATTATATGTTGCAGTGTTCCTTTTGGCAACTAAAATCTACAATAACTACAACCACCTGTGTGTTTGGTCTCTCTCAGCTCCTACGAACCTAGTCTGTGACGTGTACATACCTTGAAGTGGGTTACATATGCTTAAAGCAATCCTGGTTTGAATCCGGGACACGGCAAAGCTAGTAAAAAAAAAAACATGCCGAAACCTCCAGGGGAGTGGCGGCCTTTGATTATGTCCTAAAATAAATAAAGGCACTTCGGAAAAATAATCCAACATTGTTTTTATACAATATAAAGAAAAAAACAGAAGAACAATCGATTCCAGACACAACATCTCCACTCCTTCTATAAGCTGCTGAACAGCAGATGTTTCTCTGCTGCAGTGTCACCAATTCCTCAGCAAGAAAAGTCCCTATTGGCTGTCCTAAAAGGCGTTACAGCATCTTCTATGTAGCATAATTCATGTCTTCCAGGAGATTTTAAATCCCTGCATTTTTTTATTTTGTTTTGTATTGATATTTGTTGCCTGTCTGTCAAAGCAGTGCAGAGAGATAGGATAATTTCTGTAGAAATTAATTTAATTCCACAGTCCATACCAATTTGAGGCATAAATGCAACATTAGGTGCTTTCACTCCAGCAGCAGTGGACACTGGAGAAGCCCCAGTCAATCAGGAGGACAGTGTTCAATTCAATAGTTTCTAACACCCAGAGAAAATAAAGTGATCCATGATTTAATCAGAATCAGAATCAGGTTTATTGCCATTGTTAGTGAAGGAGTTCACAAATGAGGGATTTTTTATGGTACAATCGTGCAACATGAAACATATGATATGGAATAGGTAAATAAAATTATAAAAATATCTAAAACACTGTGGGTATAAGGCGTGCAATAAAATAGACTAATATATACACTTAGGATAAAAATATGGATAAAAATATAAAAAGTAAAATAGTATCTTACAAGGTAGTGCAAATAGAGCAGTATAAATGGCATGGGCAGGTTATAGAGTCTGACATATAGTTAGATGTTCATGAGTCTTATGGCAGAGGGGAAGAAGCTGTTTTTATGGTGGGAGGTTCTGGTCCGTATGGACCGTATCCTCCTCACTGAGGGGAGAGGTTCAAACAGTCTGTGTCCAGGGTGAGAAGGGTCGGCTGTGATGCGACCTGCATGCCTCCTGGTCCTGGAGAGATGGCAGCTTACAGCCGATCACCTTCTCAGCACAATGTGCTGCAGTTGGTATTTGTCCCTGGTGGTGGCGCCAGCGTACCACACGGTGATGGAGAAGGTGAGGATGGACTCAATGATGGAGGTCGAGAGATGTTCTGCTGTTGAAGAACATTAAACAGACGATTAAACAAGTTTCAGTCTAGCTTGTTGTCATTTCCTCTGCCTGAGCAAAGAGGAAGTGTGATGTGTTCTAATGAGCTGCAGTCAGTCCACTAACACCCAGCAGCTCTGAGACTCTGCAGACAGAGCAGTTAAACCGAGTCAGAACAGAATCCAACCAGGTCAAAGTGGACCCCTTACAGGAGAGGAGTCAGACTCAGACCCACAGATCAAATGTGATCAATGAGATCAATCCAAATGTCTACTAGAGCTGACCCACTGGTAGACAGAACATTCACTGCTTATACTACAACTCCCAGAATGCTCTGCTGGTGAGTTGAGCTGATGCTACAACCAATCACATCAATAGAAGAAGAGATGCCAGCTATCTGGGTTGGACCAGAGAGCATCAGTGTAGATCAGAGAGCAGCAAACTGAGCTTTAATGATTGTTTCCTTTATGCTCTGTTCTTCCTGATCAAAGGAAAAACGGATTGGTTGGATTTTATAGGAGGAAGTTATTTTAAAAGCTGCATGAGACTTTTATGTTGTTTAACAAATGAAGACAGTTTTCACGAGAAATGAGATCATTCAATGTGACTCTCATCGATCATAGGGAAATTTCTAATCTTCATGGGAAACAGATCTGAATTTAATTGTGATGTGAGATTAATCTGCCTCTGATTGGCTCTCCAGTATCTATATGATGTGATTGAGATAATGACACATTAATCAGTTTCTGTCTGACTGCCTCCAGATTTTAGTCTGAGAACAAATTTAAAGATTCTACATTGATTAAAAATAATCTGCAACAAGATTAAAAATGTAGCTTATTTGTCAGGAGATACAAAAATAAAAGGAAAATCACACTTTTACAGATGTAAAATCAAAATAAAATGTTTTTAAGTATAAACCATGTTGATGAAGGTCAGCTTGGTCAGATTGTGGCAGCAGTAGAACGTTCTCCGTCATTTTCATAATCTACTGCATCCTCATCAACAGCATAATGAACCTGTGAGATAAAACCAAACATTAACCTTTATAATACAGCTATAGAAACAAAATGAACATTTAGAGAGACATTTCAAAGCAACATAAATGCTATGACAGAAAATCCTTTCGAACTGCTGATTTATTCATTACTCTGAGAAAATAACAGTTTGACACTATTTAAAGTCAATAAATCTTCTTCATTGTTTATTAATATATTTGTTCTGTTGTTTGAAAATATGCAAACTGTACAGAAAATTCCAAACTGGGCTTTAAACCAGAACATTCTTCCTGCAGAAGCTTGTAAATCTGTTGTGTTCAAACAGGATCTCAGCAGAAAGAGGGACTGGCGGTCCAGTGGTTAGGGCATTGCGCTTGGTATCCAGAGCTTCTGAGGTCAAGCCCCACTCCCACAGACTGCCACTCTGGGTCCCTGAGCAAGATGCTTAACCCCACACTGCTCGCCAAGCGCCGCACAGTGGCAGCCCATTGCTCGCCAAGGGGATGGGTTAAATGCAGAGAGTTCATTTCATTGCTTTGTACTTGTGACAGTGTAATGACACTTACAGTTAGTTTAATTCTTTTCTAAAAGTTGAGTAATTTTTCTAAAAGTTTGTAATTTAGAATCTCTATGTAAAATATCTATGAAGGTATTTTTAATGATGGATTTTTTTTTCACTTACATTAATGTCTTTCTGATGCTTTTTGCTTCCTGGGAAGGAAAGGAAAAAAAAGATTAACATAAAAAAATCTGTAGCTTTGCTCCATTCTGTTCCAGTTTGCTCACCTCTGGTTCTGATGATATCAGCAGTGATTCCAACCATCAGGATCAGAGCTGTGATCCTCAGAGTCAACATGATGAAGCTCAGAGGAGACCAGTCTGGGGAACCTGTGGATGGTTCTGAATTCAGAGGAAAACAATTTAACATCATGGTGGATTTTCCATCAGAATCAACAGCATCTTCTCTCCAACAAGTTCAGAACTTAACAGTGTGAACTGAAGCTCAATGAATTTATTCCATGTACCGCCTTTTATCTATTAGATGTCTAAGATGACCAAATCATTTATAATTAACTGACTTATTATGGATATTAACGTCCATTGCAACCACTGCCTGTCTGCATCCATTCAGCTGAAAGCTCCGTTTTTAAAGATCAGGTCTGTTATTGAAATCAGGTTAAACTTTCTATGTTATCAAACATTTCAATCAGAGTCAGAAACACTTTAATGTTAAATTTAATGTCAGCTCATGCTGTTCTGTTTGGGTCCTTCTGAATGTCTGATTTGGATCAACATTTAGAACCAAGGAGAACCTGCACCACCGTCATGGTGAAGAAAAGCGGAGATCTACACAACAGTTGTTTGCTAAAGAGTCACTGTGGTTGTTATAATGAAAAATTAAAACAGGAAACCAGGAATTATATCTCTATAATCCAGAAAGAAAAAAAATATTGACAAAGAAGCTGATGTTTTTTCATTGTATGAATTTAAACCTCTTCGTGAAAAAATATGTCAGTAGAGACGGATGAGTAATGACATCATACCTTCCAGCTGGTAGTGAGCTTCTATCTTCACTGTGTTTCCATCAACAAACTGGCAGCTGTAGCTTCTGTTGCTGCTGCTCTGAAGCTTCACAGTGAGATAAGAATCACAGCCAGTCCGTCTAAACTGGTACCCAACACCTTCACCAGTCAGAACAGTTCCTGTCTCATCCACCCAGAGGAGGCTGTTCTGTGGACAAGAACCCAACCCACTCCACCTATCAAGAGAACACTGTAATGTGACATCACCATCCTTTGTTGGATCAGCAGCTGGTGAAGATGGAGAGACTGAAAGAAACAAGAAAATGTGTGAAAGTTAGAGACAAAACTTTATCTGAAATCATTTAAAAAACGCAATAAATCTTTAGATGTTGTCTCCATGCTTCTTGGTGATTGATGCACAAATGTTACAGATCTGAGCAGGTATTTATCTGCATGATGGAACAAAACAAGAAAACTTTCCAAATGAAAGTAAATGATGCAATGGTTTCCATCCATCCATCCATTTTCTTTACACGCTTGTCCCAAGTGGGGTCGCGAGGGGTGCTGGTGCCTATCTCCAGCAGTCAATGGGCGAGAGGCGGGGTACACACTGGACAGGTCGCCAGTCCATCGCAGGGCAACACAGAGACACACAGGACAAACAACCATTCATGCACACACTCACACCTAAGGACAATTTAGAGAAGCCAATCAACCTAACAGTCATGCTTTTTGACTGTGGGAGGAAGCAGGAGTACCCAGAGAGAACCCAGGCATGCTCAGGGAGAACATGCAAACTCCATGCAAAAAAAAGACCCCAGGCCAGGAATTGAACCCAGAACCTTCTTGCTGCAAGGCAACAGTGCTACCCACTGCTCCACTGAGCAGCCCTCCGCAATGATTTGATCAAAGCATTTAATCACACAATACAAGAGAAACTAATTGAATCTAAACAGCCCCACAGCAGCTGAGCACAACGTTTATTCTGATGAGGTCACTTCCTGATGTCAGGCTCCTCAAAGCTTGGCCCCGCCTTTAGCTCAAACAGGAAGCAGCCGAAACCCAACAAAGAAAACTCAACAAAAACACAGTTGGAGGCAGAAATAAGATTTAAAAACCACAATGAGTTTGGTTTGATCTTTGTTAGGTACAAAAACGATCATCCATGAAATAAATGAATCTTTTACTATCAGATCTTTGACTGTAAAGTCAAACTAAGTGTTTGGACTGATGTGTGGTTGAAGCATCACACAGAGCTGAATAAATGATTGGTTCACACTCTGACAGAACAACATTTGAACTTCTGACTGCATCAGATATTCATCAGAACTGTTGATGTCAGAAACATCTGTCCAACACAAGTATTTCACAATGTTAATGAGAAGGAAAGAGTCTGACAGCATCAGATCATTCAGGTCTACATACTCACTGGTCAGAACGTTCAGAAGCACAACGCCATCATTGGTGGATCCTGAACCAAATCGACAGGAGTACATTCCAGCATCTTCAGCAGTCATGTTGATGATGATCAGAGAGCAGTTATTGTCCACATTTAACCTGGCAGCTCGAGGTGAACTCTGAACTTTTCCATCCTTAACCTGCTGATGATCAGTGGACGAATCTCTGCTGTAAAACCAGTTAATAGTGGAGCAGTTTGTAGAACTGCTACAAGGTAGAACGGCATCATCTCCAGATCTATGATAGAGTTGAAGATATCCTCCTTCAGTTCCTGCAGCAGAGACAAAGACACATTCAAGTTTTACACGTTTTATCCTTCAAAAATTCAACCATGAAGCTGCTTTGTTGTAACCATTTGGAAAATCTATTGAAGACATTTCTTTGTCAACATTTATAAAATTTTAATCTCTGTTTCTGAGCATTCTAAGCAAATATCTCAGTAAACCTGAGTCAATTTCTCTCAGTTTAATCTAAAAGAAAACAGATCTTTACCTTCAACATGAAAAACAACGATCAGAATCAGCTCCAACATCTCCTGTCCTTCTATCAGCTGCTGAAAACTGAAAGACGTTTCTCTGCTGCAGATCTAACAGTAATGATCTTATTTCCTCTTTAAAGAGGAAGTGTGATGTATTCTAATGAGCTGCAGTCAGTCCACTAACACCCAGCAGCTCTGAGACTCTGCAGACAGAGCAGTTAAACCGAGTCAGAACAGAATCCAAGCAGGTCAAAGTGGACCCCTTACAGCAGAGGAGTCAGACTCAGGGCAGGTATACACTGTTCCCTACTAAAGCTGAAGCTACACGACTAAATCATAGGGTTTAAAGTTCACTGGATGGTCTGATGCTCTGATGCATTCTGACTGTTCACACTGTACGTCCAAAAATAACATTCTCAGCACCATAGAGAGATGGTGCCAAATGGACTCATCTACCCAGAGGTAAAGTCAGAGAAAAAACTTGTTTGCACATGCGCAGTGCACGAGGTAAACAACCCCTATTTAACATAGCTGCCATCTTGGGCGGCTCTCTCACGCCCCCCTCCCCTCCATGCATTAATTCATTAATTCACACTTAGGAAGTTGTTTGCTGAACTAAAATTTTCTGGAGGGTTGTTTAGTTGCAAATGACAGAGATATATTTATGATACAGGAAGCTGTTTGTCATATTAACAAATATATGAGTGAACATGTTCTATGCAGGAAAACGTTATGCTGTTTAGCAAATACAGAAATATGATGTGGCAATTTTTTTAAGGTGATTTTTTGGTTAAATTGAGCAGGTAAGCTGATGGAATAAGAAAATTAAAATTTAAAATAAGAAAAAAAAACAAATACAGACTCACTTTTTGTGCATAATATATAATTATCTTAATTTAAGGGTAAAAATGCTCATTTCATTGTCAGAACATCATATTTAGCTACTCAAATCAAGGGTAAACAAACAAATTTTGAGAAATTTTGATTGATTTTTAGATCTTTTTTGTAGTGTGTTTATATTTCATTAAATAAAACACTTTATCAGACAAGGGTGACATGTTATTTGTCTTTGACAGGACTCCACATCAGCCTCAACACATCTAGGACACTGAAAAGAGACACAATGCACAGAAAACACACCAAGATAAATTTAAATACACATTGATAAAAGAAAATAAAAACCTGATTCATTAAATCCTTCTGCTGTTGAATCAACCCATTGACTCAAAGGCAATCCCTCACTCTAAGCATGCTTGTAGCGACATCCATCCATCCATCCATCCATCCATCCATCCATCCATCCATCCATCCATCCATCCATCCATCCATCCATCCATCCATCCATCCATCCATCCATCCATCCATCCATCCATCCATCCATCCATCTACCTCCGCTTATCCAGGGTCGGGTCGCGGGGCAGCAGCTTAAGAAAGGAGGCCCAGACGTCCCTCTCCCCAGCCACTTCTTCTAGCCCCTCAGGAGGAACCCCAAGGCGTTCCCAGGCCAGCCGAGAAACATAGTCTCTCCAGCGTGTCCTGGGTCTTCCCCGGGGCCCATTTGAGGTGCCCGGAACACCTCACCAGGGAGGCGTCCAGGAGGCATCCTAACCAGAAGCCCGAGCCGCTTGTATCTGAGATCTCGTTCTTTCGGTCATGACCCAGAGTTCATGGCCATAGATGAGGGTAGGAACATAGATCGACCGGTACAGGTCCTGCTTCACGGCAGACGCTGCGCCAATCAGTCTGTTGATCTCCCGCTCCCTTCGTCCCTCATTCGTGAACAAGATGCCGAGATACTTAAACTCCTCTACTTGGGGCAGGACAGCCTCCCTGACCCGGAGAAGGCACTCTACCCTTTTCCGGCTCAAGACCATGGCCTCGGATTTGGAGGCACTGATTCCCATCCCGGCTGCTTTACACTCGGCTGCAAACTGATCCAGCGAGGGCTGCAGATCACGACCTGATGAAGCCATTAGGACCACATCATCTGCAAAAAGCAGAGACCCAATCCTAAGGCCACCAAAACGGATCCCCTCAACACCTTGGCTCTGCCTAGAAATTCTGTCCATGAGGGTAATGAACAGAATCGGTGACAAAGGGCAGCCCTGGCGGAGTCCATCTCTCACCGGAAGCGAGCCCGACTTACTGCCGGCAATGCGGACCAGACTCTGACACCGGTCATACAGGGACCTGACAGCCCGTATCAAAGGGCCCGGCACCCCGTACTCCCGGAGAACCCCCCACAGGGCCCCCCGAGGGACACAGTTGAACGCCTTCTCCAAGTCCACAAAGCACATATAGACTGGTTGGGCGAACTCCCATGCACCCTCTAGGACCCTGCTGAGGGTGTAGAGCTGGTCCAGCGTTCCACGACCAGGACGAAAACCACACTGCTCTTCCTGAATCCGAGGTTCGACTATCCGACAGACCCTCCTCTCCAGCACCTCCGAATAGACCTTGCCGGGGAGGCTTAAGAGTGTGACTCCCCTGTAATTGGAGCACACCCTCTGGTCCCCCTTTTTAAATAGGGGGACCACCACCCCATTCTGCCAATCCAGGAGGACTGCCCCCGATGTCCATGCAATGTTGCAGAGTCGCGTCAGCCAACACAACCCTACAACATCCAGGACCTTGAGCAACTCCGGCCGGATCTCATCCACCCCCGGGGCCCTGCCACCGAGGAGCTTTTTGACCACCTCGGCGACCTCGCCCACAGAGATTGGAGAGCCCAGCCCAGAGTCCCCAGGCCCAGCTTCCTCAATGGAAGGCATGTCGGTGGGATTGAGGAGGTCTTCGAAGTATTCCGCCCAGCGACCCACAACGTCCTGAGTCGAGGTCAGCAGCACACCATCCCCACTATAGACAGTGTTGGTGCTGCACCGCTTCCCCCTCCTGAGACGCCGGATGGCTGACCAGAATCGCTTCGGAGCCGTACGGAAATCTTTCTCCATGGCCTCTCCAAACTCTTCCCACACCCGAGTTTTTGACTCAGCAACCGTCCGAGCGGCATGCCGCTTCGCCCGCCGGTACCCATCAGCTGATACCAGAGTCCCACAGGCCAAAAAGGCCCGATAGGCCTCCTTCTTCAACCTGACAGCATCCCTCACTGGAGGTGTCCACCAACGGGTTTGAGGGTTGCCGACTCGACAGGCACCGACAACCTCGCGTCCCCAGCTCAGATAAGCCGCCTCGACAATGGAGGAATGGAACATGGTCCACTCGGTCTCAATGTCCCCCACCTCCCCCGGGATGTGTTCGAAGTTCTGCCGGAGATGAGAGTTAAAGCCCCGCCTAACAGGGGACTCCGCCAGATGTTCCCAGCAGACAATCACAACACGTTTGGGCCTGCCAGGTCTGACCGGCATCCTCCCCCACCATCGGAGCCAACTCACCACCAGGTAGTGGTAAATTGGAAAGCTCCGCACCTTTCTTCACCCGAGTGTCCAAGACATACGGCCGCAAGTCCGATGAAACAATGACAAAGTCGATGATTGAACTGCGGCCTAGGGTGTCCTGGTGCCCAGTGCACATATGGACACCCTTATGCTTGAACATGGTGTTCGTTATGGACAATCCATGACGAGCACAGAAGTCCAACAACAGAACACCACTCGAGTTCAGATCAGGGCGGCCATTCCTCCCAACCACGCCCCTCCAGGTCTCATTGTCATTGCCCACGTGAGCGTTGAAGTCTCCCAGCAGAACAATGGAGTCCCCAGGAGAGGCACCCTCCAGTACCCCCTCTAAGGACTCCAAGAAGGGTGGGTAATCTGAACTGTTGTTTGGCCCGTAAGCACAGACAACAGTCAGAAGCCGTCCCCCCACCCGTAGGCGGAGGGAGGCTACCCTCTTGTTCACCGGGGTGAACCCCAACGTACAGGCGCCAAGCGGCAGCGGAGAGGAAAAACTGCCTTTTAACAGGAAGAAACCTTCAGGCATAACAAGAAACCATCATCAACTGATTTACAGCAAGTTTTCCTTTGAAAAAAGAAATTCAAGAAGATCCAAATATGTTTAGAAAAATAATACCTTGTCTACTAAGCGTAATATGTCATAGTTTGCATAGTTTGCAAGTACCTGTTTGAAAACACAGTTGGCCCCCATCAGGATGAACAGAGCAAGCTGTAAGTCGAAGGGTACTGGAGAATATAATATTTATATTTTTAAACAGCGTTTGGATTGTTGCAAACAAACATTTTATGGATAACAGCAACAATATAACATATTGAATAGGTATTTTATAGGTAGGTATAGTTTCCTCCTGGGACCAGGAGAGACTTTCAACATGGTGTCTGAAATAATACGAAGATGAATAGATAAATAAAAATAGAATCATCTTTTTTTAAATCATGCATAAATATTTATAAAAAGGTTGAAACTGAATGAGGAAGAGGTTGGAACCTCAAATGAATGTTCTTATAATGGGCTTGAACAGAACTTACCCATTAAAACCAGATCTACGGTTCTGTTTTCATATAATTAATGGATCAAAATAGATGATGCATGAAATATTCATCATCAAATGTAAACAAGACCACTGATTAAAAACAAAAAGGAAAACAGGTTTAAAATAGAACTACCAGTTCAGATGGTGAAAGGTGACCTACAAACTTTCCAAAAAAGTTTAAAAAACAATCCGCTGGACTTTGTTTTAAAGTTTGAAAATATTTCGCTTCCAGTCCAGGAAACTTTTTCCAATTCAAAATGTCAGAAATAGCGTTGAGTTCCAGGCCTTATAGAGTGGACCAAAAACAAAGCCTTGTTTTTGTTTAAAAAACATGCAAATTGAATCGTACGAACAGGTCCACTCCTTTGATTGGGGGTCGTTTGGCTTCTTCTTTAGCCCGCAATGCCCCATAACTGTCTGTGTCTCTGAAATATGAGTCGTTAAAGGGAACTGTTGGCCTGGCGAGGTGTTCTGTTCTGGGGCTGAGATGATAGCAGGAAGGAATCAACTTAATTGCTGCATTGTTGGTTTTTGAAAGCTGAAATCTGAGTCCCCCCCCCCCTGTTTAAGATTGTTTTTTTTCTTTCTTAACATAGATGGCTTCCTTCACGCTGCTCTCAAACCACATGTCTTCTTTGTCCAAAATGTGAACATTCTGGTCCTAAAAAGAATGTCCTTCGTCCATAAGGTGTAGATGGAGAGCTGAGTCTTGAACAGAGGAGGCCGCTCTTCTGTGTTGGGCCATGCGTCTGTGGAGAGTTTGTTTGGTTTCTCCAATATAGAGATCAGAGCTTTACTCACTGCATTGAACTGCAGACACCACTCTGCTTATATTAGGTCTGGGGGTTTGTCCTTAGGATGCACTACTAAATGTACTGGGACTGTGTGTTTGGAGAAATACCTAAAACCTAAAACTACTCTCATCTCTCCAGCCGCAGTCAGAGAGTGGATCAAGAAAAAAAAATCATGAAAGAAAGAAAAACAAAAAACAAACCACTGGACTATATTTTCCAGGTTTGAAGATGTTTTGCTAGACAATCACACCAACAAACATTGGATTATCCAATGTCCTGGTATAAATACTGTAATAATATTCTATTGTAGACTGACTGCATTTTTTTTTTATATATAAGGCATAAATAGCTGAATATGAGGTGCTCAAAGTTCACCTTAAAAAAAAAAATAACTGAAAAACTCTGCTTGGGTATGGATGGATTCACTGCAAACAAGGTTAGTGTGACAGGTTTTCAAATTACCACAAGGTGGCAGCAAAGTAAATGGAAACTTGCTGTGCAAAAAAGGTTTAAAAATGTCCCTTGTTTTCTTTCAATAAGATTCAATTAATTCCGATAAAATTTTGTTCCTCTTGAGTCTGTGTTGGTCAAATTAATGTTTTTGGTTTTTTTTTTTTTTTTTTTTTTTTTTTTTTTTTTTTTTTTTTTTTTTTTTTTTTAAGGAAGCTGCAGTAGAAAAAATACAATCGGTTCTGACACATTCTTTCCAAGAAGGAGATGTTCCCAGAGTCTATTACTATCTTCGTCATAAAGCCATTTATATCTAAGATAATAATTAGGACTTTATTGATCTCACTACTGTTTGTTGAAAGATAAACTGAACCATTGCTCTGATCTGACAATAATAATAATAATAAACTATTACTGATCATCTTTATCAGATTTTATTTAAAAGCATCTTTCAGAGCATTCAAGGACTGTACAAGTAGGACAAATGCAGCAACAGCATTAAGAGTAAAAACAAAATATCCCAAAGTGCAAAGGTAACAGACAACAGATAATCATAGTGAGGAGACAAAGTTTAACAGATGAGTTTTGAATTTGGACTTCAACAAAGACACAAATCTCAATGTTTAATACGTTTCAAAGTGTGGGTGATGAGTGTGAGAAACTCTGCTGAGGCAGGGAGCAGGAACAACAAGGTTAGTAGAATACAAAGATCTATGTATGGAAGAGGAAGTAAAAATTAAGGGTAGACCTACATGTCACAGACTGCATGAAACTGACAACACCAAACCAAAACTCTGCATAATTGCACAATATTTATTTAACGCTCTGACCTTCTATATCAACGTGTTTTTTTGCACCATGTATTTTCTCCCACACTACGTTTGATCACTGCTGCACTTTAAGGAATGGGAATGTCATGAAAACTGTACAAAACTAAACTTTTGTTTTGTTTACACTCTGAGTTTACAAAATGACAATGAAAGTTGTCTAAGTCTAAGATCTAGTAATAGGGAGGGATGAGGCTTTAAAGGACCTTGAATCTAAGCAGAAGAATGTTGGGATCTGGAGCTGTACCACCTTCCTCCAGCAGAGTGCGCCGTGGGTCTCCTGGAGCTGGAGCCTTCCAGCACACCTGAGACGCATCTACTCATCAGGAGACCTCCCCTTTATAACCAGCTGCCAGACCTTGCTTCGACGCCGCAGTGTTGACCTTAGTTTGGTTAACAACCTGAGCCTCTGATACTGAAAGAATCTTAGTTGTCTCTAGTGAGAGATCAGATTCTAACTCTCCTCTGTTTTGCCTCACAGGAAACCTGTCTCTAGTCAAAGTAAAAAAAAAAGTCAAAAAAGCCTTTATTGTCATTATATTCTGCAAGCTCTGGATGAGCTTAACCTGCCAATCTGCCCTGGTGAGCCAAACCTGAAGATTCCTATGTGGATTCCCCTGCTGCTCTTAGTGAAGAGCTGGAAACTCTGATCAAGGTCTGCCATTCAAAGTCAGAAGCTAGACGCTGCAGCTGCTCTTGAACTCTGCTGAACCAACAGTCTCTGGACCCAACGGTTCCCTCTCTCTCAAAGAGAAGCCCGGACTCAGTCAAGGTAGAATCTGAATTATCAAGGACTCATAACTCATCTGCCTGCCCCACTAATCAAACTATCATCTCTGCAGACTTCAGTGAACCAGCCCGGACCAGTTCCAGAATCTGTACATTATCTTGTGTTGTTGAAACATTCAATAAACTCTGTTAAACTTTTACCCAGCCTCCGTTGTGTTCTGCATGTGGGCTAAGAACCTTAAACCCATCATGACAAAGAATTTTGAACTGCATAATGAGCCTGACAGGAAGCCAGTGGAGCCGCATAAGAACAGGATGAAGTGATGGAAAGAGGAGCGAGTTGCTGAATCCTGCACCACCTGAAGTATAAGAAAGGATCTTTGGAGAAGACCAAAATGGAGACAGCTGCAGTAATCAATGTGGGAGGTTACAAGTTTATGGAGAAGAGCGGATGTGGAAACAGGGAAGAGAGGGAGAAAGATGATTGCTATTGCTTAGATAGAAATAAAAAGAAACATTATTGATGTGACAGATGAAGGACAGAGTGCTATCAAGGATTATTCCCAGAATCCTGACCTGAGACAACGGGGAGATTATGGATTATAAATTAGAAGGATAAACTGTCAGATTTGTATAATATAGATTTGATTCCTACAAGGAGAACCTCTTTTATGGTCATTGTTCAGTTTAAGGAAGTTGGACTTTAAGCAGGACTTTATTTCTGTTGGGATCTGGAGGTCTGTCCACTTTCTCCACCAGAGGGCGTACGAGATCTCCTGGACCCGGAGCTGATTGCAACCACCTGTCGCTCATCTGCTCATCAGGAGATCTGTATTTAAGGAGGCAGAGAACGTCTCTCCAGTGCCAGAGTGTTTGCCAGTTACGGTTAGCAAGCCTGAGCCAACCTGCCTGTCTGAACCTCTGACTCCCTGAAAACCTGAACCTGATCTGTTTTCTCCTCTCTGCTTCCTAGATTGAACCTGCCTGAAACCAGAAACCCAAAAGAGTTTCTCAGTCAGTAATCTGCCTGTCTGAACCCTGGAGAATAATTCCTGTCAAAGACCTGCCTGTCCGCTCTCGGAAGAATCGGAAGGGAAACTCAAATCTGTGATCTGCAAACGCTCAAACCTAGCTCTGCCTCCGCCAAGCCCTCAGCCTCTGGACCCTCTAGGTTCCCCCCCTCTGCCGCTCAGCTCAAACTCCTGAACAGATACTGTCCTGCTCACTCACATCCTGCAAATTACCTGGACATCCACTAACTCCTCTGTCCCCTTCTGCGGTGAACCCACTAGTGACCAGTCCTGGATCTGAATAACCCCTGGATCTGTTTATTCTTTGAACAGAATCATTTCAATAAATCTTTGAACTTTTTTCCAGCCTTAGTGTGTTCTGCATGTGGGTTAGGAACCTTAAGCCAAACATGACAATTTCTTTTAAGAAGGAGTTGGTAGTGAAGACTTCCCACTGATCCAAGTCATAAATTAGGTAAAAAGACATTTGAAAAGATGACATAATTTACAACCAAACATGGCTAAAAAGTGAAAGGCAGTAATTTTCAGATCATTAAGACTATCACGGACCGACCATATTTAGCCTAAAAACCAACATCTAAATGATGTCTTGTGTTTTAGGGGGGTTGGCTTATAGTAAAGATAGAGCTGAGTGTCATAGCAGTGAAAATGACTTAGACAACTGTTATTGTCATTTTGTATACACAGAATGTTTACAAAATAAAAAGCGTACCCTTTAAAGGGGTCATAGAATGCAAAATCCAGTTTCCATTGTCATAGATGAATAACGATAGTTCAGTGGGTGAAATGGACGTACAGAGAAGTTCAAACCCCATCAAAACCTCCTTTCTCTGCAAATAAACTTCCACCATAAAACGGGCGAATCCAAAAGAAGCACAGAGTTGACGTGAAATTGGTAATGTTGCTTTATTTGGTTCTAGCTCGTACTTTTGTCACGCCCTGAATTTGACAACAAGACCAGCCCTCTGGTTCCCTGCCCAAGAACATGAATAGAGGTAGATGGAAGACACCAGTTTAGCTGTTTAGCCTACAGTTGGGTTTACTGAGCCAGAACCACAGGCGTAAATGCAGTGTTCCAGGCTGCATGGAGGAAGGTGAACATTTTTCACAGTCTTCCCAAGGATTCAAAGACTTGACAGGCATGGATTATTTTCGTCTATCAGAAAATCCCTGAAAAGTAAAATGCTCAGCTGTTTATTTGCTCTAAGCATTTTACCGAAGACAGCTTTCAATCATGGACAGTTCAGAGGAGGATTTGCTAAACTTCTTTTACTGATACGAGGGGCTGTTCTGACCATAAGGCCATCACAACTGCAGGCTGGAAGGATGATTCTGTCGCTAAACTTGGGCTTGGTTGGGGGGAAGTGTCAACTGCTGGGCTGCTGACTGGACTGGACTGGGGGGCTGGGGGTAAGGCAGGCGGGGAGAAGCACGGGGCTGCATCCAGGCTACCGTCCCCTGCTGGTTCCCTACCCCCGTTCACCGGGGTTCCTGGACAGCCCCGGAGCTGACAGCTCGGTTCCAGTGCCCGGTGTTTTTCGACTACGTGCTGCACTGTAGTCGACCAAAATCCTGAACGATTATGAAATTCCCCCTGGACATTCTTTTAGGTATAAAAAGGCGGCCATGTCCGGGAAAAAGAGGACGTCTGGTCACCCTACCATATCAACAATTTGATGTTTCAGTGAATGAGTGGTTGTTGCTATGATGCATCTTTGCTCAGCAGCTTCACTTGTTGTAAACCAACCAATCAGCGCACAGCTCATCCAAATATTCATTATCATACCATAAAAGGATGAAAACCTGTTGTTTCATTCTGAGGCTTTTAACCAGGCTGCATTACGGCTCATAGAACAGCTAATATGCCATTTTCAGCCTAAACAATGTTACACACCCTATTCAGAGACCTTAAGGACCAGCACCAAATACCCTATAGAACTATTCTATTACCACTTTAAGATTGGCTGAGCCTGAAGGGAGCGGCTTTCTACAGCTCCAGACAAATACACAAAATACACAGATTAGAACGCTACATATTAGGCATCGATCTTGCAGTGAAAATGAAACCTAAATATCTTGAGGATATTGCCAAGACATTATATGTTAAAGAGTAGGGGTCCTTGGTTGGAGCCTTGGGGTACACCAGTTGTTATTGGAGAGGGATTTGAACGATAAGACATCATCTGAATGAACTAACTGAAGCCAAAATGGTAAGAATGAAACAAGGTAAAGGGAGTATGAGTGATGCCAGTTGAATTAAGACTAGAGTTTCCTTACATCAAAAGATCATTGGTTGTCTTTAGGAGGGCGATGGCTGTGCTAAGAAGGGGGCAGAAACCAGACTGGAAATGATCATAGAGATTGTTGGGATTTTAATGGAATTGAAGGTTTTTACAATATAGTTAATATGAAAGGTAACTAAGAAATAGGGCTTAGATTATTGCAGTTATTGTGATTATATCCAGATTTCTTAAGAATTGAAATGATAATGGCAGTTTTAAAAAGTTTAGCATTTTAATCACTAAATGAAAAATAACTGAGTGTTTTAATGCATCACTCACTATATTTCTGTTTAATCTCTTTGGTTCAGTAAAATCCACATATTTTACTGTATATATTAGAGGTATCAAAAAACAATCATATAAGTCAGTAACTGTACATTTCTGCTAAAAAAAATCCTCATGTTCGCTTACAAAAACAGAAAAATGAGCAACAGGAGCTATAAATGAATACTGTGGTATCGGTGGAACATTGATCGAAGTTTCTACTTGCTGTTAACACGTTTAATGAAGGCAGAGGCTTGATGAGACGTTTCATTTCCCCATTTGGTTTACTTGAGTTTAGTGGCGTTGCTGTAGAGGCTGTTAGGATCGATGTTTTCTTCTCTTTTCCCTTTAATGTTGACAACAGAATAAGTCACAGTGTCTTCATCTTGTGTGACCTGCAGCACATGAACGGCAGACTGTTTCAGTTCCAGTTAAAGGTTTTACTCTGGCATGTGGTCATTTTAGAGTTTTCTAACCACAAAATATGCAAAAAACTTAGTCTGGTACACATTCAAATTATTTTATTAGTTTAAGATGTTCAAATAAAATAATGCTCCTCTTCAAAAATAGGAAACAACAGAATTTAAAATAAAATTTAAAATAAAAAGATCAAAGAACTGAGCCTTTAACCTGCAGCTTAGATGAAGTTAGTGTCATTCTTTCTTATCACAGAGTTAATAGTCAAGCTAATTTAAAATGGGATTGTTATAAATCTTCAATACTTGTTGGGTCTCTTACCTTTTTTCTCTGAGGAGTTCTGGGATTGAAACTCTTAACAGTGGCGTGGGTCGGGTTGGACTGCTCTTTATCCTGAAAACAAAGTGACAGAAAACCTTTATCCACTGTTACTTTATGGAACATAGATATATAGACCCAGATCAGCCGTCACATGACTTTTCATGTATATTTTAAGGCCCATTTTAATGTGTTGTGTTGGTTTGCCAACAATGGACCAATCTCAGGATATAAAAAGAGACAAAGACATCAGAGACACAATTTTTGGTCAGAAATTGTTTACAGAACATGGAATACTTTCCATTAGTTTCCTCTTTATACATTTAATTCTAATAAAGTAGTTAGAAGAACCGGCTAGACCTGTTAACACTGAGCTCAGTTGATGCTGCATTTGGTCAATGTGTTCATATGGCTATTTCTTTGGGGGATAAATCAAAGGTCAACGCCAATAAATCACCACCTTTGATAACAACTATCCCTCCTTCTTGATTGGCTGCAATGACACCTTTTTTCTGCATTCTGTGCAGAGAAAGTATCCTTTTGGGACGGTAGACTAAAGTGGCGTTGAACTGGCGTCTGCATCTCTGGAGGTTATTGAATCTAAATCCCCAGCATAGAACTCACCAACCTCCAACCACTGCACTCATCTGCAGCTCTGGGGCAGTCATCATCATAATCAGCTCTTGTTAACAAAAGATTTCTTACTAAAACAAAAAACAACTTAACTCTAGATTCCCTTTTCATTTAATAAAAGTTGGACTTTATGTCCCTGACAGAGTCGTGGATTCATGGTGATAACTTAACTCTGAACATTGGCTTCTTCAGCTCCCTTAGACTTTATTCTGGCAGATTATTATGATTTAGAACAGTTCACACTATTTTTCAAAGATTATTATCATCCAAGTTATACATGGTTTAAATGACCTATTATCAAATGTTTACCCTCATAATGAACCATGTCTAAAAATTACAAAAAGTTAAAAAGTGGCCTTGTTACCTGTTACCAAGTTTGAGTTTCTCCTTCCATCCAGGAACCTTTTTCAATTCAAAATGTCAGAAATAGTGTCGAGTTCCAGGCTTTATAGAGGGGATCTAAAACAAACTTAGAAAACCTGCAAATCTAAACGGACAAACGGGTCCACCTCTTAGTTTATGGGGGGTCATTTGGGTTCTTTTAACCTGTAATACCTGTCTATGTCTCTGAAAGGGGTTGTTAGAGGGAATTGTTGGCCTGGCTGAACAGGCGAGGTCTTTTTCTTTCTTCTGTCCCTACCTGTAAGGGGGTGGGGGTTGCAATGATAGTAGGAAGGAGGAACAAGACTCTGCATATATCTAAATATCATCCTTTTCATAGCAAGTTAGCTTTTTCAGGTTTCCATCAGCTGTCTGTACTTCTTTTGTTTAACTGTGCTCTGACAACCTTCACAGCCTTTCTGCACGGTTTGAGTTAGTGAGAGAAACTTTTTTCTAACCAGAACAGGGCAGAACATTGAGGCACACTTGAATACTTTTTCCCATCTAAGATGGCGGCACACATAGAGCAGCAGCTCATGGATCTCTACTCTCAGTGTCATGTCTGTTAATAGCCTTTTCTGCCATTTCCTAATTTGAATATATTGCTTTTTTTAAATAAACTCATGACTTGGGCAGTTATTTATAATAATTTGACACTTGTTGCACTCAGGAGAGAACTGTGCTTCTGGTTCATTGTTTTCAATCCACACTGTTTGCGATTTTTCAGCCTGTTTTTAGGAAAGATCAAAGACTCGACCACAAGCCTTGGATTCATTCAATTACACTGCAGAACATGAAATCTAAGTAAATCCATTTTTCTTAAAATGTTTGTTTTTTCATGAATTGAGAAGGTAAGTGAGACACTTTGCCAATGGAAAGAGTCAATTTACATTTAAAATAAGATAGAATAACTGGGCTCTCTAATTTCAAGTGCATATTATCTAATTATATTATTTTAAGGGTAAGATACTTATTCCATTGGTAGATGATCTTATTTACCTACTCCAATTAAAGGTAAATACACTTATTTTATAGATGTTTTACGCATAATTACATAGCTTTTGCAGTGTGAATCCATGCAAATAATCCTTTATTACCGTAAATCCTCTAATATAGGCCGGGGCCTTTATTTCACTCGGGTACATCTTGGTCCAGGCCATTATTGGAAGGAGGCCAGAATTAGAGGCAGGCCTCTATTTCTATTTGATCAAAACAGATTACCAGGGGAATGAAAAAAACAAGATTTTGTGTCTCTTTGAACCTATAAAATACTAGGTTCATTTATTGAAAAAGTACAGTTAACATAACGGTATACAGAACATTATTCAGACATCTTCCAGCAGCTGCAATTTTTCTGCACGGCAATACAAAAAAAAAAAAAGGAGACAGAATGGAACCTTGGCCAAACTGACTTGCGACTGTTCTGCCATCACAGCGAAATTTTATTTGAGGCAGGCTAAGTGGAAGTAGGCTGCCGGTATCATATATTTCAATAGAAATTCAGAACAACGAAGGGCAACGAAATTCTGTCATTTTAACGCTGCCTGGTTACCACCAGACCTGCCGGTAATCACATCTGTCTTTCAGATCAGAATGATTGTGTGACTGGTTATACTCCTACAGCAGTGTGTCACAATGAGCTTGACACAGAATTTTTTTATTAATGCTTACTGTAATATTGAAGCGTGGTCCGCGCTATAATAGACTGTGGGTCTAGATACGGCCAAGGCGGTGAGGAAGTGGGGGCGAGTAGTCCGACAACGGAGTGACATGACGGTGAAAAAGAGCAGAGATCCAGGTGGAAAAAGGGTCCCAGCGTTCTCGCGCACCTCGCTCTTGTAGCTGGTGAAACTTCACGTGTTGTTTTCCGCAATTTCGGTCATAAAAACAAAACAAGCCGACCTCCTGTCTGCGGCACTGTCTGCGCTAAGGATGGGACTTCCCATGCAAAAATATTAGGAAGTGGGGGCGAGTAGTCCGACAACGGAGGGATATGACGGTGAAAAATAGCGGAGATCCAGGTGGAAAAAGGGTCCCAGCGTTCTCGCTAAGGATGGGACTTCCCATGCTAATGCCTTGGATTCGTTAGCAAATATGTCCCCCCTGTAGTACTTGTATGTTACTATGACAAGTTGTTGAGGACTGCCCAGGGACATTGTTGGTTCTAATTATAGCCCCGGCCTGTATAAGAGTCCGGCCAGTATTTACTTCTGCCGACAGCCAGACAGGCCATTATTAGAGACCCGGCTGCTAATGGAATACAGGCCAATATTAGAGGATTTACGGTAAATAAGAATGGATTATTTACATCTCACCTTAATATACCAAGTAGCAAAACAGGCCCCAGTTGAACCAAACTGGGACGTGCCCCGTCAAAGAATATTAACTTCAGTACGGTCTGTCTGGTCTACCTAAAGGGTTCCACACATTAAACGTTTTAGTTATTTCTCAGAAAGGAAGAATAGATTCAAGCGAGTTAGAAGTTACAGCTTTTCATGTTCCTAAACTTCAGAAAAGAGGAAGTCACTGCATTAATTTGTTGCCACTTTACACTTTGTGAGCTAAAATAAAATGCAGAAGTATCACAACGGTATTTAGTTGTAAGTTTGAAATTTTCCAACCGTCTTTAACACACAGAGTGTCACTTTTTTTTTTGCATTCTGATAATTCTATAGCAAATGTGTTGCAGTGCATAATTACTCACATGGCGACGACTTTCATGGGTTGAATCTTGACTCTCTAAATAAATAAAAGAAAAAAAATGATTATCATTTCTGGGGAAAAAAATTTTAATCATCAGACCTAACTTCTGCTTTTTACTGAGCTCCTGATAGCACTACAGGGTTACTCTGGAAACTGTTATTTCTTATTCAGAGGGATGTTCTTCCCCAGATGTCAGACATCAAAGTGAGCTAAAAACATCATTGGAGCTCAGAGCAATTATTATAAAAGAGGCAGTTTACTTAAAAATGCTTAAAAAAAAGAAACATGAGAACATCACAGAAGCAGCAATCTGGGGGTTTGCTTCACTTTAAAAGGACGCAGTCAGTTTACCACCTTCAGTAAAAATACCTCAGTTCCTTGGAACTGGAGAATATTGGGGATCATCTTAAAATCCCATCTGTGTTTATTGTATCGTGCACAAAAAGAAGTCTATCTATATAAAAAAAAATCACCTTAATACTACATGGAGCTCTGCAAATTAATGCAGTTGCCATGTTTACGGTTTAAATAGGCTGAACTTTGACCTCGGTATGCAGAGACATGTTTCTGCACAGTAAACATACCTTTACGTACATTAGAGTATCATGCACTTTCTTTTTTATTTTTATTTCTATAGTTTATTCTCCGCCTTTATATCATCTTTCACTGGAAAAGGAAGAGCTTCCTGCTTGAGTGAGGCTCTAAAATACGGAGCAGAAAATTGTGGCGTTTAGTCGACTCCCTGCAGGGTTCAGTGTTGAGTTCAGCTCATGCTGTGTTCAGTGTTAAAGAGGACTGACTGAACCAAACCAGCTAATCACTGAAAAATGATCTAGAAATAAGTAAAAATTTCTATAATTAAAGGTACAGAGGATGATCTTTTATTTCCGGGTGGATCATCTAAATAACTGGTCCTCCTAATTGTCAATCATTTTGGTGATATATTCACGTAAAGTTGTCCTACGTGCTCGTCCTGTTAGCTATTTTTCAGCCAGTCGTGTAAGCTCACCTTTCTCAACGAGGTTCTTTGAAAATGGCCGAGTGTCGTAAGAGAAAAAGTGTCTTGGAAGTGTATGAGAAGAAAAGAAAATCTGTCCGAAGGGTAAGTTGACTAAATAGTCCCCGCCCTATATAGTGATTGAGGGATTTAGCGGTTAGAGCGCATGTTTGGGCACAGTAAACTTGTATAAGCTATGAGAACAGCAAATATTTAAACAAAGTGTGCACGAGGAGAAATGGGCTCATGCACGCTTTCACACGCAAATTTTTTTTTGGTGGAGAGGGCGGGTCATTTCAAAAATTAATGAAAATCCTCCACAATACAGAAAAGTGTATTTGCTCTTAATTTGAGCAGCTAAATAAGATGAACAGTCAGTGGAATGAGTATTTTTACTCTTAAATAATGCTAATTAGACATTATGCACTTGGAATAAGATAATAAAATAGTTTTTTCTTATTTTAAATGTAAATTGTCTTGTTCCATTGACACTGTCTCACTTGCCTCCTAAATATGATGCACAAATCCTAAAAATGCACAAATTTTACGAAAAAATGTCTTATTTAGATTAAAAATGTTTGCAGTGAAGCTCTATCATTACATAATCAGAAATATCTCATGTATATATTGTTTGATCCTATCTGTGTTACTCTGTGGTTTTGTGAAGGATCATAATAAAAATAAACAATTAACCTAAATACAGTTATATTAATTTAAGCATTTCTGCAAAGACCAAAAACAAATTTTAAAAACAATGGATGAAACAACTTACGGAAGAGGATTAGGGCCACTGAAAAAAAAAAAAGTAACTGATTTTTAAATTTTATTTCAGTTTAATATGGGAAAAAAAGTCAGAATTCTGACTTTAATCTCAGAATTCTGAATTTAATCTCAGAATTCAGACTTTTTTTCTCAGAATTCTGACTCTAATCTCAGAATTCTGACTTTTTCCTCAAAATTCTGACTTTAATCTCAGAATTTTGGATCTTAAAACAGACATGGCTATGGCTTGATGCTAAAATGTTTATTATCTGTCAGAATTCTGAGATTAAAGTCAGAATTCTGAGAAAAAAGTCAGAATTCTGAGATTAAAGTCAGAATTCTGAGAAAAAAGTCAGAATTCTGAGATTAAAGTCAGAATTCTGTGTTAAACTGAAATAAAATAAAAAAATCAGTTAACATTTTTTTTTTTCAGTGGCCCTAATCCTCTTTCATAACACCTAGATGTGTTGCTGGACGCTTTACACACTGCAAAGAAATGTAAATCTAAATCAATTTTTTCTTAAAATAAGTAAAAAAGCTGAAGATTCTCAGTCATCAAGGTCATAGTAATTACCAAAACAGTAAAAAACAATCCACTGGATTGATGTTTTGCTTCCCATCCTGGAAGCCTTTTCAATTGAATTGAAAAAGCTTCAAACTTGGAAAAAAGTCCAGTGGATTGTGTTATAATTTTTTGGGAAATCGTGTGATTGGTTACAATGGCGCCATAAGTTGCATTTACACTGACCATTATATTATGTGAACTGTCGTTGCAAAAATCAATGGGAAACATGCAAATTTTTAACAAAGTCGTTTTTCAATGAATATTTTGGTGCCATGATCAGGTGTTTGTCTGTATTGAAGTTGGTAAATTTTATAACAATAACCAATAAAAGCTTCTGTGTCTACAGATGCTTTAGGTTCGCTCTGTAGTTTAAAGATCCAGTACCTGTTGTGGTTCTATGATCCTCTTTAACTCTGGTTTTCCTGCATTTGATGAAAACAACAGCCAGAACAACCAGCGGCACCAGAACTGCACCAAGGAGGATGTTGATGATGTTGGTGTTTTTGGGAGGAACTGCTTCTGGGATACAAAGATGATAAAATATGCAATGACCATGGTTAAAAACCCATAAAGCATACTAAAGTATAAACCAGTACTGCTAAGCTTCAACATGCATGGCATAGATTTAATGACAGATTTTAATTCAACCTTTACCTTATAAAGATGACATCATACCTTCCAGCTGGTAGTGAGCTTCTATCTTCACTGTGTTTCCCTCAATAAACTGGCAGGTGTATCGTCTTCTGCTGCTGCTCTGAAGCTTCACAGTGAGATGAGAATCACAGCCAGTCTTTCCTCTAAACTGGTAGCCAACACCTTCACCAGTCAGATTAGTTCCTCTATCATCCATCCAGAGGAGGCTGTTCTCTGGACAAGAACCCAACCCACTCCACCTATTAAGAGAACACTGTAATGTGACATCTCCATCCTTTGTTGGATCAGCAGCTGGTGAAGATGGAGAGACTGAAAGAAAAATGAAAACTGTTGTCTGAGTTAGAAAGATGAAGAATAAACTTTATATAAGGTGAGAAACCTAAAAAGACAACTTTATCTCAGTTTGTGAAAAGCGGAATAAAAATAAGAAACCATAAAAAAAAAAACTAATGAAACTTTATATGTTGTCTCCATGTTTCTTGGTGATTGATGCACTAATGTTGCAGATCTGAGCAGATATTTATCAGCATGATGGAACAAAACAAGAAAACTTTTCAAATGAAAGTAAATGATGCAGTGGTTTGATCAAAGCATTTAACCACACAATACAAGAGAAACTAATTGAATCTAAACAGCCCCACAGCAGCTGAGCACAACGTTCATTCTGATGAGGTCACTTCCTGATGTCAGGCTGCTCAAAGCTTGGCCCCGCCTTTAGCTCAAACAGGAAGCAGCCGACACCCAACAAAGAAAACTCAACAAAAACACAGTTGGAGGCAGAAATAAGATTTAAAAACCACATTGAGTTTGATTTGATCATTGTTAGGTATAAAAACAATCATCCATGAAATGAATGAACCTTTTCAACATCAGATCTTTGACTGTAAAGTCAAACTAAGTGTGTGGACTGATGTGTGGTTGAAGCATCACACAGAGCTAAATAAATGATTGGTTCACACTCTGTCAGAACAATATTTGAACTTCTGACTGCATCAGATATTCATCAGAACTGTTGATGTCAGAAACATCTGTCCAACACAAGTATTTCACAATGTTAATGAGAAGGAAAGAGTCTGACAGCATCAGATCATTCCGGTCTACATACTCACTGGTTAGAACGTTCAGAAACACAAATCCATCATAGGTGGATCCTGAACCAAATCGATAGAAATAACATCCAGCATCTTCAGCAGTGATGTTGTTGATGATCAGAGAGCAGTTACTGTCCACATTTAACCTGGCAGCTCGAGGTGAACTCTGAACTTTTCCATTCTTAACCTGCTGCTGATGATCAGTGGGCGAATCTCTGCTGTAAAACCAGTTAATAGTGGAGCAGGAGGGAGAATTTGTAGAACTGTTACAACGTAGAACGGCATCATCTCCAGATCTATGATAGAGATGAAGATCACCTCCTTCAGTTCCTGCACCAGAGACAAAGACACTTTCAAGTTTTACACGTTTTATCCTTTATAAATACAACCATAGAAAAAACCATCAGAAATATTTAGTCAATGATTTAATTTTTCATAATCTTTTAATAATTTATATATTTTTCAATTGACTTAAAACCTTTTAAAAAATCTATGTAAGACATTTTAAAGTGAAAAACAATTTACATTTTCATTCCTGTCAGGTAAGACATCTGAGAAAAAAACCCATTGTATTCTCCTTTTCTGAATGTTTATATATTTGGTTAAAACCTGATTGACCAATACATTCTAACGAAATTATCCTACAGATACTAGATTTAAATTGTCATATCTCAATTAAATATCTCAGTAAACCAAAGTGTCCTTTAATCTTTTCATGCTTATTCGTCTCTGCAGTTGGCAGCTATTTAAAATCCAATTTTTTGTTTATCATAGGTTTTTATTCTATATATCATTTGACACAAACTGCCATCTTATGGCCATCAACTATGAGGGTATCAACATTTTCTCAAATTCAAAATGGTCTACAGACAACAAATAATCCTTAACAACTCAGATATCTTGTTAACTGTAATACAGTAGAAAACCTTTGCAGGTAAAACACATTGATTGCAAGAACAGTGGAGTATATTAATGATTTATTTTACATATAAAAACTCTATTTAGGAAGAAATTCTTAATTGATCACCTGTCCACTAAATTGAACGTCATACATCAGCAGTTCGTTCTGTTATTCTGGAGTATGCAATATCTGCAGAATCTCTTTTTACAGCAAATAATGCTGGTTTTACTGGTGAATATTCTCAGTCAGTCGCTCCTCTTTAGATCTCAATGTCCACAAATCACGACAGAAAGAAGATTTTAGATGTTTAAAAAAGAAATTGTAGGGGACTAGCCAAGGACCAGTAAAGGACCCATCAAGGGAAGTGGGGAAAATTTTGAATGTTTTCTTCTGTAGATGTACCGCAGAGTCTTGTCTGGAGAGAGTGGTTATGTTAAATCTTACTGTAGTATATAAATTAGGATGTTATGAAGAAAAGCAATTTGTTGTTGCAATTACAGCAGTAGCCATTCAGAATTTCCCCACTTTCCTTCATGGGCCCTTGGCTAGTTGCCTACAATTCATTTTTAAACGTCTAAAATATTCTTTCTGTTATGATTTGTGGGCATTAAGATCTAAAAAAAAAAGTGTCATCTCCTGGTCAGATCCTATAAATCAATGAACAGGTGGAGTCAAAGTAAAAATATATATGCAATAGGGGGTCACTCCATTGGCTGGAAGTTGAAGGGGATTTTGCTGCCATTTGGCTGGCTTTTGACTGGGAAGGGTCATTTTGAATGGCTGCTACTGTATGTCTATAGTGGCACAAGTGTCTATTGATTCAAGTGAGGATAAAGCTACCGATAGTGATGATGACTGACTGCGATAAAGAGAGGCTCTGGTAATTGTGTGATTTTTACTGAGAATTGAATTATATAAAAAAAATTGTTCAGGTAGATCACGTTTCCCACACCTTAGTCGATTAGTTGATGTAATGACACATTACATCAACTAATCGACTAACTCATGCAACACATCCATCCATTTTGTTTTCCTGTCTGTGTGGTTTGTGTTTTGTGTGTTTGTCTTCCTTCCTCCACCAGGCGGCGCCTGGTCCTGGTTCGCCTCCTCACACACCTTCGGAGGGTTACCTCATTAACGGAGTGCTCTTAAGCTGCTGACTGCCACTACCTCGACGCCTGAGTGTTTGCCAGTTTTGGGTACTCTAGCCAAGCTGAGTTTTGCTGAGTCAAACTGAGTTTTTGTAAACCTGAGTCTTAACTTTGTTATTTTTGTCTTTGCCTCTCGGCAGGAAGTCATCCTGCAAACTGGCTGTTTTGGACCTTCTCTCCCTGGAAGGATAATCTGAGCTTCAAACTGAGCTGGGGATTCAAACTGGAGGTTTGGATCTACTTTCCTCCAAGGGATCGTTTGAGCTTCACACTGAGCAAGGGATTCATCTCCACAACAACCCGTTCAAGTACCGCAGGAAATCTAAGTGGCAGTCAGTTTCTTCGTTCACCAACAAACAACCGCATCCTGGGTAAACCCTGTCCGCCCTCCACCGAATGAGACAAACACTGGAACATCCCACACCGACAGGAGTCAAAGAGTCAACCACTTTTCTGGAAACGTGAGTCTGCAATCTATTTCTCCTCTTCAAGTTTAAGAATCAAATTTCCCACTGAGCCTG
This sequence comes from Cyprinodon tularosa, assembly GCF_016077235.1. Taxonomy (NCBI): domain Eukaryota; kingdom Metazoa; phylum Chordata; class Actinopteri; order Cyprinodontiformes; family Cyprinodontidae; genus Cyprinodon; species Cyprinodon tularosa. The sequence continues at coordinate 1,217,014 of NW_024039050.1, read as the reverse complement.
AACTAACCGCAGTGTCTTCCCCTCACTTTCCAGTTCCGGTTGAGCAGTGTTCAGAGCAACACTGGATTCTTCACAATCTCCTCAATAAACCAGTTAAACTTTCCCCTGGTCTCTCTGTATTGGTTTTTTCTGCTTGTGGGTCCGAGCTCTTGATAAAATCATGACACGTTTTCCATGACCCTTTTTTCTAAGCTGGGGTTGCAAGGTGCTGGTGCCTATCTCCAACTGTCTGCGGGTGAGAGGCGGGGTCCGCCCTGGACAGGTCCATCGCAGAGGCAACACAGATGAACTCCATTTATGATATCTCAATTAAATATCTCTGCAAACCAAAGTGTCCTTTAATTTTTTCAGCTTCATTTGAAAGGAAAAAATGTCTTAACAATGATCCGAATCAGTACCAGACCCAACATCTCCTGTCTTTCTATCAGCCGTTGAGAACTGACAGACGTTTCTCTGCTGCAGATCTAAAAATAATGAACTAATTTCCTCTTTTAGGCTCATTAGGCTGTAATGGGAAACTTCTTCACACCAACTCTTCTGTTATTTGTTTTTACAACACTTGATTATTTCTTAGAAACTGGAAGAAACCCACAAATAGAAGGAACTAGTTGCTCAAACGTTGGTTAGAAACCAACATTTATACTGAATTTAATCGACTGAATTTATAATAGCCAGATCAACTAAACGGTCTCACAGTCACTGGCACTACAGTGAGGATGAGGATGATGAGGATCCTGCAATTACTGAGGGAACTCAAAGTGCTGAAGGACTTCAGGGAGCCTGACAGAGTTAAAGGTGAGAAAAGCAAAGAAACTTGGAAGAAAAAGGAAAATGATTTTGTTTTTTATCAGAGAAGCGGAAGATGAAGATTGAATAAGAGAAACCAGAAGATATCACCGTGAATTTATCTCCTGAGGATTAAACTGCTGCAGTGTTGTCTGCAGATATATAAATATCACGCCATAAACGAGAAGTAGTAGAATGAAAGGAGAGATATATGCAAAAATGGATATCTATGTTTTCAGTAAACCAGTCACAATATTTCAAAATGTGTTTATATTTTTATCTCACAGCCTTTTAATTGAAAAATCCTGAAACAGTGTTCTCCGTCTGAGTGGAAAAGTGATAAACTCTTTGAATAAATTTATTTTTTACAGAAAAAAAATCCACACTATTTTTCATACTCTAAGAGAAAGAAAAACGGACAAACTTAAATATTAAAAAGCAAAAAAATTTACCTTCGAACTGAAGAACGATGATCAGAATCAGCTCCAAACCCAACATCTCCTGTCCTTCTATCAGCCGCTGAGAACTGAGAGACGTTTCTCTGCTGCAGATCTAACAGTACTGATCTTATTTCCTCTTCCTGGTTAAATTAATGGGTGGTATAAACGTCTCACCAACACCCACTGCCTATTCTGTTCTATTTAGTTCTAAACACTTGAGATTTTTTAAAGAAATGGACAGAAAACCAAAAATAGAAGCAAATAGTAGCACAAATTGAAGGACTTTTGAAAGACGGAACACAATCATTCTCAGATCTGTGATAGAGATTAAGATCTCCTCCTCTGGTTCCTGCAGCAGAGACAAAGTTTTACACACTTCATCCGTTAAAAATACCATCAGGAAGCTGGAATTAGAAAGTGCAGTCATTTACAGGTGCTGGTCATAAAATTAGAATATCATGAAAAAGTAGATTGATTTCAGTAATTCCATTTAAAAAGTGAAACTTGTATATTATATTCATACATTACATACAAACTCATATATTTCAGATGTTTATTTTGTTTAATTTTGATGATTATAAATGACAACAAATGAAAATCTCAAATTCATCATATCAGAAAATTAGAATATTGTGAAAAGGTTCAAAATTGATGGCCCCTGGTGCCACACTCTAATCAGCTAATTAACTCAAACCACCTGCAAAAGCCTTTAAATGGTCTTTCAGTCTAGTTCTATAGGCTACACAATCATGGGGAAGACTGCTGACTTGACAGTTGTCCAAAAGACGACCATCGACACCTTGCACAAGGAGGGCAAGACACAAAAGGTCATCGCTAAAGAGGCTGGCGGTTCACAGAGCTCAGTGTCCAAGCACATTAATAGAGAGGCGAAGGGAAGGAAAAGATGTGGTCGAAAAAAGTGTACAAGCAAGAGAGATAACCGCACCCTGGAGAGGATTGTGAAACAAAACCCATTCAAAAATGTGGGGGAGATTCACAAAGAGTGGACTGCAGCTGGAGTGAGTGCTTCAAGAACCACCACACACAGACGTATGAAAGACATGGGTTTCTGCTGTCGCATTCCTTGTGTCAAGCCACTCTTGAACCACAGACAGCGTCAGAAGCGTCTTGCCTGGGCTAAAGAGAAACAGGACTGGACTGCTGGTGAGTGGTCCAAAGTCATGTTCTCTGATGAAAGTAAATTTTGCATTTCCTTTGGAAATCAAGGTCCCAGAGTCTGGAGGAAAAGAAGAGAGGCACTTCATCCACGTTGCTTGAAGTCCAGTGTAAAGTTTCCACAGTCAGTGATGGTTTGGGGTGCCATGTCATCTGCTGGTGTTGGTCCATTGTGTTTTCTGAGGTCCAGGGTCAACGCAGCCACATACCAGGAAGTTTTAGAGCACTTCATGCTTCCTGCAGCTGACCAACTTTTTGGAGATGCAGATTTCATTTTCCAACAGGACTTGGCACCTGCACACAGTGCCAAAGCTACCAGTACCTGGTTGAAGGACCATGGTATCCCTGTTCTTAATTGGCCAGCAAACTCTCCTGACCTTAACCCCATAGAAAATCTATGGGGTATTGTGAAGAAGAAGATGCAATACACCAGACCCAACAATTCAGAAGAGCTAAAAGCCACTATTAGAGCAACCTGGGCTATCATAACACCTGAGCAGTGCCACAGACTGATCGACTCCATGCCACGCCGCATTGCTGCAGTAATACAGGCCAAAGGAGGCCCAACTAAATACTGAGTGCTGTACATGCTCATACTTTTCATGTTCATACTTTTCAGTTGGCCAACATTTCTATAAATCCTTTGTTTTTATTGGTCTTCAGTAATATTCTAATTTTCTGATATGATGAATTTGAGATTTTCATTTGTTGTCATTTGTAATCATCAAAATTAAACAAAATAAACATCTGAAATATATGAGTTTGTATGTAATGTATGAATATAATATACAAGTTTCACTTTTTAAATGGAATTACTGAAATCAATCTACTTTTTCATGATATTCTAATTTTATGACCAGCACCTGTATATAACATCATGTTTGGATGAGTTCCAGAAGATTTTATTTCCAGTTTAATGCATTTATTAAAGTCTGTTTAAGACATTTTTGTATCAACAGTTCATCAAATTTTGACACAAAAAATCGATATCAATCCAACTTCCATCACGCTTATCTCCAGCTGTCTCTGGGCGAGAGGCAGGGTGCAGCCTGGACAAATCGCCAGTCCATCTCAGGGCAACACAGAGACAAATAGAATAAACAACCATTCACACATAAGGAGAATTTAGAGAAGCCAATTAACCTAACAGTCATGTTTTTGGACTGTGGGAGGAAGCCGGAGTACCCAGAGAGAACCCGCGCATGCTCAGGGAGAACATGCAAACTCCATGAAGAAGGACCCCGGGCTGGGATTTGAACCCGGAACCTTCCTTCTGCAGTGCTGCCCACTGTTCCACTGAGCAGCCAATGAAGGAAGGGTGGGGGATTATATATATTATCCACGTTTTTTGGTCAAAACATGATCAACTAATACATGCTGCACAGATTAAATCTTGCAAATACTGGTAGTTATTTCTTGATATCTCAATAAAGCCTTTAAAATTTCTTGGCTTTATTTGAAAGGGGAAAAAAAGTCTTGATAACGATCAGAATCTGATAGACTTTTCTCTGCTGCAGATCTAAAAGTACTGATGTTATTTCCTCTTTGACGCTGAATTAATGAATGGAAAACAACTTTGCACTAACTCCTCGCACAGCTTCTTTTCACGTTTCACAGCACTTGACTGTTTTTAGAAACTGAAAGAAAATCACAAATAGAAGGACCTAGTTGCACAAATGTTGGTTTGAAACAAACGTTAAAACTACATTTAATTAATTAAATTTCTAAGAGTCAGATCAACTAAAATGATAAATTTTTAAGCCAAAGGGTCTGCTGTTGAAGAACATTAAACAGACGATTAATTTTAATCCAGCTTGTCATTTCCTCTGCCTGAGCAAAGAGGAAGTGTGATGTATTCTAATGAGCTGCAGTCAGTCCACTAACACCCAGCAGCTCTGAGACTCTGCAGACAGAGCAGTTAAACCGAGTCAGAACAGAATCCCAGCAGGTCAAAGTGGACCCCTTACAGCAGAGGAGTCAGACTCAGACCCACAGACCAAATGTGATCAATGAGATCAATCCAAATGTCTACTAGAGCTGACCCACTGGTAGACAGACCATTCACTGCTTATACTACAACCCCCAGAATGCACTGCTGGTGGGTTGAGCTGATGCTACAACCAATCACATCAGTAGAAGAAGAGATGCCAGCTATCTGGGTTGGACCAGAGAGCATCAGTGTAGATGAGAGAGCAGCAAACTGAGCTTTAATGATTGTTTTCTTTATGCTCTGTTCTTCCTGATCAAAGGAAGAAACTGATTGGTTGGATTTTATAGGAGGAAGTTATTTATTTATGTTTATTAGCAGAGATGGGAAGTAACGAAGTACAAATACTTTGTTACTGAACTCAAGTAGATTTTTCTGATATTTTTACTTTACTTTACTACTTATTTTTATGGCGACTTTTTACTTCTACTCCTTACATTTTTACACAAATATCTGTACTTTCTACTCCTTATATTTTTAAACAATTGTCTTGTTACTTTAGTTTTGAATCATTTCAATGGAGTTACCGTTATTTTTTTTCACATCATCAATACCAAATTCATCTAATTGGATGGGAATCTACATTGCATTTGACGCACCACTACAAGACGAATCGACAGATTCGGCGGTATTCATTGGCGGCAAATCATTGCAGCTTGGTGGCGGTGGCGTTAGCATAGTAGCATGGACGACGAGATGATTGAAAATGAACACAACGGAGATCTAGTCCTATTGGCAGACATCCATTTAAAATGTAGGCAACGGCATGAAAAAAGTGGTTTCTACTTTTACTTTTATACTTTAAGGACATTTACAAGCCTGTACTTTGTTACGTTTACTTGAGTAAAGAAGTTTAATCAGTACTTGCACTTTTACCAGAGTATTTTTAACACAAGTATCTGTACTTTTACTCAAGTACGGAAAGTGAGTACTTTTGCCATCTCTGTTTATTAGTGACAAAAGGATTTGTTGTTTTCGAAACAAAATCATAGAGAGTTTTAAGCAAAAATTTGATCGTTGATGTGACTCCGTCTGTCTGTCTGCCTCCAGGTTTTAGTCTGAGAACAAATCCAGAGATTTTGTTTTTTTTTTCTTCATGAATAATAAGAAGAACCAGGGACAAAAATGGGTAATTTATCAGGAAATACAATAAGATAGTGTACAAAATATAATAAAGTCTTTAGTATAAACTGTATTGATGTGTTGAAGGTCAACTGATTGTGGCAGCAGCAGAACGTTCTCCATCGTCTCCAGCATCAAGAACCTGTAAGATAAAACCAAACATTAACCTTATAATACAGTTATAGAAAAAAAAAAACATTTAAAGAGACATTTTAAAACATTATAAATGAGAAAATCCTTTGTAACAGCTGATGTATTTATTATTCTGATATGCTGATGAAGGTTCTCAGTCATCCAGGTCATAGTCATTCCGTAAAAATTCAAAAAATATCCACTGGACTTGGTTTCCAAGATTTGAAGACGTTTCGCCACCTCTCCAGGAAGCTTTCTCAATTCTGATAAAATAACAGTTTTACACTGTTTAAGGTCAAAACATGTTGTTTATCTTTTAAAAATATTCTCGTTGCGTGATTTTTTACTAGATAGGACCAAACTTTCCTTTTTATTATTTAAAAGCCTAGTTTGTCCTTTCTCTTTAGAAAAAGGACAAAACTGGATTTTTTTTGTTACCCAAACCTTCTTGTTTCAGCAGCTTGTAAATCGATTGTGTTCAAACAGAATCTCACCAGAGAGAATAAGTTGAAAATGTTTAATGTCTTGAAAACTGGAAGCTTAGCTTAGAGGGAACAGGTTTGTCATTATAATCTACAGGGGTTGGACAATGAAACTGAAACACCTCTCGTTTTAGTATGGGAGGTTTCATGGCTAAATTGGCTAAACCACCAGCCTGGTGGCCAATCTTCATCAATTGCACATTGAACCAGTAAGAGCAGATTGTGAATGTCCAATTAACAGGGTAAATATTGCAAGGCACACAACATTATGGGTGACATACCAGAGTTCAAAAGAGGACAAATTGTTGGTGCACGTCTTGCTGGTGCATCTGTGACCAAGACAGCAAGTCTTTGTGATGTATCAAGAGCCACAGTATCCAGGGTAATGTCAGCATACCACCAAGAAGGACGAACCACATCCATCAGGATTAACTGTGGATGCAAGAGGATGCTGTCTAAAAGGGATATTCGGGTGCTAACCCGGATTGTATCCAAAAAACATAAAACCACGGCTGCTCAAATCATGGCAGAATTAAATGTGCACCTCAACTCTCCTGTTTCCACCAAAACTGTCCGTCGGGAGCTCCACAGGGTCAATATACATGGCCGGGCTGCTATAGCCAAACCTTTGGTCACTCGTGCCAATGCCAAATGTCGGTTTCAAAGGTGCAAGGAGCGCAAATCATGGGCTGTGGATAATGTGAGTCCAGCTTTACTGTTTTCCTCACTTCCGGGAGAATTACGTTGTGGAGAAGCCCCAAAGAAGCGTACCACCCAGACTGTTGCATGCCCAGAGTGAAGCATGGGGGTGGATCAGTGATGGTTTGGGCTGCAATATCATGGCATTCCCTTGGCCCCATACTTGTGCTAGATGGGCACTGCCAAGGACTACCGAACCATTCTGGAGGACCATGTGCATCCAATGGTTCAAACATTGTATCCTGAAGGAGGTGCCGTGTATCAGGATGACAATGCACCAATACACACAGCAAGACTGGTGAAAGATTGGTTTGATGCACAGTCACCAGATCTAAATATTATTGAGCCATTTTGGGGTGTTTTGGAGGAGCGAGTCAGGAAACATTTTCCTCCACCAGCATCACGTCGTGACCTGGTCACTATCCTGCAAGAAGAACAGCTTAAAATCCCTCTGACCACTGTGCAGGACTTCTATATGTCATTCCCAAGACGAACTGATGCTGTATTGGCCGCAAAAGGAGGCCCTACACCACACTAATAAATTATTGGGGTGTAAAACCAGGTGTTTCAGTTTCATTGTCCAACCCCTATATATTTAAAAGATCTATGAAGGTATTATTTGTCTCTTTGTGCCTTTTTGCTTTCTGTGATGGACAAAAATGTCAGGAAATTGGGTTTTTTTTGGGCGGGATTTGTTCTGCTATTCTTCTGGTTTTCCACCAGAGGGCACCATAAGGCTGCTACTGAGCTGACAGCTTCTCCTGCATGTCTTACACAGGTGCAACACATCAGCTCATCACCAGGGCTGCATAAGAGGAGGGGTTCACCCTTCACTCAGTGTCAGAGTGTTATTCTTCTAATGCGACTGATCTTGGTTTCCTTCGGACGTATCTATAGTTCTCACCAATGACTGGTGTTCTCTGCTGATTTTCATGACAAACAAACATCCAATCAACTATGCAGATCAATTATTAGTGTTGGTGATTCAACCCTGCAGCCAGTCTGTTACGACAAATCACTAATTTCTTTGAGCTTCATGTGAACATGACACCACCTACTGGCACAGTGCATAGATATATGTAGCAATATAATATTTGAAGTTTGCAATTGAAATTGTTCATGATTGATGTGTATAATAAAATATTCTCTAAGGTCTTTGTGTGTAAATTGTCTTTGAAAAAAAACAATCCTTAAAGATACACTGAGTACACTAAAAGTTTTTTCATTGTTTTTGGTTTTAATTTGGTTTGACTTTATGTATCCAACCAATATTTTGGTTAAAACAACCTATCTAATTCGGTAGTGTTTTTTTCCCAAACTATACAATACAAATTGGTCCCATTGACCAACACACTGGTTAAGTAGTATAACAAAAAATAGATAAATAAAAAAGAAAAAAAACTAAGGGTGGGTCTCAAATCAATAACCTTTTGTTTGAGAGACAAACTCCTACACCCAGCACAGCTGTCACCAACATTTGATTTCTCAGAAAGTAATACCATTGAATAATGCAATAACCAAAACCAGTGGCTTATTCAGACTCTGACCATTATATTGTTTATTCTAACCATAATTATTTTAATTAACGAGCTCTGTTGTTTTTTCAACCAATCTATTTTCAGAATACTTTCAAACTCTATCCAAACTCCAACATCTTGGCTGAATACTGAGTCTGTTTAAAAGCCTGTCAGGTTGCGGGCGATCTGAACCACTTCCTGAAGCGGTCACGTGGTATGGCAGTAGCGAGGCTTCTGACGTCATAGATTTTAGCTCCTCCCCTACATGAAGTAAGCGTTGTGTCAGGGCTCCTGTCTGTGTGTTTGTTTTTGTGTTTGTCTCCCTTCCACCGACAGGAGGCGCCTGGTTCCGGTCCGCCTCCTCACACACCTGATGATGGTTACCTCGTTAACGGAGTGCTCTTAAGCTGCTGATTGCCACTACCCGAGTGTTTGCCAGTTTTTGATACTCTAGCCAAGCTGAGTTTTCTCTGAGTAAGACTGAGTTCTTGTCAACCTGAGTTTTAACTTTGTTTTTGTCTTTGCCTCTCAGCAGGAAGTCATCCTGCAAACTGGACCTTTTCGGACCTTCTCTCCCTGGAGGGATCAACTGAGCCTTTAACTGAGTCGGGGATTCAAACGGGAGGTTTGGATCCAGTCTCCTTAGAGGACGTTGAAATCTCTGAGCAAGGGAATCATCTTCACTACGACCCGTTCAAGTACAGCAGGAGTTCCTCATTGTCCCTCTCTTACCATAGCCTCGTGAGACCATCCTGATCTCGCGAGCTTTCAAGGTTTCACTCACAGATTAGTCTGGAGACTCTCCGTTAAAGAAAATTTGGAGCAGTTCATCAAACGAACGTCCAATCAGCGTTGGCTTTGAGGCGGGTTGAGGTGTGACGCAACAAGAAGCGCGACAGTTCGGTCTAAAGAACATGGTGGCTTCAGCCAATGAAACTAGCGTTAGCGTGGCTATCGAGCAAGTTTTATCGGAATTACAGAGTATTTCTTCACTGAAAGAAGAGCAAAACACTGCTCTGGAGGCTTTTCTCAGAGGAAAAGATGTTTTTGCTCTTCTCCCGACTGGTTTCGGCAAGAGTTTGATCTATCAATTGGCTCCTCTTCGTCGTTGCTCTGTTAGTACGTCATATGCTTCGTTGATCTGATTGGTTTATTTGGCCCGTCTATCACCAACATAGGCCAATCAGCTAACCAGTATTTTCTCCCCTTCCCAAAATTACTTCAACGAAAGGTTTCCAGATGGATATGCGGAGCAAATCCATCTAGCGGAGTCAGGTTACTCTTACCATAGCTCAGTCTTCACATTCCGTCTCTATACAATAGACTTTATTATAGTGATTCACCTCTCGTAAAAAAAACTTCCTGTGTGTGCATCAGGAGATTAAATAAAACCATGAGAGAAAAATTATAATTACAACCACAAATCTGTAGCTTTGCTCCATTCTGGTCCAGTTTGCTCACCTCTGGTTCTGATGATATCAGCAGTGATTCCAACCATCAGGATCAGTGCTGTGATCCTCAGAGTCAACATGATGAAGCTCAGAGGAGACCAGTCTGTGGAACCTGTGGATGAGATGAAGCAGAGAAGCTGCTGTGTTTGGATTCTTTTTAACATGATGGTGGTTTGTTCATCAGAATTAAAAGCATCTTCTCTCCAACGCATTCAGACAGATGTTCACACACAGTAAGCTTTTTCACAGGTCATGTTTCTCTATGGAGGAAGTATGTCTCATGTTTTTTTTTTTAGAGATTTAATTCATAATCTTGTGCAATGATTTTATTGACTTTTTTTTTACTCTAAGCCTAAGCTTGTGCAGGAGGTGGAGAGATACTCGGGCTCCCCTCCACACATTACCTAGGCTCTGGCTCTTTTGCTGCAAAACAAGTTTTGCATGTAAAGAAATTCAGTAGCACAACTTAAAGCTACAGTGTGTAATTTTCAGCGACATCTAGTGTCCAGACTGCAGACCGCAGCAACATGAACATCTCCCCCACACCGCTTCTCCCCCCAACAGTACGGCGACATTACGGGACAAAATGTCTTCCACGACATCCGCATCACCTACCTTCTCAAGTGATGAGGTTTGTTTACATAGATAATTCTAATACTGCCATCTATTGTTCAGTACCGTCTCAGTTCATCTCTCTCAACTTGCCGTAGTTACTTTCGAGCGTAATGGGCGATCTAGCAATCGCTAGTTTGTTGGCTCTGCGCTGCCGTAGCGCAAAGATGTCTGCCTCCATGGCTGTGAGACCCGCTCCTATGTAATTATAAATAACGAATTCTAAGGCATCGCAAATATTAAGGTTAGGAGGCTGAGCTCGTAGATGATGATAAATAACATAGTTATGTATAATATATTGCATTTCTGACTGTATATCCCTGTAATTATTACACACTGTAGCTTTAACAAGCAAAAATTAGCTTGTAAAATTGAGTTGACCTTTTGTTGACCCCTAGCCAAAGCGATTAGCTGCAAGTTCAGCAGCTTTAATCCCATCAAATTAGTCATTCGTTTATGGGACATATCAGTGATTTTGCCAACAAACTTCCATACAGACAGACGATCAGTTCAGTCAACATTTTACCCAGCATCGTTTCTCCGTAGGACCTCGTGTTTTTGAACTGGTGCTCTCTGGATGTCATGGAACTATAGTGTTTTATTACATGTTAAAACCCATTTACTCAACCTTTGTCATTAACAGTGGGGGTTACACAACACAGAGTAAGGGCAAAGTTGCACGATGACAGAGCTTGTTCACATGTACCTTTGGGTGCGATATTGCAGCTTGCAGATTGCATCAACAAAACAACAGTTAAGGAGAAGAACCAGGTGGCTTTGCTCAAGCAAAGGTATGCACAATGATTTCATTAATAGTATCAACAAGTGTAACATAAACTAGTAGTTTAAGATGTTTTTTTTTGTTAATCATAGGTAAACTAGCTATTACAAGAAGTTGCAGGGCTGCAGTTTGGTGGTATCCATGATTGTATACATCCAGAGTGATTCCCAATTTTGACTCAGCTGACAAGTGACGATTACTGGGTTTCACCAACAAGGATGCCTTACTTGCTTAAAGCTGCTAATGTAAGACAGGTTAAAATTAAAGATTAAGCAAAACGAACATTTGATCGCGGAGTGCATTTAGAAATCCTGGTGAAACATGAACTCTGGTAGACATTGGTAGAAAGCAGATTGAGAAATTTTATTTTGAAAATAAAAGGGAAATACTGTTCCCAATCAATAGAAGCCTGAAAGGAGAATGATAGACCATTGCTGAAAGATTAAATGCATAAATTGTCACCTTATTCATCATAGACATTATTTTATTATTTGAATGTGACATTTAACTAGCGTGAACTTTGACGATTTAAGTACGTGGTAGCATAAAGTCTTTTGATGAATAAAACATTATTTGCCCAATAATCTTTTATTCACCTTATGGATTTGCATTTTGAATTGAATTGAAATCAGTCACTCTAAATTGGTTAAAAACTAATATGATTCCATCCCAAATTCTTCAAGGTAAACTTTAAGACCAAATCCATTCTAGATGGTGATATAATTTCATCGTCTCTCTTTTAGTGAAATATGTTTGCACTGGAAAAATGATCTATAAATAAGTAAAAATGTCTTAAATGAAGTGTATTTATCCTTAATCTGAGTAGATAAATGAGATAGTTTGCCAATGGAATGAGTATTTTTACTCTTAGAATAAGGTAATTGGATAATATGTAGTTGAAATAAGACAATGCAATTGTGTTTTCTTATTCTAAGTGTAAATTGTCTTGTTCCATTGGCAAAATGTCTCTTTTACCTCCTCAATCTAAGAACAAATGCACTTATTTTAAGAAAAAATGACTGATCTAGATTTTAATTTCTTTCCGTGTGAGTTGGCGCTGAATCATTGTAAAAAAAAAAAACCTCGTATTTTGAAAGGAGGCTGTGGTGAATTTATTCCATATATGTGCAGAATTTTCAGTTTAACCAAGATATTAGAAAATTCACTCTTTCACAGCCAGTAGGGCGTGTGTTCATACACAATATATGATAGCCTGAATAATATCTTATCAAATAAAACATTTACCACATCTCCTGGGTTGGGTTATGAATATCTTACAGTTGTTCATCATATGCATTCCATGTAATGTGCTTTGTCCCTTCGTGATCTTTAAGATGACCAGAGATGGCAAAAGTACTTACTTTCTGTACTTAAGTAAAAGTAGAGATACTTGCGTTAAAAAATACTCTGGTAAAAGTGGAAGTACTGATTAAACTTCTTTACTCAAGTAAAATTAACAAAGTACAGGCTTGTAAATTTACTTAAAGTATAAAAGTAAAAGTAGAAACCACTTTTTTCATGCCGTTGCCTACATTTTAAATGGATGTCTGCCAATAGGACTAGATCTCCGTTGTGTTCATTTTCAATCATCTCGTCGTCCATGCTACTATGCTAACGCCACCCGCCACCAAGCTGCAATGATTTGCCGCCAATGAATACCGCCGAATCTGTCGATTCATCTTGTAGTGGTGCGTCAAATGCAACGTAGATTCCCATCCAATTAGATTGAATTTGGTATTGATGTCGTGAAAAATAATAACGGTAACTCCATTGAACTGATTCAAAACTAAAGTAACGAGCCAATTTTTTAAAATGTAACGAGTAGAAAGTACAGATATTTGTGTAAAAATGTAAGGAGTAGAAGTAAAAAGTCGCCATAAAAATAAGTAGTAAAGTAAAGTAAAAATATCAGAAAAATCTACTTGAGTACAGTAACAAAGTATTTGTACTTCGTTACTTCCCATCTCTGAAGTAGACTATATGCCATGGATAAGCAATAAATGTTTAAACCCAAGGAGAGAACCAGAATTAATTTTAAAAAATAAAGTGGAGCAAAATATATGTTGCTAAAGATAAAGACTGTAATAATAATATTGACTTCTGCAGCCTTATCACAGAACATTGCACCAATATGAAGATTCAAATCTAATATCAGACATTCACTGCTTTGATAATAGATGCTAAAATGTCTGAGATTTTCACTTTATTAGAATGTATCTGTAGCGACAGATGTGTAATGACATCATACCTTCCAGCTGGTAGTGAGCTTCTATCTTCACTGTGTTTCCATCAACAAACTGGCAGGTGTATCTTCTCCTGCTGCTGCTCTGAAGGTTCACAGTGAGATTAGAACAACAGCCAGTCTGTCTAAACTGGTACCCAACAACTTCACCAGTCAGACCAGTTCCTGTCTCATCCAACCAGAGGAGGCTGTTCTCTGGGCAAGAACCCACACTGCAAAAACCATCTAGAATTAAGTTAAAAAATTCTTAAATTGAGTGTATTTACCCTTAATTTTAGCAGATAAATAAGATGATTTGTCAATGGAACTAGTATTTTTACTTCTAAAACAAGATAATTAGATAATATGCACTCGAAATAAGACAAAGCAATTGTTTTTTCTTATTTTAAATGTAAATTGTCTTGTTCCATTGGCAAATTATCTCAATTACCTCCTCAATTCAAGAAAAAAATGCACTTAATTTAAGCAAAAATGACTCATTTAGATCTCCATTTTCTGCAGTGCAATGATCTGAATCTCAGCAGAGAACAGAGTAATGTGATATTATTCTCTGTTTGATCAGCGTCTGATGAAAATGCAGAGACTGGAAGGAAATAAAACAATCAGTATGAAAAAAATAGGGAAAAACTAATAAAATCAACTTTTTAAAGTTATGAATAGAAGCTGATTTCTTAACATTACAGACTAACAGTTGGCAGTAATTAAAAAGATGGACCTCTGCAAATATAATCAACATATCCAAACCACTGATGTGCCTAACCACATTACCAGACAATAAGTTGCCTGAAAATTAGAAATTCTGGTATTTTTTACATCTCTAAGAAATAAACAGACCCAGTTTCAGTTAATCTCAGAAGATAAATACATCATGATCTAACCATCCCCCTTTTGCAAAAACGACCTAGAAATAAGTAAAAATGTCTTAAATTAAGTGTATTCACCTTTAATTTGAGTAGGTAAATGAGATAGTTTGCCAATGGAATGAGTAATTCTACTCTTAAAATAAGATAATTAGATAAAATGCACTTGAAATAAGACAATATAATTGTGTTTTCTTATTTAAAGCGTAAATTGTCTTGTTCCATTGGCAAAATGTCTCTTTTACCTCCTCAATTCAAGAACAAATGCACTTATTTTAAGAAAAAACCACTTATCTAGATTTAGATTTTTTGCAGTGTATATAGGGGTTTCAGGGTTAGGAAGGACTGATATCAGCAGGAACGCAGAGTAAGTTCAGATCACTCACTGCTAAGCAGATTTAGATACACATCTGGATCAGAGCTGCCTCCATCCTCAATCTGACATCTGTAACCTCCAGCATCCTCAGCAGTGATGTTGTTGATGATCAGAGAGCAGTCATTGTCCACACTCAGCCTGGCAGCTTTAGATGAACTCTGAACAACGTTTCCTCTCTGAACTTCCTGCTGAGGATTCAAGCCTTCAGCTATCCTATAAAGCCAGTTAACAGTGGAGCATGAGGAAGAGGATGATGAAGGTCTGTTACAGGGTAAAACAGCATCATCTCCAGCTCTGTGATAGATATGGACTCTGATACCTGCAGAAAAAGACAAATTCAGTATTTTAATGAGAGCTAATTCTATGTCTTTTAATATTTCTGGTCAGCAAACAGTAGAGACGATTCAGAGACAGTTCAACACGCCCACACACCACCCGCCTTTATGTGCTGCATTCATTAGAAACACACGTGGAAGAGAGAAGTCTGACGTCTGTTGGTCATGTGAACATTTCTCAGTTTCACACACATTTTCTTTTTTGTCCCTGTTAGGTTTGACTTCCTTCTTTGCCTTTGACTCTAAGCAGTGGATCTGCACAGAGTCATTAAAGCTCATTAAAAGGGGCAGAGCGGTCCATATCAATCATATTTAAGCTTGATAATTAAAAAGTAAGTAAAGGAAAACCCACAAAGCTGGATTATTGTCAGTTATCACACTCGGCTACATTACACACATTGCTGTCATTACTGACATAAATCCCACTTATTACCACTGAAGGAAAAGACTGGCTTTAATTTTTGGAGAACCAAACTTTGTCCTAAAAGCTTTAAATATGTTTTTTTTTTTTCAGTGTTTCTACAGCAAATTTTAAAAAAAAAGGACCTTTTTTGTTAAGCATAAAACAAGAAATATGATGCTTTTTTTCTTGCAGATTTTTAAACTAGTTTGAAAATCAAAACAATCTCTAAAACAAGAAGAAAAAAATGCTGAATATAATAATATTCCAATTAATAACCAATCTAATTACTCATATGCATAATATTCTGGTAATTCCTGCTTATTACCCAGTAAATTCAAGCATCTCACCTTTAAACCCAGCTGAGTAGTGAGCTTCTACCTTTACGCTGTTTTCTGTGACAAACTGACAGGTGTATTTTGTATTGATGAAGCTCTGATGGTGCACAGTTAAAGAGGAAACACAGCTCCACGGTCTCCTAATCCCATAGCGAACATCTTCACCAGTCAGCCTCTTTCCTGTCTCATCCAACCAGCGGAAGCTTTGATGTTGACAAGATCCAAACCAACTGATTCTTTCCAGAGAACATCGTAATGTCACATTTCCATCCTTTGTTGGATCAGCGGCTGGTGAAGAGGGAGAGACTGAAAGAAAAAAGAAAACCGCCGTCTGAGTCTGAAAAATGTAGAAGTAAGTTTTTCCAAAACAAGGAACTTAAAGGAGAAATCTTTTCCTCTGTGATGAAAAGATTTCATTCTGAGAAAAAAAATTGCCTCCATGTTACTTGGTGATTGAATTTTGCTCATGATGCAGATCTGAGTAGGTTTCCATCAGCACTATGGAACAGAGCAGAAAATCTTTACAAATGAAAGTAAATGATGCGTTGGTATGAAAAAACTATTTAACCACACAATACATCAGAGAATCCCAATCTTCGCTTTATCCGGGCCGCGGGGGGAAGTAGTCTCAGCTGAGACTAGAGGGCTCTGTTTCTCCTGACACCTCCTCTGGGGGAAGCCTGGTGCACTCTAAGGCCCCTCCAGGGTATCCTGGACCATCCCCTGGGCCTCCTCCCAGTTGGACGGGCCTGGAACACACTTCACAAGGCGGGGTCAATGGGGCATTGGAAACAGATGTCTGTGTATTACAGCTTACTTCTCACAAGCCCTTCCTATCTCTAAGGGAGTGTTAGCCAATTCCGGTTGCTTGTATCAAGGTGTCACATTCTTTGACATTCCTGAAACAGATTTCAGGACCATAGATGGGGGTAAGAATGTAGAACAACTGGAATTTTGACTCTGCTCCCTCCACCATAAAAGACCGGCACAGTGTCCACATTATGGCGGCAGCCACACTGATTCGTCCTTCAATCTCCTGCTCCATTCTAGCCTCACTCTTGAACAGGATCCCAAAATACTTGAACCTCCAAACATAAGGCAGGAACTCTCATCCAACCTGAAGGGGGCAAGATCATTTTACAGCACAATAACCATGGGCTCAGACCTGAATGAGCTGCTTCCTTTTAGCTGCAAATCACCCCAACAAATGCTTTAGTTCTTGGCAGGAGGGCGCTAGCGGAGCCATTTCATTTGCAAAAAGAAGAAAAGAAATCTGCTGGTCCCCAAACCAAACCCCTGCTGGCCCTTGGCTGCACCTAGAGATCCTTAAAGTTACAAACAGGAACGGATACAGAGGGCAGCACTGCCAGAGTCCAACATGCACCAGAAACAGGTCAGACCTAAAGGTAAATTAGAGGATTTTTGCGATTTTTTTAAAAGACCCACCCTCTCCACTTAAAAAAAAAAAATGCACATGCACCACCCTGTGCCTGCTCCTGAGAGGACACCTTATTAAACGCGTGGAGGGCGTGCATGAGGAGAAATGGGCTTGTGCACGGCCAGTTTAAAAGTTGCTGTTAGCATCACTCATTCAAGCTTACAAGAGAAGATTTGCAATTTTTCCATTATGTCAGTTTCACCGGCGGTGGGTGAAAATGGGAACAAGCATGTAGGATGGCCTTATGTAAACATCACCAGAGTGATTGACAATTAGGAGTACCTCTAATTTTGATGATCCACCCGTAAAAAGAAAATCCTCCACTATACCTTTAACGCCAGCAATGCAGACCAAACTCCTGCTGTTTTTGTACAGAGACCAGACGGCCCCTATTAGAGGACAGCTGACTCCATACTGTCATAATCTGGCCTGTTTGCTCTCCCTTAATTAGTCATTCCTTTCACCTGTCTGTTTTCTCTCCCTGCCTCAATTCTTATTTATTCCTTTCACCTGTTTCCTCTTGGTTATATTCAGTTCAGCCTGAGCATTCAGTGCCAGATCATTGCTTGTCTTTCTGTTAGCCTGTCTGTTAGTTTTGTTCCTTGGTTCATGTCCTGGATCCTAGCAGCCAGTGGAAAGAGGGTTTTTGTGTTTTTCTCGTCTCCTGATCGTCCACTGTTCCTCCCCCGGAGTCCTCTGGGTTTTGGCTCAATATGTGGGGAGGTTCCGTTTTTATCCAATAAGCCTGGCTCCAGGGAGGAGACCAGTTTAAAGTCCTGCTTCAAGTTCCGGTTCCACGTCCTGTCTCGGCTACCCTCTTCCACTGAGCCTGCCTGTCTGCACCTGATCCTGTCTGCTCCTGTGCGTGACCACCTGGTCATGCTTCTGGTCCCAGTCAGACTCTGAACCCTCCTGGGAGCCTGTGGATGCCTGGAAGTCTGGATCCTGCCACCTGTTTTTGTTCCTACCTGATCTGGATTCTGCCTGTTCTGTCTGTTCCCGTCTGTTCTGGATCC
Organism: Cyprinodon tularosa; assembly: GCF_016077235.1. Lineage (NCBI taxonomy): Eukaryota > Metazoa > Chordata > Actinopteri > Cyprinodontiformes > Cyprinodontidae > Cyprinodon > Cyprinodon tularosa. Next base: position 1,198,824 of record NW_024039050.1, on the reverse strand, counting down.
CTGACCAGGATCGGCTTCCAGCATCACCCCTTGGACTGCAGCACTGGGGACATTCATGGTCTGGACTTAATTAATAAACGTTTTGAACTTTCCTACTGACTGTCTCTCCTTTAATACTTGGTCCTTCTGTCCCTGGTTCATGACTCATACTCCTGAAGGGCCTCCTAAAGGGCAGCATGAGGGACGCAGAAGAGAACCTTCTCCAGGGCCACAAAGCACATGTAGACGGGTTGGACAAACTCCCACAAACCCTGCAGAGAGAGTAAAGCTGCTCTACAGCCTAAACTAACCCACACTGCTCCTTCTAAAGCCGAGGTTTAAAATCAGCCCCTCTTCTCCTATTAAAGGTCTCCCAGGGAGGCTGTATCAGCGTATAGTTGGAACACAACATCCAATACAGTAAGTAAAGCTAAGTGTGGATCGATATGTGGTTGAAGCATCACACACACTGGAAAAAGTCTAAATCTAGGTAAGTAATTTTTCTCTTAAAATAAGTGATTTTCGTCTTGAATTTAGGAAGAAATTGAGACACCTTTCCAATGGAACAAGACAATTTACATTTAAAATAGGAAAAAAAATATATGCATTGTCTTATTTTAGGTGCATTTTATATAATTATCTTATTTTAGGGTTTAAATACTCATCCCATTGGCAGATCCTGTTATTTACCTGCTCAAAATAAATGAAAATACAATTAATTTAAGAAATGTTGACTTATTTGTAGATGGTTTTTGCAGTGCAGATTGAGCTTTTGATATCAGAAACATCTGTCCAACACAGTACAAAAAAAATATCTAGAAATAAGTAAAAAAAATGTCTTAAATTAAGTGTATTTACCCTTAATGTGTGCAGGTAAATAAGATAATCTGCCAATGGAATTAGTAATATTACTCCTAAAATAAAATAATTAGATAATAAACACTTGAAATAAGACAAAGCAATTATTTTCTTATTTTAAATGTAAATTGTGTTGTTGCATTGGCAAAGTGTCTCACTTACAGTGGGGCAAAAAAGTATTTAGTCAGCCACCAATAGTACAAGTTCTCCCACTTAAAAAGATGAGCGAGGCCGGTCATTTTCATCATAGATATACCTCAACTATGAGAGACAAAATGAGAAAAAAAAATCCAGAAAATCACATTGTCTGATTTTTAAAGAATTTATTTGCAAAATATGGTGGAAAATAAGTATTTGGTCAGTTACAAACAAGCAAGATTTCTGGCTCTCACAGACCTGTAACTTCTTCTGTAAGAGGCTCCTCTGTCCTCCACTCGTTACCTTCATTAATGGCACCTGTTTGAACCCGTTATCAGTATAAAAGACACCTGTCCACAACCTCAAACAGTCACACTCTAAACTCCACCATGGCCAAAACTAGAGAGCTGTCAAAGGACACCCGAAACAAAATTATAGACCTGCACCAGGCTGGGAAGTCTGAATCTGCAATAAGTAAACAGCTTGGTGTAAAGAAATCAACTGTGGGATCAATTTTTAGAAAATGGAAAACATACAAGACCACTGATAATCTTCCTCGATCTGGGGCTCCACGCAAGATCTCACCCCGTGGGGTCAAAATGATCACAAGAACGGTGAGTAAAAATCCCAGAACCACACGGGGGGACCTAGTGAATGACCTGCAGAGAGCTGGGACCAAAGTAACAAAGGCTACCATCAGTAACACACTACGCCGCCAGGGACTCAAATCCTGCAGTGCCAGACGTGTCCCCCTGCTTAAGCCAGTACATGTCAAGGCCCGTCTCAAGTTTGCTAGAGAGCATTTGGATGATCCAGACGATGACTGGGAGAATATCATATGGTCAGATGAAACCAAAATAGAACTTTTTGGTAAAAACTCTACTCGTCGTATTTGGAGGAGAGAGAATGCTGAGTTGCATCCAAAGAACACCATACCTACAGTGAAGCATGGGGGTGGAAACATCATGCTTTGGGGCAGTTTTTCTGCTAAGGGACCAGGACGACTGATCCGTGTGAAGGAAAGAATGAATGGGGCCATGTATCGTCAAATTTTGAGTGAAAACCTCCTTCCATCAGCAAGGGCATTGAAGATGAAACGTGGCTGGGTCTTTCAGCATGACAATGATCCCAAACACACCGCCCGGGTAACGAAGGAGTGGCTTCGTAAGAAGCATTTCAAGGTCCTGGAGTGGCCTAGCCAGTCTCCAGATCTCAACCCCATAGAAAATCTTTGGAGGGAGTTGAAAGTACGTGTTGCCCAGCGACAGCCCCAGAACATCACTGCTCTAGAGGAGATCTGCATGGAGGAATGGGCCAAAATACCAGCAACAGTGTGTGAAAACCTTGTGAAGACTTACAGAAAACGTTTGATCTCTGTCATTGCCAACAAAGGGTATATAACAAAGTATTGAGATGAACTTTTGTAACTGACCAAATACTTATTTTCCACCATATTTTGCAAATAAATTCTTTAAAAATCCGACAATGTGATTTTCTGGATTTTTTTTTTCTCATTTTGTCTCTCATAGTTGAGGTATATCTATGATGAAATATACCGGCCTCTCTCATCTTTTTGAGTGGGAGAACTTGCACTATTGGTGGCTGACTAAATACTTTTTTGCCCCACTGTACCTCCTCAATTCAAGAAAAATGCTCTTAATTTGAGCAAAAAGGACTTATTTAGATTTCCGTTTTTGCAATGCACAAGTATTTTACTATTTTAATCAAATGAAAAGAGTCTGACAGCATCAGATCATTTAAGTCTACATACTCACTGGTCAGAACGTTCAAAAACACTAAACTAACAAAGGTGTTTCCTGAACCAAGTCGACAGCGGTACGCTCCAGCATCCTCAGCAGTGATGTTATTGACGATTAGAGAGCAGTTACTGTCCACCTTTAATCTGGCAGCTCGAGGTGAACTCTGATCAACTTTTCCATCTTCAAACTCTGAGACTGAGCTTCTTTCTCTGCTATATAACCAGTTATGAACGGAGCATGAGGACGATGAAGAACTGTTACAAGGTAGAACGGCATCATCTCCTGATCTGTAATAGAGATGATAAACTCCTCCACTGGTGCCTGCAGCAGAGACAAAAACACATTTAAGGTTTTATATCCTTTGTTCTTGACAATCACAATCATAAAGCTGTAATTAGGAATGTGTAGTCATTTATATAATTTGCTTTATGATTGATTTATTGTTGTTGAAATAGTTTGTTGCTTCAACCCTTTAAAAAATCAATTTAAGACTTTTACTAATAAATGTTTTAATCCGTGTCAAATTAGAAGTTTTGGACTAAAAAACATAAAATCAAACAATCCAAACTGCTCAAAGAATCATATTGGACCAAAAAATAAATCTGTCTAGAGCTGCAAAAATGTAAAAGTCTTATACATGCCTCGTATGGAAACACGGGCTCTAAGTGTTTTATGCCACTATAGAAAATGACTATGTGGGCTTAAATATATAATAAGCATTCATAATTAAATCTTTATCCTGGAGCAAATGTCACATAGCAGCATGAGGTGAGGGAGGAGCAGTGAAGGCTCTCACTGCGGCGCTTAACCACCCTTCATTGCACAGTTTAAGCTTTGTTGCATTGATGAAATTCTAGAAACAGGATCAAGCAATCTCTCTATGATGGACGTGTTTCTGTTGGGAGGAGTTGATTGAGTCATGAGGAACCAAGCAGGAACTGACACCCATCAGAGCACAGCTCTCCAACCCTGAAATCCCCCATCCCAGCGTTCCTTGGTGTGATTTATAGTTTTAGGATTTGGGGAAAAAATGGAAGAAAGTTCCCATCCCATCTGTGGATGGTTTTCCATCCTTGCAACAAAACCAGCAGCAGCGGATGGAGATGCAATCCGCTTCTTAAATCTACATTTGCTCTCCTCTAATTTTTCTGCAATCACCATTTTTCTCTCCCTCCCAGCTTGGTTGTTGGCTGCATATTTAGCTTGCCTTCCCTGGAAATTGGCTTTCCAAATGTTTATTTTTTGCCAACCTCATTACCAAGCAAAAATGCATGCAATCGTTGATAATGAAAGAAAATGATTTGGTCCATCCTTTGAATCCTCTTTTCTCATCAGCTATCTTCCTTTTTTCCCCTTTGGAATCCATGGTCCGAGACACTCCAGCAGCCTGGCACCGCGCAGCACGTTATGACACCTGATCTCTATGGCTATGACGCAAATTTACATTTATTTATTATACAAATGTTAACAGCATTGGAAAATGCTGTTAGCAAAAGAAAAAAAACAAGGAAAAAAAAACGTGATTTTCAGAAATTTTTTGAAACAGCTCCAGGGAGCTGTTTTTTTTTAGTTTTTTTTAGTTTTTTTGCTGTGTTTATTCTCATATGGCCATGAAATATCTCAGTAAACCAAAGTGTTTCATTTAAAAGAAAACAGATATTTACCTTCAAGATGAAGAACAACGATCAGAATCAGCTCCAGACCCAACATCTCCTCTCCTTCTATCAGCTGCTAAACAATAAGAGACTTTTCTCTGCTGCAGGTTTAAAAATAATGATCTTATTTCCTCTTTGTGGCTGAATGGAACTTCAGAAGAACTTCAGACCAACACCCACCACCTACTCTCTCTGTGGGTTCAGTAGGAACTGGCATAAAACCTCAAACAGAAGCAACTATTTGCACGGAAGTAAACATTTAATAAGCATTTAAACTTGATTACTTTTAACCCTCAACTTAAATTGAGATCAAATAAAGGGAGCCATGTTTTAGCTGAAGGATCTACTGGTGAAGAAGATCAAACAGACGATTTATTACCTTTTTATTGCAATCCAGCCTGTTATTATTTCCCTTGTATTAGCAGTAAAAGAGGAAGTGTGATGTATTCTAATGAGCTGCAGTCAGTCCACTAACACCCAGCAGCTCTGAGACTCTGCAGACAGAGCAGTTAAACCGAGTCAGAACAGAATCCAAGCAGGTCAAAGTGGACCCCTTACAGCAGAGGAGTCAATTCAGCTAATTCAGACTCAGCTTTGTCCTGTCCACGGTTATAAAGACAGAAAACATTTATGTATCAGTTGGCAAAAATGTTTTGTTGTACTTTTATTTATGTTGAATGTGATAAAAATCCCAAATGTGGGGCAGAGAATAATTGATATCAGACTCTAAGTCAGATTTTATTTATAGGTAATATTGGTAAAATCTAGTTGTTTTAGGGAATGTAATCAAAATATTAGTAATTCTTTAAAAAGATAACATTTTTACACACTTTTTGACACATGATGAATATTATAGGGTTTCAGCAAAAGTATCAAATATCTCAAAATAATATGACACTTTCGTACTGAAAAGAAGAGAGCTGGAACTTCATTTATAATATGAGAACTAAACTTTCCCTCAGCTAAGTCAGCAGCACACCACAGATCTGCTTCCAATCCCGTCTTAACTGGGAAGCTAGACTGACACCATGGCGCCCCCTTGGACAGTAGAATTCAATCAGTGGGTAAAAGTTCAGCAGCCATAGAGTCCTTTATCCCTTAATTGGTATCTTTAATTAAATCTTTGTTAGTTCAATCTCTAAACGTTCTGCTCTCTCTGCTTTTTCTCATAGTAGCTTCATCTGGTCTGTTCCTGTTTGGCTGTGACTCCATCCTGGAGAGAAATATCAGCTGTGCTGCTGCCATCAACACCTTTGTTTATAGATGATGGAGATCGGCCTGTTTTCCAGTGTAGTCCTGTTTCTCTCACTGTGACTAACTGGATGTGCTCTCTTCATTCTCTGACATGGGAGCTGGCTCGGAGCTCGTCTGCCTGGCTGTGTGTTTCCTGGATGGGGCCTTTTACAGTGGGCCTCAGCAGATGGCCGCTCACACTGAGTCTGGTTCTGCTGGAGGTTTCTTCTTGTCAAAAGGGAGTTTTTCCTCTCCACTGTCGCTACAAGCTTGGTGTGAAGGATTGCTTTAGAGTCAATGAGTCGATGAAATCAGCTGGTTTTCCTTCGATCTGCTTGAAAATAAATATTAATTTATCCAAACATTTTTTTTTATTCATATATGAGCTTGATTATCAAAGGATATGAAAACTAAATTCAAACTGGGATGGTCATTAAACATTGATTATTCTCAGTTTCTCATTGATTTAATACACAGAAAACAGTAATAAACAGTAAATAAACAGCCCTTTTCAGTTTTTGTTGAGACTCATTGCCAATCTCCATGATGCGTTTAAGAGCGTTTAGGATCAGAACGTCCACATTGGTGTCCAGGTCCTTCTCCATGTAGTAGTTCTTAATGGTAAAGATATCGTTCTCAGGGATCCCCGACTTCTCACTGAAGTCCTGGACCTGCAGTTCAGAAAGGACTCCATGAATCGGAATTATAATGATTTTAACACAAATAAAAAATAGAAATAATAATAATATTCACCCTGTCATGCAGTAATTTGCTCCTGCAGACATTTCTTATTTCTTTTTTTGTTTTGGCACAGGCCTCATCAATCTTGGTGAAAATGGCAACTTGAGGAATTCCTGCAGAAATAATTTTTATTAAAATCAATTCCTTTAGAAGAACTAGAATTTAAACCTGGAGAGACTCACACAGATACAATCTGCGATCAGAAAATTACTCAATTTATTTATACAGATTATTATATACTTAAAAATGTTTCTATCTAAAGAAAATAAGCTGATTGCGAGGACACAATGACCCTCTGCAATCCTTTGCACTGAGCATGCATGTAGCCACTGTGGAGAGGAAAAACTCCCTTATAACAAGAAGAAACCTCCAGAAGAACCAGGCTCAGTTTGAGCGAAAGACATAAACAAACTAAGTTCTTTGGCGCTTGGGCCCCTAGCCTCGTGAGACCATCCTGATCTCGCGAGCTTTCAAGGTTTCACTCGCAGATCAGTCGGGCTACTTTCCGTTGAAGAAAATTTGGAGCCGTTCACCAAACGAACGTCCAATCAGCGTTGGCTTTGAGGCGGGTTGAGGTGTGACGCAACGAGAAGCGCGACAGTTCAGTCTAAAGAACATGGCGGCTTCAGCCGATGAAACTAGCGTTAGCGTGGCTATCGAGCAAGTTTTATCGGAATTACAGAGTATTTCTTCACTGAAAGAAGAACAAAACACTGCTCTGGAGGCTTTTCTCAGAGGAAAAGATGTTTTTGCTCTTCTCCCAACTGGTTTCGGCAAGACCAGCCTGGCTTGTGGTTGTGTTTTCGTTGTCGCTCTGTTAGTACGTCATATGCTTCGTTGATCTGATTGGTTTATTTGGCCCGTCTATCACCAACATAGGCCAATCAGCTAACCAGTATTTTCTCCCCTTCCCAAAATTACTTCAACGGAAGGTTTCCAGATGGATATGCGGAGCAAATCCATCTGGCGGAGTCAGGTTAGTGAACCAGTGTGCTGGTCTGGATGTCAATATCGGGGCGTGACAAAAGTAAAGGCCAGAACCAAATAACGCAACATCTCCAATATTACGTCAACTCAGGGCTTCGTTTGGATTCGCCGTTTTATGGTGAAGTTTAGAATAGTGAGATTTGCAGAGAAAGGAGGTGTCGATGGGATTTGAGCTTCTCTGTACGTCGTTTTCACCCACTGAACTATCGTTATTCATCTATAGAAACTCAGTTTTGCGTTCTATGACCCCTTTAAGCTTCATTTGCGGAGACCTAATCCTCCATTAAGGAAAAGAACTGTGTGTTGTCTCACCCAGATCTGTGGCGTCATCTCTGATGTCCTGAATTGTTTCAATGACATCGTTTCTCAGCTCTGAGGTAGCATCAATCACACATACCAGGATGTGCGCTTTGTCATTGGCGTTTGGAGAAGTATTGTAGTATCCATCACTTTTGGACAAACTGCACTCAGGATTAAACTAAAAAAAATAATAAAAAAAACTCTAAAAACAAATACCGTAAATTCTCTAATATTGGCCTGTATTCCAATAGCGGCCGGGACTCTAACATTGGCCGGTCTCGCTGTCAGAGGAGGTAAATAATGGCCGGTCTCTAATACAGGCCGGGGCTATAAACGTTTTTTTCTGGGCATACCTCAACATTATACTTGTAGTAAGTAACATACAAGTACCACAGCCCTGCGCAGCTGGACGACAGGCCCTGACTGCTGCCCGTCTGCGCGAGGAAGAGAACAGACACGCAGCAGAACAGGAGGAGCGCGAGTGATGAGGAGATTAAAGGGAGAGATGAAGAGGAGGAGGAAACTGAGGAGGAGAATTAAACAGAATTGGAGGATTTTTTTTTTTTTTTTACTTCAAACCAAGCGAGACATGGTAACTGTACTTTTTCAATAAATGAACCTAGTGTTTTATAGGTTCAAATAGACACAAAATCTCATTTTTATTCATTCCACTGGTAGTCTGTTTTGCTCAAATAGCAATAGAGGCCTGTCTCTAATTCTGGCCTCTATCCAATAAAGGCCTGGACCGCGATGCACTTGAGTGAAATAAAGGCCCGGGCCTATATTAGAGAATTTACGGTATTTCAGATTTAAATCAGATAAAAAATGTTCTCCCGTTTCGTAGAGACTTTACCGTATAGTCATCTTTGATGTGGCCCTTCATCGCCTTTTTCATGTCCTTTACGTGAACCCTTCTGACTCTCCTGCTGCTGTTTGTCTTCAGGCTCATTGTGTCATTTAACACAAAAGGGTAAAAACTTTCCTCATTTGGTTTCTTAATCCTGTAACTTGTGTTCTGCAGATCAATCAAAGATGTATAGTGACAAATACAGCTTTTAATCTCAGATTATAATTTCCTTCTCTTGTTTTACCTTTTTAGTGAAGCTAGCCTGAGCAGCATTATTCACAGGAGCAATGCGGATCACTTTTCCCTGTAACACACTGTTGACAGAGTTGATGAAGCTGGACTTTCCAGCTCCAGATGGACCATGGAGAAGAATCCTGAGCTGCTGACCTTCAGCCTGAGGTTGGAAACCCTTTAGGAACTCCAGTTTAGAGGATTTGTCTCTACTCAGGAAAACAAAACAGTATTTTATTGATATTATGTGGAAGTTGGAGACATCTGCTGGTGAAACGGAAAAATATAAATACTCATTACTAATACAGGAATACTTCTAGTTGACAGATCTACACAACTTTGAGCCCAAACCAACAGATCTCACCCCCAGTCTATCTGCAGCCATGGTTTAGGAAGGTCTAACCAGGAAAAGGTGGAGAGAATCAGTCAGCAGTGAGTCATCTTCAGGTAAAGAAAGATCTCTTCATCACGTAAGCTTACATGAGTGTTGACTTGGACGCTTAGATGCTTGACATCCCACAGCTGCAAGATAAAGCAGTTAATTCAGCTCATTGCACAGATTTGGATCTTTAAACATGCTTTAAACCAAAACGATTAAACATGGAAAATATTAATACCAAACAAAGGACTTAAACAGAAAGATGTTGTAAAAAAAAAAAAAAAAAAAAAAAAAAAAAAAAATTCAGTAAAACTTTTCTTTAACTAACTTCTAAAAAATTAGACAAAACTATTTCAAATATAGGCTTTTAAATGATCGTTTGCATTATTTTACAGTTGTTAAAAGCATTTTAAAGGCACGGTTAGTCTCTGTAAAAGACAAGATCTTACCTTCTACCGGAGGTGGAGAAATAGAAACCTAAGACTGACAGGCACCGTTGGGTTCCTCACTGAAAACAGGAAGTTAATATCATCATCCGGCTTGGTTTCATTTCTCGGTAAAATGTGAGCTTTCACACTTCTTTCACTTTCAGGACTGTTTCTTTACGCAGCGTGACGTCATCACTGATGCCTACTAATTCTAGGCGGTGTATAGGTAATATAAATCTTCCTATTTGTGCACATTAATTATGTTTATGATAAAGATCCTTTCGCTAAAAATACGGAAGAGGATTAGGGCCAGTGGAAAAAAAAAGAAAAAAGGTAACTGATTTTAAAATTTTATTTCAGTTTAGTATAGGAAAAAAGTCAGAATTCTGACTTTTTTCTCAGAATTCTGACTTTTTTCTCAGAATTCTGACTTTTTTCTCAGAATTCTGACTTTAATCTCAGAATTCTGACTTTAATCTCAGAATTCTGACTTTTTTCTCAGAATTCTGACTTTAATCTCAGAATTCTGACTGAATTCTGACAATAAAAAAAATCAGAATTCTGAGAAAAAAGTCAGAATTCTGAGGAAAAAGTCAGAATTTTGAGAAGAAAGTCAGAATTTTGAGACTAAACCGAAATAAAATTTTAAAACCAGTTAACTTTTTTTTTTTTTTTTCCCACTGGCCCTCTTCCGTACTAAAATGCCATCAGAACGCTTATAATATTATTTTTCATTTTTTGTTATTTAACCAGGGCTGAAAAAATCCCACTGAGATTAAAAAACTCTTTTTCAAAGGAGTCCTGACCAAGAGGCAGCAAAGTTATATTACAGTTTTTCTTGATTGTTTACACACAAATATTGGTACTTGAAACACAATGACCACAAAATGTAACTCATGCACCAACCCCCTGAACCAATTCTGCTAAACTACAAGCACAATTCCTGCTTTACACTCAAATTGCAGTTCTAAAACACACTTTTTCCAAAACTCTACACACAATTGTCATAAAGAAAATCTTTTGTTTTCACAAGGAACACACTGTTATTCAAAACTCTAAAGTTAATTTCCCTACTATGCACACTGACTCCTCACATGGGCAAACACCTAACACACATGTTTCCACTCAGCAATCAGAGCTTTAGCATAAAATGGCAACAGGTGAGCTCTTCTGTTTTGGAGCAATGGAGGCCAATGTTGTAAACAGAGGCAGAGCCAGAGCCAGAGGAGTGAGAGTAAGAGGAGGACGATGGGGAGGACGAGGACGAGGACGAGGACGAGGAAGGCCAAGGACAATCATGTCTGATGAGTTCCGAGCCACTTTGGTTGACCATGTCTACTCTCACTACAAAACTGCAGTACTGCATATCAATACAGTACTCAATGAGTACAGTAGTACAGTATTACCTGTGGACTGTTTTGTAGGACATTGTGTTTCGAGTATTTGGGAAATGTATTCCTACACAGTATTTACAGTATTGCACTCTTTGTATTGCAGAACTGAAAGATTACCAACAAGAGGTGGACGGGGCCGTCTTCTGTCTCCTGAACAGCAAACAGAGATCATGAACATGGTTCTTGAAAATAACGCCATTACCTTACGACAAATATAAAGAAAAACAATAGAAAACAATGAGATATTTCAAAATATTGATAGGGTAAGTTTATCAACGCTGGACCGTGTCTTGCACAGAAATAAACTGAGGATGAAGCAGGTCTACAGGGTGCCATTTGAGCGCAATTCAGAAAGAGTCAAAGAATTGCGATATAACTATGTGCAAGTACGTCCTATACATTCCCACCCTTGATGCATACTGTCAACATTGTATAAATCATACATATTTCTTTCTATTATATTGTAATCATAATGATTGTGCTTCACAATAGTGACCGCTCCATGTCTACTTCTGATATTGTCATGTGTGTTTCAGAGAGTCCTTGAGCTGGAGGTGGATGCAGTGGAGCACCAGTTCTTCTTCATTGATGAGGTTGGATTCAACCTCACAAAAAGACGAAGGAGGGGAAGGAATATAATCGGCCAGCGTGCCATTGTTGAAGTCCCTGGCCAGCACGGAGGGAACATCACAATGTGTGCAGCGATGACCGACCATGGCATCATCCATCACCATGCTACCCTTGGCCCCTACAACACTGCCCATCTGATCACATTCCTGGACACCCTACACAACACACTCATTCCACCAGATCAGATAGACGGCCCAGAGCAGCTCAGGTACGTTGTCATTTGGGACAACGTAAGCTTCCACCGGGCTGCTCTGGTTCACTGACCACCCACGCTTTTCAGTTGTTTATCTCCCTCCATATTCTCCATTCCTCAATCCTATTGAGGAATTTTTTTCTGCCTGGAGATGGAAAGTGTACGACCTAAATTCAGAAACGCGTATATCCCTTTTCCAAGCTATGGAAGACGCATGTGGAGATATAGCAGTTGATGCTTTTCATGGCTGGATTCGCCATGCTAGGCAATATTTCCCCCGCTGCTTGGCCAGGGAAAACATTGCTTGTGATGTAGATGAGGTGCTGTGGCCAGACCGAAACAGAAGAGAGGATGCAGCATAGTTTATTTTGTTTTGTTTTTTTTATTATTACTGTAACTGTATACAGTAAAATCTTCTGCACTGTATGTGCAACTTTGTGTCGGTTGGGATGTACACTGTGTACATTGTTTTGTGGCAAAAATAAAACATGTTTTTTACAGTATATTTGTGTGTTCTGAGTATAAAAACAATATTCTAAAGTATTTTACAACGCACTTATGTATTTAATGTCTGTAGTAACTGTAACACTGAACAAAAAGTCATTATGATGAATGGAGAATGGTGTTTTACACTGAGCACATCAGTGTTTAAATGCTTTTTTTAATTGTCTGTTCATATGATAGTTTGTGTGTGTCATCTGAACACAAAATGGCCTTTTGTGAAGAGATAAAACTGTTTTGAATGTAAAGTTTCATTTTGCAGGAGATTTGAAGGGTTTTGCCCATTGTGTGTGTGTTTGTTGGATTTGTGTGAAGAGTTCTGAGAATATGAGGCATGTTTTCAGAAATGTGTGTAAACAATCCAGAAAAACTGTAAGTGTCTCCCAGCTGACCCCCCCCCCCCCCCCCCCCCCCCCCCCCCCTCAAGTGTCCACCATATTGGATCAGTCCATTTGCTGCACATGTTCAGAAAGGTCCAAACAGACAGCAGCAAACCATTTGAAAAGAAATGATGCAAAGAGCAGTGTTGCGCTTTAGTCGCTATATTTAGCGACTTTTCAGACTTTTCAGACCCCTCCAGCAACGCCTAGCGCCAAATCTCTGACTTTTTTCTGCTACTGGAGACTTTGGAGACAACATCTAAGAGCAGCTAACTCTGCTCTCCAGAGCAAGTAGATTGGTAACCCCGTCTCCTGCTCTCCTCTATCTTGTCTGCTGTCATCAGAGGCGTGCACAGACATTTTGGGGGGCAGGTGCTCAGGAGGGGGGGGAGGGCACTTTTTAGCGCACGTGTAACACTTAATTATAAAAAAAAATAAACGCATGTTGAATGAAATTTGACTTTTATTTGTAACATTCTCAAAACGTGAGTTTTCAATGGAAAAAAGTCACATCACCAACAGAACAGACTAAAGCATACTTCTTTCATCTGGCTCATCTCCCTGTTTTCCCTCACCCATCTGTTGTCCCTCATCCTGGTCTTTTTCTGTCTCTGTGTCTTCCCTGAACTCTTCCTCATCTCCTGTCCTGTTATATGTTGATGGTATAGAGCTTCCCTGCTGTGACTGGCTACAATATATTAATAATAACCATCATGACAATAATAATAATAATATTGATAATAATAATAACTAGAAAAAGCTGTTTCGGAGAAACATCAAAGTGGGAATGCTTTTGCTGAATGAAAAAAGCTGAAATTTCCTGAAGAACATATGAAAATGTGATAGGAAGTCATCAGAAAACTTCAAACTGCAGAAAACAATTGAATCATCTGAAGATTTTGTAGGGTAGAATCATTTGGCAGTAAAATGGCAGAAACAAACTCATCTTAAAAGCTGCACAGCCAAACCATACATGATATCAAAAAATGTCTTGAATGTGGGCACTAGAAGGGTCTTAATATAATGTCTCCCAAGTTTCTAGAAAAATGTATAAAGAAATTTTGAAGGGGGGTTTACCTACTTTCCAGAAACATGTCAGGCGCGTTATGAATTAGCAGCAAACAGAAAAGCTTAATTCCTGTCCTGAAACAGAGCAGAATGAAGCCAAAGTTCACAACATAGGCTGAAAAGTATGAAATTAGCTGAAGTAGAAAAGAAATTACAAAGAAAAACTTTAATCTTATCTGGTTGAAGAAAAAATTAGTAGCTTAAGGATGGGAAGTAAAATGTTGAGGAAGATGGTATTGAATAAGTATCAAAATTTTGAAATCATATGTGGAAATGTCAAGACTTGGCAAAACAATTGGAAAATTATTTAAAATGTGTCGGTTGATCAGCATAAAGAAAACAGTGTCATCCTTAGAGGATTGAAAATCTACAAACCTATGTGCAAGACTGACCATGAGAAGCAGAGGAAGGACAGATAGAGAAGCTTATAGAAAGAGAGCTAATACCACTTAAGGAGCTGAATTTATAAAAAAAATTGAACCTGCATGTTACGAGCCGCTGTGGTAATGAAAACACCGTTGGCAGGCTTAGGCTGCATGTTACAAGGTTAGCAGATGCTTTATTACAGTGTAAATCTTAGAACCTGATTAAGAAATATGCACTGAGGTGTGTGGTCAACAGGCCTTGGTAGTGTAATTTGAAGAAATTGGTTGAATTTGGGTCATAGCTACAAGCCATACGGCACAATGAATGAGTGTGTGTAAGGAAGAGGCTTTTATTTTGTAGAGTCCCTTTAGTCTTATTTTGAAAGTCTATCATGGATGTGTGTCAAGGGAAGGGTCATGCCCTGCAGTGATATAGAATCCATTTCTAAATATGAAATCACTGGTTTTCCATGTTATTGGGTGAATAGATGCTGTATTAGAGCGTAAATGGGAGACTTTTATTGTGAAATTCACTCTGGGGTATGTTTTGAAAAGGTCCCTAGAGTCTAATAGAAACAAACTGGTAGAGTTTGGGTCATAATGCTGAGCCATTTGCATCAATTAATACGCGAGTATAATATAGAGGCTTTTATTTTGTAGGGTCACTGGAGTCTTATTTTGAAAGTCTAGCAGTAGTGTGTTGAGAAAAGGGTCAGACCCAGCAGTGATACTTGATGACTTTCCAATCATTAAATCACTCTTTTCCCCTGTTATTAGGGCAGTAGATGAAGTGGCAATGGGAGGCTTTTATTTTGAAATTTGCTGTGGGGTGTGTTTTGAAAACCCCCCTAGAGTCTAATTTTAAAAAAGTGGTTGAGTTCGGATCATAATGTTGAGCCATATGCTGGGAAAAAAATATGAGTTTAATGTAGGGGCTTTTATTTTGAAGGGTCCCCGGAGTCTTATTTTGAAAGTCCATCAGGGTTGCGTGTGAAGGGAAGGGTCATGGCCAGTAGTCATATTGTATCCACTTCCTAATGTTAAATCAGTGTTGTCTCCCTCCATTAGATTAAAATGTGCTGTTTAAAGTGGTGGAGGTAAAATCTCTTTGAAGCACGGTTACCTTGACAACGCTTAACGAGCCTGTCAGTGACAGAGAGACATGCGCTTCACTTTCGTTCCTTAGTTCTCAGGCTTTTTTGAATGGGATTATCAGCTCCGAACAAACGAGTGCTGAAGACAAACCGTAAATGGTATCTAAAAAATTCTTTCAGTCTAAGCGAGAGCTATCCTTTGTCTCCGTTTGGGGTAACTTTCATGGATGTAGCTCATTCACAACCTTAATGGGAAGGAGAAATATAAATGTTTGAGAAATCCTGCTGGTCTCATTGATTAACATGCAGCACAATGGTAGAGCAGAACTCTCAAAAGCAAAACTTTCCCTCCGAACAAACGAGCGGTGAGCCAAAACCGTATTAGGTATTCAAAAAATTCTTTCACCGTGAGCGTCAGCCATCTTTGGACTACAACTGGTGTAACTTTCTTATTTCTACAATATTTCGTCTAGGCGTGGTGACGATGTAAAAAAGTGTATAATTGTCAAAATCTCGATTTTGGTGTTCGGACAGATTTGTTACCCCCGAACAAACCTTTTTCCTAGCTAAACGATAAAAGATATCGACACAATTCCTTCAATGTGAGTGCTAGGAAGGTCTGAGGAACAACTTTAGCAAGGCTCATGTTGCTACGTCGAACGGTTCCCAAATGGGAGCGATACGAAAAAGTCTGTTGTTTTGAATTTTCAGTTCGGATTTTCAGAGAGCTCTCATTGGATTTCTATTGAGGAAGTGTGGACTTCTTCGTGGTCTGGGCCAAACTGTCGGAAAACCGTAAACGCCACACAAATGAGGGTTATATTTCCTGAATCCTGACAAAAATCCCTACGTTTTGATGTATAATTTATTTCAACTGAGTGAAAAATGAGGGACTGAGAACAATTTGTTCGGAAAAACCAGAACAGCTCAAAAGCTAGAGCACGCACTCTAGCAGTTGAAGAATTCCGTCCATAGACTTCCATTATAAATCTGAAAATCTTTAAAATTTCTTTTAAAGTTTGAATCTTCACTGAAGCAAAACTGTAAAAGTTAGCAAAAAGCTGAGATAGATAGTAATAGCAGAAAGATACGGAAACATTTTAAAAGTTGAATGGTGTTTCTAGCTGAAAGTATGCTGAAGTAGTTAAAGGGCAAAGTAGCTGAAGATTCAGTGGAATTTTTGAAGTTTTACATGTATTTCAATGGGACAGAAAAAGTCATAAAAAGCTAAATATTTAAAAAAGTATAATAGCTGAAGTTATCACAAGATACAGCAGGATGGACCAGAAGAAGCTGAACGTTTTGATACCAAATTTGTTGAAATCGGCTGAAGTATGGGGAACTAGTTAGAGACGGAAAAACGTACGGAAAGTATAATAATAATAACTAGAAAAAGCTGTTTCGCAGAAACAGCAAAGTGGGAATGCTTTTTTTGCTAAATGAAAAGAGAAAAATTAGCTAAAGAAACTGCGAGAAGGAAAAGAAGCACAAATTAGCTGAGGAACATATGAAAATGTGATAGGAAGTCATCAGAAACTTCAAACTGCAGAAAACAATTGAATCATCTGAAGATTTTGTAGGGTAGAATCATTTGGCAGTAAAATGGCAGAAACAGACTCATCTTAAAAGCTTCACAGCCAAACCATACATGATATCAAAAAATGTGTTCAATGTGTGCACTAGAAGGGTCTAAATGTAATGTCTCCCAAGTTTCTAGAAAAACTTCTAAAGAAATTTTGAAGGGGGGCCACCTACTTTCCAGAAACATGTCAGGCATGTTATGAATTAGCAGCATCCAGAAAAGCTTAATTCCTGTCCAGAAAGAGAGCAGAATGAAGCCAAAGTTCACAACATAGGCTGAAAAGTATAATGTTAGCTGAATCGGGAAAAAAAAAGAGAAAAACTTGAATCTTATCTGGTTGAAGAAAAAAGTAGTAGCTTAAGGATGGGAAGTAAAATGTTGAGGAAGATGGTATTGAATAAGTATCAAAATTTTGAAATCATATGTGGAAATGTCAAGACTTGGCAAAACAATTTGAAATGATTTAAAATGTGTCGGTTGATCAGCATAGAGAAAACTGTGTCATCCTTAGAGGATTGAAAATCTACAAACCTATGTGCAAGACCGACCATGACAAGCAGAGGAAGGACAGAGAGAGAAGCTTATAGAAAGAGAGCTAATACCACTTAAGGAGCTGAATTTATCAAAAAATTTAACCTGCATGTTACGAGCCGCTGTGTTGATGACAGCACCGTTGGCAGGCTTAGGCTGCATGTTACGAGGTTAGCAGATGCTTTATTACAGTGTAAATCTTTGAACCTGATTAAGAAATATGCACTGAGGTGTGTGGTCAACAGGCCTTGGTAGTGTAATTTGAAGAAATTGGTTGACTTTGGGTCATAGCTACGAGCCATACGGCACAATGAATGAGTGTGTGCAAGGAAGAGGCTTTTATCTTGTAGAGTCCCTTTAGTCTTATTTCAAAAGTCTATCATGGATGTGTGTCGAGGGAAGGGTCATCCCCAGCAGTGATATAGAATCCATTTCTAAATGTGAAATCACTGGTTTTCCATGTTATTGGGTGAATACATGCTGTATCAGAACATAAATGGGAGACTTTTATTGTGAAATTCGCTCTGGGATATGTTTTGAAAAGTTCCCTAGAGTCTAATAGAATCAAGATGGTAGAGTTTGGGTCATAATGCTGAGCCATTTGCATCAAGTAATGCACGAGTATAACATAGAGGCTTTTATTTTGTAGGGTCACTGGAGTCTTACTGTGAAAGTCTAGCAGGGTTGTGTGTTGAGAAAAGGGTCAGACCCAGCAATGATACTTCATGAATTTGCAATAATTGAATTGCTACTTTTACCTGTTTTTAGTTCAATAGATGAAGTGGCAATGGGAGGCTTTTATTTTGAAATTTGACATTAAGCGCATTTTGAAAAGCCCCGTGGAGTCTAATTTTTGGTTAGGTTGAGTTTGGGTGATAATGTTGAGACATATGCTGTAAAAAAAATAAGAGTATGATAAAGAGGCTTTTATTTTGAAGGGTCCCCGGAGTCTTATTTTGAAAGTCTATCAGGGTTGCGTGTGAAAGGAAGGGTCATAGCCAGTAGTCATATGTTATCCATTTCCCAATGTTAAATCAGTGTTGTCTCCCTCCATTAGATTAAAATGTGCTGTTTAAAGTGGCAGAGGTAAGATCCCTTTGAAGCTCGGTTACCTTGACAACGCTTAACGAGCCTGTCAGTGAAAGAGAGAAACGCGCTTCACTTTCGTTCCTTTCCTCTCAGGCTTTTTTGAATGGGAATATCAGCTCCAAACAAACGAGTGCTGAAGACAAACCGTAAATGGTATCTAAAAAAGTCTTTCAGTCTAAGCAACAGCTATCCTTTGTCTCCGATTGGGGTAACTTTCATGGCTGTAGCTCATTCACAGCCTTAATGGGAAGGAGAAATATAAAGGTTTGTAAATCCTGCCTGTCTCATTAAATAACATGCAGCTCCATGGTAGAGCAGAACTCTCAAAAGCAAAACTTTCCCTGCGAACAAACGAGCGGTGAGCCAAAACCGTAAAAGGTATTCAAAAAATTCTTTCACTGTTCGCGTCAGCCATCTTTTGGCTTCGACTGTGCCAACTTTCATGTTTCTACTAAAAACTATTTGGCCACGGTGATGATGTAAATATTTGCATTTTCTGAGTTTGAGGATTTTTCTCAGAATCAGCGGTTTCCTATGCCCGAACAAGTCAGCTAAACAGCTAAACCATAAATGATATTGAAGAAATTCCTTCAATGTGAGTGCTAGAAGGTTCTGAAGATGTTGTATACCAAGTTTCATGTTAGTACATCAAATAGTTAATAAATGGGAGCGATACGGAAATATGTATCGTTTTGGATTTTGTCTGTGATTTTTGGAAAATCTCTCATTGGATTTCTATTGGGGAAGTGTGGACTTCTTCATGGTCTGGGCCAAACTGTTGGAAAACCGTGAATGCCACACAAATGAGGGTTATATTTCCTGAATCCTGACAAAAATCCCTACGTTTTGATGTATAATTTATTTCAATTGAGTTAAAAATGAGGGACTGAGAACCATTTGTTCGGAAAAACCAGAACAGCTCAAAAGCTAGAGCACGCACTCTAGCAGTTGAAGAATTCCGTCCATAGACTTCCATTATAAATCTGAAAATCTTAAAATTTTCTTTTAAAGTTTGAAGCTTCACTGAAGCAAAACTGTAAAAGTTAGCAGAAAGCCGAGTTAAACAGTAATAGCAGAAAGATACAGAAACATTTTAAAAGTTGAATGGTGTTTCTAGCTGAAAGTATGCTGAAGTAGTTAAAGGTAAAAGATGAAGGTTTAGCTGAATTTTGCTGAAATCTAAGAATTCTACATGCATTTCAATGGGCCCAAAAAAAGGCAGAAAAAGCTGAATATCGCGAAAACTACAAAAAATATCTTTACCAAAAGACATAGCAGAATTCTCCTGAACAAGCTGAACGTTTTGATACCAAAATTGTTGGAATCAGTTGAAAACTGCGGGACTAGTTAGAGTCAGAAAAATTACAAGTGAAAAAGTGGGAATGCATAAGCATTCCCACTTGATAATAGCTTTAACAAATATGCCACATTAGTTTAAATAATGGGCTATTAGGGCAACATGACTGGAAGTCTTGTCACGTGGATATGACTTATGGTAGCCTACAAAATAATAGCTATTTTAATACCTGCTTCACAAACCACTTAAAAATAAAATGTGAACAGCTTTTAAGATTTTTCAATATGATTAACCCTCCTTTCTTGGCATTGTGCTGCAATTACTAAATCAATATACAATTAAGACAATAAAGAGACCAAAATGTGTTAATTTATGTTGCCTAACAAAACCTATACAACAGAAAACGTTTGTCTTAACACATAGATTTGTACAGAAGAGGATTAGGGCCACTGAAAAAAAAAAAAGTTAACTGATTTTTAAATTTTATTTCAGTTTAACATGGGAAAAAAGTCAGAATTCTGACTTTTTTATTGTCAGAATTCTGAGATTAAAGTCAGAATACTGAGCAAAAAGTCAGAATTCTCAGCAAAAAGTCAGAATTATGAGAAAAAAGTTAGAATTATGAGGTTAAAGTCAGCATTCTGACTTTTTTCCCATACTAAACTGAAATAAAATGTAAAAATCAGTTAACTTATTTTTTTTTTCAGTGGCCCTTATCCTCTTCCGTAGATTTGCAATTGCAAACTCTACCAAAATTATTTGTAGCCTATGTGGTCGTCCTCACGTTATCTGTCATTGATTTGGGCCACAGTGTAAAACTTTCAGAATCAGAATCAGGTTTATTGCCATTTTTAGTGAAGGAGTTCACAAACTAGGAATTTTTTATGGTACAATCGTGCAACATGAAACATATAATATGGAATAGGTAAATAAAATTATAAAAATATCTAAAAACTGTGGGTATACGTCATGCAATAAAATAGACTAATGTATACACTTAAGATAAAAAAATATGGATACAAAATATGAAAAGTAAAATAGCATCTTACAAGGAGACAACTAGTTTATCTGGTGACCAGTTGGCAAAATGCGTGTTTGGTGCTGCTGAATGAGACATTTTAATGCCCAACAAAATGATTCTGCTTGATCTGTATATTACCTGGCTAATGGGGCACGGGAGAAGCAGCCTGTCAGCGACCGTTCCTGCTATCTGAAAACTGCTATGATGCTGCGCATCTGGCATGCCCTGCGGGCGACCGAGCGAGTTCACGTGACAAAGGAAGAGAGAGAGGCTGGTCGGGTGTGCGCAAGTAGGTCGGTCATTTCGGGGCATTGTTTCAGTCGTTTTTAATGGCTCAGGTTTTCAAAAGATCATTTCAAAACCGACCTCAGTAAAATATTAATAATAATAAAAAAAAAAAAACGAGTTTCAAAAGGGCATTTTCTTTGATAGAGGGCAAACTTCCTAGTGCTTTAGCACCACCTAGTGTCTATGTGTGCACGCCCCTGGCTGTCATGATTCATGCAGCTATTATTTCATCCAAATGAAAAATGGAGAACAGAGAAGCAGATCATGGCTTGTCTACAGTGAAAAGAAGGACTGGGTTATTTACTTTGGCCTTTTTGGAAACACAGGAAGGAGCAATCAGCTAAGTGAGCTTAGTGCTTGGAAAAAATCTTTCATTCCTTTAGAGACAGCATGAAAAGTCAGCTGAGTACAAAACATAGAGAGGAAAACGAGAAGAAGAGAGGGACAAGAAGAGAGGGACACAACCTAGAACAGATAATGGATGTCTATTCTATTAACATTTCTCTATCTGTAGAATGGGGCTGTTCTATGTATTGTCTTTTCAATTCAGAGGGCCCCTGCCTGTCTTTGCCTAGGGCCCCAAATTTCCTAAATCCGCCCCTGGCCTGACGTACATCATCCCCATCATCTTTTACTTTAAAATAATTTAGTGCAACATTTTATAGCTCAGCAGAGCCTCCATTATGCTGTGAAACATGACATTTCTGCTGTTGCAACACAAAGCAGAAATATATGCAACGACGATGATCTTGCTATCCCACTAAACTGAGAGGTGTTTTATATTTTAAGCACGAAAACTAGTGCAACTATCTAATAAAAGAACTGTTTAAACACCGTTGCTATGGTAACTAGATGTTCTGACTCTTGACCTCAGTATTTTTTGGGCCCTGCAGAGAATTACACTAATGCTTAACAGCATAAAAGAGAACTTGAGTAAAATAAAAGTTTTCAAATAATATCTTTATGCTAATAGGGTTCACTCTGTTCACACCAAGCCCAAAATTGAGACCCATTGGATCATTTTCCTGGATTAATAATCTGCTTAGATTGATGTCATAACATCTTTTTTTAGATTTTTTTTTCTTGAGTCATTCTGGCGTAAACCTTTCAGTGAGCTTTAGATGGTTTCTGCTGTAGAATCACAAACTGATGGCTTTGATTTTCTTTTAAAAGAAAAGTTTTGAAAGTACTTTAAATAGGAAATCATTACATACAGTTCAATAAAGGATAGGCGTTTTTAATTCAGAGTTATTTTCATGTGAATGTGCTTTACTGGAGGCATCCATGTTTGTCAAAGAACACTACTGCCACCTACTGGTTAGTGACGTCACGGTGCGGTATCGGCTGTTGATCAAGTCCCAGTGCTGTATCTGGTGTTTGTCACAACGCGCTATTATCCAAGTCATCTTGAAAACATTCTTCTTCCAAATGTTGGCTACATATTACGGGTTTTTTCTCTGGCCAGAAGTTCGATGGCAAATCCTCCCTCTTCAAGTTGGCGATCCAACGACCAACCCGTCCGTGGAGGATCAGGAATCAGAAAGGTGGATAACTCTTTTTTTTCACTTTTACCCAATGTATTCCAACATCCAGCTGCCATGCACGTGGGCATTGTCAGTTTCACTATAGCTCTGGCGAATTTAAAGAAGCCAATTAACCTAACAGTCATTTTTTTTGGACTGTGGGAGGAAGCCGGAGTACCCAGAGAAAACCCATGCCAGCTCAGGGAGAACATGCAAACTCCATGCAGAAAGACCCCGGGCCAGGAATCTAACCCAGAACCTTCTAGCTACATGGCAGCAGTGGTACCCACTGTTCCACTGAGCAGCCCAGGATAATATAAATCATATTAAGTTTAAATATAATTCATGTTAACTACAGCTTTTCACATTGTTCTATTAACAGGCTGCAGTTTCCCTGAATGTTACTTTTCTTATTGAAATCTGAACAGCGTGTAGGGACAATTCAACATGATCATACAGTCAGATTGGTTAAATTTTTTTTTCTTCTACTGTACAGCTTAACTTTTACATGTTTGCTTCTTCCAAACTGCTCAGGTGTGACAGTAGTACTAACAAGTAAACAGAAAACACTTAAAGTTTCAAATAAAAACTGAGTTTTCCATTTTTGGCACAATTGAAGCATTCTTCGTTTTCTTCTTTATCCTGATGAACCTATTAGTGGTTTTCTAGAGTTTATTCCAAGAATTTAATGTTTCAGAATCCAATTAAAGAAACCTAAAGCTCTTATTTACACAAAACACTAAGTATCGTGTAACAACAAATTAGGCAGGTGATCCATCCTCACTAAAATACTAATTAATTGACCTCTGAGATACAACTTTAACTTACAGTCAAGTGTGTTTTACTTTGCTAATGAAGATTAATAACCTGGTGGGGGAAAATACAAATAGAGCAAAGAGAAGCTGAATCTATTCCTTAGACGGAATGCAACAGTTTAAATAGAACTGTAAAATAGAGATATTTTCTGCACCTAAGTCATTTTAACTGAGTTCTTGTGCCTGTCGGGTTCTAAAGATGCTTACATGTAAAATGAGGAAACCCTGTTATTCATTTGTATTGTATTACTAGAGAAATAAAGAGTTTAACTGAACCGTTTAGGATTAAAATACTGAGTCAGGATTTTTATTTTTTAATTAAGCATTTTCCTCCCATAATGAAGAACTGAATCTGTAAAACAGCGAAATCAGAACAATCTATTTATGGCATTAGAAAATAATTTATCTGCGTCTTTTTTTGCAGAGAAAAAGATAAAATATCTGTGATGCTTGGAAATAATTGACACATTTTCACTCGTAAAAAAAAAAACTCGTGAAATCAGCAGTTAATGAAATACTAGAGGAAGCTATCAGAGGCCAGAAACATTTTAATTCATCTTTGGACGCCTTCTGTGCTAATTAAATGTTTTGAACCTTGGCTCATTAAAGATGTTCATCCATCAAAGGAGGTTTTTAATGACGAGGAGGAAAACGCGAGTCCTGCAGCAGCTCCAGAAACGATTGCTGATGCACGGTTGGTTTTCTGTTCACCTTTTCCTCTGATGTGTCCAGTTTTCCCACCTCTGCTTTCAGACGTGTTGCTGAAAGGCCTCTGCAGTGCTGACAGCTGCTTTCTCTGCATCGAGGCTCTACCGCTGCAGGTTTGGTGGTTTTTCTGAGCCATAGTGGGCCTTTCAGCTCAGCCTTCTCCTGTTCTTGGCGGGAGTGATTGACAGCTCACTCAGGCTGGAGGACAAGTCGCCCACCTAGTGAACGTCATACTGTGGGGGCGCCAGGTCCATTGTGCTCCCAGTGACAGTGTGTTACAGCTGCAGAGGGAGGTGGAGGGGCAATGTGCATCCAACCGTGATGAGAAGATAATGGGAAAGCTAAGAGCATCATTACGTCTCTCCTCCCCCATTTATCCAAGAGGAACAGATGAAGTGGATGGATCTGGGAGTCTGTTAAAAAAAAACACCACAAAGCAGAATCCAAGAAGCTCAACATATTTTATTGCTTCGGATACAAATGTTTACAACTCTGGTCTGTGAGCGGCATCTAAAGCAGCCAAAACAAGCAGAAACTGAAGGATTTCTAGAAATTATTGATGAGATCAGAGCAAATCCAAAGCAGAAACATAAGAGGGAAGCAGCAGCTTGAGATAAAAAATAAAAATAACAGAAACACTGATCTCAGTGCTGTCAGGAAAAAAAGCTGCTTTGGAAGCAATTTTCCAGCTGAAGTCCTGGAAGGTTTCTTAAATAAAAAAAAAACAGGCAGACTTTTGCAAAGCAGCAGTTATTAGACTGTAAAATAAATAAAGGACATTTCAGTAGTTTGGTTTTGAAGACAAATCTCATCCCTGATGATTATTGTAAAAATGAAAAAGAAAATCCTTATCTATTTGTTCTAGGGTTGTAAAGAACCCCGGTTTGGACCCGAGGCTTGCGGTGCAGAGCTGAAACGCTTTGTTTATTAGTGAACATTTATTTAGTGAAAAAGATTTCACACCGAATGAACAGTGGTGTTTTAGACATAAAGAGAAAACTTGTGTCTATCTGGAAAACAATTAAAAACCAACCTTAAATAGAGCGGATGGACTCAGATTTCAGCTTTAAAAAACCTACAATTCAGTTTTCAGAGTTGATTCCTTCCCACTATCATTGCAACCCCCACCCCCTTACAGGGGAACAGAAGACCTCACCTGTTTAGCCAGGCCAACTATTCCCTATAACAACCCCCCTTTCAGAGACATAGACAGGTATTGGTTATTGCAGGCTATAAAAGAACCCAAACCCCCATTACTAAGGGACGGACCCGTTCGTTCGGCTCACTTTGCATGTTTTCTAAGCCAAAACGAACCTTTATTTTGGTCCACTCTATAGAGCCTCAAACTCTGTCCTATTTCTGACATTTTGAATTGAAAAAGCTTCCTGGATGGGAAGCGAAACATCTTCAAACTTGAAAAAAAAAAAAGTCCAGTGGATTGTTTTTTTTAAACTTATTTGGAATGACTATGACCTGGATGATTGAGAATCTTCGCTAGCAAAACATAATTAGCTGTTTCTCGGGGGTTAGGGTTATTTTGCTCAATATTCTTCTATCGCTATCAGTGCACATCTTCATTTGCAGCTCCGCGGACAGACGTTAAGCCACCCCCCCACACACACACAAACCCACAGCAATCACATCAGAGAGCTGCTACTAGAGGTTCAAAACTCTAATAATCTCCAAAAAATCAGCAGGTCTTATTTTTTTCTTTTACAATCATTTGGTTAAAAAGTCTAATTTTTCTTACCAGAAACTTTCGTTCATTAATTTGCACAAAAACAACAAGAAAATAACTAAAATGTACAAAATAAAAGAATAAACAAACCAGCTGCTAATCTGGCGAATGATAAAAAGAGTAAATGTCATTATATTTTGGAGCCAGGCTAAGGCTGCCAATAAGAACTGCTGACAGCTGTGGCTGCATAGATCTGCTTATTCCAGAACATTACCTGAGCTGGAAAAGAACAGAAATATATTAGTTTAAGTGGAGAAGTGAACCCAAGTACATACTTCCATAAAGATATCAATACTTCTAAGTATTATTTTGTTTACTGCTTCGGTTTACAGGGAACAAAATATATATTTTTTCTGAACTGCTATAATGAAAAACATCGTAATTTTTTCTGGAATCCCATGACTTCACTACGGTAGGATTTTCATTAGAATTTATATTACATTAAAAATGTCAGTGTCGTAACTTGCCTACCACCAGGTGGCGCTAAATGTTATTTGGAAAAGAGAACGTCAGAAAAATGACCAACTGCAGCAAAAAGGCTGAAATACCAGAAACCACCAGTAGGGGGCGACAATAACAAGATATCAATTGGTTCTCTATCAGATTTTAGAACAGGAGGACTGAGGCTGAGTCCGAACGTCCGTCCTAACCGCTCTGTAGATCTCTATATGGGGTTACCACTTTTTATACAAGCGTCGCAACGTCTAATGGATGAAAATGTAATGCGCTTAAAATTTCCCACAATGCATCTTGAAAAGTTGTGTCCATCCATGGTCACTACACAACCAGACATATCCCAGAATGCTTTGCAAGGGTGTCACTACTCGATCCGTACCATCAGTTCATTTGCTGAACCAGATGTACATCCGGTCGCGCTCAATTTTAATTTGTAAAAAAGACCTAAATTACATTTCATATTTAATGGGGTTAATAAATTATATCCCGAGAAAATAAATGCATTAAAATCCTTTTTTTTTTTATAACTCGTCTGTTCCCGATCTATGCAGGAAATGGGATCTACGCTACTTAAGGTAGCGAGCTTTTTCGGCTTTTGATTTAAACATAAAACATTTTTTTTTTGTCTTTCGAAGCTTTATTCTTTCCTTTTGTGTTAACATCATGGTATATAGTGCATAATCTAAGGAAAGAAAATAAAAAAATAAAAGATAAACATTTCCGATAATGCAGTTTAACAAAGAAAATGTAAAAAAAAAAATAAAATAAAAATTAAAGATTTGTTTTAGTATTCTTATAGTGATTTAAGGATAAAAAAATAAGTACTTTTAGCACATGTGCAAATGAGCTGATGGAACGGATCGTCCTTCCAGTACGGATCGAGTAATGACATAGTGACTTGTTTTAGGGGTGATAGAGAAAAAATATGGGCGGAGAATTACTGACACACAGTCAGTAATTTTGCAACAGTGAAGTGCTATCCATTCCTTTTAGGAGGGCTTCACCTAGAAGTTACAGGTCTAGCACCCCTAGTGGCTTAAAGGTACAGTGTTGCTTCAATCTATAAAAAAGATGCATGTTCAACGTCTCCACTGTGATTTCTTATTTTTTGCTGAGAAAGTCATGACAAAATGAGGCTGCTAGAGGCACATTTGGCTGCAGGAAACTGTTCCAGGAATCGGTGGAGTTCGCTGTGGCGTTTCTTCATTTCCACACCATCTGCAAGGGTAAAAATAAATTACCAAAGCGGAAACTTAAACCAAAGAAAAATATAAATTTAAGCATGTAGCCTGAACTTTTGGATGTGGTACAGGAGAGAGGGAGAAAAAAAAAAGCTCTGCATTGAAGAAATACAATTTAGTTTTGTTTTTAATAATTTTTTCCCTTGAGTTCTTAGTGATTTACCGAAGTTTGACGTAACGTCTGTGACAGAAACATCAGCAGGTTTTTTTTCTTTGTTTTCTGAACATTCCTGCAGTTGTTTTGAAATCAGAAGACATGATTTACATGAAAAACTTTCAGGACCCCACTATGGAAGTCCACACAGGTCCTACACCATCCAGAGTCCAAATTTTAAACTTTTTTTTTTTACTTTTAACAACATTCTTATGATTTTTCTTTATTAAAGTCTTTTGACTAAGGGGTTTTTCACTTGATTCATGCATATGTGAGTAATCATGATTTCCGCTGTCGTAGAAATGTATAAAACAATTATTTATATGCTGTATATTTCTTCTTCAGTAAAATTATACTTTTATTCTGCACCATTCTATGTTCTGTTGCATCATTTTTCTTTTAAAGAATAATTTTGATGAAAAAGTTTTGGCTATAACCTTTCGCCGAGCCAAATTCGAGCGAAATAAAGGTATAGTGGAGGATGTTCTTTTTCCAGGTGGATCATCAAAATAGGTGGTCCCCCTAACTGTCAATCATCCTGGTGATATGTTTATGTAAGCCCGTCCAACGTGCTCGTCCCCATTTTCACTCATCCGTGGCGAGTCTGACAAAGGAAAAATTGCAAATCTTCTATTGGAAAGTATGTTTGTATGAGCGATACAAACAGCAACTTTTAAACAGAGCGTGCACCAGGAGAGCAGGTACAGGGCTGTGCATGTGCATTATTTTTTTTATTTTTTAAGTGAGGAGGGCGGGTCTTATCAGAAATTCACAAAAATCCTCCTGTATCTTTTACTAAAAGCAAAAAGCTGATTATTATGCTGGTAATGTATGTGAACATTTTGCATTCACCTGTAAAGAAAAAAGAAAATGGTCTGATTTTCTAAACTAATTACATGATATAAAATAAGTAAAAACACGTTCTTATTTAACCAGCTATTTGTTACTGTTTGCATTGAAGATTTCAGAGCATGAGGCGCCTTTACTTCAGAAAAGCTTGTTTTTTGAGTTTAATTCATTTTTATTTTCTTTTGGGATAGGGTTAAGACACTGAGACACTAGGAAAATCCTCCAGTCTCTTAGGCTACGTTCACACTGCACCCTGAAGTGACCCAAATCCGATTTTTTGGCCCAAATGTAACCTGGATCTGATCTTTTCGTGACTGTCTGAACAACACGGATCCGATATTTTCCAATGCGACTCAGGCCACATGGCCATGTGGTCCTGAATCCGATACGAATCTAATCTTTTCAAATGCGACCTAATGTCTGAACGGCCAGGTCGCATTCATCCGACCTGAAGGCAAAAATAATACCCGACAAAGGTCACTATTCTGCGAAGAAGAGGCAAGAAAAACAACAATCATGGCGGGCGACGATGCGGAGAGCAGTATTTATGTTCAACCGTCTTGGAAAGATTGAGTTTTTAAGGTTTGTAAAGATGGCTAGATGCACTCCGGCACTACCATCCATGTTTACTTCAATTAATACAGAGAACACTTGCCTGTGACGTAGGGATGGAGCGGTTTATGAAAACCGTCCGAACCGTTCGGTTCGACTGTCTCGGTTCGGTTCGCGTGTGTTGCGTTCGGTTCATGCGCTGCTCCTTTTTCTCATAGGCGAAGCGTTTACACTCCAGAGCAGAAGGTGGCGGTACTGCGACCAAAGCCAACCACCAGTAGTAAACAAGAAGAAGAAGAAGCGAAGCAGCATAGCCGGGTGTAGCAGAAATAAATCAGTTGTTGTGGAGAATTGTGTGGGTATGGCGAGTGGGAAAGAACAGGAGTTGGAAGACGCGCCAGCAGCACTTTATAGGTCTGCTGTATGGGACCACTTTGCATTTAGAGTGACCTACGATGGCGGCGGAAAGAAAGTTGTGGATAAAAGTGCAACATTGTGCAACACGTTTTGTTTATGCTAACAGACACAACCAACATGTCAGGCTAACAATCAACATAAACCAAACCGAAAACCGTGACCACGAAACCATGAACCGAACCGAACCGTGGATTTGTGAACCGTTCCACCCCTACTGTGACGTCATTGCGTCCTCTACGGTGTAGGGGTGTAAATAATAATCGTTTTGTATCGATCCAACAGCCGATGATCCGATGCATCGACACGTCCGCAAGAGAATCGATTTATGTTTTTTTTTTTTCCTCCGGTCTATTTTTATCCATTTGCTCCTGGGCGCAATTCTCCCTCCCGTGCTGCGGTGGCGCTAAACCTATTTTGCCCGTCTGGACGTCTGGAGCCGAGGTATTGAATTGCACTCATTGCACAGGTTTTCTGCAGTATTTTTACAGTATTTTTTGATTCAACTTTTCTACTTCTGTGATTTGCTGTCGTTTCTAAAAAAAAAAAAAAAAACGCATAACAATATTACAGCTTTCATTGATTTATTTCAAACTTGAAACTTTGTTTAGCCTGCAAGGTGTAAAAAAAAAAAAAAAAAATAAAACACATAAACCGATTAATCGCATCGTGGTGTATTCTTGAGTATCGAAAATCGTTGGGTCAGGAAATCGATACTGAATCGAATCACCATGATGGATGTGAGTTACACCCTTACTACGGCGCATGAAGGACACTTGCGTTGTATGACTGCATTTCACACAGGAGGTCGCATACAAGTTGCATATATTTGCAAATGTGAACGGCAACGCAAAAAACGGATATCACAAAAAAAATACCGTAGTGTGAACGTAGCCTTAGTGTTGTTCATGTAATCACTATTAGTTTGTGGACTTTGGGAAGACACCTGTGCACTTCCTTCCTCTTCACTTCACAATTTCTCTAATTAAGAAAAACAGACCAATTTATTGATTTTCCAGGTGAATGTATTTTCCCTCTGTAGTAATTAATATGACTCAAAGTTTAAAGTAATAAAATGAATCAGCATCTCATGATATTCTAAGCTTCTCAGGTGCACCCGAATTTTTCGGTGGTATTTTTTCCAAAACTGACTCATTATTTAATCGTCTAACTTAACTTAGTTTCTTTCCTGACTGCAGTGATCAGACTGAAGCTGCCGTCTGTCCACAAGCATTCATTTTCTGCAGGAAATGAATGAAACTCACTTTGTTTCAATTAGCGTCTTTGCATACAACGAGCTGCATGAACAAGCAACATTAAAAACACAGAGTTGTTATTAAAGGCCTCGGCTGTGGCGGCGCTGAGCGGCCGTGTCTGTAAATCAGCCCAGTCCCCAGAATCCTTGGTGGCGGCCCTGTTACAGCGATGGTTGTTTTATCAGAAGGCAGAAAATTGGCTGGAATAAAATGGCTTTTTTTTTCTTTCAGTCTGAGCTGAAATGTTTTCCTCTTCAGGTTCTGTTTTGTTTCAGAGCTTTGGTTTGAGTGAAGCTGCAGTCGGTCAGTCAGGATTTTTTTTTTTTTTGTGCCTCAGAGGTTCATTTGCTGCTCTCTGCTTCTAAGGCATTCAGCTGAATCTACAATCTGTCATTTACAACATTTAGTAATTACCCCCCCTCTCTGCACACACCTCCCCCAGTTCAGGGTGCCTGAACGCCTCAATTCAAAGTCTACATTTCCTCCCAGGCATCAGCGTTACACGTACTCCTGGAGGCTGTAGTTGTCCTTGAGGTCTTTCTGAGGGAGTCTGGAAGGAGAGCAGAAGATCCTCTGCTCCTGGACCGGTTCTGCTTTCCCTGGCCTCACGTCTTCCGTCTGCAGCTGGACGCTTTTGTTTTTCTTCTTTTTGGGTTCCTTGTTCTCCACTTTCGCCTCCCGCCTGTTCTGCTCCTCGCTTTTCACCATCGGGCCGTTTGGGCCAGGCGAGGAGACGTTCTCCGGTCGCCCGGAGCTCCTTCCTGGACAGGACAGGCAGAATATCACCCCTCCAGCCAGCAGGAATCCAGCGGAGATGAAGGTGACGCACAGAGCTCCGCCGGGCTGGTATTTACTGCTGTCCGGCAGATCCGTGGTCAGGAAGGCGGTGATGACCTCGTTGGTGAACATCGACGCCGGAACCAGACAGAGGAAGCTGGCCAGGACGAAGCAGCCCCCCGCAGCGATGGCCGTGTGCCCCTTCGCTCGGTGGCTACCCCCCCACCGAGTGCATTTAAGCCCCAGGGAGGCGAGGCAGAGTCCGAACGCGGCCACCATGCAGGACAGCACCATGCCGGCCCGCATCATCTGCAGCGACGGCGGCAGCGACAGCACGGAGTTCTTCATGGTGCAGCTGAAGACACCGGAGCTGTACCACACGCAGTCCATCCACAGACCCTGCATCTGCGAGATGGGGGTCATGATGCTGGTCCACACGCTGATGCTCACCTTCCAGTTGGGCAGCAGCGTGGCCACGGTGGCGCCCAGGACACCCAGCAGCGCCAGGGCGAACGCCAGGATCTGAACAGCGCCGGACAGCATGGCTGAGTCGCGAGGGGGGGGGGACGTTCCGGCCGACAGCAGATAATTCCTCAGCACAGGCTCCAGCGGGCTGCAACCAGAGGAGAAATGAGAATTGGAGTGAGCGTGGGAGCGTGACGGACACACAGCTGAGGCTGCTGATGGAGCTGGACGGCTGCCTGCTTTAGTTACTCTGCAGCTCAATCGGTGATCATTGACACTTAATGAGGTGTTTTTAAAGCAGCAGCGTCCCTCTGAGAGCAGAAACTTGGACTGAAGTTATTCCTGTGGACAGAATCCCCTCCTGATGGATCCAAACATCTGAAAGAAGAAGAAGAACCTGCAGCCTTACCTGCTCCGAGCATCTGAGGAATGAGAAGACGGGGCGGGTTAACCACCCCTCCGCATGCCGTCTCCTTGGAAACCGGACAGCTTCAGCCCATCCTGCAGCCCGTCTCTGATCTGAGAACCATTCAGGAAGCTGGTTCTGCTCTCCAGCCTGAAGGTCACCAGCAGCTCTGACGGCGCCGCAGAGCAGCGTTCTTATCTGATGAGCTGACGGCGGGTGCGTCACACCTGCAGCGCCGCAGAAGCCCGCCGCCCCTCACCTGCGAGCGCCGCTCTTGGGTCGTCTTCTGCAGAATCTGGAGGGAGACGCCGAGCGTGAAGATAAGAGCTCATTTCCGATCGTTCCTGATAACATGGGCGGTCCTGCAGAACGCCGATGGGATCGTTCGTGCCTTTGGAAGCGTCCTCGTTCTGGTTTTGGTGATATAGTCGCTGAGCTGCGAATCAAGGTGAAGAATGGGCCACTGCAACACACTGATAAGGGTCCGCGGACCGGCCCGCCCACCAGCAGGGCCCGGCAGCCTGTTATTACCATAATCCTGCAGACACAGAAGGGAAACTATAAACACACATTTTGCTGCCTGCTTCCCTGGGAGAAAAAACAACTTTAAAGTCGGCAGGAGTCGCTTTGAGGCTAATTAATGTTGTTGTGTTTGTGTTAAAACTCCCCCCCCCCAAAAAAAAGGAAACCATAACAAAGGTTCTGGTTCCCACCGCCGATCCAGAGAGGTGACGTCTGTGATTTAATGTGGGCACGTCTCAGATTGTGTTGCAGCGGTTTGGGTTGGGGGGACTTATCTGCAGCAGCGCCGCAGAGAACCGACTGGATTCATGGAGGAAACGCTTTCAGCTGCTCAGGCTGCGGCTGATCGGAGCCAAAGATTAAAAACTAATTTATCACAGATTTCTGCACAAATCATCCAGTTAATCAAACAAACTTAATTAAATCTGCTTTTAATTGAATATCAGCATTTTTTTTTTCTGTGACCAAATAATTAAACAATCTGAAGCAAAAATTAAACATTTTATTTATAATTTGCACAAATATAAAAGTTTCAATGCAGCCATATATTAAATAAAATCATTATTTTTATTATGTAATTATTCTATTGACTTAATAAAAAATAAAAATAAAATGTTTTAAAAGGAAGAAATAATTTTTGTTGTTGAGAATCAGTAAAAAAAAAAAAAAAATACAAATTTTGAAATTATTTTGGTTTATTCACAATGAAATAAACTTAATATTTTATTTATCAATGATTCTTTAATCCGGAATCCTTTATTTATCATTTTAAATCCAATCAAAAGTAATAAAAATATATTTTTTAAAAATGTTAAATAAAGGTTATGCATTGATTTTATACAAGTTTTATTTGAATTAGCTCACATTTAAAAACATTTTATCATGTCGAATGTTTTCAATTTAAACGTTTTCATTATCATTTTGTTTATCTTTATCAACTGTATTATTTTTATCTTTATTTTCTCCATCAGGACATATTTAGTTGAACCCGGAGTCATTTTTCTCTCAGACATAATAAACTGTTTTCTTTGTTCTGATAAATTTTCCTGACCCGTGAGGAATGAATGATGCCGGCGCGTCGGCTCGGTTCGCCTGCGGCTCGATGCGTGGAAGCAGCAGTTTGATGATTGTTCCACATCCTGAACAGCCTGTTTTAACCTCCGCCTGCTTCGTGTCGCTCAACGAGGCGGCGCTCCATTACAGCAGCTCTCTGGAGGTTTAGGGGACGCCTGCAGGCCTTTGTTCTGTAACACACAGAGGACAAACTCACATTTTCCTACATTTATTCTGACATTGGTGTAGAAAGCCTCCGCTGCCCATTTTTGACCTTCAACAGAAGGTCGGAAATATTAATTTACTTTTTCTGCTTGTATAACATTTTTTAACAACATATTTATTAAGAATTTGTGAATCTCAGTGCAGATTAGAAGCATCTTTCTTTTTATGAGACTTTAAATTTCTCCATTTGTTGTTTTTTTTATTTAATATTGATTTTGATTTTATTTTTATTGTGGTAGAAATGGAACATTTATTTATTTTCTAGTTTTTGTTTTCTGTTATTTTAATGTTAGTCATAATTTTAACTTTGTCATTAAGTCTAGTTTTTCTTCTGTTAAATCAAGGTGATTTTTTTTTTTGCATCTGTTTGAATAAATATTTTGTAGAACTTATCAGATTGTAACCGCTGATTTTGTTTTATTTTCTACGAAATTATTTTATAACATAAATAAATGTATTTTTATTATATATTTGAAACTGCTGTGCTTTATATTTAAACACATTGTGTGTTGATATTTTAAAGGAGACTTTTTTTCTGTAAGGATGTTTTTGCACAACTTTTATGCTTCACCTCATGGTTATAAAATTATTGCGCTTTTTTAATGTCTTTCCAGCTATTTCTTTATTCTTAGGTCACTATAGTGAGTCCATTTGATTCACTACACTGAAAACAATCTAGAATTAAGTAGAAATGTCTTATATTTATTGTATTTACCCTTAATTTGAGCAGGTAGATAAGATGATTTGCCAATGGAATGAGTATTTTTACTAAGATAGGATAATCAGATAATATGCACTTGAAATAAGACAATGCAGTTTTTTTTGTATTATTAATTTAAATCAAAATTTTCTCTTTCCTTTGGCAAACCATCTCACTTACCTCCTTAATTCAAGACAAAATGCACTTAATTTAAGAAAAAATTAATTATTTTCATTTTGATGCAGCTAATATTAACAAGGTGAACATGCCATTTTTTCCATGACTTAAACTAGTGTCAGATTTTTTTTTTATTTGTAATATTTGTTAATAAAATTTGTAGAAAAGCTGTCAATAATGGAGCATATTTTTAGATGATTTTTTCAGATATAATATTTGTTCTTGTCTGGTTTAAATAGTAGGAATACAATAATTGAATCAGATTGATTGTGATTAGTGGATTATTGAGATAATCCAATAATCTGATAATTGAAACATAACCCAAATTAAAGGAACAAAGAAGCTAAAACAGCATTTGTTGAAATAAAAACATACAACATAACTAAATATATATATATATATATATATATATATATATATATATATATATATATATATATATATATATAAATACTTTTTACATCAGCAATGCATTTAAAAATTGCATTAAAGGTGTTTTTTTTCTATAAATGTTCACTAACAATAAACATATACTTTTTTTATGTAGATTAAACCAAAAAAAAATCCCATAGATTAATTTATCAATAAAGTCATTCATAGTCTTCTCGAATAGTGAGCTTCATTCGATTATTAAAGTGCTTGTTTCTTTCAATAAAAATGTTTGATACTTTAAACTTTCTACCGTTTATTATTCTAGATTTTTTTCAGGAGATTTAAAGGATCAGCTTTGATGATCCATTTTTAAAATGAAGCCCATCAGGAGCTCAAATATTTCTGTTTGGCTTCATGCCTCTTCAATCTGAACCATGCAGCGCCTCTGATTCCTGAATCTGAAATCCATTATGACTGAAATTAGCTTCGGATTAAAGGCGACAGTTTGACCTCTGACCCCTGCAATTATAGTCTGGAGAAGAATCAAACCATCTGGCAGAAACAAAACCCCCCGAGGCTTCAATAGACATCATTTAACAGCCAGACAGGGATATAAATGAAAAGCCTTATCTGAACCACACACACCCTACCAACACACACACACACACACACACCCCCCCACACACACCCTACCAACATGCACACGTATGCAGCGCGTTTCCTGTGCTGAGTTGATTTCATATAGACCTTAAACATCAAATATAATGAAAAGATTCAAGATAATTTATTTTTTTTTATCATTAAGACTTGTTTGATTTTTTCCAGGACATATAATGAATCAATCTGCTTAATGTTCCTTCAGCACCAAAAAAAAAAAATCTGTAGGTTCACCTAAATCTCCTGTATTCACTTCAGAAAAACTTCTTAGGAACCTAATCTATCTTATAAAAATCACATAAATCTAAATATTTTGATGAAGTTCATTTGTCTGATTAAAACATTAACATTAAATAAAAACCTTCAAGTTCAGAATTTTCTTTAAGTCCAAAATTTTCTTTGAAAATATTTTTGTTAGTTTTCTGATGTTTCATTCTAATTTTAAATGCATGTTTTCTTACATATTTTGATCACAAATTATCTGAATTAACAGAAATAATAGCATTAAAACCTTAATTTATTTGGAATTGAGCTCTTGAAATTTCACTAAAAACATTAACTGGAATAAATTAAATGTTTAATGCCATTTTTATTTTGTTTACTGTAAATCTCTAACCTGACTCCGCCAGATGGAATTGCTCCGCATATCCATCTGCAAACCCTCTGTTGAAGTGATTTTGGGAAGGGGGGAAAATACTGGTTAGCTGATTGGCCTATGTTGGTGATAGACGGGCCAAATAAACCAATCAGATCAACGAAGCATATGACGTACTAACAGAGCGACGACGAAGAGGAGCCAATTGATAGATCAAACTCTTGCCGAAACCAGTCGGGAGAAGAGCAAAAACATCTTTTCCTCTGAGAAAAGCCTCCAGAGCAGTGTTTTGCTCTTCTTTCAGTGAAGAAATACTCTGTAATTCTGATAAAACTTGCTCGATAGCCACGCTAACGCTAGTTTCATCGGCTGAAGCCGCCATGTTCTTTAGACTGAACTGTCGCGCTTCTCGTTGCGTCACACCTCAACCCGCCTCAAAGCCAACACTGATTGGACGTTCGTTTGGTGAACTGCTCCAAATTTTCTTTAACGGAAAGTAGCCAGACTGATCTGCGAGTGAAACCTTGAAAGCTCGTGAGACCATCCTGATCTCACCAGGCTAAGAAAATTCCACCTTAATAGCAACCTAGCATATGAGCAAAACGGTGGAGAGCGCATCCAGAGGATTGAAATGTTGACCTACATTCAAGGTTCCTACAGCATAAGGCAAGTTAAATTCAAGACTTTTTAAGACTTTTTAATGCCACTTGAAATAAAAATTTAAGACCAAATTTACAAGAAACACAAGAAAAACCTGCTTGCGACAACTTTACCCAAAGGTTTATTTTAACATAAACCACTGCACTAATGTTTCAAATTTTGAAAAGCTTCCCATACAGGAAGAAAGCTAAAAACACACAAATGACAGATATAT
The DNA here is from genome assembly GCF_016077235.1 of Cyprinodon tularosa. Classification (NCBI taxonomy): domain Eukaryota; kingdom Metazoa; phylum Chordata; class Actinopteri; order Cyprinodontiformes; family Cyprinodontidae; genus Cyprinodon; species Cyprinodon tularosa. The sequence continues at coordinate 1,161,326 of NW_024039050.1, read as the reverse complement.
TTTAACAATTATTTAACTGAATTCACAAACTTTGTTTTAGCAGGGAACAAAACAAATCAGTTTTAAAGCCCCAACATAACCAGTGCTAAGTCTTTTTTGCAGCTATTTTTCTTTGTATGGTTTTCTTAGTATGTTTGATTTGGTGATAAGTGGAGGCGTTGCAGAGACAAGGGTGGAACTAAACTGAGAAATACCGGCTGTTTCTCCGTAACTCCATTTTGACGCTTTGTGTTTCGTGCTTCGCATGTGTGACTCCACTGCCTTAATTCCCATCGTTCTGAGCTTGAATCGCTTCCTGCACTACAGTAAATCCACTGAGCCTCATGTCTGTTCCCTGGTTTTAGCCATGGAGAAAACTCTTGGCTGGAGACAATTTTGGTTACTTGATCATATTTTCCAGACAAAAAGTTAATGGAGCCTCTCCCAAATGTCCCGGCCACTTTTATTATTTCGCTATCGGGACGGAACCAAATATGGCGAGCCGTTATTTTTTTTAAATAAAAAAAATGTTTTCAATTTTAATGTTTTATTGAGATTACAAAAATAAATCGTAATAAAAATAATCCTATTTATGATGTTTTAAAAAATAAGACCTACAAAAGACAAATTTAAGACATTTTAATACCAATTAAGGCCTTACAGTAGTTTTATTTTGAAGAATTCAATGCCTTTTGAGACTTTTTAAGGACCCGCGGGAACCCTGTACATATTATTTTGGCCGAAATAAAGTTTTCATGCAAACAGCATTATGAAAATATAAGTTACTCCTTCACTAGACATGTTCCCCCTATAGCTGACGCTAATTTGCTGTTGCAGTACATACTGTATGTAAGTACAAGGTGCGGTTCCAGCTGGACTAGAGGTAGAGACAGGTGTGCTACACATCTTGATTTGGTCTACAGAGAATATCAGTGGTGTATAGTAACCATGTACAAATACTTCATTACCTTACATTTAAAAAATAAACTCATTATGCTTCATTTAAGCTAATTTTCGTTATGGCCTGCTGGTATTTAAACCATCAAAATAATTTGTTTCATCCAGACAATTTCTTTGTGGTTGGACTCGGTGCTGCCCCCACTTGTTGTTCACCACATACCAAAATAAATATTTTTAATATAATATATAATTTTAATATAATATAATATAATATTTTTTATATTTTTCAAGATGATGAAAAGTTTAATTTGGCACTGTTACAATTAGCTATAAAATTAAGAAATTAGTCAAGTTATCATTTTTACTTTTATATTTTAAGCAGTTATAAAAATGCTACTTTTGATACACTTTAATTGAGTAAAATGCTTAGGTTGATCCTCTTAACTTCTACAAAATTGTTTTTGAACAGTAGGATTTATACTTCTACTACAGTAATAAACATGAATACTTTTTACACCTCTGTTAGTAATTATATATAATTTTAATGTTTTTTTAAGGGTTGACACGTTTTATAGTTATTTAGGGATTCAGAGGCTGAAATATCAGAGAATTCCTGTTTTTAAGCATACTGTAGTCATGTCAAGTAAAATCTATTTATTGGATTTAACAAGCAGGCAATTTAAAAAGGTAAATGTAAATAATTTAGTACAGAGGATGTCTGACAGCCCCTTAGCACAATACTGAAGAAAAACAGAAAAATTTTCTTACCTGAAGACATGCAGCCAGAATGTCTTGTGAATGTCGATTTTTCTGCACAAAAGTACTTTTTGGGAAAAAGTGAGACCAAAACAACAATTCCAGCTACCAGTTTAGTTATTTGGGAACATTACCACATGCATATTTAACATCAGCATTTTTTTTTAAAGCAGTAAGGCTCCTAATTCACTCTGCAGTAAACTGAATTACTTGCCTAAACCTAAATATAATCAGCCAGAACCGCATGGTTCAAGGAATGAGGGGACTTTCCAAACAGGTGTGCATGCTGCCTTCAGGGACACCTATGACACCGGCATGTCTCTCTATAGTAGCACTAAACCACGACTATAAAATCAGAATAATCCAACTTACCACGCTGGATTTTTTTTTTCTTAATTTAAAGTTACATACCTAATAGTTTTAAAAGTAATTGAGCAACACAAGAGAACATTTATTGTGATATAACATCAGACACAACAGAAAACAGTGTTTTACTGCAGTTTTGTTTTTTTAATTCAACTCTGTGTATTGATGGTAACTTAGAAGCAGCAAAAAAAAACATCTAATCTATTTAATTAGGCATCAATTATGATATTAGAAGCACATTAAGAAACACTGAATCTAATGCTACATTAATATGGAGGACCAACTTTGCCATATTTAAAAATAAATACAGAAATAAATGCTAAAGTGCAGGTAGAAATGTAAAAAAGGGCAGGCAGAAATAAATAGCGGCGAAGAAATCACTAGTGTAAAAAAATACAAAAGAAGAATAAAACAGACAAAAATAAATACTTAAAAATATAATAAAAAAAATAAAGTTGAAGATTATAAAGGACAAAAAAATTTATAAACAACCTTAAACAGAGGGGGTGGACTCCGATTTTAAAAACCTACAGTGCAGCAATTGAGTTGATCCCTTCCGCTATCATCGCAGCCCCACCCCCTGTACAGCAGAATGGAGGACCTTGTCTATTTAGTCAGGCCAACAATTCCATTTAACAACCCCCCTTTTCAGACACTTAGATGGGTATGGGGGTTTGCAGGCTAACAAAAGAAGACAAACGAACCCCATTCCAAAGGGGTTTCCATGTTTTCAAAACAAAAACAAGGCTATGTTGGGCTACTGTATAAAACCTCCAACTCAACGCTATCCACGACATTTTGAATTGAAAAAGCTTCCTGGATGGGAAACGTCTTCAAACTTGGAAACAAAGTCCAGTAGAATGTTATTAATTTGTTTTGTTTTGAATGACTACTATAAATCTTAGTATTTTTCAAACAAATACAAATACAAACAAACAGAAATCATATAAATATTGGTCTTCAAAGTACAAATGTTTATCCTGCTGGTTATTATACAATAAAGTCTTAATAATTTATCTGATTTTCATGTCAAGCTGAAAATGATCTGGATCAGAGGAAGCACTGATTGCCTGGTTTTGTAGATTCCTCTGGATTTCAGAAAACCAGATAAATCACCGTCTAAAGATTTTTTTTATAATTAACACTTTTAAATCATGTGGTTGCAGTCTTATTACCATTGGCACAAAAAAAAAAAGACTCCAGATAAATTTGCATATGTAATAAAAACAAACTTGGTTGTAGAAAGGTAATGATGTTTGGTCACTAATTGACCAGAGCTCCACCTGTGGTTAAAATCCACTCCCTGGAAAACGAAACAAACTTCTCACCAAAAGAACTCTGTACATCACTAAATGTGCTCCCCCTGGTTTACTGAGTGATCAAAAACAGTTACTTACCCTATAAGGTAGAAGTCTTCGAAGTTTTCCAGGCCAAGGACCCCCGAACTGATGGCTAGGTGGAGCCCCTTATCAAATTGTATTATATCAAATTGGTCTTTTAGTCACTCTATTACACATGGAGTAACGTAACTGAAGTAATTTCTCCCTGGGATTATTAAAGTATTTCTGATTCCTGGTTGATGGGACAGGTGTTGTGAATGAAACGGTGCCCAGCTTGAAAGAGCTCCTGTGTGTCGCTGAATGTGAGCATTGATGACTGAAAGACATCTTCTGCCTCCATTTATCTGTTTACTACAGTCTGTTGAATTCATGTTAATGTGGATTTAAAGACATTTCAATTAGTGGAAAAAATTGCAGGGGGAAATAAAAGGGGAAAAAAAGTCTTATCAACCAAAACTTTCACGACCTCCGTGGACCTCCTAGGGGTTGGGGACCCCCTGTTGAAGACCTCTGCTATAGGGGGTTAAGAGAGTCAGCTGTGTGTCCCGTTTCATTCCCAGGGTAGATATGATCTTCCTCCATTTGTTGAAAAATGCCAGAATATTGATGCTCATCTTATTCCGTCTCTTTCAGTAAAACAGTGAATTTTTGTTACGGAGTTTGAGGTGCACTTTTGACTTTTCTTTTGATCCCCTCACATTTACCAATAAGCTAGGGTTCACTTCATATCTTTTTCTCTTTTTTTCCAGCTTTTGTCATTACACTGTGAAAATTACAGTGCAACGAAATGAACTCTCTGCATTGAACCCATCCCCTTGGAGAGCAGTGGGCTGCCATTGTGCGGCGCCCAGGGAGCAGTATGGGAGTTAAGGGTCTTTGCTCAGTGACCCAACATGGCAGTCTGTGGGAGTGGGGCTTGATTCTAGAACCTCTGGGATCCACGCTAACCACTCGGCCGCCACTCTCCATATTATACAGGTTACATAGGAACAAGGAGCAGGCTTGTACAGTGGGGAGTGGCCCAGGAGCAAAGGGGAACAGCATGGGTAATCAGCTACTCCACTTTCTATAGCAAGAAAATATTTTGCAGTTTATTGGTGTTTAACAGCACCTAATCATTTACAGAAATATGCAGATGTAAAAAAAATAAATTACAAAAAACATTTTTCAATTTAAAAAACAAAATGTTTTCATTTCATAATGAAACAGACACATTTCATTAGAAATAAAGATTAAAGAAAGACAACATAAATACTTTAAAAAACGTCAGATGTACAAAAAGGCTTTAATATGAAGCAGCAGCTCTGGATTTGGATCCAAAACAGCTTTTGTCAAATAGAAAAAAATCATTTACAGCTCAGCCTAAACTGTACAGAGAATATTTACAACACAGCGACGTATAAATTATCACAAAATTAAGAATCCAAAGCTCAACATTAGGCTGGTGTCACTTGTCTCTTTTTTTATCATCTGAGTAAATGGTAAATACCATTAACATATAAGTCACCAGAAAATGAATGAAAATCAAAGCTTTCTGGGATCCAGTACAACTTTACTTGGTTTCCTGCTACAGTATAACATTGATGAGTTTGCTTTAGATTTTCATTAACATGTCTGACTTGAAGCATTTTTTATCCTTCCTGAATAAAAAAATAAATAAAATATCCTGAAATAAAAGAAATGCTAAAGTATTTTCCAGTTTTTGTTTGAGACAAAATAGATCTGTCTTCTAATTCTGGTTTATATGCTTATCAAACATGATGTTTGTGATGTTTCTATAAAGTGCATATATCATAATATTAATAAGGAAAACAAATAAACATGAATAAATAATTAATTGCAGTCATTTTATTGTTGTTAGATCACAAAGGTCCTGCTCTACGGCCAAAACTCAGTGAATTAATTTTAATAATTTGGTCTTTAAAGTCCTAAATATTAGCAAATAATTACCCTTAATATATTTTTACAGAATCAGTGCCCTTTTCTGACAAAACTATATAAATATTTGTAAATAAATAATTTTTAATGGAAACCACTCAAAGATATAATTCAATATTTCACAACAGATACTCTGAACTTTTTATTATCATTATGATTATTACTTTATGAGCTTAAGCTTGTTTTTTTAAGGACTAAATAAATTTCTTCCAACAGGAAGTGAAACTTGCTTTTTAAATTTTTAAATTGAAGCTAAAGCCAATTAATTTAACAGATAAACATGGTTTAGTTTTTTTATTGATTAAAAAAATAAATAAATAAATTTCTGTGTTGAATCCAATCAGAACTTCAGCGCCAAGGTTTAAAATATGAACTTAAGGGTATGCTGGAGGATGTTCTTTTTATGGGTGGATCATGAAAATAAGTGGTCCTCCTAATTGTCAATCTCTCTGGTGATATGTTTATGTAAGGCCGTCCTACATGATCATCCCCATTTTTACTTACCAGTGGTGAGTCTGACATAGTGGTAAAAATGCATTTTTGGAAAGTTAGCTTCTATGTGTGATGCTCATGAAATGTAAGGTCACATCTTATGTAATTTTGTTTTATTTTGGAAAATTATATTTATGTGGAAGAAATGTGTTGTGGTTAAAAAGCTTAAAAATTGTCTCTTTCTTTGAACAAAGTACTTATGCAATGTTACCAGCAGGGGGCAGTGTGACGAGTTGTTTCCCATCTTGGGCGCCTCTTTAGAGCGAAATCTTTTTTTACTTCCTCATTCTTCTGAGCAAAGCTGTTCTAAACAGAAACAACCGCTCGCCTGGCTCTCCAGGAACCTTATTTGTGTGCAGGTACTCTGCCTTGGACCTGTTACATATTTAAGTAATGCAAATATGTAACAGGCAGGGGGTGCTGCTGGGCCGCTGACTGGACCGGACCGGGCATTTGAACCGAGCCATCAGCTCCGGGGCTGGTCCGGCTCCAGAGCCAGCCGGAGATGGAACGACCAAACTTGACCCGGTCGGGTTCGGTTGTTCTTCCAGCGAGAATACCCACTGGTTCCCCTCTGTCCGCCGGAGTTCCCGGACCAGCCCCTAGAGCTCACAGCTCAGTTCTGTAGCACTTTAGTCGACCAAAGCCGCAGTCGATTTGGAAATTCCCCCCGGCCATTTTTTTTTAGGTATGATAATTAGGACATGTCCGGGAAAAAGAGGACGTCTCGTCACCCTAGCATGCACGAGGAGAAATGGGCGACGGGTACAGAGTTGTGCATGTGCATATTTTTTTAAAGTAAGGAGGGCGTGTCTTTTCAAAAATTCGCGAAAATCCTCCACTGTACCTGAACAAAACCAAATTATTGGATGAGAAACTACCAAAACTACCAAAGCTGAAGATCCATAAGAATGTTGAGTAAAATGTTTAATGTGGGGCTACAGTGGCGTTGGATGGAGTTTGCCCGGCAATTGGAGGGTTGTCGGTTCAAGGCCTGGCTCCGCCTTTCAGTGTTGTACTGTGCTTGGGCCAGACACTTCACATGCATTGCCTACTGATGGTGGTCAGAGCGAGTGGTGGCGCGAGTGTACGGCAGCCTCGCTTCTGGCAGTGAGCCCCAAGGCAGCTGTGGCTACGATGTAGCTCACCACCATCAGTGCAAGCTACATCGTAGTGAATGACTGAATTGTGAATAACTGTAAAGCCCTCTGGTCAAGTCCTCTGATTTGAAAAAGCGCTATAAGTAAATGCCATTTACCAATGTATTTCTAATCGTTTCTCCTGGCCAATAAAACCTGATGCTTTTTCTATCTGTCGATTTTTTTTTGTTTAAATCCGCTCTCAACTTCATATGAAGCTAATTTCAAGAAAATAAAAAAAAAAAATAAAAAAAAATAAACCAGTCGTGGGAAAATTCTGAGCATTTAGGACCACGTTGAGGTCCAACATTTGGAAACATCTGATGGTTTCTGTTCAAACCAATTGGAGGAATTCTCCAGAGTCCGTGGTGCAACCAGTCAGCAGGGATGCAGAAACCCTAAAAACATGAAGGTGTTGTAGCTGGACCTGTTAGAAGGTCGAAGTCACTTCCACCACCAGGGCTTCAGACTCATGTCAGCAGGTTTATGTTGTCTGTGTGGATCTCCAGCACCGAGTCGTAGAAGCAGTCCTCGTTAATCATGGAGGTCATGCTCTGAACGCTGAAGTCTCTCCCCACAAGGCTGCTAAAGTCCATTCCTTCCACGCCAGGAGCCCGTCGAAGACTACAGCTACGACTCTTCTCATCATCCCCGGGATGCGGCGTTACTTGAGCCTCGTCGGAAAAGTTGAGTCTCTGCAGCTGAGCCTCTAGCTCTCCCGTCAGGGAGCAAAGCCTTGGTCTCATCTCAGAGGACCCTTCGTGGCTTGGCAGCAGAGGCTCCGAGCAGGTTTCTCCCAGGATGCCGTTTGGTCTGCAGCTCTTTTCTGGAGCTGTTATCTGGAGGTCTGAGCGGCCTTGCCGGTGCCTCCTCCTCCAGGTGCTGCTTCTCTCGACGGTAGACTGCTTGCTTCCCCTCAGAGAGCCACCAGGAGCTCGGTCTTTGAGGAGGGGGCTCAAAGCTCGTAGCAAAGCAGCTTTGGTCTCCAAATTACTGGAACACAAGCAGCATAGTCTCTGTTAACCCCTTAGTTCTCATTTCTTCATTAGAGGTACAAATTCATGTTATATGCCTAAACAAAAAAAAGACCTAAACCCAGTGACCATGATAAAATAAGGCTAAAGAATCTAATACCCCATTTACACTACCCTTGAAAAACCGTGCCGAGTCCGGTCCGAGCTCAGTAACTGAGATAACTTATCGTGTGTAAATGGAAAGCAAACTAAACTGAACCCAGCTAGACACAACAGGACCGAGCTAACTGCAGACCAGTTTTCCCCTGGCTCGGTTCTCTGGTAACAAGAGCGCATGAGCAGAACGCGTCATCTCCGTCTGGCTGCGCACTCCATTCCAGTAGTTGGCGGTAATGCCCCTCTGGAAGTTGCTTGCCAACCAACACAAAACAGAAGAAGAAGAACAACTATAAACAACAATAAACATCCATGAAAGGTTACTGTCTTCGCCTGACCCTCCACAACACCGAAGTACAGCAATAATAATCAAGCATAACTTTCTGAATGTGACGGGCGCCGCCATTTTAATTTGCTTGATTCCCTCCTTCTAAGTCTTCTTCTTCTTCTTGTGTTTTATGGCGGTTTGCAAACAACTTTTGGTGCATTCCCGCCACCAACTGCTTGATTTCCTCCTTCAATACTGGCAGTAATACCGCAGATCATCACTAGGGGGCGAGGAACCGAGATAGCGTGATGTGTAAACGGTCGTCAGAACCGAACTCGGCCTGGTTAACTGATCCGAGCTCGGACCGGTCGCGGCATGGATCGGTTTTTCAAGAGTAGTGTAAATGGGGTATAAGTGTACAAATGGTCCTTTTTTTAGCCTAAAGGGAACCCCAGCACCGTGAGAAACAAGCTGACATAAAAAGACTTGCCGCCATCTACTGGCAGTATCACTGAACTACCAGAACGCTAGAAGGTGGCCTTTAACGCAACTACTAAAACTTCCTAACAGTGTCAATCGTCCTGTAAAGCCGGGCATACACTGTATGATTTTTTTTTTGCCCTTTTCGGGTCGATTCTCCAGTCGTGCGAGTATTTTTCTATCTGGCCGAGCTGTAAAATTTTAAACCCTGCAGTTTCATCATACATTTTGAGCTACAGCTGCGTGCAACGATTGAAAATATCGCACAGTGTATGTCCGGCTTAATGCCTCGAGCAAAACTGACAGCTCTGAGGATAGGACTTAAAAGCATTGCTAACAGCAGTAGCACTATTAGCTAGAACATAAGCTAATGTGTCTATCAACTTCACAGCGACATCAGAATCCTTTCCTAGCTTTAGCTCCAGATTTACTATACTCCAACATTAAGACAGTTTTCCTATCAGAATTCGAGCCTGTATCGCTCTTGGAATCAAAAATCTCATGCTTTTTATCATTTGCTGGTAAGTTCAGCCTTATTGCGTGAGTTTAATGAAACTGTAAAGTTTGACAAAACCTTTTTTTGGGCTCGATAACTTCTAAAGGACCACAACCATCAACTTCCTTTAACGAGACACAGAAGCCTGAATTTGCTCCAAACTGTCTGAGTCTAATATAGACTCAGACAGACAAAAAATCTAAGTTATACAAGTTTCTAGAATCTTAATTAATCTGTTATTACAACATAATAACATGGTTGATCTACTTGATACCAGAGCCAGAGGTTGAGATTTGTCAATATTCCCTAACACTGCTGGTTCCGGCGTTCTCCCTACCTGTTACACAGCTGAAAGACCGTCTCAGGTCGACCCTCCACCTCCGACCTGCAGTGAACCAGCTCCCACACACACGGATCCTCTGAGCCTGTAAACAAAACACACACATTCAACCAAGCAGTTCTGGTTACATGAACACAATGCGCTCCGGCGGCTCACTGACCCGGGATGTTTGCCGGTCGGATATGAAGAGCCGAAACTGGGATTAACCAGCGGAACCTGAAGGGGTCTAGATCTGCTGAACGGGAGCTCGTCTGTTACAGAAAAAAAATTATAGATGTGAAGGTTTTCTGCGTTTGGCTTAGAATAAAAACAACAAAATTACAGAATGAAAGGAGACCAACCATCCTTTTCTTCAGCTTGTTCTCCCGATGGACCAGGATGACGGCTCGTTTGAACACTGAGGAAAACAGCAGAGGAGTTACTCTACAGCCGGAGCATTTAAATGTGTGAAAGAGTTCTATTTATAGATAGTCTAAATGAAGGGATTCTGAACTCACCAAACAACGTTAGCTGAGGCTCCTTCCTCAGACGTCGCAGACATGGCATAGGGTTCAACCAGACCACTGAGGAGTGGACCAGAAACTCTCCCATGGAGATCTCCGTTACCTGTGGAGACAGAGAGGATGCTGTGATGGTTCACCTTCCAGGAGGTCTGATGGCTTCTTGAACACTGGACCTTTAGGCTGTGTACCTGTTTGTCAGCTCCACTGTGCTCCGCTACCAGCTGGTCAAACACACAGCCGTAATCCTCGTAGATCTTCTGCATCTCATTGATGTGGCTCGCTACCTTCTCCATCGCTTTCAGCGCCTCTGAATGGACAACAGAAGAAATACAGGCGATGAGAAGATGTGATTTTGATCTGTGTTACCTGCGAGGGGAGTCTGTTACCTGTGAGGAGTGTGTGTAAATTATGAGGTGAGTGTGTGTTACTTGTGAGGTGTGTGTGTTACCTCTGAGGTAAGTGTGTTACTTGCAATGTGTGTGCTACCTGTGAGGTGAGTCTGTTACCTGTGATGTGTTTGTGTGTGTTACATGTGAGGTGTGTTAGTTACCTTTAAGGTGAGTGTGTGTTACCTGTGAGGCATGTGTGTTACCTGTGAGGTGTGTGTGTTACCTTTGAGGTGTGTGTGTTACCTTTGAGGTGTGTGTGTTACCTGTGAGGTTAGTCTGTTACCTGTGAGGTGTGTGTTACCTGCGAGGTTAGTCTGTTACCTGTGAGGTGTGTTAGTTACCTTTAAGGTGAGTGTGTGTTACCTGTGAGGCATGTGTGTTACCTGTGAGGTGTGTGTGTTACCTGTGAGGTGTGTGTGTTACCTGTGAGGTTAGTCTGTTACCTGTGAGGTGTGTGTTACCTGTGTGGTGATTGTGTGTTACTTGTGAGGTTTGTTACTTGTGAGGTGTGTGTGTGTGTTTTACCTGGTGTGTGTTACTTTTGAGGGGTGCATATTTTTATTTTTGGGAGTTTGCTGTGAGGTGTGTGTATTACCTATGAGGTATGTGTCTTACCTGCGAGGTCAGTATGTTACTTGTGAGGTCAGAGTGTTACTTGTGAGGGGAGTGTGTTTCCTGCTAGGCGTGTGTGTTACCTGTAAAGTCAGTGTGTTAACTGTGAGGTGAGTGTGTTCATGCGAGGAGAGTGTGTTACCTATAAAGTCAGTGTGTTACATGTGAGTGTGTTACCTGTGAGGCAACTGTGTTCATGCGAGGAGAGTGTGTTACCTGTAAAGTCAGTGTGTTTCTTGTCAGGTGAGTGTGTTACTTGTGAGGTGAGTGTGTTTCCTGCAAGGCATGTTTGTTACCTGTAAAGTCAGTGTGTTACTTGTGAGTGTGTTACCTGTGAGGCAAGTGTGTTCATGCGAGGAGAGTGTGTTACCTGTAAAGTCAGTGTGTTACCTGTTAGGTGAGTGTGTTTCATGTGAGGTGAGTGTGTTCATGCGAGGAGAGTGTGTTACCTGTAAAGTCAGTGTGTTACTTGTTAGGTGAGTGTGTTTCATGTGAGGGGAGTGTGTTACCTGTAAAGTCAGTGTGTTACCTGTTAGGTGAGTGTGTTTCATGTGAGGTGAGTGTGTTACCTGTAAAGTCAGTGTGTTACCTGTTAAGTGAGTGTGCTACCTGTGAGGCAAGTGTGTTCATGCGAGGAGAGTGTGTTACCTGTAAAGTCAGTGTGTTACTTGTTAGGTGAGTGTGTTTCATGTGAGGTGAGTGTGTTACCTGTAAAGTCAGTGTGTTACCTGTTAGGTGAGTGTGTTTCCTGCAAGGCGTGTGTGTTACCTGTAAAGTCAGTGTGTTACTTGTGAGTGTGTTACCTGTGAGCCAAGTGTGTTCATGCGAGGAGAGTGTGTTACCTGTAAAGTCAGTGTGTTACCTGTGAGGCAAGTGTGTTACCTGTTAGGTGAGTGTGTTACCTGTGAGGCAAGTGTGTTCATGCGAGGAGAGTGTGTTACCTGTAAAGTCAGTGTGTTACCTGTTAGGTGAGTGTGTTTCCTGCGAGGCGTGTGTGTTACCAGTAAAGTCAGTATGTTACTTTGGAGGGGAGTGTTTTACCTGTTAGGTGTGTGTGTTCAGGGCTCTCAGTATCAGTCAGGGACACCAGCTCTTTCAGCAGCAATGGGTACTTCAGGACTCTCTGAACCGGTTTTATCAGGTATGACTCCAGGGAAGACGAGTGCTGATTGGTGGGATTCCTTGTTTCCAGGAAGTGCTTGAAGGCTGCATCTGTTTTGGCTGAATCCCAGAAGGATTTGTTAGATTTCTGCATCTTTGATGTTTAAACAGATCAACTACCATTCTGACCCCCCCTCTGACTGTTATAATTGTATAAAATAAAAAAAAGTGCATGTCTAGATGAGTGGAGGTCACCTCTTTCCAGAACTTTCTGGACTTTGATATGGTTGGCACAGAAGCCGCTGTACAGCTTAAAGTGGTCGGCGTAATAGAGGAAAGATCCACCCAATGAGAAGAGGAGCATCTAAACGACAGTAAATTAAAATCAAATGATATTGATCAGCTAAAAAGTTTGTTTTAAATAAAAAAAATCAAGGAGGAAATAAAAACTTTTTATCTAACCTTGAACTGTTCTGGAGTTTCCAAACTGCTGAGGTCCGGACAGGCAGCGATTCTTTCCTCCAGTGTTTGGAGAAAAACTCTCTGGAAGTCCAACATCTCTGGCAGGCTACCAAACAATGCCTCCATCTGTGGGAGAAACCAGACTTTCAGAATCAGAAGCACAAGCTGACGCCTCACAAAAGCTCTGATTGGTCGGTTCTCACCTCGTCTTTACTGAGGAAAGTCTCGCTCTGCAGCGGCGTCAAGTAGATGTCGAACAGGCAAACCAGATCCTGACAGCAAAACAAAGTCAACAAGGAAACAAGAGTCATGTTCAAGTTGAACAATACATGAGTAACCATGACGATGACAGAAGTAAAGGTTAATGTCTTTAAATTTGCAGAGATTTCTTAATTTCTTATAAATTAGGTTAGAAATGAATTTAAGTAAAAGAGATACATAATTAATAAGAAAAATAAAAAAAACGAGTAACATGAGTAAAATTGTAATACGAAAAGAAATGTGTCAAACTGAGTTTAATTTATTACTAAAACCTAATTAACCTAAAATCCATCAAAGGTTGGATTCCCACCTTGACGTAGGATTTCTCCGTGTCGACCAGTTCCTGGATGACTTTCCGCAGGCGCTGACACACGCTGAGGTGGCCGGGGCTCGGTGGCTGCACACTGCCCTCCCTGCTGTACGGGTTTTTGGGGACGTCGACGTCTGACCTTCTGCTCTCTGGGAAGGTCTGGTACAGAGAGAAGACCCGATCCGTGTTCTGAAAGAACAGAACGGATATTACCAACTCCACCTGGAACCAGAACACTTCTTCCTGCCCATTCTACTTCTGCTTCTGTTCAAACCAGCATGGCTGCTGGTCGCAATGGTTCTGACACTGAGCAGAGAAGAGCGAAGAAAAACGTTTGAACCAGAACCAACCGGCTGCTGAGTTAGGATCTAAATCCACCTGCTGATTCATACATCACACTGCAAACATATTTTAATCTAAATAAGTCATTTTTTCTTAAAATAAGTGCATTTATCCTTGAAGTGAGGAATAGGAAAATAAGAAAAAACTGTTGCATTGTCTTATTTCAAGTGCATATGATCTAATTAGGGCTGGACAGTCGGTAGCACTGCTGCCCTGGAGAAAGAAGGTTTTGGGTTTGATTCCAAGCCAGGGGACTTTCTGCATGTTCTTCCTCTATATGTGCAACTTCCCTCCAGCTTCCTCCCACAGTCCAAAAAACATGAATGTTAGGTTATTTGGCTTCTCTAAATTCTCCTTAGAAGTGAGTGTGTGAGTGAATGTCCTATTTGTCCTTTTGTTGCTGTTGTCGTCTCGCCCGTAGAGATGAGTAGAGTTATTTCAAGAGTAAAAATGCTCATTTCATTGGCAAATGATTTTATTTATCTGCTAAAATTAAGGGTGATTAAAATTTAGAAATTTTTACTTATTTCTGTTTCATTTTTGCGGTGCAGAATCCTCTTAAACTGAACCAACCATTACACTGGAAAAACAATCTAGAAATAAGTCAAAATTTTTGAAATTACATGCATTCACCCTTAATTTGAGTAGGTAAGAGAGGTAGTTTGCCAATGGAATGAATGCTTTTACTCTTAAAATAAGATTTTTAGATAAAATGCACTTGAAATAAGACAATGCGATTGTGTTTTCTTATTTTAAATGTAATTTGTCTTGTTCCATTGGCAAAGTGGATCTTTTTCCTCCTCAATCCAAGAAAAAATGCACTTATTTTAAGAAATAATAATCTAGATTTAGATTTTTTCCAGTGCTAACTGCAGAAACAATCTAGAAATAGGTTAAGTTAAATTATGTGTATTAACCTTTAATATGAGTAGGTAATTGAGATAGTTTGCCAATGGAATGAATATTTCTATTCTTCAAAAAGGTTAATTAGATAATATGCACTTGAAATAAGACAATGCAACAATTTTTTCTTATTTTAAATATATATTGTCTTGTTCCATTGGCAGAGTTTCCACTTACCTCCTCAATTAAAGAAAATGCACCTATTTAAAAAAAAAAATACTTACAGTGCATACACTGCAAAAAAATGAAATCTAAGTAAGTTTATTTTTCTTTAAATAAGAGCATTTCTTTCTTGAATTAAGCAGTTAAGTGATACACTTTGCCAATGGAATAAGGCAATTTACATCTAAAAGAAGAAAAACAATTGCATTGTCTTATTCCAAGTGGATATTATCTAATTATCTCATTTTAAGAGTAAAAATACTAATTCCATTGGCAAATCTTATTATTTACTTGCTTGAATTATGCTAAATACACAAATTTTAAGACATTTTTACTCGTTTCTAGATCGTTTTTGCAATGTAACGGACTGTCAGTCGACCCCCCACACTGGAAAAATGATCTAGAAATAAGTAAAAATTTCTTAAATTCAGTGTATTTAATTTGAGTAGGTAAATGAGATAGTTTGCCAATGGAATGATTATTTTCACTCTTAACATGAGATAATTAGATAATATGCTCTTAAAATAAGACAAGGTAATTGGTTTTTCTTATTTTAGATGTAAATTGTCTTTTTCCTTTGGCAAAATGTCTGTTTTACTTCCTCAATCCAAGAGCAAATGCAATTATTTTGAGAAAAAATAACTTATCTATTTCATTTTTTTTTTAGTGCAGTCACCCTGCAGCCAGAGATTTATTTTAATAACTAAGGACAGACTAACTTCCAGGAAAGGAGCCTTCCTCAGATCACCCGTGACTTTTTGAGAAATTCTGATTCTGGGTCTTAACTAAGAAATATTCCTTAATCTGGTGTCTAAGACCCGCAGCTCAGACAGGAAAAGTCAGAGGAAGGTCTCCGTCACACAGAAACAAAAATCAAACTGAACTTTAAACATAAACGCTCATTAAAGGCTGAAGGAAAATCTCCAGAACAAACAACACAGATGCTCAGAACAATGTAGATCTGTCTGGAACAAAAACCGGAGGTCGCTCATCTCACGCTGTCAGGGAAGCCAAATGTGCTCAGAGAGTTTGATTTTACCCACAGATGATTTACAGTAAGTAAAGAAAAGACATTAAATCAAATAATAAAGTTCTTTATGACTGCATTTCTGCGCTGAACAGATCCTAATTGCCTTGTTTTGGTATCATCTGGGCAGAGAATTTTCTCCCACAGTTTTGCTGCATCTTTTTTCTCGCCTTTCTTTCATCAAGGCTAGATGCATGAAGTTACACTGCAAAAATTATCTAAAAATAAGTAAAAATGTCTTAAATTAAGTGTATTTACCCTTGATTTGAATAGGTAAATTTGATAATTTGCCAATGGAATGAATATTTCTACCCTTAAAATAAGATAATTAGATAATATGCATTTGAAATAAGACAATGCAAGTGTGTTTTCTTATTTTTAAATCTAAATTGTCTTGTTCCATTGGCAAAATGTCTCTCTAATCTCCTCAATTTAAGAACAAATGCACTTATTTTAAGAAAAACTGACTTATCTAGATTTTGATTTTTTTCCAGTGTAGGACTATCAGCAGGTTGTATACTGAAGGTAAACTGTGTCAGTGGACTTCATTTAAGAGCATATTTTAAAGAGGAAACTGGACTTTGTTTCTGAGTTAGAAGACGTTTCCCATTCAGGAAGCTTTTTTAATTCAAATATCACAAATAGCGTCGAGTTCGAGGTTTTGTACAGTAACCAAACAAAGCCTTGTTTTTATTTAGAAAACATGCAAATTGAAACAGAAGAACGGGTCCACCCCCTTTGGAATGGGGGTGGTTTAGCTTCTTTTGTTAGCCTGCTATGCCTCGTACCTGTCTATTTTAAAGGTTCTGAACCAAATGATATCAGATATTAACAAAATTGCCAGAGAATGTTTAATTTTTCCACCTAACTAGGAGTTAATGTTGATGGAAGGTCAGCAGTTAGATCTGCCAGAGGATCAACAGCAGAAACCCTTTGACACAAAGGGGGGCGGCGTCTCTCCCCGCTTTAAGGGGGCAATCAGTCCGATCTAAAGAGATCAACCAATCAAAGAGGATCCATCATGTTTTACCAGCAGAGCGAAGCCGTCTGGAGGTCGTTGGCAGCCCAGACAGCAGGCTACCTCTTCCAGCAGCTCCACCAGTCTGCTTCCTTCGCCCTCCTCCAGGATGTCTGCGTCCTCCTCCAGCGGCAGCACCCAGCACAGGGCGCCCATGGTGAGGGTCAGGGGTCGCCTCCGGGGTCTGTTACTGCTGCTGGTAGCTGAGGAAGAGGAGGAGCTGCTCCATACATCCACCGCCTTCTAAAGGGGGATTAGTCTGCTCCAACTCCACAAACACTCCTGATGGCGTAAACCCAGATTACCAGGCTGGCCGCTGGTCATGTGACACATACTGGTGTGTGTTAGGATGGGGGGGGGTGAATCAGGTAAGTTTAAAGAGCAAGAGAGGAAGGAGGCGGTTTTTTCTTAGAGAGATGCTTCATTTTAGACAAGAGGCTTTGAATATTTTGATGTCTGTGAGACGTTAACGCTCTAAATGACCAACCGGTTATTTTTACCTGTAATCTATTAGCGTCTTGATTTTAACTATGGGAATTAATAAGATTTATTTAGGCTGCCTTCTATCAGCCGTCCTTTTCAGGATTCCTGGTTCTGGTTTGGAGACCAGAGGATTTCATCCCTGCTTTCTGCAGATGAGATGGTTCTGCTGGTCTGAGGACATGGTTCTGGTTCTGGACCGGAAAAGGGTGTTTTTACCCCTTAAGCCTCAAGGGCAGGAGTTCAAGTATCCAGAATGGAGCGGGAGACTGACGGATGAATCAAAAAAAGTTTTTTTTTGGAAACTTTTTTGAAGAAACAAAGTACTGAAAAATGAACGCAGTCACATTCTAGTTCTGCTAATGAAACACAGGAGAGTTTTCCTTCTGATTCTGATGGAGGCAAACCTGTGTTTTCTCTTTCTTTGAGTATTTTACTCTTAAAATAAGATATTTAGATAATATTGAAATAAGAATGCAATCCTTTTTTCTTATTTTAAATGTAAATTGTCTTGTTCCTTATTTTAAGAAAAGATGATTTATCTAGATTTTAATTTTTTACAGTGCAGAGGTCTAATAAAACTCATGTATCAAATACAATACGCTTGGCAAAACCTCAACACTGAAGTCCTCAGACATTTTTCTTTCGTTGTTTCTTTCTTTGCACAGGTAAACAGCACATTTCTTCTTCTACGCTTGCATTATCGGCAGAGCAGACGCTGAATGCGCACTTTCATCTGGTTTGGTCTGTTGCGGTTTCCGTAGACTCGTGAACTCGCAGGCACGCGCTTTTAGGAAATCCTATACACTACTGTTTATGCTCTAAAAACATTCTAAATGACTTCGATTCGAGTAAATTCTGGATGCTACCCACTCAGGACACTTGGAATACATTGGACGAGCAGTATGGAGGAATATTGACACGTTTTTTGTGGACTTTTATGGACCTTTCTGTCTCGGGCGCCATAGACCTCCATTATTTGAATGTCAGCAGACAGCAAGAAGCCTCCCAGATCTCCAGATGCATTTGAGATATCAAAAAAGTACTCCAGAGTGTTGTTCAGCATGGGGGTGAGTAGAAAATGAAGGCTAATCATGTTTTGGGTGTACTATTCCTTTAATTTGAGTAGTTAAATAAGTTGATTTACCAACTGAATTAGTATTTTTACTCTTAAAATAAGATACTTAGATGCGTTTGCAATAAGACAATGCTATCCTTTTTCTTATTTTAAATGTAAATTGTTTTGTTCATTATTTTAAGAAAATATGATTTATCTAGATTTTAATTCTTTGCAATGCAGAGGTCTAATAAAACTCATGTATCAAATACAATACGCTTGGCTTTAAAAGGTTAAAACATTAAAACCACATCCAACTGTCCTGTTAGAGTCGTCTGCAGCCTAGGAGCCAAACTGTTCATGTCTCAGAGTCAAACTGAAGCTCACCTGCTCAGGTGATTCCTGTGTCTGCGACGTTTCAGCACCAGCAGGGGGCGGGGCATCTGTGACACAATTAGGAGGATTAAGGATCCAAATTTTTTAAAATTAAATCTCAATGATTGTGAAAGAAAAATAAAAAGGTTCTGCATTTTGTTATTCTAAAAAACAAATAAAGAAAAATAAAAAGAGCTCTAAATGATGACATCACACAGGTAACAAAAACGATTACATTTTATCCATAAATTCATTCAAATAAAATGAGCCTTCATGATTGAAATGACACTTTCTCGCAAATATGAGAAGCTAAGAAAGATTAAACATCATCAGCATTTAGGTTATTTGATTTATTTTTGATTTCTCCTGTTTGACTTTACTGCTGGATCTTCATTTGCACTGCATAACTCTAGAAATAGGTAAAACATTTCTTAAATTAACTGTATTTAGCCTTAATTTTAGCAGGTAAATAAGAGGATTTGCCAATGGATGGAGTATTTCTACCACTAAAATAAAATAATTACATAATATGAACATGAAATAAGACAAAGCAATTTTTTCTTTCTTATTTTAAATGTAAATTGTCCTGTTCCATTGGCAAAGTGTCTCACTAACCTCATTTCAAGAAAAAAATTCACTTATTTTAAGAAAAAAAAATATCTTTATTTAGATTTCCATTTTTGCAGTGTGGTTCTGAGGTCCAGTTATCTAAATAAAAGTTTATTTTGAAGTTTTAATCTCTAATATGGACTATTGTGGCTCATCCAACAGAGTTTGACCTCACTGTAATAATAATCTTATTAGTAGCTCTTGGATTGACTGGATTCTGTTCTGTTTAAGCGTATTCTCTCTGCGCCCTGTAGGTGCCAGTATGAGACTCTGCCTTGAATTTAAGGTTCTGATCCAGCTACTGTGGTACCTGCGGTCCAGTTGTGCGGTTCGGTGGGAACCGACTGTTTGACCCAGAGGTCTGTGGGGTCATTGGGGTCAGGCCAAACGACGGTGGGCTCCTCGAGGTCTGGTGGCTCGTCTCTGCTCAGCACCAGCTGGAGGTTCTGGTGTTTGAAGAGGGTTTGGAGGAGGTCCAGGTCCAGTCCAGAGACCACCGACCCGTTCACTGCCAGGACCTCGTCTCCGGCCTGGAGGCCTAATGGGACGTAGGAACAGACTTTTCTCATTTTCAAATAAAGAAAAAAATATAAAAATGACCTGGTAAAACTTTTTTTTACTAAACAATTTTATGATTTTCTTCATATTATTGGATGCAGCTCTTTTTTGGAATATTTCAATGACTTACAGGGTTCAGAATTAAGAGCTTTTTGTTGGTTTAAGCTAATTTTATATCATAAATAAAGAACAACAAAAGAAATCAGTTGAAAACAATTAATTGTAGTTTGGCTTTGAATAAAGGAGCTCCTAAAAAGTAGATGAATGGATGGATGCTGGAATGGATGGTTAAATAAATGATAAACTGATGGAATGTTTAAACAAATAAAGTCTGAAAAAATCACTTATTTTTCTATTGTATCCTTTTTAAGCTATGATTAGAAAAATACTTGAATTTAAAATCCAATATTCCAGTAATAATTGGCTGTTTTTCTTTCTTTTCTTTTTTTTTTAACAGTATAAGCTTCAGTTTTTCACTTTTAACATTAATAAGAAGCTTAAAAAAATAAAGTCGTGCAAGTTAAACGCTGAAAACACGATAAATGGCGCCCTCTGCTGGAGACACTCCAAACCACAAACAACCAGAAAACCTAAACTGATGGAATGTTTAAACAAATACAGTCTGAACAAAATCATTTCTTTTTCTATTTTCTCCCTTTTAAGCTATGACCTAAAAAAAAAAACACTTGAATTCAAATTCCAAACATTTCCAAAACTGTATAAAAACTTTAAAATTGGCTCTGTTTTTGTTTTTTAGTGTTTTTAATTAGTAAAAGCTTCAGTTTTTCACTTTTAAGATGAATAACAAAGCTGAAATAAAACAAAGTCGTGCAGGTTAAACACTGAAAACCCGAGCAAAGGGCGCCCTCTGCTGGAGAAACCCTGCACCACTAACCACCACAAAACCTAAACTGATGGAATGTTTAAACTAATAAATTCTGAAAATAATCATTTATTTTTCTATTTTCTCCATTTTAAGCTATGACCCCCCAAAAATACTTTAATTCAAACTCCAAACATTTCCAAACAGAACAGTAACCTTCATTTTTTTCACTTCTAACTTCGAAAATCCGAGCAACGGGCGCCCTCTGCTGGACAAACTCCACACCATAAAACTTTTTTTTCCTGTGAAGCTGAGACTGCTGTAATGTTGTCGCAGATGTTCTACCTTCTCTGGCTGATAATCCCAGCGGGTCGACTTCACTGACGAACACGTGGCTTTTTCCCGCTCCGTCTACGTGCCCCGTCACTGCAAAACCTGCAGGAGGAGAAACAAATGATTTATTTCAATGTGTTAATTAGACCATCTGGATTAAAAGCTTTCAGCCTACAACTGAAGCCTCTCCAGCTGTGGTGGGGAGGGTTCAGAAACTTTCAAAGAGTCAAAACAAACAGGGAACAATGTTTTCAGTGTTAGGCGTTAGGGTTAGGCAGTGTTTTCTCACCAAAGTCCTGGTCTGTGTTGGACCGGCAGATGTTCAGGGTGAAGATCCCAACGGTTGAAGGATGTGTCTCCTCACTCAGCTGAAGTTCAGATCAGTCGACAGTTAATGATGTCAGCAGATTTCAGATCAGAGTCAAACAAATTCTTTAAAGGCGTATGCCATCCATTATTAATAATAATGCTTTATATTATGGTAAATAAAGATTCCTTTATGGTTAAAATAGTCTTTGTTTGTGCATTAGAGTGTAAACTATGTAAAAGTTGTGTAGTTTCCTGTCATGAATCCCTGGAGGATAAATTCCTAAAAAAAAAAAAGTTATTCCACACAGAAAAATGTTTGATTTTTTGAAAATAATCTTAATAATGATTTATAATAATTGGACTTTAATGATCTCATATTGGAGAAATTTACCTCTGCATATAACAAATCCCTTGGGGAGCAGTGGGCTGCCATTGTGCGGCATCCTGGGAGAAGTATGGGGTTAAGGGTCTTGCTCAGGGACCCAGAGTGGCAGCCTGTGGGAGTGGGTTTTGAACTCACAACCTCAGGATTCAAAGCTTTATGCCCTAACTGCTAGGCCGCCACACCCCCATAATTTCTAACTGTATTATAAAAATTATTATTTCAACTCAAACTGTAGTTTATTTTTAAATAAAATATGTATTAATTTGAATTCGTATTCAAACTGATTTATTTCTTTATTTTAAATTCTTCAAAAGTATTTAAAGTAAATAAGCAAAAATGTCCATTTTTAAAACCAGACTAGAGACTCACCTGCGGTTCTGCCACATGTCCTGCAGGGGGCATCACACCTCTTTGTTTGGACACACAAGTCACAGTCTGCAAGAGGAAAGCAGCTAAAATGTGACATCACTGCTAAACCAGCCTGTTTGTTATCTGCTTGCTGAAATTAAAAGAAAATAATTTGGCAGATAATATTAATAAATGACAAGGAAGAGACGGTTAAAGCGATAAAATGAGTGAAAGAAATGAGGAAGGAAGGAAACAAAGCAGCAGCAGGATGTGGAGGAGACTCTATGGGGGGGGGTACAGAGAGAAAGGTGGAGGTCATGTGGAGTGACAGGAGGAGGCGGTGGAGTCATCCTGCCTTTGAGGAGCAACAAACACTAAGAGACAAAGGAATTCTGGGAAAATAAAAGGCCAGGCAAGCTTTTAATCCTCAAACATCTCCTCTGTGTCCACAGACCAGCATGCTGCTCTCAAACAGCTGCCCAGCTTCGCAAACATCAGCTCTCCACGCGAACCCTCATCTCCATCCTCCCTTTGTTCATCTTTATTTACCAAACCCGCATCAACCACGAAGAAATTCTACACGGCCGGACTGGTTTTCCTCAGAAACCTTCAGCAGAAGCAGAAGGAAGAGATTTCCCAAATGCTACAGTCAGTGATATGTTTCTGAAAACCTGCAGGCCAGCATAACTTCATGTCATTTTAGTGGTGACATATTAATTCCACCCTTAAAGGAATAGTACACCCAAAACATGATTAGCCTTCATTTTCTACTCACCCCCATGCTAAACAACACTCTGGAGTAATTTTTTGATATCTCAAATGCATCTGGAGATCTGGGAGGCTTCTTGCTGTCTGCTGACATTCAAATAATGGAGGTCTATGGCGCCCGAGGCAGAAAGGTCCATAAAAGTCCACAAAAAACGTGTCAATATTCCTCCATACTGCTCGTCCAATGTATTCCAAGTGTCCTGAGTGGGTAGCGTCCAGAATTTACTCGAAACGAAGTCATTTAGAATGTTTTTAGAGCATAAACAGTAGTGTATAGGAACTTGCACCATGTCCGTTGGTTGTGCTGTTCTTTTTACATCTCTTTGACTGAAAAAGTTTTATCATGAACTCTCTTTTATCTCCTCTTTCTTTCATCTTTTCACCTACATTGCAGTGTCCATATATCTGTAAAACTCCCTGCATAATTATAATAAAGCAATTTATTTGCATGAAACAAGTGGAACACTATGGCAATAGCCGTACTGCTCCACTTGTGAAAGTAAAATCTGTTGGTCTGTTTTTGGCATCAAGACAATTATTCTTATTGCCAGACAGGACACTGTAAAAAAAAAACGGAAAAAAAAAACAACCTTAAACAGAGGAGGTGGACTCAGATTTCAGCTTTTAAAAACCTACAATGCAGCAATTGATGACCTCGCCTATTCAGCCAGGCTAACTATTCCCTCTAATGACCCCCCTTTCAGAGACATAGACAGGTATGGGGCATTGCAGGCTAACAAAAGCAACCAAACGACCCCCATTCCAAAGGGGGGGACCCGTTCATCCGTTTCAATTTGCATCTTTTCAAAATAAAAACAAGGCTTTGTTGGGCTGCTGGATAAAACCTGGAACTCAACGCTATTTCTGACATTTTGAATTGAAAAAGCTTCCTAGATGGGAAGAGAAACGTCTTCAAACTCGGAAACAAAGTCCAGTGGATTGTTTTTTTTTTTACTTTTTTTGGAATGACTATGACCTTGATGACTGAGAATTTTTACCACTATATCTTTTCAAAGAATTCAAACATTTTTCTTCTTCGTAATGCTAATGTCAGGCTGGTTTGTCTATTCCAGATTAAGATTATGATCTTGTAACACCCAATAATGTCAAAGATCAGTCAATCTGACTGAAACTCTCTAAGGTACAAAGAAGTTGGTCAGACTGTTACCCGAGTAACAACCGATGGCTTAAACATGCCAGAAACTCTATAAACACCCGTGACACTGGCAGATTGAGCACATTACATCACCTCTAACTGAGCCGGTACCAACCAAGAAACCAGAACCAGGATCAGTACCTTCCAACTGGACTCAAACAAGGAGCTGTCCAAACAGAAAAGCCCAATGTCTTCCGGAAAACACCTGGATTTTAAGACAACATGAAGCTATATGGACACAAAGACAAGAGGCAAGTCTGGCTTCTAGCACTAACATCCCTTTATCAAGCACGGTGGTGGCAGCATCATATCAAAGACTATTTTGATTCCTACTAAATGGCTAAAAGCTTTGACACAATCAAGGTTTTCAAAAACAAAACAAAAAGAAAACAAGCTGTAATGGTTTAGTTCCAGCTCATCATTTTCAGGAAGTGATCTTTGGTTTCATGGTTCAGTAGGAAGTTTACCTCTGACCAGCAGACAGCAGGAAGCATCTGAACGGACGGAGCAGAGACTTGATGATGGAGAATCTAGAACACAAACACACAGAGAAAAAAACTAACTCATCACAAACTCAACGCAAAACTTTAGTCTTTAATTCATCTGGATTTAAAGTGATTAAAGGCAGAATGATGAATGAGACGAGAGGAAACGGAGAAGAACAGGACGGAGAAATTACAGGTTTAAAGAGCGAGAGCTGTAATCAGGCTGAGAATTAAAAAACACCATCATCATCATTACCATCATTATCACCAGATTGTGTTTAGATTCCAGGACTCTGACTGGTTTCCAGTTTATGTGTGAGGATGGCATTAAAACTGGACATAAACTAAACCTGAGTTACACAATCATCCATTTAACATTCGTTAAGAAGGGAAACCAAAACGACTCTTTAACCATGTCTACTTTTAAGGCAAGGCTTAAAACTTTTGGATGAAGCTTATAGTTAAAAGCAGAGTGATGTTTGGTTAGCCGCTGGGTGAGTAAAAGGTGGTGGGGGAGAATTTTAGTCCAGACAGACGTTTCTCCTTCGCCCTATTGTGGCTCTACCTTTCTTATACCTCATTCAAAATAGTCAGGTTATCCTGAGCTATCTCTATAGTTATGCTGCTATAGGTTTAGAATGCTGGAGGACATAGGGACAACTTTTCCTCATTCTGCTCCATTCTATCTCTATTCTCCCATTCTGCAGTATACGTTAGTCCAATCTCTAATCTAATGCTCTCTCTGCTTTTTCTCATCATAGTAGCTTCATCTGGTCCTGGAGAGAAATATCAGCTGTGCTGCTGCCATCGACACCTTTGTTTATAGATGTTGGAGATCGGCCTGTTTTTCCAGTGTAGTCCTGTTTCTCTGACTGTGACTAACTGGATGTGCTCTCTTCATCCTCTGACATGGGAGCTGGCTCGGAGCTCGTCTGCCTGGCTGTGTGTTTCCTGGACGCAGCCGCCTGTGGAGCTGGTTGACAGTTGCCTTTTGTATCTATGCTTCTTTTTCTATGTCTGTTTCTGTGTCCTTGAACCCCAGTCGGCCTCAGCAGATGGCCGCTCACACTGAGCCTGGTTCTACTGGCGGTTTCTTCCTGTTAAAAGGGAGTTTTTCCTCTCCACTGTCACTACAAGCATGCTTAGTGTGAGGGATTGCTGAAGAACAACAAAATACAAGCAAAGGAGAAGAATGTCAATGACTGGTTTTCCTAACCAGTCTGTCTGTATTGTGTCTGTATGTGAATTAGGGCTATATAAATAAACTTAATTGAATTGATAATTGAATTCATTGGAGTTGAAAACCTCCTGCCGTGCTGCTGCCTGATGGGGGCGCTGTGAACAAGGACCCAGGATGATGAGAGCAGCTGTAGAGTCGGCAGAGATCAGGAAGCATCAGCAACTTAGCCTGATCTGAGAACAGACCAAAGGAACCCAGAAGCCCGGCTGCAGGTTCCATCTGTTGCTGCAGAACTGACTGTAGAACGTAGCAAACAGCAAACAGGGTTCCTACACCTTCTTTAGCTTTTTAAATTGATCAGGATATCATAACTGTTTCTGTTCCAAACTCATATTTTTCTCAAAAACAGACAAACTGATGAACAGATGGGCAGGAAAAAGAACTATGGAAAAAGAAGGATTTTCCAGTTTCCTCACTTTCAGCTCTGATTGGTCCATTTCCTGTCAGACGATCTAAACATGGAGCCTTAATTCCCATCAGGAATGCCGGATCCCTGCCAGGCTCTGAGAAAAGTTTTCCCAACAAGCGAACAAACCAAACCAGAACCTGTTAGTAGAAGCTCTGTGAACACTGCTGAAGCAGCTGCTCTTCAAACACGTCAGCATGAAGTGAGTAAACATGGAGCACGTGCTGCAGAGCTGGAAACTCAGCCAAAATAAACCCTGAGCTGAAAAACGCAAGAAGATTTATTCTCTGGAATCTGAATCCCAGACTCCCCGTCCTAAAAATAACCAAGTGTTTATGAGGAGGGGGCCAAGACGAGCCGGGATGATGGGAGCTTCAGCCGACGATGGGGGGGGGACTCAGAGACATGGATCTCCAGATGAGAGATGTCCTTCAGAGATGTTTTGACCTTTTTAGGAAAACGGAGCAACATTCTGCAGCAGTTTAGCTGCAGCGGTTCGTGGATCCGTTTATTACCTGGTGGTCTGAGTGTTTCCCATCATGGCTGGGTCTGGATAGAGCCCTCAGGGACGACGGTAAGCCTCTCCTCCACCCTGATTCACCTGAAACCGACCTGCAGCGCCTTAGCAGCGTCCCTTCTTCACGACTGCACACCTGCAGGAAGCAAGAAGAAGATTTGCTAAAAAACATGAATGTATTGGCTTTCCTGAGAGGAAACAAGGAAGGAAGGAAGGAAGGAACCAAGGAACCTAGGAAGGAAGGAAGGAGGGAAGGAAGGAAGGAACAAAGGAAGGAAGGAAGCAAGGAAGGAACGAACGAACGAACCGCGGAACCAAGGAAGAAGGGAAGGAGAGAAGGAACGCAGGAACGAACGAAGGAACCAAGGAAGGAACCAAGGGAGGAAAGAAGGAACAAAGGAAAGAACGAAGGATAGAAGGAACAAAGGAAAGAACGAACGATAGAAGGAACAAAGGTAAGAACGAAGGAAATAAGGAACAAAGGAAAGAACGAAGGATAGAAGGAACAAAGGTAAGAACGAAGGAATGAAGGAACAAAGGAAAGAACGAAGGAAAGAAGGAACACAGGAAAGAACGAAGGAAAGAAGGAACAAAGGTAAGAACGAATGAAAGAAGGAACAAAGGAAAGAACGAAGGATAGAAGGAACAAAGCTAAGAACGAAGGAAAGAAGGAACAAAGGTAAGAACGAAGGAAAGAAGGAACAAAGGTAAGAACGAAGGAAAGAAGGAACAAAGGAAAGAACGATGGATAGAAGGAACAAAGGTAAGAACGAAGGAAAGAAGGAACAAAGGAAAGAACGAAGGATAGAAGGAACAAAGGTAAGAACGAAGGAAAGAAGGAACAAAGGTAAGAACGAAGGAAAGAAGGAACAAAGGATAGAACGAAGGATAGAAGGAACAAAGGAAAGAACGAAGGATAGAAGGAACAAAGGTAAGAACGAAGGAAAGAAGGAACAAAGGTAAGAACGAAGGAAAGAAGGAACAAAGGAAAGAACGAAGGATAGAAGGAACAAAGGAAAGAACGAAGGATAGAAGGAACAAAGGTAAGAACGAAGGAAAGAAGGAACAAAGGAAAGAACGAAGGATAGAAGGAACAAAGGTAAGAACGAAGGAAAGAAGGAACAAAGGAAAGAACGAAGGAAAGAAGGAACAAAGGAAAGAACGAAGGATAGAAGGAACAAAGGAAAGAACGAAGGAAAGAAGGAACAAAAGAACGAAGGATAGAAGGAACAAAGGAAAGAACGAAGGAAAGAAGGAATAAAGGAAAGAACGAAGGATCGAAGGAACAAAGGAAAGAACGAAGGAAAGAAGGAATAAAGGAAAGAACGAGGGATAGAAGGAATAAAGGAAAGAACGAAGGAAAGAAGGAACAAAGGTAAGAACGAAGGAAAGAAGGAACAAAGGTAAGAACGAAGGAAAGAAGGAACAAAGGAAAGAACGAAGGATAGAAGGAACAAAGGTAAGAACGAAGGAAAGAAGGAACAAAGGAAAGAACGAAGGAAAGAAGGAACAAATGAAAGAACGAAGGATAGAAGGAACAAAGGAAAGAACGAAGGAAAGAAGGAATAAAGGAAAGAACGAAGGATAGAAGGAACAAAGGAAAGAACGAAGGAAAGAAGGAATAAAGGAAAGAACGAGGGATAGAAGGAATAAAGGAAAGAACGAAGGAAAGAAGGAACAAAGGTAAGAACGAAGGAAAGAAGGAACAAAGGTAAGAACGAAGGAAAGAAGGAACAAAGGAAAGAACGAAGGATAGAAGGAACAAAGTTAAGAACGAAGGAAAGAAGGAACAAAGGAGAGAACGAAGGATAGAAGGAACAAAGGTAAGAACGAAGGAAAGAAGGAACAAAGGAAAGAACGAAGGATAGAAGGAACAAAGGAAAGAACGAAGGATAGAAGGAACAAAGGTAAGAACGAAGGAAAGAAGGAACAAAGGTAAGAACGAAGGAAAGAAGGAACAAAGGAAAGAACGAAGTATAGAGGAACAAAGGTAAGAACGAAGGAAAGAAGGAACAAAGGAAAGAACGAAGGATAGAAGGAACAAAGGTAAGAACGAAGGAAAGAAGGAACAAAGGAAAGAACGAAGGAAAGAAGGAACAAAGGAAAGAACGAAGGATAGAAGGAACAAAGGAAAGAACGAAGGAAAGAAGGAACAAAGGAAAGAACGAAGGATAGAAGGAACAAAGGAAAGAACGAAGGATAGAAGGAACAAAAGAACGAAGGATAGAAGGAACAAAAGAACGAAGGATAGAAGGAACAAAGGAAAGAACGAAGGAAAGAAGGAACAAAAGAACGAAGGATAGAAGGAACAAAGGAAAGAACGAAGGAAAGAAGGAATAAAGGAAAGAACGAAGGATGGAAGGAACAAAGGAAAGAACAAAGGAAAGAAGGAATAAAGGAAAGAACGAGGGATAGAAGGAATAAAGGAAAGAACGAAGGAAAGAAGGAACAAAGGTAAGAACGAAGGAAAGAAGGAACAAAGGTAAGAACGAAGGAAAGAAGGAACAAAGGAAAGAACGAAGGATAGAAGGAACAAAGGTAAGAACGAAGGAAAGAAGGAACAAAGGAAAGAACGAAGGAAAGAAGGAACAAAGGAAAGAACGAAGGATAGAAGGAACAAAGGAAAGAACGAAGGAAAGAAGGAATAAAGGAAAGAACGAAGGATAGAAGGAACAAAGGAAAGAACGAAGGAAAGAAGGAATAAAGGAAAGAACGAGGGATAGAAGGAATAAAGGAAAGAACGAAGGAAAGAAGGAACAAAGGTAAGAACGAAGGAAAGAAGGAACAAAGGTAAGAACGAAGGAAAGAAGGAACAAAGGAAAGAACGAAGGATAGAAGGAACAAAGTTAAGAACGAAGGAAAGAAGGAACAAAGGAGAGAACGAAGGATAGAAGGAACAAAGGTAAGAACGAAGGAAAGAAGGAACAAAGGAAAGAACGAAGGATAGAAGGAACAAAGGAAAGAACGAAGGATAGAAGGAACAAAGGTAAGAACGAAGGAAAGAAGGAACAAAGGTAAGAACGAAGGAAAGAAGGAACAAAGGTAAGAACGAAGGAAAGAAGGAACAAAGGAAAGAACGAAGTATAGAAGGAACAAAGGTAAGAACGAAGGAAAGAAGGAACAAAGGAAAGAACGAAGGATAGAAGGAACAAAGGTAAGAACGAAGGAAAGAAGGAACAAAGGAAAGAACGAAGGAAAGAAGGAACAAAGGAAAGAACGAAGGATAGAAGGAACAAAGGAAAGAACGAAGGAAAGAAGGAACAAAAGAAAGAACGAAGGATAGAAGGAACAAAGGTAAGAACGAAGGAAAGAAGGAACAAAGGTAAGAACGAAGGAAAGAAGGAACAAAGGAAAGAACGAAGTATAGAGGAACAAAGGTAAGAACGAAGGAAAGAAGGAACAAAGGAAAGAACGAAGGATAGAAGGAACAAAGGTAAGAACGAAGGAAAGAAGGAACAAAGGAAAGAACGAAGGAAAGAAGGAACAAAGGAAAGAACGAAGGATAGAAGGAACAAAGGAAAGAACGAAGGAAAGAAGGAACAAAGGAAAGAACGAAGGATAGAAGGAACAAAGGAAAGAACGAAGGATAGAAGGAACAAAAGAACGAAGGATAGAAGGAACAAAGGAAAGAACGAAGGAAAGAAGGAACAAAAGAACGAAGGATAGAAGGAACAAAGGAAAGAACGAAGGAAAGAAGGAATAAAGGAAAGAACGAAGGATGGAAGGAACAAAGGAAAGAACAAAGGAAAGAAGGAATAAAGGAAAGAACGAGGGATAGAAGGAATAAAGGAAAGAACGAAGGAAAGAAGGAACAAAGGTAAGAACGAAGGAAAGAAGGAACAAAGGTAAGAACGAAGGAAAGAAGGAACAAAGGAAAGAACGAAGGATAGAAGGAACAAAGGTAAGAACGAAGGAAAGAAGGAACAAAGGAAAGAACGAAGGAAAGAAGGAACAAAGGAAAGAACGAAGGATAGAAGGAACAAAGGAAAGAACGAAGGAAAGAAGGAATAAAGGAAAGAACGAAGGATAGAAGGAACAAAGGAAAGAACGAAGGAAAGAAGGAATAAAGGAAAGAACGAGGGATAGAAGGAATAAAGGAAAGAACGAAGGAAAGAAGGAACAAAGGTAAGAACGAAGGAAAGAAGGAACAAAGGTAAGAACGAAGGAAAGAAGGAACAAAGGAAAGAACGAAGGATAGAAGGAACAAAGTTAAGAACGAAGGAAAGAAGGAACAAAGGAGAGAACGAAGGATAGAAGGAACAAAGGTAAGAACGAAGGAAAGAAGGAACAAAGGAAAGAACGAAGGATAGAAGGAACAAAGGAAAGAACGAAGGATAGAAGGAACAAAGGTAAGAACGAAGGAAAGAAGGAACAAAGGTAAGAACGAAGGAAAGAAGGAACAAAGGTAAGAACGAAGGAAAGAAGGAACAAAGGAAAGAACGAAGTATAGAAGGAACAAAGGTAAGAACGAAGGAAAGAAGGAACAAAGGAAAGAACGAAGGATAGAAGGAACAAAGGTAAGAACGAAGGAAAGAAGGAACAAAGGAAAGAACGAAGGAAAGAAGGAACAAAGGAAAGAACGAAGGATAGAAGGAACAAAGGAAAGAACGAAGGAAAGAAGGAACAAAAGAAAGAACGAAGGATAGAAGGAACAAACGAAAGAACGAAGGAAAGAAGGAATAAAGGAAAGAACGAAGGATAGAAGGAACAAAGGAAAGAACGAAGGAAAGAAGGAACAAAGGAAAGAACGAGGGATAGAAGGAATAAAGGAAAGAACGAAGGAAAGAAGGAACAAAGGAAAGAACGAAGGAAAGAAGGAACAAAGGTAAGAACGAAGGAAAGAAGGAACAAAGGTAAGAACGAAGGAAAGAAGGAACAAAGGAAAGAACGAAGGATAGAAGGAACAAAGGTAAGAACGAAGGAAAGAAGGAACAAAGGAAAGAACGAAGGAAAGAAGGAACAAAGGAAAGAACGAAGGATAGAAGGAACAAAGGAAAGAACGAAGGAAAGAAGGAATAAAGGAAAGAACGAAGGATAGAAGGAACAAAGGTAAGAACGAAGGAAAGAAGGAACAAAGGTAAGAACGAAGTAAAGAAGGAACAAAGGAAAGAACGAAGGAAAGAAGGAACAAAGGAAAGAACGAAGGATAGAAGGAACAAAGGTAAGAACGAAGGAAAGAAGGAACAAAGGAAGGAAGGAAGGAAGGAAGGAATGTACAAAGGAAAGAAGGAAAGAAGGAACAAAGGAAGGAAGAAATAGAAGGAAGGAAGGAAGGAGACAGAGAAAGGAAAGAAGGAAGGAAGGAAGGAAGGAAGGAAGGAAGGAAGGAAGGAAGGAAGGAAGGAAGGAAGGAAGGAAGGAAGGAAGGAAGGAAGGAAGGAAGGAAGGAAGGAAGGAAGGAAGGAGACAGAGAGAACCATGGGAGACAGATCCGATTCCCACCAGAGCGTGGAAGGACGACACGGAGAAGATTCCCAGCCGAGCCAGCGTGGTCTTGGTGGGACGGCCGGCCACGGCCAGAAGGCTCTTTGGGTTGGGGAGCTCGGAGCCCTGCAGGCTGGAGAGGTAACACCTGAGCCGGAACAGATCCAGGTTCAGCTTCTCCAGGTTCTGCTCCCACTGCTGGATCTGAGGGAACATCCACAGGTCCAGTTACTAACATCCCTTCATGCTGAGGCTCGAACTCCTGGTTCTGAACCACAGGACCTTCTAACAGAAATGTGACTGAATGTGGAGCAGAAGGGGGATCACCATAGCAACCAGATGAGATATTTTACCTTGGACTTTCAAAATAAAACTAAGATTACTCCAAATAATAGCTGCTGTTCAAAAACATCTGGATGTCCAAGTTAACACCACATGACTCAGAGATGAGATTTTTTTCTGCTGCACATCTGGCAGAACATCCTGAGTTGGCTCTTCTAACGCAGGATGCCTTCTACAGCTTAAGAAAGGAAAACCCTGCATGGTTCTAACTGCACAGGGAACCCCACCCCCACACCTACTGCTGACCTGGCTCTCCACGGCCCTCCGGTTCTTCTGGTCCTTGATGATGGACAGCTGCAGCTCGGCCATCTTCTTCATCTTCCCGTCCATGTCGATCTTGTGGAGCAGCGAGCGGCTCTGGCAGCGCAGCAGCCACAGGGTGTCCTCCCTCCCCTGACGTCTGGCCAGCAGGGCGGCGCTGGCCGAGTGGATGGCAGTGACCCAGTTCTCCAGGTCCGTCTGGTTGGTGGCCTGAGGGGATGGAGAGATACGCTATAGGTTAGCATGAAGCTAACAGGACTGACAGACTTTAATAAGAGGAAAGATGGATCCAGTCAGACCTCAGCAGGTCATACGATAAACCGGGTCACTGAGGTCAACGAACATTAACAGACTTTAAAACTAAAAAACAAGATGCTATAAAATGAGGGATGTGATGAGGAGGGACAGCAACAGAATACATGAGGAAAATCTATACTTGGTGGGAGAAGAAAGTATTTGTATTTCATTAAGTCATTAAGTAGAAAAAGGGTGAGACAAAAGAGAGATTTGAGGAAACAAGGTGAGACAGAGAGAGACCCACATAAGACTGGAGGAGAAGAGATGATTAATCTAAAGAGGAGGTCATAGAATGAGACAAGATGAGACTTTAAAAGATCAGACAATATGAAGCCATGAAAGATATGAAGATAAAAGATGTGAGGAGCGAACATTAAATGATGACGAGACAAGATGAGCAGGAAGACTTGAAGAAAAACGGGATGAAACATTTAAAGATGGCGAAACGAAAAACATGGTAATATGAGAGATTACAAGATGGAAGATCAGAAGCTAGTGAAGAAAACCAGATTATTTCAATTCAGTTTATTTCTATATTGCAAATCAAAACACGTCATCTCAAGCCACTTTACAGTTCACCAGATCATCCAGCTGATTCCAAGTTTTCTATCTAAGGAAAACCAGCTGATTGCATCGACTCATCGACTCGGATGCAATCCCTCACACTAAGCATGCTTGTAGCGACAGTGGAGAGGAAAAACTAATTTTTAACAGGATAAACCTCCATCAGAACCAGGCTCAGGGTGAGCGCCCATCTCCCAAGACTAACTGGGGTTTAAGGAGACAGAAGCAGAGATAGAACAAGAAGCAGGGATACAGAAAGAAGCAGAGATAAAAAAAGGGCAACTATAAAAGACATGATTGCAGAGTATTTATCCTTATTTTAGTGCATCTTTTTTCAGATTATGCACAATAAACCTTGAAAGTTCAGGAAAAGGCAAACATAAAACTCCAAATTACTACATATAGCTACAAATCCAAAGACCAAAAAATCAGCTGCCGGAAGTAGAATAAGATCTAATTTCCAGGACAGACCAGCGACAGACGAGTGATCGCCGAGGCAGACTGGGGTTCAAGGAGACAGAAACAGACATACAGAAAGAGACAGAGATACATCAGCAAGAGTAAAAGGCGGTTTAGGAAACACACAGCCAGGCAGACGAGCTCCGAGCCAATGCCCATGTTCAAGGATGAAGATAGTCACAGTCAGAGAAACAGGACTACACTGAAAAACAGGCCAATCTCCAACATGAAGCAAAAAGACAGAAAATCGGATAGGATGGAGGAAGGTAAGATGGCAAAAGTTGCCAATCATTAGATGAAAAATAAGATTCATGTACAAATGAGTAAATGATCTACTCGATCCCTTCAAAATGTGTTTTTTCTAAAAAAAAACAACAATCTACATTATTCCAAAGTATAACGTAAACGAGAACTGATTTAAGGTGTAAAGATGATGTTTTATTCTAATGGGAAATGAAAAGTTTCTCCTCAGATGCAGAGCAGAATGAAGCCGGTTCCTCTGAAGGGTTGCAGGTTTTTCTCTCTCCTCTCTGAGCTCGTAAAAAGCCAATCTGCTGCAGATTAGCAGCCTTTCTGACCCCCATTAAAAGGTTTCACTGCCCTTCATCCTCACTCCTCCTCGGTCCTAGAGAAGCTCCTCACAGTGATTTGTGTCTCTAAACACTCTCTGCTGCTGAGTTACTCTGGGAATAAAGAAGTGCTCCCAGAGCTCGTAAAGCTAACGGGGGACAGTCAGAGACATGTGATGTTTGAGGTCAACAGCGGCTCTCCAGGAGAGGTCACAGGAAAGCTGCTGCATCTGCTGAACGGCTTTCCTGCCATTTATTCTATTGCTGTTGGTACCCTGCGGGAGGTTTAATGACACCACCAGAGTGTGGGATGTTTCAGAGGTCCTCTCACCTGGAACATGTAGACGTCTCCGTGGGAGTTGCTCAGACAGAAGACGTGCTCCCTGCGAGGATGCTCGGGGACGGCCTGGACCATGCTGTCATCCGCCAGCAGGGCATACCGGGGGGACAGCTCCTGCTCTGTGCCGCTGCTGCTCCGCCCAAACGTGGCATAAAACAGCAGACTGCAGCCTGTAGGAATAAAATATTTATTCATCCGTTGTTACATTTCCAACCACACAACTTCTTTTGCAACAGCTGATGATTAAATATCCTCTTTTTTTTTAGCTTTTATTGTCATTACACTGTCGCAAAGTACAGAGCAGTGGAATTAACTCTTTGCATTTAACCCATCCCCTTGGGGAGCAGAGGGCTGCCACTGTGCGGCGCCGGGGGAGCAGTGTGGGTTCAAAGGAATAGTACACCCAAAACATGATTAGCCTTCATTTTCTACTCACCCCCATGCTGAACAACACTCTGGAGTACTTTTTTGATATCTCAAATGCATCTGGAGATCTGGGAGGCTTCTTGCCGTCTGCTGACATTCAAATAATGGAGGTCTATGGTGCCCGAGTCAGAAAGGTCCATAAAAGTCCACAAAAAACATGTCAATATTCCTCCATACTGCTCGTCCAATGTATTCCAAGTGTGCTGAGTGGGTAGCGTCCATAATTTACTCGAAACAAAGTCATTTAGAATGTTTATAGAGCATAAACAGTAGTGTATAGGATTTCCTAAAAGCGCGTTCATGACGCTACGGAAACCGCGGCAGACCAAACCAGATGAAAGTGCGCATTCAGCGTCTGCTCTGCTGATAATGCAAGCGTAGAAGAAGAAATGTGCTGTTTATCTGTGCAAAGAAAGAAACAACGAAATAAAAATGTCTGAGGACTTCAGTGTTGAGGAAGAGCAGGAGTTCTTTGCCGAGCTGAATGCGCACTTTCATCTGGTTTGGTCTGCCGCGGTTTCCGCAGAGTCGTGAACGCGCTTTTAGGAAATCCACTACTGTTTATACTCTAAAACATTCTAAATGACTTTGTTTCGAGTAAATTCTGGACGCTACCCACTCAGGACACTTGGAATACATTGGACGAGCAGTATGGAGGAATATTGACACGTTTTTTGTGGACTTTTATGGACCTTTCTGGCTCCGGCGCCATAGACTTCCATTATTTGAATGTCAGCAGACAGCAAGAAGCCTCCCAGATCTCCAGATGCATTTGAGATATCAAAAAAGTACTCCAGGGTGTCGTTCAGCATGGGGGTGAGTAGAAAATGAAGGCTAATCATGTTTTGGGTGTACTATTCCTTTAAGGCTCAGGGACCCAGAGTGGCAGTCTGTGGGGCTTGAACTCAGACCATTGGATTCCAAGATCTATGCAATAACCACCAGGCCGCCACACTGCAAAAACGATCTAGAAACAAGTAAAAATTTCCTTAATTAAATGTATTCACCCTTAATTTGAGTAGGTAAATGAGATAGTTTGCCAATGGAATGAGTAATTTTACTCTTAAAATAAGATCATTAGATAATATGCACTTGAAATAAGACAATGCAATTGTGTTTTCTTATTTTAAGTGTAAACTGTCTTGTTCCATTGGCAGAATGTCTCTTTTTCCTCCTCAATTCAAGAAAGAATGCACTTATTTTAAGAAAAAAATTACTTATCTAGATTTAGATTTTTTGCAGGGACTCCTCCTCTTTTTGTGGGAGGCGGCCTATTTATGCTGCTCCTGCATGAAGACATTCAGCAAACGTTAAATTCTCAAATTTTATATAATTATTCAACCATTAGATCATAAGAATTGCACTGATACATTTTTTTACTTCCAATCTGATTCCAATATTTCAATTTGGATCACTAAAAATACTTTCCCATTATCAACAGTCTGTTCATTTAATGCTCTCATATTTTTATTTTTTTTTAAGAAGCTGTCATAAACTCCTCTCTACAAGCAAGTATTTCTATTATTATAAACATTTATATCCTATAGCGGAGGTCTTCAACAGGGGGTCCGCGACCCCTAGGGGGTCCTCAGAGGTACTGCATGGGGGTTGTGAAAGTTTTGGTTATTTAGACTTTTTTTTATATTTATATTATATAGATGCACTAAAATAAGGATAAGGACTCATTGTCTTCAAGTCAATGAGTCGATGCAATCAACTGGTTTTCCTTAGATAGAAAATTTTGAATCAATCTGGCTGGATGATCTGGTGAATTGGAAAGTGCCTTGAGATGACATGATGTAAATTGGTGCTATAGAAATAAACTGAGTTGAATTGAATGTTCAAGGTCTGCTCTGAGGAAGTCTAATTAGGACGTCTGACAAGCAATTTATTAGAGAAAATGTGAAACACACCATATATTTTTTATTTTTAATAAGATTTTTATAAGATTTCGTTTACCATTCTTTGACAATTTAAGAAAATAAATAAGTACTTTTGATATTTTAATTACATTATTAATGGAAACCTGGATGAACATCTGGCTGTGCAAATAAACTGATTGTAGGAATCCTTCTTCCAGTGCAGATTCATCCATTTTATCTGATCAGTGTTTAGGATTTGAACGTAAATTCACCTTTAAATTATTATTCAAAGTTTGCTGTTTTTATTGTGTTCTTTCTGTGTTCCTTGTCAGAGTTTATTTTCATACCTGGATGAAGTGATTTAAATACAGATTCTCGGTTTGACAAAGGACGAACCTTTCAGTGTGACCCAGTAGCGCCTCCACCGCCGCCTGGAGACGAGCTCCAGCTTCCTGTCCTTTTTGACGGTGATCAGAGCTTTAAAGTTGAGCCAACCTGCTCGCCGCACCACTCCCTCATCTTTCTCCAACATCACCTCCAGCTCTCCTCCCGCTTCCTCGTCCATCTCCTCCTCTCCATCATCCTCGTCTTCTGACGGTTCGGTGCGGTCGGCCGTGCTGCTGCAGCCCGTCTCCAGCTCCTGCATGAAGTTCCTGTAGACGTTCTGTCGCTGGGCATCGCTGCTCTGGTTCTGATTCAGGCTCCCGGAGAAGTCCCAGTGGACCGGAGGGAGCTGGTTCTGGTTCAGTTGGAGGAGAGGGTTAGAAGACCAGTGAGCGCTGCCGTTCAGTATGTTGATGCAGGCCTCAGAGGTTTCGCTGCCGTTTGGCTCCTGGAGGGAAATCAGACAGAGGCTTTAGGTGTTAAATCAGATGAACAGCTGCCGTAAACTGACCCTTCAGCATGATTCTGCAGCTCTCTCTGCTTCCTGTGGGGTTTATTTGCAGAAGCAGTTTAGAGTTTATGAGCTGCTTTTACTGACCACACTTTTCCCCTTCATTACTGCTAAATGGGTGTGAAAACACTCCAGAGCCGGAGTAAGAAAACAACCATCAGCAAAACAATTAGGGCGACCCCACCCATCACTGGGAATGACATTCAGGGATAAAAATTCCAGAAATCTGTTGATTTATTACAAGAAAGGACTTTGGTTCCACTTTATTTATCTATTTAGGCCCCGTCCACACAAAGTCAAACTCTGGCCTAAATTCACAAATTTTTCACCAAACCAGCCTCTCATCCATACGAAGCCGGCGTTTCGGGGGTCTGTAAAGGATCTTTTTTTTTATTAAGCCTTCAGAGTGGGAAGATTTTGAAACTGCGTTTTCGCGTTTCCATCTTTAAGCTCTAACCGCATTTTTTTTTTACACGCATGCGTCA
This sequence comes from Cyprinodon tularosa, assembly GCF_016077235.1. Lineage (NCBI taxonomy): Eukaryota > Metazoa > Chordata > Actinopteri > Cyprinodontiformes > Cyprinodontidae > Cyprinodon > Cyprinodon tularosa. The sequence goes on along the minus strand of NW_024039050.1, from coordinate 1,122,839 downwards.
TAGCGTCGCCTCTAAACACGCATGCGCGACACAGTATCACAACAACAATGGCGCCGTACTGTGTTGAATGGTTGCTGCTCATGCTACTCACCCTGCTGTCGGGCTTACAACAGAATCTTCTTCTTCTGGAATATCTCCAGGAAGAACAGAGCAATATCGACCACATAGTTCAGCACCTGAGTTTGACTGAACCACGAAAATGGACCCGCACGGCCATTTTCCGGTTTTCCGGTTTGGTTGTTGTATAAATATTAGTGCGCATGCCCAACATTTCGTTGCCTGTTTTCGCCTATTTTTGCTTTAGCACCACAGCGCCACTTACAGGCCTGGCATACATTTTGCAGCGTTTTCATGCATTCATGTGGTCGATCACATTTATTTTACGTCTCAGTCTTTAAGACAAACGTTCTGGAAAATATTAGCGTTTCGTGTTCGTTTTGACTTCGTGTGGACGGGGCCTTAATCTCATGCTATAACAGTTTTTTTCCCCCCTTCATTTCTTTGGATATAAAGACCAATTTCTAGCCCAATTACAAACATACCATATGCCATAAAGTTAAATAATTCTTAAAATATTAAATAGTAAAACTTTCCAATAAATTTAGAGACTATAAAGAGGTATATTTTTGTATATAAGTGGATATGATGATGGTGATTATTCTCATCCAGGTCATAGTCATTCCAAAAAAGTTTTTATAAAATCCATTGGACTTTGTTTTCAAGTTTGAAGATGTTTCGCTTCCAATCCAACAAAGGTTTCTTTCTGTTGCTGGAGGTTTCTTCCTGTTAAAAGGGAGTTTTTCCTCTCCACTGTCGCTACAAGCATGCTCAGTGTGAGGGATTGCTGAAGAGTCAATGAGTCAATCTGACTGGATGATCTGCTGAACTGTAAAGTACCTTGAGATGACACGTGTTGCGAATTGGTGCTATAGAAATAAACTGAATTGGAATGAAGCTTTTTCAATTTAAAATGTCAGAAACAGCGCGGAATTTCAAGCTTTATTGAGTTGTTTTTGATTCACTCTTTTAGCTTCGAACTCAACGCTGTTTCTGACATTTTGAACTTAAAAGGCTTCCTGGATGGGAAGTAAAACGTCTTAAAACTTGGAAACAAAGTCCAGTTGATAGTTTTTTTTTTTTTTTTTACTTTTTTGGAAATAAATACGATGCATTCAAGAAGTAAAAAAATACTGAGAAAGATAATTGGACTAAAATAAGTATGGGCACATTTTAAATACAATGAAATGTTTTTTTTCCTGAGAACTTTTATGAAAACAAAAAACTGTCAGGTGTGTTAGTTATCATGCTACAGTAGCAGCCATTCAAAATGGCCCTTCCCAAAATGGCCACCCAATTCCCAGCAAAATCCCCTCCAACTTCCAGCCACTGGAATGACCTCCCCCTTCTTCTCCTGGACGTGCATATTTTTTTACTCTGACTCCAGCCTTTCACTTAATTACAGTGTCTGAGCAGGAGATGATGCTTCTCTTTAGATGTTAATGTCCACAAATCATGACAGAAAGAATTTTTTAGCGCAAAGAGTGATGTTCAAAAAGGAATTGTAGGGGACCAGCCAAGGGCCCATCAAGGAAAGTGGGGACATTTTGAATGACTACTAATGTATGTTTGTAAAGTTCAGAACCAATTGTACATTTTCACTCCATTGGTTGCGCTGGAAACTAGCTTTATTGGGCTCAGCCATGCTTTGCAGAATGAATTAGCATTTTTATCCCTTTTATTTTTTTTATGCAGTCATGGTTTGGTAATTTTCTCAGAGATTTCAGCTTTGTTGCCAAAAGATTCATTGACGAACATTAGCGGAAAACCACCAGAGGCTGCTGTTGAACGGGAATCCCAGTGACTGAGCGGCTCTGTCCATCCATCCATCCATTATCTGACACGCTTGTCCCAATTGGGGTCGGGAGGGGTGCCTATCTCAATGGGCGGGAGGCGGGGTCCACCCTGGACAGGTCGCCAGTCCATCACAGAGCAACACAGGACAAACAACCATTCACGCACACACTCACACCTAAGGACAATTTAGAGAAGCCAATTAAGCTAACGGTCATGTTTTTGGACTGTGGGAGGAAGCCGGAGTACCCGGAGAGAACCCACACATGCTCAGGGAGAACATGCAAACTCCATGCAGAAAGACCGTGGGCTGGGAATCAAACCCAGGACCTTCTGGCTGCAAGGCAGCAGTGCTACAAACTGCGCCACTGAGCAGTGCCTGAGCGGCTTTGACAGCGAAATAATATTTAAAAGCAGGATGGTGGTACGGATGAACTGACTGCACAGATGAAGTTTTCAGGAGGACTTTCTCACATAAAAACACATTAAAACTACTTTTTACCCACTGATCACAGCAAATGTAGCTGCCATTGCTACAGGCAAAGAAAGGATAGGGTAGCTCCGCCCAACGCACATCAGACGTACTTTTCGACCGCGCAGCTACAGCAGCAAAGATTCTTCAACCGTGCATCAGAACTAAACTTTTACAAACATCGAAAATGAAGCAGCATGTGTGTTTTTGCTGCTCCTGCTGCTTGCGGTCTGAACGTAGCGGAAGGTTAATTGTAAAGAACTTTTTTGGTTTATCTGATGTTATGTTACAGGTTCTTACCTGGATCCTCCGCTTTTTCCGGCTCAAACTGCCCGTCCAGTCGCTCAGCTGCCTGATTCGACTTTTCAGGAAGTCTTTTCGGTTGTTTCCAGAAATGCTGGCGCTCACGGGCTCAGCTTTAAGGGTTGGCAGCGTGTGGGAGAAGTACCGCGTCTCTAAGCCTCCAACGAATGATGCCTCCTCCTGGATGACGCTCTTAATCACTGAGGAGTTGCTTGTGGTTACTGGTTGCTCCTGCAGGAAAGAGTCTGAAGAAGTGGGGAAGGCTGGAAGTGTGTTGTGTCTGGTGTGGAAGTCAGACGGTGAAACTAGGCCCAGGTCTTGGAGCTCTGGCTGAAGGATCACGGAGTCTCCGATGCCGCTGTCCTCAGTGCGGCCAGAGGAGCAGCTGTTGTGGCCTTTGGGGTTCTCTACCGTAGGGAACAGGAGGGCGGAGCCAAATCCAGGTGAGATGTCATCCACCTGAGTGGAAGAGCAGGTGTTGTAGCCACTGCTGGCGTCGACACTCTGTCCACAGACAAACACGTTATCCGTCAGCTCACTGGCGGCGCCCCATGGCGAGTCGTACCAGGAGCCGTCAGAACTGAGCGAACTGCCTTTGCTGGTGCGGTGGTTTGGCTCTTGGTTAATGGTGGAGAGAGGTTGCCCCTGTGGCTCAACAGGAACCACCCCGGCCTTAGTGAACTCCACCCTCATGCTCCCATCTTTACTGAGCAGAACTTTAGGGCTGCCGCCACACTGCAGTGCCGCCTGATCACCATCACTTCCCTGAAATCCAAACGTGAGGCCGCCCTGGGACCGATCATGCTGGGTGAACCTCTGAGAGGGTGCTATGTTCTGTCTGGAGACTCCTTTGGGTGCAGACTCATAACGCCAGGAGCCATGCTGGTTCTGGTAGCCCCGGCCCCGACTTCCCCCGCTGCTTTGGCTGCTCCTCCACCAGCTGCGGGCGGACGGTACCTCTTCCTTCGTGGAAGGGAACCTGAGAGACCCACTGGGTTTGACTGGAGAGATGAAGCTGCTATGACTGTCCGTGTTTCCCATGGCAACCTGGAAAATTACATCATCAATGTCAGACCGGGTAAAGTAAGCTGATGAAGGAGTAAATAGCAGGCCCATATTTGCTCCTAAACTCTTTTATCTAATTATCTTAAGTCCTAAAACTGACCTTGGCCCCGTCTCCCAACCTTAAACACAAATTATTGAAGCAAGTCGTTAAATGATGTTTATTTTCTTCAGTACAAATCATGAACAGGCCGCATTGCCTCAACCATTACTCAGCTTAGACCACATCATGATGTGCAAGTCTTACACTGTAAATTAGGAACTTTTAGATCAGTTTAAAGCAGGGTTATGATCTAACTTTATATTAAAAGCTGTGAAGATCTCCCAGAGTTCTTTTCAATCCATCATCTAAACATTGAGAGTGGATGGACCCACTGTAGAGCTACTAAGACATTGACGTCCTCGTAGACTGACAGGCTGGACAAGGAAAAAAATTAAAGAAACAACTAAGATGACCATAATAGCTCTGTGGAGAGGAGGCGGGGGCGGGTAGCTGGTGTTCCATCCACATTAGGACAAACTTTAATATTGCAGTTTCCATCTCTGGTCATTGTGGAAGAGTATTAAGGCATGCAACCTTTTTCATTATACTAGGACTGAAGTAGGCTCGTGAGACCATCCTGATCTCACGAGCTTTCAAGGTTTCACTCGCAGATCAGTCTGGAGACTCTCCGTTGGAGCCGTTCACCAAACGAACGTCTAATCAGCGTTGGCTTTGAGGCGGGTTGAGGTGTGACGCAACGAGAAGCGCGACAGTTCATTCTAAAGAACATGGCGGCTTCAGCCGATGAAACTAGCGTTAGCGTGGCTATCGAGCAAGTTTTATCGGAATTACAGAGTATTTCTACACTGAAAGAAGAGCAAAACACTGCTCTGGAGGCTTTTCTCAGAGGAAAAGATGTTTTTGCTCTTCTCCCGACTGGTTTCGGCAAGAGTAGCCTGGCTTGTGGTTGTGTTTTCGTCGTCGCTCTGTTAGTACGTCATATGCTTCGTTGATGTGATAAGTTTATTTGGTCCGTCTATCACCAACATAGGCCAATCAACGGAAGATTTCCAGATGGATAGGCTAAGCGGAGCAAATCCATCTGGCGGAGTCAGGTTAGGACTGAAGACACAGAGGCATAAAATCCATAAAACTGATGTTCTGTATAAAACATCTGGAATTCAACTGCAGGTTGAAACCATTCATACATCTGTACCATAGAGCTTCATCCATAATCCTGACACCAACTCCAAGGCTAAAGATCCAAGGGATTAATAAGCACACTGGAAAAAATCTAAATCTAGATGTCATTTTTTCTTATAATAAGTGCATTTGTTCTTGGATTGAGGAGGAAAAAGATACATTTTGCCAATGGGACAAGACAATTTACATTTAAAATAAGAAAACACAATTGCATTGTCTTTTTTCAAGTGCATTTTATCTAATTATCTTATTTTAAAAGTAAAAATACTCATTCCATTGGCAAACTATGTAATTTACCTACTTAAATTAAGGGTAAATACACTTAATTTAGGAAATTTTAACTTATTACTAGATCGTTTTTCCAGTGCAAAGAATAATAGAGGACCATTTCCAAAGCAGGACACTGCAAAAACGATTTAGAAATAAGTAAAACTTTCTTAAATTAAATGTATGAACCCTTACTTTGAGAAGGTAAATTTGATGATTTGCCAATGGAATGAGTATTTTTACTCTTAAAGTTTTTAGATAATATGCACTTGAAATAAGACAAGGCAATTGTGTTTTCTTATTTTAAGTGTAAATTCTCTTGTTCCATTGGCAAGATGTCTCTTTTACCTCCTCAATTCAAGAACAAATGTACTTATTTTAAGAAAAAATTACTTATCTAGATTTTGATTTTTTTTCCAGTGGACTGATCAACATCCTGGTTTCCCTTCTCCTCTTAACATTTTATAATCTGATGTTCCTTTTATGAATGCATGCATTTTAACATTATTAAACCAACCAGGAAAACTTTTACAGGTCTGCTGCACAACCTGTAGCTTCCACCTGTTTGGTTTAACATCAGAAAAAAGCAGAAATAATCTAAAAACTTTTCCTCAAGCAGAAAAAAAAACATTTAACAGGGAGGTAAAATTAAAATAAAGCTTTCAGTTAATGAGTGAATGACAATGATGAAAGAGTTTCACCAGTTTTCAGATCCTCAGCTGCGTCTTCATGCTCGTCCTCCTTCCTCCTCTTCACTGGAGCTCTCCGTCCTCCCAGCTGCTCCCTCTCTCTCTCTTTGTGTCTAAGCCTATGTCGCTCGTCCCCAGTCTTCACATCAGCTCATCTGTTGGGGGAGAACAGAAGCAGGGAGGGGCTTTGTGAGCCTCGGCACACAGACTTTCCTTTTGTACGACCCTCCTCCCTCTCTTCCATGACGTTTCTGTTTCTGAAACCAGACCTTGTCCTTCTCCTGTTTATTTTGGTTTTCTGGAATGCTGAGCAATTTTCGCCTGGTTTTCTTTTCTTCTGCCTCTTTTTTTTTTCCTGTCAAACATGAATCTGCAGGCTGAGCTCATCGGGCTGCAAATGTTCAACCACCAAGAACAACAGACTCCAGTTAATCATCATTTTGGGTGTCCCTGAGATGTTGCAGCTCACTTTCACTATTTACTGAAACACGCTGAAGCAGAAATAACAGCAGGAACAAATGAGAGAACCTAAACCAGCAGTGATGCAGAGGTTTTTCAACCCAGCCTGGAGAGGATAAACCTCTAAAAAGAACTGGACCAACCTCTGCTTCTGGTCGGAAACATTTCAATGCATTAACAGTCCAATGTGGCTCCCCTTCCCTCCATTTAAACTAAACGTGAAGCACAGGCGTAACTTTCTGAAGGACTAAGTTCAATAAGTAGACTTTGGCAATATGTGGGACTAATTTCTTAATTTGATTTTGCTGGTTTTGAAGGAGGATATTCACTAATGTAGCTAAAAGGAAAACATCAATCAATCAATCCACATTTTTCTGGATGGATTGATGGATGGATGAATGAAATTGAAATTGTGTGCATGCTAGGGAGGCATGATATATTGCTGTTGGAATCGGAATCGGCTGTTATTTATCCTGTTTTTATACATTAACTTCTAACTACATATAAACATAAATTGTATTTTTTTAAATAGTTAATTTTTGGGAAATACAAACCCTATTGAATGCGTTTGTGTGGAGTAACTGTAGGTCCACCAACTTTCATCACAGAGTTACACCCTTGATGTGACGTATTTCTGACAAGTTGCATCTGTTGCTGCAATGAGCAGAAACAGAAAAACTGAAACTAAAGAAATTTTCTGTTTACTTCCAACAATAAAACCTACGGAAGAGGATTAGGGCCACTGGAAAAAAAAAAAAAAAATGTTAACTGATTTTTTTTATTTTATTTCAGTATAGTATGGGAAAAAAGTCAGAATTCTGACTTTTTTCTCAGAATTCTGACTTTTTTCTCAGAATTCTGACTTTTTTCCCATGTTAAACTGAAATAAAATTTAAAAATCAGTTTACTTTTTTTTTTTTCCAGTGGCCCTAATCCTCTTCCGTAAAAACCACCAATTTACTTTAAAAATAAGAAAATCTAAACCAATGAGCTCCCTGCAAACACTAGACCAGGGGTCACCAACCTTTTTAAGGCTGAGGGCTACTTCATGGCTACCAAGTCATAGGAATGGCTACCAATACTGACCTATGAACTGGAGGGAAAAGTGTTCACCTACAGTAAATCTCATCCATAAAATCTCTTTTTTATTCTTATTTTATTCTCTTATTCATTTTAATTTTCTTTTTAATATTTTCATTTTGAAACCACTGAAATATGATGAAATAGTTAACATGATGAAATAATACATAAATGATTAAAAAGAAGAGCAACAGAATAAAAAATAATTAAACTTAACCCACTGAGTGAGTTCTTCTGTTTTTAGAAGACGAAGAGGGCCCCCCATGTGGTCCTTGAGGGCCCCTTGGTGCCCGTGGGCACTGCATTGGTGACCCCTGCACTAGATGATGAAAATATTGGGAAACATTGCTTAGCTCAACCTATTCTCATTATGAAATCGTACGAAAAGTTATGCACCGTAATTTCGTACCTTTTGGACGTTTTTTTCGTCATATGCGCATCTGACGCACCATTCACAAATATAGAATATAAATTACAATTAGCCCTAACCCTGACCCTAACCCTAAGATATAAAACAGCAAGCAACGCAGTTAGAGACATGAATAAGTGATGATTGCACTGTTTTTCCCATTTTTACGTCCGTCCGCGGATCTGCTTTTTCTTTCTGTCTGCCAACGCATGCGCACTGATCTGTTTTTTTGAGGAAAAACGTCCAAAACGTACGAAATAGTGTGCATAACTTTTCGTACGATATCATACGCACTGATAATGAGAATATGTTGCTTAGCTCTGTTCCCCAACCGCTTCACAGGGGAACAGAAGACCTCACCGGTTCAGCTAGTGCAACAATTCCCTTTAACGACCTCCTTTCAGAGACATAGACAGGTATGGGGCATTGCAGGCTAATAAAGAAGCCAAACGACCCCCATTCCAAAGGGGTGGACCCGGTTATCCATTTCAATGATCATGTTTCCAAAACAAAAACAAGGTTTTGTGGGGCTACTGTATAAAACCTGGAACTCAACTCTATTTCTGACATTTTGAATTGAAAAAGTTTCCTGGATGGGAAGAGAAACGTCTTGAAACAAAGTCTAGTGGTTTGTTTTTTAACTTTTGGCGAATGACCTGGATGACTGAGAATCTTCAAGCGACCTTCCGCATTTACATATTTTCACACACAAGAAGAGATATGCTGTGAGCCAAATTTTCTAAACGCTTCTAACACGGTTGTGCTGAGGTCCTCTTTCATGACAGTAAAACACCCATATATCTTTAAATTAGGGAAAAATAGAGAAAAAAATTAGCTTCTTTTAGATAATTATCCATTCAACTTAACCAAAGCAAGGCTACTTTTTAATCTGTATAATGAAAAGTTATTACAGAAGCTTATCTGATCCCTAAATTAATCTGATTTCATCTAATCTTTTGTTACAGCTGTAAAACCTCTAATTGATGCAAAAGATGAAGTTTTTTTAAACTACATAATGAAAATTACTTTTTTGTGATTTTATTTTCCAGCAGTTGTGCTAGCTAAATCTCTATTGTTCACATTTTTTTACGTCATCACCTAAATTCTTATGAAGTAAAAGTTTTTGTTTGTTATTTAAAAGAAAAAGAAAATTAACAATAGAATAAAAACAAAGACAATTAATTAATAAATGGAACAAAGATTATCAGTAAAAGATATTGACTACTGTATAAGCGGCTGATTATTTTAAACCAGATTTTTTTTTAAGAGAATGGACATTCTATAATCAGCGCTGAAAACAAAACATCTCAGTGTTGAATTTGTTTATAGACTAAAGAAAATTAAATGTAACAGATTGGGAGAATGTCATGAGCTTTTTCAAAGGAACATGTTGATTTCTGCAGGTCAGAAAGGCTGTAAGAGAGCAGGACTTTTAGCTGATAACAGGAAGGCACAGAAAAGTTACCACGTTTTAATATCCATCTTTTATGGATCCTTTGGGTTTGGAAATGGAAGAAAATAGATCTGTGGCACCAGAATACATAAAGCCAAATTATGCTAAAGTTCATTAAGAAAGTTTAAAAATACAAATAAAAAAAGAAGTTACCATGACTACTCTGGTTGCATTGCTTAGCAAAGCATTTTAGTATTGACTGATACAGATATGGACCTGATATGATATCAGCATGATTCTTAAATTCAACCTGGAAGGAGGTTAGCATAGAGAATTGTGATGTAATGATTGAGCAGGAGAATTAGGACGGTTGTGTCTAAAATCGGATGGATTCCAGTTTATAGTATCCAAATAAAACAATGATTCAAACAGCGTAGTTCAAACATTTCTCCACTCAGAGGGAACAAAGCTGTATTTCCTGTTGAGCTTGAAGCAACAAACATCATCGACATAATCATTACTCAATTACACGTCTCCTTCAGAGCAACAGAATCTCTGGACGCTAATTTCCTGCGTGGTCCGCTGAGGGGTCAGAGGTTCCGACAAACTCCAGGTTCAGTGCGTAACAAGCGGCCGGAACGGCAGCGCCCATCCTGTCCCACAGGAGGAGGAAGGAGGACGATCCTCTGACCCTCGAACGCATCGGCGACCTCCGACCTCTCTCTGAAATGAGAGGGATGAACCCTGGACAGCTGTGACTCCAAGAGGAGGTTTAATTAGAAGAGGAGGACAGCTTTCTTTCAGTTGGATTATTTCACACTGAGGCTGTGGTTCTAATGTCCAATCAGACAAACACCGTCCAGACGCAACTGAATGCTGCTCCGGCCTTCTGGATCTGATTCTATGAAGATGTATCTGTTCACGTCCATGTGGACAGATCAGTGCGGTGGAAATTACTTTGGACTCATTGAAATAATGCTGATAAGATGAATTTCCACCAAAGACAAAGAAGGTTTGAGGTTGAGATCTACAAGCTTCCTTTTGAGGAAACATGGAGACATTTCTGACCACCACAGTACACATAGTACTTCAGTAAAAGTATTAATACTCATAGTTTAATCTTACTCAGCTACAAGTAAAAGTTAATCGGTCAAACATCTAAAGATCAAGTGCTCACTTCACTGGAAAAAAATCGAAATCTAGATAAGTCATTTTTTCTTAAAATAAGTGCATTTGTTCTTGCATTGAGGAGGAAAAAGAGACATTTTGCCAATGGGACAAGACAATTTAGATTTAAAATAAGAAAACACAATTGCATCTTCTTATTTCAAGTGCATTTTATCTAATTATCTTATTTTAAGAGTAAAAATACTGATTCCATTGGCAAACTATCTCATTTACTGACTCAAATTAAAGGTAAATACACTTAATTTAGGAAATTTTAACTTAATTCTAGATAATTTTTCCAGTGTATTCAAAGTATTCAATGTATGAAGAAGTACCTAAGCATTGAAAACATAAAAAATTAAGTGTTATAATATCAAGAGATATTTTAAGGAACCTTGTAACTTTCTGAAATCACCTGATGCATTAATGCATAGAACCACCTGTTATAGATTCTACACCACCTGGAAAGAAGTTCAGCATAAAAATGCCACAAAAAATAATGACTGATATTGTGATTATTATTTCTCATATAAAAACAAAGCAAGAAGAAAACAGGAGAGTCTTGATTCTTCTCATTCCTTTACTGTGGAAGAGAGGCTTAAGGTTGAATCTATTACCACAGAGAAACTGGAACTCTGCTTTGAGACTCATCCTATGGAACAACTCAGCCACATGGCAACAACTAACGCCTTAATGAAATGTATAAACTACAAATAAATATCAGCTCTGAGTTTTCTTACATGTGTGGAATGTCAATCAATCTCTAATCTCCAGATTCAGTCCTAAGGACTGCTATCTGCTATTTTTGAATTACATTTAAAAAGAGTAACAGTGGATTACAAAGCTAAGCTAAGGAACTGGCAGCTTCCTGGAAATTATTATTCAAGTAAAGCAGAGTAATGAAGTAAATGCACTTTGTTACTTTCCACCATTGCCTTCTACCTCTGCTTCTTGATCAATATCTTTGCACCCATCTATTTTCCAGTGTAGTCCTGTTTCTCTGACTGTGAGTAACTGGATGTGCTCTCTTCATCCTCTGACATGAGAGCTGGCTCGGAGCTCGTCTGCCTGGCTGTGTGTTTCCTGGACGGGGCCGCCGTTTACAGCTGCTTTTTGTATCTCTGCTTCTGTCTCCTTGAACCCCAGTCGGCCTCAGCAGATGGCCGCTCACACTGAGCCTGGTTCTGCTGGAGGTTTCTTCCTGTTAAAGGGGAGTTTTTCCTCTCCACTGTCGCTACAAGCATGCTTTCTGTGAGGGATTGCCTTCAAGTTAATGAGTCGATGCAATCAACTGATTTTGCTTAGATATAAAACTCTGAATCAATCTGACTGGATGATCTGGTGAACTGTAAAGTGCCTTGAGATGACATGTGTTGTGAATTGGCGCTATAGAAATAAACTGAATAGAATTGAATCTCTGGGCGGCCCAGATGAAGGTGCGTTAATCAGGAAGTAGAGTTGGGCTCTTGACGACCATCATCCAATCAGAATATCCTTTAAAACGTTTTTAGTTTTAGTTTTTAGTTAACGTTTTAGGTTAACAATATCTAACCTTTGCAGAAATAAAAAATTAATATGATCTCACCGTTTGTTTTAATATCAATACTCCCAAAGCCCCAGAATTTATAAACTCTACCTTGATTAGAATTTATAAATTCAACCTTCAGCTGAATGTTGAGGGTTTTTCATGAGTTTCACAAAAAACAAAAAAAATGCAAAGAAATACCAAACTTTTTGTTCATTTTTCTCATTTAATGGTTCTGAAATTTGCATGTTTTCTTTACCAAAACAAGAATTTGTTTTAGATCCCCTCTATAAAGCCTGGAACTCAACGCTATTTCGGAAATTTTGAATTGAAAAAGCTTCCTGGATTGAAAACAAAGTCCAGTGGATTGTGTTTTTATTTTTACTTTTTTGGAATGGTTCTGAAAGAAACCCGATTGGACCAGAGGGGGGAACTTTACTTGATGCTTTGCTGCCACTGACTAAAGGTTTGGTTTGTTCCCAAAGACTCTGATGTAGAAACTTGAAGGGAAACAGCGACTTCAGCCGTTTGATATCTTTACAGAAATCCCGTCAGTGACGATTAGCTGCTTCCACCACTATGAGATGTTTAACATGACGCTGGAGAGATCTACAGGATTTAAAGTTAAATTTCCCCCTCTGCCTCCTTAGACGTGTTCTTAAACTGGTTGAAGTTACGCTGAGAGCGGCAGACCTTCACCCCCTCCTCCGGTCGCTGATGCTTTGTGTTCTTCTCCTCAGACGAGCTGCTCTGAAAGAAGAAAATCTGCAGCTCACTTTTGTCTGCTCAACCAACCCATCGACCATCTGCCGGCTGGCAGGACGCTCCGCCGCAGGCGACCCCCTCACCATTCTTCCTAGACAAAGACCCTCACCCCCCCATCAGCTCCTCCCCCCGGTTCAGGCCGGCTTGAGGCCAGAAGATTGAAAGAATCCATCAGATCTGAATAAAAATATGAATGCAGCTCAGAGGAATGCCACCTGTTCTCTGGAGACAAACGTCCAGCTGATCCTCTGACTTCATGAGCTTCAGATACACTTTAAGATGGCCTAGTTAAAGTCCTGAAACTCTATGTCTCTGTTTCAGTCTGATGATGGTTGTTTGTGTGGAGGAATGCAATCAAAACTAAAACACCAGAAGATCTTCCAGAAGGATTTTATCTCCCCGATTGTTTCTATGGATTCAGAATGGTTAGACTTTAATAAAACTTGGACTGAAAATAAAAGCTGAAATCATGAAGGCTAATTAATGCCTGCATCATTAATGGCTACAAGAACAACATAAGAAAACTTCATCAAATATTAAAGCTCATTGCTTTAGTTTAAAGTTCAATTCTACTTTAGTCTTTACTCTGTTAAGTTAGGACTTGTTCCTATCCAAGAATAGAATAGAATAGAATAGAATAAGGAAACTGAGGACTTTAGCACAGCAAACACATTAGACAAAAAGTTTCCCATGTCACTAAATAAACTATTTATAAAAAGCAAATACAAATATGAATCAAAAACTAGAATAGATGTTAGAGAGAAGGAAAAACACACATCATACTGTATGTATAAATAGTGCGGGGTTACCAAAATAAAAGTTTCCTAACAAATTAAATGAGGCAAAAACACAGCGAGGTAAATGGAAAACTATAAAATGCTCCTCTATGCTCTAACTTCAGAAAATGAACAACAAACTGTTCACAGAAAAAAATAAATAAATAAAAAAAACAAGAAGCTGTGCAAAAAAACAAGACAGAAAGAAAGAAAGAAAGAAAGAAAGAAAGAAAGAAAAAATAAATAAAGAAAGAAAGAAATAAGACAACAAAATAGGGAATGATAATGGAAGGATGGAATAAACAAAAATGGAAGCAAAATAAAATAGATGATTTTATCGGATGGATAAAAAGTAGTAAGAAGGAAATGTGATCTTATTTTATTTTTTTCTGATTTTTGCAGATTTTTTCTACCAGGTCAGGATCATCGCTTTAAAAATATATCAAAATTCACCGTAATAAAACCAGTCAATCTACCAAATGACTTAATAAACCTGCAGGTTGAAGTTCATCATCTCCCAGGTGAGCAGCAGGTGATACTCTGAGCTCTCTACCTGATTTTAATTAATCCGGCCGTGAATATCTGGTGGTTTATCCAAATTAAACATCCGTGTGTTTCAGGAACCTGCTGTTAGAGTTCACACTTTTTCAGAGAAAAAACCTTAAAGACTGCAGGAAGTCCAGACCAGCTGGTACCAGCAGGAGGGACAGAAACCAGTTCAGTGGTTGGTTTTAATCCGTTTACACTAAGAACACTGATGGGAGAGTCCTCTCTGCAGGAACCAAGATCACTTCTTCCTACTGTGGATCAACCATTCATCACAGTTCTTCCTCCTCCTTCTCCTCCTCATGGGAAAGCACAAAGAAGATTAGATAAGGAGCAGCAGGAGGAGGAGGAGCTGCAGCCACTTTCCTCACCAGAGGAAGTGTGCCTGGATGGAGGAGGGAAGAGGAAGTGTGCTTCCTGTAGGGCTGACTGGGCTCCTTGTCCTTAGCTGTGAGCAGACGGGCGGAGCCCCCCGGTTCTGGAGGTGCGGCTAAGCGCTGGGTTTGGTGGAGCTGCTGTCGCTGCGCCTGCTTCCAAAGCAGAAAACTAAAGCACCTTTTATAAGAGGTGGAGGGGGTCAGCAGGGGGGTTCCTGCATGATTAGAAAAAAAATCGGATCTTTTTCCATCCGTCCAGGTTATTGAGAACCTAAAGCTAAACCTGAACATAAATGTAAATTATTACAAATGCCAGAATCACCAAGGTTCCTCCCAGCAGGCCGTTCAGCGGCTCCAGCGGATCGATCACCTCTAATAGAAACAAAGAGTGGCGCTGGTGTGGAGGAATAATCAGATCTGATCCTGGATCCAATGCAGTTTACTTTAACCAGCTCAGGGTTATCTAGAGGTCACCAATAAATCCGAGTTGCAGTTGGTCAGGAATCAAATAATCACACATCTGCTAAGAACTTTAACACCATCTAATCTAACGATCGACTTAAATCTGCTGAATTTGATTTGATGACTAAATTATGAGACAAACATTTAGGATATTAGAGCAGTTACTAAATTAAAGATGGAGCAGTACAACACAGAGGTTTTACTCTACAAATATCAAAACTGATCTTAAAACCCAACATGATCTGATTTTTCATTTCATTTAAAACGGACAACAACTAAAATGAGTCTTTTTCCTGTTCCTGCTTTTGGTAAAATTACACATTTTAAAATAGATCGTTTCTTCTACTTTTTATTTTATTTTATTTTTTTTAAGTATGGAAAGCACAGCAGCAAAATGATTGGAAGTCCACAAAAACAAGTCGGGGGGGGATTTAGGGCCGACTGAT
This sequence comes from Cyprinodon tularosa, assembly GCF_016077235.1. NCBI lineage: Eukaryota > Metazoa > Chordata > Actinopteri > Cyprinodontiformes > Cyprinodontidae > Cyprinodon > Cyprinodon tularosa. The sequence continues at coordinate 1,107,604 of NW_024039050.1, read as the reverse complement.
CACAAACAAAACATGGAAATCTAAATAAGTCATTTTTTTTCTTAAAACCAGTGCGTGTGTTCTTTAATTAAGGAGGTAAGTGAAACACTTTGCCATTGGAACAAGACATTTGAAATAAGAAAAAACAACTGCATTGTCTTATTTCAAGTGCATATTATCTAAATATCTTATTTTAAGAGTAAGAATACTCATTCCATTGGCAAATCATACTATTTATCTACTCAAATTAAGGGTAAATAATCTTAATTCAATACATTTTTTCAGTTATTTCTAGATCGTTTTTGCAGGGCAATGCTCATCCAGCCATGCACTGGAAAAACGATCTAGAAATAAGTAAAAATTTCTTAAATTAAGTGTATTTACCCTTGATTTGAGTAGGTAAATGAGATAGTTTGCCAATGGAATCAGTATTTTTACTCTTAAAATAAGATAATTAGATAGTATTCTCTTGAAATAAGAGAATGCAATTGTGTTTTCTTATTTTAAATCTAAATTGTCTTGTTCCATTGGCAAGATGTCTCTTATCTCCTTAATTCAAGAACAAATGCACTTATTTTAAGAAAAAAATGACTTATCAAGATTTAGATTTTTTGCAGTGTGATTTTATATTGACTGAATCTCTTAAAGACATTGAAATTGATAACAGAATCCGGGTTGGTGCTGATAAACTCAGTATGTTTTATATTTAATCATCTGAAAAGGTTGATAAAGTATTGACATCAAATGTTGTTAGACAAAAGCCCCATTTACACTACCCTCTGAAACCCGATCCGTGCCGAGCTTGGATCAGATTACAGTGCTGAACTTGGTTCTTTATGACCGTTTACACACCACGCTATCACAGTTCCTCGCCTCCTAGTGGCGATCTACGGAACTACTGCTCTCTAGAGGGAAACAAGCAAATCAACATGGCGGCGGCTTTGGTGAATTTACTTGTCAGAGTTGGCTTTTGGGAAGTTGATACGACAAACGATAGTCTAATCAGGGCTTACAGATGCAGGAAACAACAGGCGTTGAGGTTCATCGCACTGCTAAGCAGAATCATCACTGGAAATCGTGTGGCACGGTAGGGAAGCTAGGATTTTTATGTATGTCTGAAATGACGGAGGCTGACTGTAAGGAGATGATGCCGTCTGCTCATGCGCTCTTTGTTATCTGAGAACTGAGCCAGAACTGAACCAAGCTGAGCTCTACTGATGAACTAGTACCATCTTAGCGCGGTTCGGTTGTGTCTGGAGCGGTCCAGTTCAGTTGTGCGTGAAATTTATGCCCGTTATCTCGGTTGCCGTGCTTGGACGAATCTTGGCATGGTTTCAAAAGGGTAGTGCAAATGAGGCTAATGTATTCAAGTTGTGAGGGCAACGTACTCAGGAGAGACTTCCATTTTGCCAAAAACTAATCGGTTCATCTAGAGCAGGCATCCCTAAAGTCGGTTCTTGAGGGCCGATGTCCTACAGTACAGGTGTTAGAGGTTTCTCTGCTTTAGTACAGCTGATCCTGTTGATTACAGTTCAACCAAAGCCTGTTCATCAATTATCAATGTAAATCTGCTGTGCTGGAGCAGGGAAACCTCTAAAACCTGCAGTAGAGCAGCCCTCAAGGACCGACTTTTGGGATGCCTGATCTAGAGGGATCCCTTTAAAGAGACCCAACAGCCACCATACCCAGAAACCTCCTGCTGACATTGTTGAGATCTAATCCAGACCGTTTCTAAGCAGGAGATGGACAGCTGTGCAGGAAAGCATCCTGACAGAACAGCAGACAACTGAACAGGGCTCCGCTACCCCTAGGGGGTCCACAGACTTACTGCATGGTGGTCGCGAAAGTTTTGGTTGATTAGACTTTTTTTTATATTCTCCCCTGCGATTTTTTCCACTAATTGAAATGTCTTTAAATAAACATTAACATAAATTCAACACACTGTAGTAAACAGAAAAATGGAGGCAGAAGATGTCTTTCAGTCATCAATGCACACATTCAGTGACACAGAGGAGCTCTTTCAAGCTGGGCACTGTTTCATTCATGACACCTGTCCCATCAACAAAGAATCAAAATCATAAATACTTTAACAATCCCAGGGCGAAATTACTTTCATAATATTACTCCATCTGTAATAGAGTGACTATAGGACTAGTTTGATATAACAAAATTTTATACTATACATTATTAGGGGGTCCCCCCTCCATCTCGCCATCATTTTGGTGGTCCTTTTCCTGGATAATGTTGAAGACCCCTGCTCTAAAGTGTCAATCCAAAGTTGTCTGGCCCATTACTTGGTCTGGGTCACTTTATCTGGGTCCACAGAGGCTCCAGAAACATGACTCTGATAAGGTAAAAGGTAAAAACCGTTCATAAGGTTTGGTTTGGAAGCAGCACTAGGCCCATCCCCCTCAGGGGAAAAGGTAACCTGACTCCGCCAGATGGATTTGCTCCGCATATCCTGGGAACCTTCAGTTGAAGTAATTTTGGGAAGGGGCGAAAATACTGGTTAGCTGATTGGCCTATGTTGGTGATAGATGGGCCAAATAAACCAATCAGATCAACGAAGCATATGACGTACTAACAGAGCGACGACGAAGAGGAGTCGGGAGAAGAGCAAAAACATCTTTTCCTCTGAGAAAAGCCTCCAGAGCAGTGTTTTGCTCTTCTTTCAGTGAAGAAATACTCTGTAATTCCGATAAAACTTGCTCGATAGCCACGCTAACGGTAGTTTCATCGGCTGAAGCCGCCATGTTCTTTAGACTGAACTGTCACGCTTCTCGTTGCGTCAAACCTCAACCCGCCTCAAAGCCAACGCTGATTGGACGTTCGTTTGGTGAACGGCTCCAAATTTTCTTTAACGGAGAGTCTCCAGACTGATTAGCGAGTGAAACCTTGAAAGCTCGCAAGATCAGGATGGTCTCACGAGGCTACCATCAACTACCAACATGTCTGATTAATTAACGGCAAAATTAACCACAAGCTCCATTAGGGGAAACACAGACTCTCAAACCAGATCTCCAAAAGAGACAGAGGAGGCTTCTGCAAGCCTTGTTATTAATCACTAGTTGGGAAAATATTAATTTCCATCAGTTATCCTTCTAAATGGACAGAGATCAACAGGAAAACTACACTTTTCCGGAATTTATGTCTGACAAAGAACTAAATATCACTCCAGAAAAAGAAAAGTAAAAACAATCCACTGGACTTTGTTTCCAAGTTTGAAGACGTTTCGCTTCTCATCCAAGAAGCTTTTTAAATTCAAAATGTCAGAAATAGTGTTGGGTTGACATTTTGACATTTTAAATTGAAAAAGCTTCTTGGAAACAAAGTCCATTGGATTGTTTTTAATTTTTTTTATTTGGAATGACTATGACCTGGCTGACTGAGAATCTTCACCAAGTAAATGTCACATTACCTGTTTCATAGATCATAATGGACGAAACATCAGCTGCAAAGACTACATCCTATAATTATGGGTCACTTGAAAAGGTTTAGACGCTGCAGAGGAGGAGAAACAGATTTCTCTTCACTTCTTCTGCCACAAAAGACTTGATAAAAGCACCATGCTGATCCTGGAACTGACAGCTCCATGATTAAATTATAAAGACCGCTGGTGGCCCCTCTGGGACTGATGGAGGTCCTCAGATCAGTCTAAATGGTCTAAATGCTGTAGTTGCTCAGTACTTGGAACGACAGAGAGTATCAGTGAGGCTCCGACAGCATGGCTGAATCAAGCGTCCAGGTTTCTCTCAGTGTCTGAGTGTGCTGAATAAACCCTCATTTATTTTCCATAAAAGCCTCGACAGACAAAACAGGAGGCGAGTGTCTGATGTCACGCAGTCTATTCAGAGCCCAGATGCCTCGGTGAGGCCCCCCAAGGACCCAGATGTACTCACAAAGCATCAGGAGACACAGTCAGAGAAACGATATCTGTGAACTTTAGACTAAATTAAACTTTAGTCTAAAGTCTGATTGAAATTTGACTTTAATATCTGAATTCAAACAAGCTTTTCTATGTTATGTACACCTTTTGAAAAAGCTTTGGTTTTCCCCATAAGAGTGATGCTACATAATAAACTAGCTTTTCCTTTCCACCATTCTTGACAATCTCAGCTAAACAGAAATTTAATATGAGTTCTGCATCTCTCTGTATCAGCTAAAGAATTGGGTACAAATGGTGGAAGAAATGTCGTTACAGTGCTGGTTCACCCACTGACCATAGGGAGCAATATCCTGCCTGAATGATTAGAAGCTCAAAGGTAGGAGCCTTAACAATGGTCAGATAGTGGGAAAAGGAGCCAGAGTCCACAGCAAATGTTTCAACGTACGTAAGGATGTTGGCATAGCAACTGTAAACACTTTAAGGGTGTCAAAACAGCCAGTGTTCAATGCTGATCCGCTTCTTTGTTTCACCTAAAAAGGCCTACATTTGTACAAAAAAAGGAGTAAAGTGGATCTAATTTTAATAACTATGAAACATCGAAAGAAATTAGCTAAGGTCCAAAAAAATGTTTACATTTTGGGTACAAAAAGGACTCAGGCTGAGATCAAAGCCATGATATCCATCTTGGAAGGCAGGGGCGTTAAAAACCACTTCATCTTCCAGATTTTTTTTATAGGGAAACAGCTGCTCCAACTGTTACATTTCCGAATCCTCCCGATTGGTGCCCGAATTTACACAAGTGAATAAAGTGAATGTGATTGGTCGATTATCAAGGGGGCGGGATTGTTTTGGCGGAAGGTTTGCAAGCACGTTTGGGTTGGAGGCCGGTTTGTTGGAAGCACCTTGCTAACCAGTTAGCGGCTTTGTGCTAGCAGGTTCCCAATGGGAAATTACAATGGGACCAAGTAGCAACGACGCTGTCAAGGAACGCTATGGACAGCGGAAACATGCAAGAGGAGGAGAGTTTAGTGTCGGAGGTCGTGGATGAGTCTCCTCCGTCATCCATTTTTGAATAAAGTCCTAATAAGAGAATAAAGTCATAAAATTATGAGAATAAAGTCGTAATATTTTACGAGAAAAAAGTCGCCACAAGAATAGTCATAAAGTTACGAGAATAAAATGAGAGGAATGTGGAACATCATGTGTGCATCGGTTTGACAAATCAGAAAATCTTTTAGCAGCAGCATCAAATTGGATAGGATGTCAAAGTGGACTCTGGTTGCTGATTGGTGGAGCTGGTCAGCTGTCATCTGCTGGGCGGAGCTCCAAGCTTTCTTTCTCAAACGGGTTGTTGTATGATGACTTCATTCTCGTAATATTACAACTTTATTCTCGTAATATTAAGACTTTAGTCTCAAAATAAAAAATAAATGAAATAGGGAGATTAGGGTCGTTGACATGTAAAACAGTCTTTAGAGAGAAAAATGTATTAAGTAACTAGTTGCTATAGTGATTTTTTTGTTGTCTTTTGGATGGTTTGCGGTGAAGCAATCTGGGCAGAGTGGAAACGCTGATGTAGAAATTTAAACCCTATTGAATGAGAGTTATATCAACTTTGATATAAAACTCTTGCCAATCCTTCGGTTAAAAGAGGCTATAGCTCAATTTAGGAAAGTACAATTCTGAAAAAAACTGAGTGGAAAAAACTTTGGGTGTTTTTTAGACTCTGAGATTCTTGGATTGTGGGCATTTTGAAATAAAACTGAAGACATGAAAGCAGTTCAAATCCACGCATTTCTGATTTTTTTTATGTCAAAATCAGAAGATTGACATCATCGTAAATCTAAAATTCTCTCAAGCCGGAAAGCTCTGAAAATCTGTTTTCAAGCTTTTCAGACTTTGAAGGATGATTCTGCAGGAGAGGAAGACTATGATTTTTTCAAATGTGGCAAAAATCTCTGATGGTTCATGAAAATTTCCTGCATATTATAAGATGCTTCACAAACAAACGTCAGAGGTCAGAGTGTTCAGGGTCAAGCTGCATGTTTCTAAGCATTATAGCTCTAGAATTGAATCTTTGATCTCCGTCTATCAGATCGTTTTCCAGCAGCATCATTTAGTGAAACAAATGAGTCATCACAGCTCAAATTGCAGCTTTTGATAACGTTTGCGGTGTTCTGCAGCTAAATTAGTCCAAACCAGAGCGACCGCCTCCGACGGAGGTTTTACTCCCTCTGAGAACTCCAAACAGAAAACCAGTTACAACAAACACACAAGAACAAGAACCAGCAAGGTTTCTGCCTTCAAAGAAACTATTTGTTCTTACGGTCCAGTTTCTCCGCAGGTTTAATGAGTCAAAAGCAGGCAGTAGATTCAGACTGCTGCGTTTAAACCCACAGCTGAAGAACTGGCCAGCGGCAGGAACCCAAACACGTCCATGCAAACACGTGTAAACACAGAGAAATTAGCAAGATTCTGTGGTTAGACTCAAGTTTGTGTAAATAAAGTTGGACCACAGGATCAACACAGCCTGGAGGAGGTTAAACCAACTGGAAACAGACTCGCATTTAACTGGAAAACATGGAGCAATAATCTGGGAAACATCGTCTGAATGAAACCTGAACGGCTTCTGGAAGGAAGATAGACTGAAATATTTGCCATTGTCGCTTTTAGCGTCTCATCATGAGAATCTAGCACCCTTAGGCATATTTAATTCAATTAAATTCAGTTTATTTCTATAGCACTAACTCACAACATGTCATCTCAAGGCACTTTCCAGTTCACCAGATCATACAGCCAAATTTATTCAAAGTTTTCTATCAAAGGAAAACCAGTTGATTGCTTCGACTCATTGACTCGAAGGCAATCCCTCACACTAAGCATGCTTGTAGCGACAGTGGAGAGGAAAAACTCTTAGGCAGCCTAAAAGGCACCTGAGATAAATGCACCAAACCCGAATTTCTAGGAGTTTCTTTTCTTTCTAAACATGGATATCCAATTTCTCCTGGAGGATTTTAAAGTCAATGGATCATTATCTATACCTAAAACTACTATGTTTGCCGTGATTTAATGAATTTAGCGTTAATCAGTAAAATAATAAAAACAATTGTTTTCGTTGGGATCACCGAGTCCGGGAGCGGCCATTTTTGCTTAGATATAGTAACCCCTCCCTCCTGCCATCTTCCGGCAGTGACGTCACGGTGCGGTAAGCCTAGCGCCATTCTCTCCGCTTTACAAAATGATTGAGAACTCAAAATCAATGAGAACTACTAGACAGATCTGCAATCAACAACAATTATTGAAGATTTCCAGAGGACTTCACCATTGAAATTCACCACAGCTATAGTTAAAGTCGTAGGGAAGCGGCTGTTCCTACGGTGTCAGTTCCAAATTCTCCCGAGTGGTGCTCGACTTTACACGAGTGAATAGAATGAATGTGATTGGTTGTTTATCAAGGGGGAAGGATTGTTGTGGCGGAAGGTTTGCAAGCAAGTTTGATTGTGGCCGGTATATAGGAAGCATCTTGCTAAGTTAGCAAATTAGTGCTAGTAGGTTCCCAAAGGTAAATTACATTGGGACAACATAGCACTAAATTGCTGACCCTGTAAACACTGGGACGTAACTCAATGATAAAGCAAATTATTCTTATTTATTATTTCATCTGTTGCATATATTAGCTGCCACATATGAATCAAGACCCTATGGCGGAAAAAATTTGATTGACAGATGACAGTTGATATATGATTGGCCGAATTTAGGTGTACAAGCTAACGTATAACTAACTGGCCTGCATAAGATTATTAAAAAAAAATGATTTTAGGACAGGATTTTAAAAATATATATACATTTTCTAAATTTTGGGACAACATGTTTAAGCCAGACTGATTTGACATCTAAATATGATTTCCCTGCGACTTTAAACTGACAATGCTCACGTAGATGGCAGTATGATGCTGTTATACATCGGGTAAAAGTGGAAAAAAAATTGTTATTTCACCTTTTCCGATTCATGATCCTCCACGGACGGGTTCGTCGTTGGATTGCCAACTTGAAGAGGTCAGAGAAAAAACACATCATTAATCCGTCACTCTCTGCTTTGCATAATGCACTGGTCATTGCCATCTTGGATAATAGCGCGTCGTGACAAACACCAGATACAGCACTGGGACTTGATCAACAGCCGATACCGCACCGTGACGTCACAAACCAGTAGGTGGCAGTAGTAGTGTTCCTTCCAGTAAAGCACATTCACATGGAAATTACTCTGAATTAAAAACAATTATCATTTATTGAAACAAGTTTAATCATTTCATATTTAAAGTACTTCCAGAAGTTTGTCTCCTGAATGTTATTATTTCTTTATTTTAGATGGTTCTGGATCTGGTGTCCAGAAAGTATCCAGATAGACTTAGAGAGACCGATTTTATTTTTTTCATTTTGTATACAAAAGTGCCATTAAAAGCAGTGCAAACAGATGAGGTTCTTTCTTATGAGGCCCCTTTAAATGCCATCAAGCATGGAGGATGGTAATAAACTCGGGTTCTTCTGCAGTATCGAGGAATGTCAAGGTATATATCAAGGTTTTAAAATGTTGAAAAGCAGACGCACCTCTTAGATTTTACACCTAATTCAAAGATCTGATCTCCTTCAGCAGAACCTCCTCGGCCAACTCAGTCTAGTTTTTTCTGCCCTTGTGTGGAGCAACAAGTAGTACTGTCAACACCACTGCCATTCAGCTGGCTGAAAGAAAACAACAACCCCTCTCCGGCTCTCACAGCACATATTTTTAAACCAGCAACTCCAGATGATTCAGACCAACTAAACATTTACCGCAGAAATTCTGGGTTGATTTATCTTGTTGGATCCTTTGTATCAGTGGTGCTCAGGTACCCCCGTCCTCCCTATTTAAGGAGGATTTATCTAAAGTAGTGAATGACGGATTAACAGCCTACTCAACACCACGCTCCACTTATGTGATAAAAACTTCCAGAAGACTGTAAAAGTGCTGAAAGCCATTTGTTTAGAGCAAACTTTGACTGTTGATATTCCCTAAGGAGCAGGAATATCATGAGAGCTGACAGCTCTGCTGCTGCTCAGTTGGCTGCAAAAGACCAAAGGTACATTTACTCAAGTAAAAGTGGCATGACTTCATCTTATTTGTACTCAGGTAAATAGTAGTCGTCCAATAAATTACTCAGTAAAAATAAAAAAGCACTTGGTAAAAAGGCTACCCAAGTAAGGAGTATATGTTTTACGACTTTATGGTCTGCAAGTCTGGAGAAGCATCAGCAGAACTAGATGTGAGTGAGGACTTCTCTGCTCGCCGTCATGCAGAGCCAGCAGTTTAGAGAGCTGACCTCTGACCTGGTTAAGTTGGTGGTCAGGCTGCTGAGTGCTCCAAAAAGTCCGGACAAAAGAGCCGCTGGTGTGGTCTCCACCCAACCTCTCTAAGATATTGTTCCATTTTAGCCGTTACGTCAAACGTAATCATATCTGACAGGAAGTGCTGCCAAAACACAATTAAGAGCAGGAACTGTAATAACGCCTGACCTTTTTCCTTCAGGTGCCGACAGTTTCTACCCAGAAACGCCTCAGAGTGTTTGGATTTTACCTCCGCTCCTCTCTGCACCTTTTAAGTCTGCAGTTGGAGTCGTTTTGTGGTTTCCAGAGAGTGCAGGTCAACAAAGTTTCCCTTGTTAACCCAAAAAAGCGTGATTAGAGAGCTTTGCTTTGGTTGTAAATAAGCTCAGAGGCCTGGATGTGTGGAGAGCAGAGAAAGGTCCGTTTGTTTCCAGAGCAGGTAATGATCCCAGAGGTGTTCAGCGGTTTGTACCAGCCGGGTTGGGTCTGAGCCTCAGAGGAATGTCGGAGCTTTCACAGTAAAATTGCTGAGGTGAAAAAAGTATTTCAGAGACAAAAGACAAAGGTTTTTCTGGCCTGGGTTGTAAAAATGATGCTGATCTAACTGAACGGACGGAGCAAGGCTGAGAAAACATTGGAGACAGAAGAGCCGTCCATGCAAACACAAAAGGTTTGGATTCTGCTGAGGTCCAGAATCAGAGCGATGGGACCCAACAGCATCAAAGGAGCGTCTCTGCTCTCATTTATACAGCCTGGTTTACTTTAAAAACATCTTTAAACTCACAGGGCATCGTATAAAACCAAACTAACCATCAGGAACTGTGGGTCGGCCTGATAACCAGCTTCATCATACTACTATACTACTATGGTGTCTTCATCTCCTGATCTCCTAAAGGAAGCATTTCGTCCGTTTCAATTTGCATGTTTTCTTAACCAATACTGTATAAAGCCTCAATCTAAACCCTATTCCTGACATTTTGAATTAAAAAAGCTTCCTGGATGGGAAGCGAAACGTCTTCAAACTTGGAAACAAAGTCCAGTGGATTGTTTTACTTTTTAGAAATCCTAAAGGAATCCATGTCGACTCGGCACCGCAGTGAGATGACGCTACTTGGACTCGTCTATCTGGAAGCCAAACCAGTAAAAGAGGAAAAAGACAAAAGTGTCAATGCCTCCTGTTAATTATGAAGCTCACTAGAGAGAAACGTGTTGCCTTGTCCAATTGTGCAATTTTGTGCTGAAAGCCTTCAAAAGAAAAGGCGACAACCGTCAATTTTACAGCAGTAACTCCATTTCACTCACACCCCCGTCATGCTAGTGTGTTTTTCTTCTGAGAGGAAGCAGAAGAAGAATTCTTGTTTGCGCTTGACCACTGAGCGATCTGCCCACAACCACCTTACGACATACGCTATATTGCCAAAAGTATTTGCTCACCCATCCAAATTATTGGAATCAGGTGTTCCAATCACTTCCATGGCCACAGGTGTATAAATTCAAGCACCTAGGCATGCAGACTGTTTTTACAAACATTTGTGAAAGAATGGGTCGCTCTCAGGAGCTCAGTGAATTCCAGCGTGGAACTGTGATAGGATGCCACCTGTGCAACAAATCCAGTCGTGAAATTTCCTCGCTCCTAAATATTCCACAGTCAACTGTCAGCTGTATTATAAGAAAATGGAAGTGTTTGGGAACGACAGCAACTCAGCCACGAAGAGGTAGGCCACGTAAACTGACGGAGCGGGGTCAGCGGATGCTGACGCGCATAGTGCGAAGAGGTCGCCAACTTTCTGCAGAGTCGATCACTACAGACCTCCAAACTTCATGTGGCCTTCAGATTAGCTCAAGAACAGTGCGCAGAGAGCTTCATGGAATGGGTTTCCATGGTCGAGCAGCTGCATCCAAGCCATACATCACCAAGTGCAATGCAAAGCGTCGGATGCGGTGGTGTAAAGCACGCCGCCACTGGACTCTAGAGCAGTGGAGACGCGTTCTCTGGAGTGACGAATCGCGCTTCTCCATCTGGCAATCTGATGGACGGGTCTGGGTTTGGCGGTTGCCAGGAGAACGGTACTTGTCTGACTGCATTGTGCCAAGTGTAAAGTTTGGTGGAGGGGGGATTATGGTGTGAGGTTGTTTTTCAGGAGCTGGGCTTGGCCCCTTAGTTCCAGTGAAAGGAACTCTGAATGCTTCAGCATACCAAGACATTTTGGACAATTCCATGCTCCCAACTTTGTGGGAACAGTTTGGAGCTGGCCCCTTCCTCTTCCAACATGACTGTGCACCAGTGCACAAAGCAAGGTCCATAAAGACATGGATGACAGAGTCTGGTGTGGATGAACTTGACTGGCCTGCACAGAGTCCTGACCTCAACCCGATAGAACACCTTTGGGATGAATTAGAGCGGAGACTGAGAGCCAGGCCTTCTCGTCCAACATCAGTGTGCGACCTCACAAATGCGCTTCTGGAAGAATGGTCAAAAATTCCCATAAACACACTCCTAAACCTTGTGGACAGCCTTCCCAGAAGAGTTGAAGCTGTTCTAGCTGCAAAGGGTGGACCGACGTCATATTGAACCCTATGGATTAGGAACGGGATGTCACTTAAGCTCATATGTGAGTCAAGGCAGGTGAGCAAATACTTTTGGCAATATAGTGTATTTGATTTTCTACCGACCCTACGATTCCTAATTGGGAGGTGGTTGTGAGAGGCTCATCGCCCCTCGTTACCCAATGTATACTACAGGAGGCACAAGGCACGATCAGGCTAAAGGTGGCCAGATTAAAAAATTCTCGCAAGACTGGAGAACTGACCCGATAGGGGCAAAAAATTTTTGTGTTTGCCCAGATTAGGTGATCTAAAGAGGTGTTTAGTAGGTTTTGTAGGTTTAAGAAGAGGCCATAGCATTTTCTAGAGCAGCGGTCCCCAACCTTTTTTGCACCACGGACCGCTATATGTCAGACAATATTTTCACGGACCGGCGGGGGGGTGGTTGGATACGATCAAGTAAAATGATAAAATCTAATACAAGCAGCATAAAAATAAAACAACAAGCCAGTCCCATCTAGGCGTAATCGGAGAAAATGACAGACGAAGTGTGCTCCTGATGTCCAGTCTGCTCCGTAGCTTTGTTTTGGTCGCTGTAACCACAGAAAATCCCGCTTCACAAAGATAGGATGTTATAGATAGGATGAGTCTTGACCTGAACTAACCTGTGACAAGAGGCACAGATGCACCGACTGATGTAATTGGGAGAGAATACCGCAATTTTTTATGTTTTTCAAAATAAAACATCACTCAGACTCTGATCGTCGATAAATTATATATATATATATATATATATATATATATATATATATATATATATGTGGTACCGGTCCTCGGCCCGGTGGTTGGGGACCGCTGTTCTAGAAGACAAAACTTCTTCCCACGAAGCAAAAATAGGTTGAAAAGATAATGATTTACATCCAAACAACATCTACATTTGGATGAAAAGTGAAAGATGAAAAGCCGTAATTTTCAGATTGTTGAAAAGACATTGAAAACTTGGATTCAATTTTAATTACTGGACTAAAGTGGGACAAAATCAGAGCGACTAAACACAGCCCAATTTTCAACAACTATTTTTTCAGTGTAGTCTTGTTTCTCTGACTGTGAGTGGCTGGATGTGCTCTCTTGCTCCTCGGAGCTCGTCTGCCTGGCTTTGTGTTTCCTGGACGGGGCCACATTTACAGTTGCCTTTTGTATCCCTGCTTTCTTTTCTGTCTGCTTCTGTCTCCTTGAACCCCAGTCGGCCTCAGCAGATGGCCGCTCACACTGAGCCTGGTTCTGCTGGAGGTTTCCTCCTGTTTAAAGGGAGTTTTTCCTCTCCACTGTCGCTACAAGCATGCTTAGTGTGAGGGACTGTATTTGAGTCAATGAGTCGATGCAATCAACTGGTTTTAATTAGATAGAAAACTTTGAATACATTTGACTGTATGATCTAGTGAACTGTAAAGTGCCTTGAGATGACAGGTGTTGTGAATTGGTGCTATATAAATAAAGTGGATTGAATTGAATTGTTTGTGTATTTCTTCCATCTTTCCATTAAGATGGCTGACTGAAAGAGCTTCCTTTACCCTCTTTGTTGTTTGTGAAGGGACTGTCTACTGGACGCTGTAAGCCGTTCCCAGGCTGTTTAAGTCATTACATGATAACATAGACGGTAACCAAATGGTGGCTTCTTATCAGAGTGGGGAACTCCAGTTTAATGGCTGCAGGCTTGAATGGAAAAACTGTTCAGGAATTATCCCAGCTGTGCTTTTGCTTTGCATAAAGGTGCTGCAGTTAACGGCTGAGGAACCTCCTGCTTCCTGTGTGTCTCTGAGTTAAATGCAGAACAGCAGCTTTTATATTTAACCGCTCCGTCGGCTTCCTGCCAAACGGACCAGCAGATAAACTGCAGCCACATCTGGTCCTCAGTGTGGGAATTTCCCGCCCTGGTTGTAAACAACATGACGTCAGCATCACACACCGAGAGCTCGCCGTGATTTCCTGAGGGCCGCACATCTGAAGGGTCAAACATCCCGTCGCATACTTCCCGTCCTGCTGTCACTGTATGGATACGACGGGCGGAACAACTGGAACAATTACTGAAAAATCAGCCTGCAGATCAGTTTCCAAGTATCTGTTGCTCCCTGATCATGTCTTTCTGTTCACATCGGGGGATGTTTTCTGCATCTGTTTGGGTATCTGACTCAGAAGAATTTCCAAATTAGGTTTATTTCAACATTTAGACATAGAAAAAACCTCAATGGGTAGCTAAAACTAGCATTCTTCTGCACCTAAACGTCTGTTTGGTTTTAAAGAATGCCTGGACGACCTTCAGCTTCTCTGCAACCAGTTAGGTTCTGTAACTTTGCACACGAGCTGCTGCCAGAGTCCCCAGAAACCGCAGGAAGCTGAGGAACGCTCTGTTCGTTACACAACGAAGAATCCTGCAATCAGGGAGGGCCAGACATTCAATCAGAAGGCGTTAGGAAACAAAAGGATGAAATGAAAGAGAAAAAAAACGCAGGATTATCAGAGGAATCCATTAGAAACCAGATGACAGAGTGGGAACAATGATGTGGTTTTCATGGGTGGATTTTTTTCTAAATGATTTTTCTCCATCAGAATGAAGCTGTTTTCTTAAAAACACGTTGACTCTCGCTTCCTACCCGGCCTCAGAGTACGCAGATCATGGTGGCAGGTCGGCGGCCAGGAAGATCACAAGCAGACAGATTATGTCCTGATCCGACAATACAACACCAAGAGCAAACAAACAGCCGAGGCAGTGAGAGATCAAACCACCAGACAGAGCATTTAGAGTTCCTAAGCAGAGGAACATTCCCATAATAAAAACATAGCTGGACCAGAAAACATGAATTGTTTTTTGGACTGAGATAATACTTAAAGAGACGGTGCTGCGTTGATGATTTGGATCTTTATCCCACTGAAAGATGCAAAAATGTCAGGTTTTTTTGCTTCGCTGTCAGTTTTTTTTATTTCAAGGGTCCCAACAGAAACGGGCCCACAGCATCACAGATGCTATGGAAGATATTTAACAGCTGTTCTCCTTTATTTCCATCATATTTTTACATATCTATCTAAAATGTCTGTAGAATGAAAACAGATTGAAACTGAGGATCAGATTCCCTGTTTGTGTTCTTAAACTTCACCAATAAAGCTGATTCTGATTATATTCTCCTGATGCAGCGTATTAAAACAGAAGCATAGAGTACCTGGAGAGAACCCTCATATGAATACGGAGAAAAACAAATTAACTGCCTGGGAAAAGTCCCCAGGCTATGAATCAAAAAGAGGATCTTCTTCCTTTACTGCTCCATCATGCAGCCTGGAAAACCCCCTTTTTTAAAGATTTCCAGAGGACTTCACCATTGAAATTCACCAGAGCTATAGTGAAACTGACAATGCCCCCGTGCATGGGAGCTGGATGTTGGAATACATTGGGTAAAAGTGAAAAAAACATTTATTTCACCTTTCTGATTCCTGATCCTCCACGGACGGGTTTGGTCGTTGGATCGCCAACTTGAAGAGGGAGGATTTGCCATCGAACTTCTGGCCAGAGAAAAAACCCGTAATATGTAGCCAACATTTGGAAGAAGAATGTTTTCAAGATGACTTGGATAATAGCGCGTTGTGACAAACACCAGATACAGCACTGGGACTTGATCAACAGCCGATACCGCACCGTGACGTCACAAACCAGTAGGTGGCAGTAGTGTTCTTTGACAAACATGGATGCCTCCAGTAAAGCACATTCACATGAAAATTACTCTGAATTAACAACATTTATCATTTATTGAACAGGATGTAATAATTTCATATTTAAAGTACTTTTAGAAGTTTGAATTCTGAACCTTTTCTCTGACTGAAGCATAAAACCGATGTTATATAAATAGTTTGCAGCGTGGATAGATTTTATTTAGTAGGACTAAGAGCAATATGTCCTTTTTGTGTTGTAAAGGTTTCTGACTCTGGTCCAAACCGGTCCATTAAATAATAATGCCACTTTATAGCTCTGACTGCTGATCTGGCCAGTATGGATCAGGAGATGTTCTCTCACAGCTTTATCTCCACTTATGAGGACCAATAAACCTCTGCCTTGGTTTAATAAAATGTTCAGTTTTGCGGCTGTGAGACAGGCCTCTGTGTCCCACCATGTTTCCACTGCAGGGAAATTGAAAGTCGTGAAATATTGAAAGAAACGGTTAAAATCTGTTTATTATTTTTGTGTCCGTCAGGAAATTTCTACTAGAGCAGCAAAAGGAGCAGAACTAGGGAGGTGATCAGGAACATCAGGTGTCACCAGAGGGAAATTGAATCATCCAGCCATTTTCCATCTGCAGCAATGGGCGAGAGGCGGGGTCCACCCTGGACAGGTCGCCAGTCCATCGTAGGGCAACAGAGACCCACAGAGACAAACAACCATTCATGCACACACTCACTCCTAAGGAGATTTTAGAGAAGCCAATTCACCTAACAGTCATGTTTTTGGAATGAGGGAGGAAGCTAGCCTCGTGAGACCATCCTGATCTCGCGAGCTTTTAAGGTTTCGCTAATCAGGCTGGAGACTCTCCGTTAAAGAAAAAAAAAACGAACGTCCAATCAGCGTTGGCTTTGAGGCGGGTTGAGGTGTGACGCAACGAGAAGCGTGACAGTTCAGTCTAAAGAACATGGCGGCTTCAGCCGATGAAACTAGCGTTAGCGTGGCTATCGAGCAAGTTTTATCGGAATTACAGAGTATTTCTTCACTGAAAGGAGAGCAAAAAAACTGCTCTGGAGGCTTTTCTCAGAGGAAAAGATGTTTTTGCTCTTCTCCCGACTGGTTTCGGCAAGAGTTTGATCTATCAATTGGCTCCTCTTCACCGTCGCTCTGTTAGTACGTCATATGCTTCGTTGATCTCATTGGTTTATTTGGCCCGTCTATCACCAACATAGGCCAATCAGCTAACCAGTATTTTCGCCCCTTCCCAAAATTACTTCAACGGAAGGTTTCCAGATGGATATGTGGAGCAAATCCATCTGGCGGAGTCAGGTTAGGAGGAAGCAGGAGTACCCGGAGAGAACCCACGCATGCTCAGGGAGAACATTCAAACTCCATGCAGAAAAACCCTGCACCGGGAATTGACCCAGAACCTTTTTGCTGCAAGGCAGCAGTGCTACCCACCATGTCACTGAGCAAGCAGGAAATTAAATCACATAAATAAAACAGATTCATCTGTGTTCTTAAATTAAAACCTGGAAGTTTGTCATGGAACAATTCATCCTTCTCTTATTCTCTCTGTTCTTACAGTTTTCCAATTGGTTTATGACCTACAGCCGGATAAGACCGGGTTTGAATAATTTTCCAAACCCATCGGAGCCCAAACCTGCTGAGCAGCGAATGAAAAGCCTGTGGTTTGAATAAGGACAGCACAGCAGCAGATCTCCAACCTCCCTTTTTTTTTTTTGTAGGGATGGAAAGATGCGTCCAGGATAAGAGGAAAAGTTTTCCAATTTCAGCAAATTCTCTTAGTATTTTGTGAAAAGGCTCAGATCAGTAGCCAAACAGGAGAAATTAGACCCGATAAATAAAAAAGTGGCACCGAAACGGGAGAAGATCTTCCCAACGCCGCTGCAGCTTCATCTGGAAGCGCTTCGGATCTGAACACTGATGGTCTGTTTCTGGGCTTCTACAGGATTAACATTCATGACAACATGAAGGCCGTGGAGCCATGGGCGAGCAAGGCTGTACGGTATGGTGTGGTAACCCGGGGAGAGAGAGAGGGAGAGTAATTGGAAGCAGCTGCTGAGCGGGAAGTGTTGCTTCTGATTGGCTGTTTGGAAGCTGCTCTGCCAACGGTGACGTACTGTAGAACATCCAGGCCGGACCTCGGCTTCCCATCACAACAGTTAGAAACATACAAAACTAAATTAAGTCATAAGTCAAATATTTTCTAAAAGAATCAACATCGAGAAGAAAAGTTTCAATCCGTTAACTAACGAACATGAAGCATCTGCTAAAGTAACATCTGGAAACGTCTAACTCAGATTGGATTTAGGTCTGGACTTTGACTAGGCCACCCTGAGCCATGAACCTGCTCTGATCTAAAGCATCCATCTCTATCTGGATGTTCAGGTTGGTTCTCCTTCCAGGTCCTCACCATCAGCCTCCAACTGGTTTTTCTCTCTGGATTGCCTTGGTTTAGCCCCATCCCTCCTCAACCACAGCATGATTCTCCCATCACCATGCTTCATTGTGGAGATACTGTTAGATTTGAGTCAAAGTGTTTTGCCTTTAGGCCTAAAGCTTCAGTTTCAATCTGATCCCAGGGGAGCATCCATTTCCATCTTTGTTGGTTGTCTTTTTCCCAATTTCTGAGACCTTTGACTAGCAGCTGTCCCACCTGCACTGCAGCTCCTCCAGAGCCTCTTGGCTTCTTCTCCCTGCCATCAATTCGTATCCATTTTTTTAGTAGCTGCGCCATCTGTCTCCACATTCAGATGATGGAAGGCTGGGATACTGTTTTAGAACCTAGTGCTCCTTTCACACATAGCAGGGGCAGTAGGAGAAAACTACGGAAAACCTGGCAAAAACGCTGGCATACTTTGGATAAGTTATGGGTCCGTTTTGTATAAATTATAGGTCGACATTCGGCAAGTACGTCTAGAAATTTTGCTCAAATATCTGGACGTATCCCAGCGTATGCCAGACGTGGGCCTTAAGTTACAGGTAAGTTTTCTGATTGTTGACATACGTTAAGTGTAAGTTACTCATAAGTCGTGGCATTTAACTTATCCTAAACCTATGGGTAACTTGCTGATGAAGATTCTCAGTCATCCAGGTCATAGTCATTCCGTAAAAATTAAAAAAATATCCACTGGACTTGGTTTCCAAGATTTGAAGACGTTTCTCCACCTCTCCAGGAAGCTTTCTCAATTCAAATGTCTGGATCTGCAGTGAGTTTGAGTCTTATGTGGACAAAGCCTTGTATTGCTTGGGTAATTTGCATGTTTCCAAGCAATACAACTCAAAGAAAGCTTCCTGGAGGGGTGGCGAAACGTCTTCAAATCTTGAAAACCAAGTCCAGTAGATATTTTTTGAATTTTTACAGAATGACTATGGGTAACTTGTGCATAACTTAAACGTAACATATAAAGAACTAATCTCCAACCCATAACAACGTATCTGATGTGTTCCAGACGAGCGCTGAACGTGTTTCTAACTTCCAGCTACTGTATAATGGCGTATTGGCAGCATTTTGGTATAAAGGGGGTTCACAGGAGGAAACCGTCAGTTCGACTGCTCCTGAGAGGAGCGGCTTAAACTGATGCATCTTAATGCCCATGAAATGATGCTTCATTACACTGCTGTGCGTTATGCATAGGTTAGGCTGTCATTGGACAGAAGTTCTGGGCTCGTTAAGAATACACTATATGCCCAAAATTGAAAAATTAAATAGAAAGTTCAGTGTATGCCGGCGTTTTAAGAGATTCTGGGACATCAGGCATACGCTGGCTAAATCGACAAGGTACTTTAAGGTAGTTACTTTACTTGGATTTTCACTTTATTTGGATTTAGTTTTTACATATGCATATATATACATACAGATATATATACAGAAGAGCTATACGTGTATATATTTTATCACTTTTTATTCTTATTTTTGTTTTATCTTTATTATATTGTATAGTTGGATGCGTGTATATATTATATTAAACTGTAACTGGAGCGTGTAACAAAAGTAATTTCCCTCTGGGATTATTAAAGTATTTCTGATTCTGATTCTGAAGGAGTGACAGGGCCCTTACCCAACTTTAAACTGAACCAGAACTTCCTCCCTGACCCATCTGCTGGGTTCCTCAAAGGTATAGTGGAGGATTTTCGCAATTTTTTTAAAAGACCCACCCTCTTCACTTTAAAAAAAAATATGCACATGCACAACCCTGCACCCACTCCCAAGAGGGAACACCTATTAATCTGTGCGAGAGCGTGCATGAGTCAATTTCTCCTCGTGCATGATCTGTTTAAAAGTTGTGCTTGCATCACTCATACAAGCTTACTTTCGAAAAGAAGATTTGCAATTTTTTCACTATGTCAGAATCACCAACAGCAAGTGAAAATAGGAACGAGCACGTAGGACGGCCTTACGTAAACATAGAATCACCAGAATGATTCACAATAAGGAGGACCTGTTATTTTGATGATCCACCTGGAAAAAGAACATCCTCCACTATGCCTTTCACCTTCATGATGTCACAATGCTGCTTGTTCTCTAACGCTGTTTGAAGAACCTGTCAGCAAAGAGCTGCATTTAGATCCAGAATAAAGCAGACAGCTGGAATGTGAGCAGATGATTTCTTTCGACAGCTGATTGGAATGGATTTTATTTCCTGGAATCAGAGTAATGCGACCGTATAATTTGGTTGAATTGTTTCTCTAAAGTGCTTTAAGATGAAATGTTGTGAATTTGAGATTTAGCAAGGAATTTCACAACCAAAAGTTTGCAGTAATGTTTTAATCACTGTGATCTTTTAAGAAGCTGTCAGAATCTCTTCTCTTCAAGCAGGTACATGTATGAATGTATCCATGTATGTCCTAAAGGTAGCTTAGGATTAGCATAAGGTCACAAAGGAAGTCATAAAAACAATAAATCCTGTTAACAGGACAGATCCCATCCTGAACACAAAGAAAACTGGAAGGGTTGAAATTGACTGGATTTATTAAATAATATAAAATACTTTGAGTTTTTAGGTGTAATATTTCTTTTTAGTTGTTGATCTTTGGTTTATTTTCCATTCTGTGCAGCGTTGGGCACGTTACTTTGAAAAAGTAATTAGTTATAGTTACTAGTTACTTCTCCCAAAAAGTAATTGAGTTAGTAACTGAGTTACTCCACGACCTGAGTAACGTGCAGTAACGGGGTGTCGGCAATTGTAACTGCATTATAGTTACAGTAAGAGTAATCATTTTTTAGTAACTCCCATCATTGATTCTGTGTTATATTTAAGCAGTCTTTAGTTACTCTCTGTTGCCCCCTGGTGTCTGTATCCTTTCCCCTAGCTCCCTTCTAGTCTCTTCCATCCACACCTGCTCCATATCATCTTAATACCCCAGTCTATGTTCTGTCTCCCATATATACTCTCCCTGTGCAGTTCTTCAGTGCTGGTTCCTTGTTGTTTGTTAGTTGCTTCCTCGTCTCTGACTTTACACCATTTTCCTGATGTTTGCTGGTTTTTTGGGGGTTCTCTGCATTTTTGTGCTTTGGATGTTTGCTTCAGTTTGCATTAAATCTATAAGAACTCTTCTGCTTTTGGGCCGTCAGGCAATCTCACTTGTTGACAGAACCAAACTCTTTAAATTAGCTTTCTCTCAAAGGTTCTGTACCTTTTTTCCCCCATATTTGATAGAACTTTATTGATAAAAATATAGACAATCCAATTATCCCGAAGCTTGATAAAAAAGCTTCCTGGATGGGAAGCGACACGGGAAACAAACTTGGAAACAAAGGCCAGTGGATTGTTGTTTTTTTTTACTTTTTTGGAATGACTTTGACCTGGATGACTGAGGATCTTCACCAGAAGAATCCAATTAAAAATAAACAGGGTTTAAAGATCTCCACAAACAGGTATGCTAGGTTTTTTTATGCAAAAAAGTTTGGAGTTTGAGTATAAATTAAAACATTGAACTTGCTAACGTTTTTTAACTGGTAAATTTCACAGAAAAAGATTTAAAAATTAATCCGAAATCAGAATTTATCATAAAAAATGGCAGCGCTCAGCCCTGCAGCAGGATAACTCAACTTCTCTGCTTTTCTATTTAATCTAACTGTCTGTATAAAGTTGCTATACAAGTAAAATTAATTTAATAGAAGACATTTTCAACCAAACCTAAATTTATCATAGAAACAGGCTGAATAGATCCGCCCTATGGATCAGGATGGATAGAAATCAGTGTCTAATGTCTCACCAGCTGCTCCTGCAGCCAAATAAATCAGGTTTACCAGAGTTTCTATCATAAATGCATCCATCCTAACATTATTGGGTCTATATGTTCAGATTTAGAGCCCCATTCGGACCCCTGAGCTGATTCTCAGGACCAAACACAACAATTTAAAGACACGTTGGACCAACCCTCCCAAAGCAGCTCTCTGCAGACAGAAGACTCCTGAAATTACAGCTGCAGGCTGTAAATAAACCTCATTATGATGAGCTGCACTCAGAACGTTTCCTCTCAGTAATCATGCAGCGTAAATATGAGTCTGAGGGGGAGATGCTCTTTAATTCAGCCGCTTGTGGAGAAAAAATGCTGAATTACAGATTCCAAGTGAATCTCTGCTCGCTCCAACAGAGGTGCTTCATTAAAGACGTTTTCCTTTTTTTAACCTCCTGCATCTGCAGCTTTTATTTGTCTGCATGCTGAAGATTTTATAGCTGCAAGATGAAGTTTAGTTATGTTGGAGCAAACTGGGATTAAATCATGTTTGGTAAAAAAAATCCGATGTAATGAACCTAAAGGGGTTCAACCTGTGATCGCTGACTGACTGAGAAAATAAAACCTTAAAATCACAGTTTAATAAAACTAGATAAATGCTCATTAATAAAGAGTTTACAGCATCCAATGACTGAAACAGAAAAACATTCATTTCAGATTTAACATTTATATCATACAGTTAGAAATGAAAAGCATTTTCTAATTGCAATTCAAATTGAATTATTAAAGAGAATTATTAAGTAGTATTTATTAATCCACTATTAAATGGTGAATTAGTGAAAACAAATAGTGGGGGAGTGGTGGTGTAGTGATTAGGGCATAGAGCTTGGAATCCAGAGGTTTTGAGTTCGAGCCCCACTCCCACAGACTGCCGCTCTGGGTCCCTGAGAAAGACCTTTAACCCCAATGCCAATTTAACTAGTATTTTTACTCTTAAAATAAGATAATTAGATAAAATGCACTTGAAATAAGACAATGCTATTGTGTTTTCTTATTTTAAATGTCAATTGTCTTGTTCCATTGGCGAAATGTCACTTTTACCTCCTCAATCCAAGAACAAATGCACTTTTTTTAAGGAAAAAATTACTTATCTTCCTGCTTCAGCAGATAGAGGATCCTCCATCTTTATTAATAGATCAGAGCCCGTTGTCATAAAGTGACTTTCACAGGTAGGGACAGTCAGAGGGGACCAGTGGACACGACAGGGGACAGAATAGCAACTTTTATTCACTCGATCCGTTCATTGTTAAGATGACCAGAGACCTCCTCACTGTACCTCACAGTAGTTGGTCCATAAATCCTGCTCACTGTTTTAAAGAATCTCAAACATGCAGTTTCACCACCTGACTGCAGCGGAGCAACAATACCAACCCTGTTCTGATCCAATTAGCCCCATTAGCCAGAAGCCGCTGGACTTTGAGTTCTAATGGAGTTCTGCTCCACAGAGCCTGATCTTATCAGCTCGGTCTCGTGCGCAAACAAAGCCGCTCTGAGGTGTTCTGCCCGGAGTCAGACGGCTTACAGGAGAAACAACCGGCCGGCTGGAACCAAGCCGGTTCTGCAGAACCACATGAAGGGAAAACTAAAATCCAATCTATAGATCTACGTCTGGATCCTGATTGTTTCTGATCATAACAAAATAAAGTCAAAATAAAAATAAATGAACGACTTTCAGGAAAGTTTCCTTTAAAAATTAGCTGCAGAAATCAGATCCTTGAGATATCGGTTCTGATCCCGTCATTGGTCCAGAGAGCTGCTGCCAGCCTCCATCCACAGGCTGCTGAGCATCTGGAGAGCCTGGACCAAACACTGGACTGACGGAGCGCCAACGGTCCAAAAAACAAGCTTCTATCGTTCAGGGAGATCCCAGATGACCTTTGACCTCCCTGATCACTGAGGCGGTGCAGTTATTGATCAGTGTGGGCTCCGGGGAGAAGCAGACAACCAGTGAGGCTTTACTTCCGCTGCTTTAACTGGGACCAGCAGGAAGGTAGAGAATTCTACAAAAACCCGTCAGTCACAGACGGTTAGAACTTCCTGGTAAATCAGCCGAGGCTCGCTCAGTTCGGACCCAGAACGCCTGTGAAAGGCGGCTGTCGAGCATCGACACAGATTATTTTCAATTCAGACTTTGACTAGGACAATGAAGCTGCTCCTGTTTCTCCGACCAAAGACCACAATCCGACCTAAAAAGACAGTTTCTTCAGAACGTTTGTGTGTTCTGGAATAAAATCTCCTAAAACATGTTTCCGGATCGACAAGTTCAATCCGCTCCCTGCTGAAACAGAACCGGGTCGCAATCATTCAAGGTTTCCTCACCGCCACCCGATACAAAAAGAAACCCCCAGAACCTAAAAAGACAGCTTCTTCAGGACGTTTGTGTGTTCTGCAATCAGATCTCTTAAAACATGTTTCCGGATCGACAGCGGCCCTAAAAAAGTTCAACCCGCTCCCTGCTGAAACAGAACCAGGTCGCAATGATTCAAGGTTTCCTCACCGCCTCCCGATACAAAAAGAAACCCACAGAACCTAAAAAATCATCTTCTTCAGCTTCTTCAGAACCTTTTTCAGAACCTTCTTCAGCTTCTTCAGAACCTAAAAAGACAGCTTCTTCAGGACGTTTGTGTGTTCTGGAATCAGATTTCCTAAAACATGTTTCCGGATCGACAGCGGTCCTAAAAAAGTTCAACCCGCTCCCTGCTGAAACAGAACCAGGTCGCAATGATTCAAGGTTTCCTCACCGCCTCCCGATACAAAAAGAAACCCCCAGAACCTAAAAAAACATCTTCTTCAGCTTCTTCAGAACCTTTTTCAGAACCTTCTTCAGCTTCTTCAGAACCTAAAAAGACAGCTTCTTCAGGACGTTTGTGTGTTCTGGAATCAGATTTCCTAAAACGTGTTTCCGGATCGACAGCGGTCCTAAAAAAGTTAAACCCACTCCCTGCTGAAACAGAACCGGGTCGCAATGATTCAAGGTTTCTTCACCGCCACCCGATACAAAAACATGCCCAAAACATTTCTACTGAGCATTTTACCCAATACATCGTTAAATAGAAAAAAGAAAATTATTCAATTACTGATTATGATAGCAAAGAAAATAATCTTTTTGCTAAAGCCACAACCCCCGAGCACCGACCTTTGGTGGGACAGAGTTAAGGAAGCGATCGGAATGGAAAAAATAACAGCAAAAGAACAGTTAAAGATAAATTGTTTCAAGAGACATGGAGATAGAAAAACCTTAACTGCTCTGGAATTTTAACTGTAAAAATGTTCATCTTTGGAATACAGAACGTGATGGATTCACATATTAAAATGTCCTCTCTAAATTTTTGGAAAAGTTTTTTTTTTTTCCCTTTAATTATGTATTTGTATTTGTTTCGACTTTTGTAATTTGTTTTGTTTGTATTTATAAATCAATACCTTTGGGAAAGGAAAAAGAAAACCATTTAAGAAATTCTGTAAAGAAACTATTTATGTCTTTACCAAATAAAAATGAATTGAAAAAAAAAAAAAGAAGAACCTGCCCAGAAAGACTTCATTAGGTAACCATGGCAACCATAAAGACAGGGCTGCCCGGTCCCTAACATGGAGATTCTGTTGGGGTTTTAGGACCTTAATATGTCCCCCCCTGAGGTTCCAGGGTCCCTGAGGGACCCCGTTTAGCTTTAATGAGTCTGCTCAATACCGACAAAAAAGACCCCCCAACTACCCCCCCAAAAAAGGTCACAGCTGCTGGACTTTAAACTCCCATCCAGGAGATCCTCAGTGAAGCAACAAGAGGACCGAAGACCTTCTTTGGGCTTTAGAGGGAAAATAATCAGGACATTAAAAAAATAAAACATACTGGATGAGACTAAAGGGATCTCAATTCAAAAATACTTTATTCATCACAAAGGGAAATTAAATAATGTTTGTAGATTTTAATGTAAAACCCTAAAGAAACAGAGTGAAACGAATCTACGGTTTTTTAAATTTCATTTCAGGAAAAAAGAAGAAAAAAAAATTCCAAGCCAACTTTGCTCTCATGTGAAAAAGATGAGAGAAAAAGAGTTATAAGTTCTAAAGAGAACCTGTCTGGCAACATGAAGTAGGCCAGCAGAGTTTGGCGTGGGAGATGACGCTTCTCTTTAGATCTCAATGTCCAAAAATCATGACAGAAAGAATATTTAGTACAAATATTGATGGTTAAAAAGGAATTTTAGGGGACCAACCAAGGACCAGCCAAGAGCTCATTAAGGAAAGTGGGGAAATTTTGAATGGCTACTACTGTAAACCCAAAAGACGAGAAATAAGCGATGATTTGTGGTCAAAATTCTGCCCCAAAATAACCCAACGATCTGCTATATGGAAGGTATGAAGGTATACTACAGTTTTATAGCGGCCTAGTCAAAGTCCAGAATTAAATCCAAGCTGCTGCTGGACCCAAAACAGGCAGATCATCCTGGAAAAGCCTCAAATTAAATAAACTCTCTGAAGCGGAGTGGCTCAAAATTCTTCCAAGGTGACATAAAAGTAGCATCAAGACAGAACCAGTTTTTCGGTTTATTTCTTTTTCAAGATTGATCTAAATTCTTTTGTCTCATAATAATAATGTTTGCATTAGTTCGATGATCCTAAAGCTTGAAATTTGACCAAACGGTAAAAACAAAAAGCTAAATCTCAAATAAAAAGAAGAGAAAAGAGGAAACTTGGG
Organism: Cyprinodon tularosa; assembly: GCF_016077235.1. NCBI lineage: Eukaryota > Metazoa > Chordata > Actinopteri > Cyprinodontiformes > Cyprinodontidae > Cyprinodon > Cyprinodon tularosa. The sequence goes on along the minus strand of NW_024039050.1, from coordinate 1,081,171 downwards.
GGTAAAAACTTCTTCACATCTCTGAAGACATTAAAACTTTTAACTCAACTTCAGAAAAAGTTTCTCTCAACGCCTGATAGTAAAATAAACTCTTCCTACTTTTCATTTCTAACCAGCAGAGTTTGTTTAATGAAATATGATCTTTTGATGTACTAATAAGTGAAGCTTTCAGCAAATATTAGCCCAAGAAATATCTTAAAACAACCAACCATAAAAATGATCCGTCCTGATTCTGTAGCGCTTCTAACTCCTCAGAAATGTCATGAAATAACTTGTGTTATAAATTCTGGGGCTGGTAACCAGTCAGACCAGTAGGTTTCTGCAGATTAAAGTCATTAAACCAGTCTGTAAAGAATCAGCAGGAAGCATCTGCTCCCAGCTGCAGGTTTGATCCACAGAACAGCTGCTTGAGGAGAACAAGCTGCGTTCAAAGTGAGAAATCCTCAATGGTTATTCAGAACCAGCAGACCCAGAGGAACCGAACAGAACCTCTAAAGCCACAGAGATCCTCTCTGCTGCTACAGATCCTCTGCAGAAGGAAACCAGGGAGGAAATCAGAACCACTCACCGACAGAAGAAACGGTTCCCTTGGTCTCTGCTCACTTGTTGCCTCCAGTCTGAGTTGGACGCTCCTGGTTCCTGTGTTCTGACAGCAGGAAGGCGGGTTCTGCTCCAGGAGGAGGAGGAGTTGGTCTCAGCAGACCACACCTCTGTGACTGCAAACAATATGAGCATGTCCTCATCAGATATGTTCACACCTAAAAACACCCGTTCTGCTCACCATCTGCTGGGTTTTTATCTGGACCTCCTTTCCAGACCCACCTACCCTCAGTCAGCGACCCTCAGATCCAAGCCTTCAGCTTCGACTGGTTTCATTTCACGTCCTCTGAGCAGAAGCAATAGGTTCTACCCAGCTGAAGCCTGCTGATCTATTAAAAGAAACGGCCTAAACACAGTCACCTGGTGTTTCATCCACACACCTTTCAAATGAGGCTTTAAAATTGGCTCAAAATTATTTTTTCACACTTACTTTTTGTTTTATAGCTGTGTAAACAAATAAAAATAGCTTTTAAATTCCACCTGAAAAGTGTGATTAATGCAACAGCAGGTACTAATTTTAGCCCCGCCCCCTAATGGCCACTATCATTGGAAACTAGAGGCTCAGACGTTTCCAAGGAGGGGTCGGAGGTCATTGTGCGACCTTTTCAGGTGATGTAACCGGCGTGCGTTACATAGGCTTTCTTTGTTATTCATATTTTCTATTTAGTTTGGTGATATTATTGTGTTCAATGGTAAATTTCAATGACTGAATGGCAAAATCTTAGGAGGAAAGGCTTTGTTTTTCTGCAGAAGGTCTCCAATAATGTAAATCAGCATATTTGTCTGTCCAGATTCCTCTTTTACGAGCGCATTTTTGCATAATTTGGCCACTTTTGGCACTGTGCCGAAATCACATTTCCTCCTAGCACACTGCCCACTAAACCCTTTGTGGAACAAACATCCTTCAACCTAATGAGTCGAAATTTACTTGCGTTATAGTCAAGATGTGAATCTGTAAAGTCTGAGGGTTTCTTTAAGAGTTTCAAATGTGGTTTTATGGTGTTTTATAGTGTTTATTCTGGAAAAAAAATTGGCGAGGCTAATTTATCTAATTTCCAATTTTCTTTGTTTAATCTCCCATAAATCAGACTTGGTGACATTTAAAATGGTGGTTCCACCTGAAAAATATTCCTCTATGCCCTTCTGTTATACAAATACAAACAATTATTTTCCAATGTATAGTTTGGAAGCTGAACTTGCTTTAAGTCATGTATGTAATCTCAGGTGCTTAAGGTTAAGCTAAATGTTAGCCTGTTTTATCAACTGCAGAACCAGTTTGAAGATCATTGTCCAGATGGACCCAAACCCAACCATCAGTGTGTTGAGTACCATCAACCAGCGGCATCAGACACAGTACCCCCACAGTATGATGCAGCCAACACCTTACTTCACAGCCAGAAAGCAGCCCTAAGGTCTGATAATGATGCCTTGACTAAATCTGATCGTTCGTCCAGTTTTTCTCTGGTCCTTAGCTCTGTTTTTAACTCAGCTTTATTTGGATTTTCAGAAACGACGACGGATTTTCCAGAAAAACACCCAAATTGATGAATACAAAAAAAGTTTGAGAGGAAATGAGAACGTTGTCCTGATTGTTCAGCATGGTGGAGGCAGCATCATACTACGGGCTTGTTTCATCAGGTGGTTTGATTCACTGAATAAAGAGAATAAAAAAAAAACTAGAAATTCCTCAATGTTTACCATAAATCTTAATAATAATCTAAATGTTTTTTTTTTTTATGAAGAAAATGTAAAAGTCTGGGTTTGGTTTGTAGCTTTAAAGTAGCAGAGAAACCTGATCCAGAACCAGGTGGTTTATAGAAGGTTCAACCTGAGGAGCAATCTGCTGGCAGCAGCGTCAGACTGACCTACAAACAGCATCAGAAGATGGTGCACTGCAAAAAATCTATATGAGTGCATTTTTTCTTGAATTGAGGAGGTAAAAGATACATTTTGCCAATGGAACAAGGCAATTTACACTTAAAATAAGAAAACACAATTACATTGTCTGATTTCAAGTGCATCTTATCTAAATATCTTATTTTAAGAGTAAAAATACAAATTCTATTGGCAAACTCTCATTTACCTACTCAAACTAAGGGTAAATACACTCAATTTAACACATTTTCACTTATCTCTAGATTGTTTTTGCAGTGTGGAAAGAATCTTGGTTCTGTTCATCAACACCTTTAACCCTGTAATGCCAAATGTATCATATTTGATACAAACGGTTTCTGAAATGTTTTGCGTCTGACACCTTTTGCATAATTTAATGGTAAAAACTTTGCTCAAAATGCTATTGTACACAATCAGATATACCTGATAATAGCCAGCAGAAGACTACACAAAAAATAATCTTGACTTCGCATAGTAATAAATTATTAATATCAAAAATATATTTCTGTTTTTTCTTTTTACATATTTTGTTAAAAGGCCAAATAAGGAATTCAAACCAAAAAAAAAGTAATTTTCTGTTTTGTTTTATTCTTGGATCGAGCTTTAAAGGGTTAAGAAAACACAACAGTTCAAAACAGGAGGTAAAACCTGCAACTGAAATAAAACAGGAACCACCTAGAGCTGGTTCAGGTCCAAAAAGGCAAAATAAACGTAGACTTTGCCTCAACTTCATTTATCGCTTGGGAAATTCTGGTCCCAGTAGCTTATATAGAGTAGCATACATAGAGTTAAAGCAAGATGCCATTAAAGATAAAAAATATGACAATATAAAAAGAGTGAATATGTCACCAAAAAAGCATAAAAATGTCCTGGAATATGTTTCCCTTAGATTTAAAAACATCTGCTCACCTGAGAGACGGACAATGGCGCAACGGTAAGCAGAGCATGCAGTTGCTTAGGGGCCCCGTCACTGACACCTGGTTGGCCCCCTATGCAATAGTGGACTGGGACGCCTCTTTGCAAATGTAATGGTGCAAAAAATCCGTCTTAAACCACCTGATACTAAATTGACTGACGGGACCTTATTTATACCGCAACACATGGCAGATTTCACCATGATGGTGAGCCGTTTGAACACGACACCAATAGCAAAGCAGACAGTGGGACTTTTAATTACTATGTTAAAAAAATACAAGGGCGTAGGTTTGATTTCAACTTTTTGTAACGACACTATTGGACTGATGTTATTGGTCCTATGCAATAATCTGGATGCTCGTTTGTTTATGCTCGACTTTAAAACCGGGGTGTATTTTGTTTAAAGAGAAAAGCAGCTTTTATTGCTACATTTGTATAAGTTTTATAATCCTGCTTATCAATGTTTGAAGCATCTGATGAATGAGGAATTATGACTTTTCTCCACTGCATTTGAAATTACCAGCGACTAAGACAGAAAGTAAGTGTGCCTATTTAACTAAATATAGTCTAAATATGTTTGTTAATAATTGTGCAGAGCTAAAACCCACTCTTATATTTTAAATATTCTCTCTGTATCATGAAACAAAGCAAAAATAAAACATTCAAGGGATGCAAAATAAATTTATTGCATTTACATGAGCACTGGAACCGACACTGAGCATTTAGAATATTAATTTCACTCTAGAATTCATCTAGGCTGTAGTTACTCCATTTAACCCATATTATGTATTTTATCTTGCTCTGAAACAATTCATCGGAATAATCGATTATTGAAATGTCAAAAAATGTAGTAATCGTTGACAATAACTGGAGTATAGAGACTCTAAAACATGTCTTGAGCTCACGAGCAACCGACTTAGAGCTGGAATTATACCAAAATTTTTAGATAAAAGATGTTTTTGCTGTCAATATTCTCCATCCAGAGCTCCTCTACATCTGCAACAAAGCTGTATTGTAAATTATAGACATGTTATTCACATCTAATTGTAGGTCGTTCCAAAATTTTGGTAGGGACATGTCCCTATGGTCCCTATACAAACCTACTCCCATGACTGTATAGTTCATTAGACATTTAGTAAAAAAAATACTCATGTTTCAAACCGCAATAAAGACCTTAAAAGAACGGTATAATTGAGTATTTTATTTTTTTACAATAGGATTGTTGTGTCGTTACCCCAGTGGAGACGGGACAGAACCTGAGAACCGGCTCCATAAAGGATGAGGGGTCAGATTCCTTCAAGTTTCCGACTCAAAGTTCTGCTAAAAATCAGACAGAAAATCAGAAAATTAGATCATCAGAACCTCCTGGATGGAAGCCTGTGACCCTGTTTACCATCAGCTGACTGCTGCCCCCTGCTGGCTGAGATCTCTGAACTCATTTCCAAACAGAATAAAGCATGCTGGGAACATTCCAGACCAATCAGGTAAAAAATAACATTTCAACAATCCAATAAAATCCATCTTCAGGATTTCATCTAAAATCCTCCTTAAACAGTTTGCTGGTTGTAGACTGATGAATCCGGCTGCTACTGTGAGTCATTTCCCCAAATCTCTGCTTTTAAAGTTTCACCAAAAGTGTTGTTTTTTTTTTTTTGTTTCATATAGTTTTTCCTCTTTTTTTAATACAGGAATCTCATTCAATCATCTTAAGAGAAGATTTTGAAGGATTTTTCACACTTTTTACAGTTTAGTGTTTTTTTAGCATTGGGTCCAGATTTCTTGGTCAGTTTCCTAAGAACACGGTGAAATAGAGAAATCCGTTTGTGCTGAAGAATATATTTTTTAAACATATCTCAAATTACTTTATTCATAAAAAAAAAAAGAAAAAAAAAGCTGTTTATCCAAACCAACGTAGATATCTATAGGAGTCAATTAATTCCTTAATTGCTGACTTCAGGGAGTCAATCCTGAACTTCCATATTAGTGTTGCACTGATGCCATTTTTTGGCTCCGATACAGATACCTGGCTGACGATAAGCCTGACGTAGTCCGACTCAATTCTAGTCAGAATGAGTCTGATGCTGCTCCATAGAGCTGTGATTATGGGGCGTGTTTTGAACGAACCAGGAAAAAAAAAGCCTCTGCACTCAATTGGATAGACCTACAACCAATAAGAGCAACGGAGTGCGTGACGCATGTTAAACTTCCCGACCTCAAACGTACAACGTTAAGGCCCATTCATACCTCACGTTTGGCCTGCACGTCCGTATTTCTGTCCGTACGTTCTATCCGTTGACTCCTTCATACCTCCGTCCGTTGAGGTGCCCAATAACCCGTATTTCCTCTAGGTGGCAGTGCTGGGCGCCAATGATTCGTCATTGATCAAAACATGGCGATGGTCCAAGACCTGATTCTGTTGCATTTTGTACTAAAAACTCAATAGCGCCCCCACCGTTTCCGGTAGTATTGCTCCGTATTGATCCGTTTCGTCCGTAAGCGTAAGCTCCCAATTTTCGTGTCAAAGTACGGACGAAATCGACGGTTAGAACGTATGAAACACTCCACACGTATCCGAATCAGTCTTTTACGTGAGGTATGAATGGGCCTTTGGCCATGTTTTGATCAATGACAAATCATTGGCGCCCAGCACTGCCACCTAGAGGAAATACGGGTTATTGCGCACCTCAACGGACGGAGGTATGAAGGAGTCAACAGATAGAACGTACGGACAGAAATACGGACGTGCAGGCCAAACGTGAGGTATGAATGGGCCTTTACCCGTCGCTACCCGATCCGTACCGGTAGCACGATCCGTACCATCAGCTCATTTGCGCCTGCGCGAACAGAATAACTTCCGGGTCGCCGAAAAATAATGTAATTACGGTACTGAAAAAACTCTATTTATATCCTTAAATAATTAAAGAATACTAAACTACATCGTAAAGACAATATTGAAGACTTTTCTGGAAGAAATGGATGCTTTTTAAATTCAATCCATTGTATTGCTTGACGTCATTTTTCTGGAATAAAAATCCAAATTTTCGGGAAATGTTCCCTTATCAATGAAAAACTGCAGGTCAGGAAAGGTAGCAAATGAATCCATTGTGGGATCAGTACTGCTGGAGTGCATAGTTAAGTACAGAGTAAATCAAGTATTTAAACAAATTTAAATATATACGCTGTGTGACGTATATTTGCGCATGCTCAGAGCAGTCAAAGTAAATATCACAAGGCGATTTAACTTTTTTATGTATTTCTGTTTTTTTATTTTTAGAAAATGCAATATTGACGAAAAAACAAAGATGTACAAAAAGAAACCCATGCCTCTAAAAAATACAAAAGAATGAAAAAGTAAGAAAAAGGAAATATTGCCACCGGAAGTTATTCTGCACGCGCAAATGAGCTGATGGTACGGATCGTGTAATGACGTTACCTACTATGTTTACAACATGGGAAATAATATCACGACATTGTGAGTTATTTACTAAATCAGACAGTCAGATGATCTGCCTAGCATGTCCCTCCACTTGTTGTTCAGCAGCCAGGATTCCAGGCTTCCGAAAAGGAGCTGGCAACGACCGCTGGCTATATCCACCTCGTCGTTCACGCCAAGTTGTATCGCCGTTTGGCCACGTGGTTGATTACGTTACTGTAGATCATCTGTCCATCATCGTATAAAGCCCGCCCTGACAATTTGATTGGCCCGCCAGATATTAGGCGAGCATACTCGCGCTACTATTGAGCAATGCCAGACCGAACTTCCCGACCTCAAACGTTGTGGGCGGGACTAAGTTCGGAATGGCACCCAGGCTAGATACCGATACCATCCGTTTGAAATTGATGTGTTTATATATGAAGAACTGCAGACTACCTGGATATAAAATAATTGCCATCATGACTTGTCAAGCTGCTGCCTACATTTGTGAAGCAGGAAAAATACTTTTTATTGCCTACCTGGAATGAGTGACAATAGTTGTATAAACGTTTGTCTCTCAAAATGGTATCGGCGCCCTATTGGTTGGTACTCACCGATACCACTATTTTAGTGCTGGATAATGCATTATTTTGGACCATATTTTTCTATTTTTTTCCTCCCACACCGTTTACATTTGACCACTGCTGCACTTTGTGGAATGGAAATGTTCCTTTACCGTCTGAAAAGCTGTACCAAACGAAATTTTGTTTTGTATACACTAATGACAATAAAAGTTGTCCAAGTCTGAGTCAATTAGGCCACATTTAATTGTTTTTTTTTTTTGTTTTCCCTGAAAAAAAATTAGCTGCCAAAAAAAAAAAACTGTTCTTTCTCGATTCTTTTGTTTAAACCTTTATTAGTTTTGATGCATTTCACAAGATTGTGAACAAAAAAGAAAATAGTGACTCCAAACTATTTCCAGTTCAGATAAAATTTTCGCACAACACTTCAGTCCAATGCTGCTCGTGAAGCTGCAGATCAACCCTTCCTGCAAACAGCAGCAATATTACTGCTGATCCCATCCAGGTGTGTGGAAATGTCACTAATTTCTGCTGTAAACAAACCCTGATAGCTACAAAACAAACAAACAAAATACTTTATCCCGTCTCCGGTCCAAAATAAACCAATTTTCAAATGAAAAGAAATGGATCAGAGACGTCAGATGAGTCCAGATCAAAGATTGCTGCTGCTGCCCTGCTCTCTATCGCCGCCCTGCAGCCTCAATTAAATAATTACAGCTTCCATCGTAAACTGATAGGCAAAACTTGCGTTGGTCCAAACTCAGTAACGACGTCCACACCGAAGATGGTGAACTGAAAGGCTTCATTTGAAAAATCCCTGATCCTTAATTTCCAGACCAGCTGAGGATCCAGTAACTGCAGCAACCAGCTGATGACGCCATAAAAACATCACAGTCCTGTTTCTGTCCACCTGAAGGAAGAGCTGCTTTGACCAAACAGATCTTCTCTCATCGGAGGCTGTGACATCTGCAGCGATCAACCAGCCACCAGAGGGCGCTGTGGTCACTGAGTTCTAGTAAACATTTAAAGGAAAACTACAGTCCAGGTTTTCACCATGGCTTCCAACATGGCCGCTCTCTCTCTGCTCCTTACAGCTCCAGTCCTGCTTCCAGGATCGCCTCCATCATGGGGCCTTTCCTCCTTTAGAGGCGTCTTCATCAGCACCGTCGCACAATCTAGAAAAACAGAACAATACAGCAGAGATGAGCAGATTTTTCGTGCTTCTAGATAAAAATTACTCCATGAAATTAAACCTCTACCTTCAGCCGCCCGGAAATCCTTATCCTCGTTCTTCCTTTCCTAGATCTGCAGCTTCTTGCTTCCTATTGCTGGTAGGTAAATAGAACATGAAGACCTGATCAGTTTCCTTACTTCTGTCATTTCAAGCAGGATGGCAGAAAAAAAAAAAAAAAAAAAAAACCAGGGGTCAGAAACCCAAACTGCGCAAAGAGTCTGTGTGGAGCTGCAAAAGTGTAAATGAATCACGCTTCGACACGCGCTTTGGGGAAACGCCCCCTCCGTTACTCGACAGACGCGTGTGGGAAAATTAAATGGAAGGAAAAACTGTCACACAAAGTAAAGAAGTGAAGAATTATCTTTTCAAGTGTTTAGAGAAAATTAAGGGTGCTCCGATTGATCGGTCACCGATCGTTATCGGCCAATAAAGGCTTTAAATAGTTTCATCGGCGGTCTCCATAAAGGCCGATCAGATGGGCCGATGAGACGCACTACTTGTTGGATTCACTCCTCCGATTCCTCTAGGGGCGCTGTAGTTGCTCTGCATTGGTATGCGACTGGAAGTGGGGAAGAAGAAGAAAACGGACGGTGGCTCGGTAGTGCATTTAGGTAATCTACGCGCAGCTAAAATAAAAAATCTTGTTTGTTTAAGTAAATCCATTAAAGTTTTATTTTTCTTTTCAACCAAAAAAAAGGTATAAAGACAGATATTTCTCCGACGCACTCAAGCCCCAGATTCGCGGGCTGCTTTCTGATGCCCTTGTCCTGGAAGCGACTGGCACCGAGCCCCCAGAGAAAGTACCACGAGCTCCTTAAACGCGATGTATGCTGAGTTGTTGGATGAAGACGGGGAACATGGTGGCGGTGACATCAGCAGCTCAACATTATCGCAGATGAACCCTTACCTATCAGAGCCAGTCATCCCATGGAGCGGACAGCCGCTTGTTTTTTGGCGAGACAATAAAAGTCGTTTCCCCGCTCTCGCACAAGCAGCACAACCCTACCTCTGTGCTCCATACACAAGTGTAGATAGTGAGCGACTTTTTAGCACAGCAGGGAATATTGTAGATGAGAAGAGGAACAAGCTGTCTGCCAAAAATGCAGAGATGCTTATATTTCTAAAGAAAAATCTGCCATTGATTCTTAACAAGTAAGCTTTAAGAGAAATGGCTTTTCTAATCTCTATTCCTCTCTTTTCTTTCTCATTGACTCATGATTTCCATGCTGTGCACTTTAAATGTATGTAGATTTAAAGGAGCTAAAATCCATAAAGATTAAATAGAGAAGCAGGTTGGATTCTCTGTTTAACAACCTAAAGCTGATGCTGTGGAGGTTTCACAGATTTATGATGCTAAAAGCTTCATTTTTTGAATGAAAATACTTTTTTTAATTCACCTTCCTTCATCCTGACGCGACTCTCCAGCGCTGAGAAGACCCTGCTGGGCTCAGCGTTCAGCGGTCCGACCTCACAGGTCAGCGCCACGATGGGACCCTTCTCTGAAACCAGATTCATCTGAATCCCGTCCTGGAAGACCGGCAGAAAGGATGAGAACCGGCTGAGCACGCAGCAGGATGCGTTTTAATGGCGGCTCTCTGCTCACCTCGTCAGGAGGAGGGATGGTCAGCTTGGTTTCTGGAGGAGATCGGATCAAGATCGCCGTCTGCTGCTGAAGGCCTCCGAGGCGGCAGACGTCCTGGCAGCTGATGTAGGCGAGCGTGGAGGATGGTTAAGACTAACAGCTGATAATCGTCCCTCACAGAACGCCAGGCAGCCTCGTTCAGAACCGAAAGGATATGCGGCGTTCTCCTCATCCTCTGTGAGGGCGAAAAGCTGCCAGGCGCAGGTTTTAAAGAGCTGGTCCACCTCGTCCTCCATGGCCGTCAGCCTCTGCAGCATGGTCAGGAACTGCAGCGTGTCCCTCCACAGGAAGCTGTAGATGGGACTGCTTCCTCTGAAGTCAGAACACAGAGAGAGAAGGTTCTGCTCAGAACATCAGGTTTCATCAGTTCACTGCTGATGTTCCTGAAGACGAAGGGACAGAAAGACTGATGGACAATACATATGCCGAATTCTCCGTTTTCCCCACGTCTCCAGAACAGGTCGGATCAGCTGCTTACATCCATCTGACCCGAGTCTGATCATCCATCTGATCCGAGTCCGTCTGGACCAGGTCCATCCCCAGCAGGACGTCGATGACGGTGTGAACGCGGTGGATGTGGGTCTGGAGCTTCACGGCCACCTCTCTGACGTCCGCGGCGTGGTCTGGAGCCGCCATCAGAAGCTCCAGGAAACCCCGAGTGAGGCAGGCCACAGAGGTGCCTGAAAACAGAACCGAACCCACGGTGAGAGCTCAGAGTATTACAAGATTCCTACAGCATAAGGCGAGTTAAATTCAAGACTTTTTAATGCAACTTGATAATAAAACTTTAAGACCAAATTCACAAGAAACACAAGAAAAACCTGCTTGCGAAAACTTAACCCAAATATTTATTCTAACATAAACCACTGCACTAATGTTTCAAATGTTGAAAAGCTTCCCATACAGGAAGAAAGCTAAAAACACACAAATGACAGATATATTTGAACAATTATTTAACTGAATTCACAAACTTTGTTTTTAGCAGGGAACAAAACTAATCAGTTTTAAAGCCACAACATAACCAGCGCTAAGTCTTTTTGCAGCTATTTTTCTTTGTATGGTTTTCTTAGTTTGTTTGATTTGGTGATAAGTGGAGGCGTTGCAGAGACAAGGGTGGAACTAAACTGAGAAATACCGGCTTTTTCTCTCTAACTCCATTTCGACGCTTTGTGTTTCGTGCTTCGCATGTGCGACTCCACTGCCTTAATTCCCATCGTTCTGAGCTTGAATGACTTCTTGCACTAAATCCACTGAGCCTCATGTATGTTCCCTGGTTTTAGCCATGGAGAAAACTCTTGGCTGGAGACAATTTTGGTTACATTTACACTTGCTCATATTTTCCAGACAAAAAGTTAATGGTGCATCTCCCAAATGTCCCGGCCGCAACAACGCTTTTATTGGTTCCGCTATCGTGACGGAACCAATAATGGCGAGCCATTATTTTTAAAAAAAAAAAAAAAAAAAAAAGTCAATTTTAATGTTTTATTTAGATTACAAAAATAAATCGTAATAAAAATAATTCTATTTATGATGTTTTAAAAATTAAGACCTACGAAAGACTGATTTAAGACATTTTAATACCAATTAAGGCCTTTGTTTTATCTTGAAGGATTGAAGACTTTTTAAGGATCCGCGGGAACCCTGTATTAGGTTCAAAGTTAACTTTTCTGTTGTTTGATAAAAGTACGTTTTAAGATAATTTAAGGCGAGAACTTTATACTCTAAGAATCATTATGTGGCCCATTCACTGATTTAATGCGAAAAAAAAAAAAAAACATTTATTCTGAAGTTGAGAGGACCGCGGCAACCAGCGGACCTCCGGCGGACATCCGAAGGTCACGGCAGCCCGTCTTCGTTCTCTGCACAGCCACGTGTGAAGGACCGCTGGATCTGACGGAGAGTTTTTTGTTTTATTTGGCAAAATGTTCATTTGACTTGTGTTTATCTGACTGTGTTAATTATTATTCCCCCACTAAATGAAAAAAGTCAGAATTTATTATCATATAGAGACTATTTGTAACAGATTTACTGCAGCTCCAGATGAGCCAAGCGTGTGGTGATGTCATCAGTACGCATCTGTTCCAATTGACCCATATGTATGATGTGTGCTCCTGTTCTCCCAAAGTCCAGACTTTTCTATATTATTCTCTAGAACATCCTTGGTTGAGGACGCAAGTCCATACTCGCGTTCTTGTGAATTGAGAAACGGCCCCGGTGTAGGTACCAGATCTGCTCGGGGCCCCGCCCTTCTTATGACATCATCATATGGAAACTCCACTCCGACAAACCATATTGCTCCCGTTATAGAATCTTAACATATTATTCCCCATATTTGCTATAATTTTACATCTCATCTGTGATTTGGCTGCGACACACCCCTGGAGAGAAATATCAGCTGTGCTGCTGCCATCAACACCTTTGTTTATAGATGTTGGAGATCGGCCATGTTTTCCAGTGTAGTCCTGTTTCTCTGACTTTGACTGACTGGATGTGCTCTCTTCATCCTCTGACATGGGAGCTGGCTCGGAGCTTCTCTGCCCAGCTGTGTTTCCTGGACAGAGCCGCCTTTTACAGCTGTTTTTGGCATTTCCTTGAACCGCAGTGGGCCTCAGCAGATGGCCGCTCACACTGAGCCTGGTTCTACTGGAGGTTTCTTCCTGTTCAAAGGGAGTTTTTCCTCTCCACTGTCGCTACAAGCATGCTTAGTGTGAGGGATTGCTGAAGAGTCAATGAGTCGATGCAATCAGCTGGTTTTCCTTAGATAGAAAACTTCAAATCAATGTGACTGGCGAACTGTAAAGTGCCTTGAGATGACGTGTTGTTAATTGGTGCTATAGAAATAAAATAAATAGAATCTAAAGTAACACCTTCTAAGACAGACTGAGCTCTGACATTTAACAAGTACTTCTTTTTATTGCGTTAATATATTTGGGCAAAAATGGCCGCTCCCGGAATCAGAGATCGCAACGAAAATTATTACTTTTATCTTTTTACTGATTATCGCTAAATTCATTAAATCACAAACATATTAGTTTTAGGTTTAGATAATGATCCATTGATCATTCCTTTCTGATCAGACTTTTCCTTTAAAAGATGAATATTTTAGTTCAGCCTTTTTCCCTCTGGTAAATAAAAAAAACAATGATTAATTATGAGCCATCCAGCCCCAGTTCCTGCTGACACGCCTCCTTAAAACAAAGGATCGAACTGAAACCATCCAGACTGTTACCAACTTGAGGCCTTTTGGTGTAAATGATTGATGACCGACGGCAGGAAAGCTGAGGGGGAAACGTTCGTATCTGTAGACGGTTTTCAGGGACTCACCTTCTCTGATGAACCAGCTGGTTGCTTCGTTTTCAGAGCAGAAATCTCTGAATAAAAACAAACAGTTGATGAAATAAAGATCTCCATATTAAAATCTAGTGTGACATCGGCCCAAATGATAAAGATCCTTTCACCTCTTTAACTCTGGTCCTGATGGGTTATCCGGGCCTCTGTCTGGATTCTACAGAACCAGTGGAGTAAATCAGTAACTGGATAAAAATAAAGGTTTTCAGAGGATGAAAATCGACTCCTTACCTGCTGCAGAGTTGCTGCTGAAGGAGGAGGAGCCTCCTCTTTCTCCTCCTCCTCCTCAGTATCCCAGTGCCTGGTGGGCCACTGCTCCTCCTCCTCCTCCAGGGAATCACAGCTCCAGGGACTGATCAGCTGCTGCGCTCCATCCACGTACGGCGGCATGATGGGGATGGCGTCGCTGCTGATCCCGTTTTTAAAGATGTCCTCCGGCAGGAAGTGGTCCTCACAGATGAAAAGCTGCTCAGACGGGTCTCTGTTGGTTTCCCTCAGCGCGGCCAGCCACACCTAAGAGGGAAAAAGGTTCCACTTAAACAAAGTAGCACCACAGCATGATGCTGCCACCACCATGTTTTATTAAAGTGACTGTCCTTTCAGGGCAATGCAGAATCCTTATGAAGCGACGAGCATCAGGATGAGGCGGATTACAGATATATTTTTAAAGCCGTAGGGAAGCGGCTGTTCCAACGGTTGCATTTCCGGATTCTCCCGAATGGTACACGACTTTACACGACTGAATAAAGTGATTATCAAGGGGGCAGGATTCTTGAGGCGGAAGGTTTGCAAGCACGCTTGGCTGTGGCTGGTTTGTCGGAAGCACCTTGCTAACCAGTTAGCAACTTAGTGCTAGCAGGTTCCCAATGGGAAATTACAATGGGACCAAGTAGAAACGACACTGTCAAGGAACGCTATGGACAGAGGAAACATGCGAGAGGAGGAGAGTTTAGTGTCGGAGGTCGTGGATGAGTCTCCTCCGTAATCTATTTTTTATTTAGAGGAGGAAAGCGGGGACGAAGATGTTGTGGAAGAGGACGCCAGGGCGGCAGAAGCTTGGTTTGGTGTAGAAGGCTTCCAGCCGTACATGTTTGAGCCCTTGCCTCGCAGCGCTGCCAGTTCTGTTAGCTCTACGCCTGCCGAAGACACAGACGTCCATCCCCGTGAACACTGGGACGGAACTCATTAGGAAAGGAAATGATTCTGATTTCAACCGTTGCGTATATTAGCTGCGAAACATGAATATAGATGCTATGACCGAAAATATTTGATTGACAGACGACCGTTGATATATGATTGGTCGAATTTAGGTGTTCAGGCTGACGTAGAACTAACTGGCCTGCAGAAGATAACGAAAAAAAAACACAGATTTTAAGACAGGATTTATTTAATAGAAACTTTCTAAATTTTGGGACAATATAGTCTGATAAAGAGTGCATTTATATACACATTTAAGGCAGAATTATTTAAATTTTAAATGTGATTTCCCTACGACTTTAAAAGTAAAACATTTTAGACGTCGTGCAACAAATATTTCCTTCACTCTTCCTGTTTAAAATGAAACTGTAACATGGCTTTTGTTTGAAAAACAGAGGAAACAGTTTAAGGGAAAGATGTAAAGCAGGAGTCCTCAATGTTTTCCAGGCCAAGGAACCCCAAACTGATGGGGTGATGGAGCAGGGATCACCTGATTGTATATACTGTGTGAAATAGTATTCTATCAAACTGGTCCTATAGTCACTCTATTACACATGGAGTAACATAACTAAAGTAATTTCTCCCTGGGAGTATTAGAGTATTTCTGATTCCTGGTTGATGGGACAGGTGTTGTGAATGAAACGGTGCCCAGCTTGAAAGAGCTCCTGTGTGTCGCTGAATGTCATCATTGATGACTGAAAGACATCTTCTACCTCCATTTATCTGTTTACTACAGTCTGTTGAATTCATGTTAATGTAGATTTAAAGACATTTCGATTAGTGGAAAAAAATTGCATGGAGGAATAAAAAAATAAAATAAAAAAAAAGTCTAAATAACCAAAGCTTTCGGGAACCCAACGCAGTACCTGCGTGGATCCCCCTGTTGAAGAGCTCCAATGTAAAGCATCAGTTTTTTAGATTCCAAGGGGGGGGGGGGGGGGGGGGGGGGGGGGGGGGGGAATAAGAAATGGACTGATTGATTTAATAAATAGGGAACTTTTAGTAAATCACCTTTTCAGACCCAAGATCCCAGACTGCCCAGTCCTTCCTGACCATTTTAAAAATATAAAATAAAGTTATTTATGAAAAATATTTTTTATGTATTTCTCTGAGCTGTGTGAGTTAAGGAGATGGGCCGCCAACCAATGGGTTGACCTTTAGACACAGACCCTCATTTGCATAATGAGGCAGAAAGACATAGAGAAATGTAAAAAGCACAGCAGAAATAAATAGGGTAAAAAATACAAAGAATAAAACAGACACATAAATAAAATTAAAATAAAATAACTCATAAAGTTGAAGATTATAACAGACAATAAATAAGGTAATTATCTCAAAGGCGCATAAATAAAGAAGCTAATTAAACATTTATGTCTTACTGTATTATTTAATTTCTACCTACATTCATTAGTTTATTGTATTTTGGGGCGCAATTAATTGCATTTAATTTTAAATATGGTACTACTGGTCCTCCATTCAGCCCTTCCTGACCATTTTGAAAATAATAAATAGTTATTTATGAAAAATATTTCCTAAAAAGCAGAATTTCAACAGAGAAGCAGCAAAAAAAAAAAAAAAAAACAGGTGGAAGGACAAGCGAGGTGTAGGAATGAATAATTAACTGCACTAGAAATGAGAGAGACAAAGATTAAAAAGAGAAATGGAGACAGAAATATAGATTAACTGAAAAAAAAACGGCTAAAGGCAACAAAGAAGCAGAAAAACTGGAAAAGAATAAAGAAATAAAGGCTAGAGTTTGTGTCAGAAGGAAGGATGGAAAACATATGGAAGGAGGCAAAGAAGGAGGGAAGGAAGTGAATGGATCAACTGAGCTTCAAACTGTTTAACTTCCAGTTAATTTATTTTAAAGATCATAAAATAGACCGAGCCAAAGATGTTAAACCTCCCTCTAACTCTGGGCTCAGACTACTTCCTGGAGCCTCCGTACCTTCAGCTGGTCCGGGTTTGTGGGGAACTTGAAGAACCGTTTCGGGGGTCGGTTCAGCGCGCTCCGGTTCAAGCTGCCCGTGCTGTTCGGACAACCGGAAACGGCGCACTTCCTGCTGACGCCGAGAGCCGGTTGGCTTTTCTTTCGGTTTCGAACAGAAGCAGGGATCATGTTTCGGCTGTGAAACCGGGGAAAGAATCAAACAGCAGCCAGAGTTCACCGCGTGCGCTCTGTTTACGACTTCTTCTTCCGGGGTTCTTCTTCTTCTTCTTTTCATGGCGGCTGGCAAGCAACTTATTGATGCGCATTACCGCCATCTACTGGAATAGAGTGTGGATCGGGATGCTATATATAAAATCTCCCACACAACACCCAAAAAGATAATAATTAAGTAAATAAATCTTATATTAATTATATCAATTTCGTTTTCTGAAGGTAATTCAAATCAAATTAAATTATTTTTTTTTCTTTTTTGTCTCTCTTTTTTTTTTTTTTTTCCTTTTTTTTTCTTTTTTTTTTGTCCTGTCCAGCATCATAGTAAGCAGAATGGTAGTCTGGGTGCTTTATTGTGTTGAACAGATTTTGCTTTGCCAAGGGGAGCTTGGGGGTTCCCCTTGATAACCTATTTATTATTTTATTAATTAATTTTATTTCTTTAATTACACATTTTTATAGCAACAAATCAAATTAAATTAAATCAAAAATGCTGAAGCCAGAGTTCTGAGGAAAATTCTGCTCCTGAATGCAGAAAAAAACAGAAGTTATAGTCTTTGGACCAAAGTCTTTGAAAAAGAAGCCGATTAGTCAGTAACTTAATTTAGACGGGATTAAACTGATTTTAATCAATAAAGTAAAAAAATCTTGGTGTTGTTTTTGATCAGGACCTGTCATTTAAATCCCATATCAAAGAGGTTTTTAGAATTTCCTTCTTTCATCTGCAGAATATTGCAAAAAATTAGAAATCTCCTGTCCAGGGGTGATGCTGAGAAACTAGTCCATGCATTTGTTGCTTCAAGGCTGGACTATTGTAATTCTTTACTATCGGGAAGTCCACAAACTGCAGTTAAAAGCCTTCAGCTGATCCAAAATGCTGCAGCCAGAGTTCTGATGAAAATGAAAAAGAGAGATCATATCTCTCCTATCCTGGCTTCTCTTCTTGGACTGGACAACACACACCAGCCACCTGTATGGCAAGACACAGAGTAGGATGTACTTCCTCAGGAGGCTGCGATCTTTTAACATCTGCAGCAAACTGCTGTGGATGTTCTACCAGTCTGTGGTTGCCAGCGTCCTTTTTTACACTGTGGTGTGCTGGGGGGGCAGCACATCTACGAAGGACACCTCCAGGCTGGATAAAGTGATCAGGCGGGCCGGTTCTGTGGTCGGCATGAAACTGGACTCACTGGTGACGGTAGCAGAGAGGAGGACACTGGACAAAATGCTGGACATTATTGACAATGTCAGTCATCCCCTGCACACCGTCATCAGCAACCAGAGGAGCCTGTTCAGTGGGAGGCTGCTCCTTCCCAAATGTAGGACCAACAGACTCAGGAACTCCTTTGTCCCTCATGCCATCAGGCTCTATAACTCCTCTCTGGGGGGGGATAGAGTTAAGAGAACAGAAGTGAAGGAGTTGTAGATACTCGCTTTGGTTTTTATAATCTGGACACTCTTTTTTCTCAACCATTCAAGTGCAATACACTACATAACTGTTAATTTAAGTCATTGTTTTTGCTATAGCCCTCTGTATTTATTTGTCTATCCCCATCCCCCAATACATCTTCCTACACCTTATTTAATTGATTTTATTTTATTTTTCTATTGTATATACTGTGTCTAAACATCCTCTTTTTTCTTATATGTGCATTTTTTCCTGCTACTGGAAATACAATTTCCCAAAGGGAGTAATCCCAAGGGATTAATAAAGTCAAGTCTAAGTCTAAGTCTAAGTCTTCATTGGCTTCCTGTTAAATCAAGAATAGAATTTAAAATCCTCCTTCTCACATATAAAGCCTTAAATGGCCAAGCTCCATCTGATATCAGAGATCTGATTGTTCCTTATGTTCCTAACAGAGCACTTCGCTCTCAATCTGCAGGTTTACTAGTGGTTCCTAGAATTTCTAAAAGTAGAATGGGAGGCAGATCTTTTAGTTATCAGGATCCTCTCCTGTGGAACCAACTACCAGTTTTAGTCCGTGAGGCAGACACCCTGTCTACTTTTAAGGCTAGGCTTAAAACTTTCCTTTCTGATCAAGCTTCTAGTTAGAGTGGCTCAGGTTATCCTGAGCTACACTATATTGCCAAAAGTATTTGCTCACCTGCCTTGACTCACATATGAGCTTAAGTGACATCCCGTTCCTAATCCATAGGGTTCAATATGACGTCGGTCCACCCTTTGCAGCTAGAACAGCTTCAACTCTTCTGGGAAGGCTGTCCACAAGGTTTAGGAGTGTGTTTATGGGAATTTTTGACCATTCTTCCAGAAGCGCATTTGTGAGGTCGCACACTGATGTTGGACGAGAAGGCCTGGCTCTCAGTCTCCGCTCTAATTCATCCCAAAGGTGTTCTATCGGGTTGAGGTCAGGACTCTGTGCAGGCCAGTCAAGTTCATCCACACCAGACTCTGTCATCCATGTCTTTATGGACCTTGCTTTGTGCACTGGTGCACAGTCATGTTGGAAGAGGAAGGGGCCAGCTCCAAACTGTTCCCACAAAGTTGGGAGCATGGAATTGTCCAAAATGTCTTGGTATGCTGAAGCATTCAGAGTTCCTTTCACTGGAACTAAGGGGCCAAGCCCAGCTCCTGAAAAACAACCTCACACCATAATCCCCCCTCCACCAAACTTTACACTTGGCACAATGCAGTCAGACAAGTACCGTTCTCCTGGCAACCGCCAAACCCAGACCCGTCCATCAGATTGCCAGATGGAGAAGCGCGATTCGTCACTCCAGAGAACGCGTCTCCACTGCTCTAGAGTCCAGTGGCGGCGTGCTTTACACCACCGCATCCGACGCTTTGCATTGCACTTGGTGATGTATGGCTTGGATGCAGCTGCTCGACCATGGAAACCCATTCCATGAAGCTCTCTGCGCACTGTTCTTGAGCTAATCTGAAGGCCACATGAAGTTTGGAGGTCTGTAGTGATTGACTCTGCAGAAAGTTGGCGACCTCTTCGCACTATGCGCGTCAGCATCCGCTGACCCCGCTCCGTCAGTTTACGTGGCCTACCACTTCGTGGCTGAGTTGCTGTCGTTCCCAAACACTTCCATTTTCTTATAATACAGCTGACAGTTGACTGTGGAATATTTAGGAGCGAGGAAATTTCACGACTGGATTTGTTGCACAGGTGGCATCCTATCACAGTTCCACGCTGGAATTCACTGAGCTCCTGAGAGCGACCCATTCTTTCACAAATGTTTGTAAAAACAGTCTGCATGCCTAGGTGCTTGAATTTATACACCTGTGGCCATGGAAGTGATTGGAACACCTGATTCCAATAATTTGGATGGGTGAGCAAATACTTTTGGCAATATAGTGTATCTCTATAGTTATCCTGCTATAGGCTTAGACTGCTGGAGGACATAGGGACCCCTTTTTCATCATTCTGCTTCATTCTATCTCTATTCTCCCACTCTGCAGAATCTGTTAGTTCAATCTCTAACGTTCTGCTCTCTCTGCTTTTTCTCATAGTAGCTTCATCTGGTCTGTTCCTGTTTGGCTGTGACTCCATCCTGGAGAGAAATATCAGCTGTGCTGCTGCCATCAACACCTTTGTTTATAGATGTTGGAGATCGGCCTGTTTTTCAGTGTAGTCCTGTTTCTCTGGTTGTGACTGGCTGGATGTGGTCACTTCATCCTCTGACATGGGAGCTGGCTCGAAGGTCGTCTGCCTGGCTGTGTGTTTCCTGGACGGGGACACCTTTTACAGTTGCTTTTTGTATCTCTGCTTCTGTCTCCTTGAACCCCAGTAGGCCTCGGCAGATGGCTGAGAAGTCCCAGTGCTGTATCTGGTGTTTGTCACAACAGCCTATTATCCAAGTCATCTTGGAAACATTCTTCCTGCTGTTCTCCTGACCTATACTCTGAAATGTCCTGAATAATGAATAATCCTGATGTAGGTCTACGTATTGTCCACTAGATGGAAGTAGCTGATATCTGAGACATTTTTTGGAAGTGAGGGAGAATAGGTCTTCATTGATGATTTAATGGGCTCTATGCACAGCTCCACTACTTCCTGAATTTAAAGCAGCTCCTTTGTTTCCTGTCTTTCATTACTGGACGAACTGATTAATCCAGGTGTGTCTGGCCAGTTACTTAGGTCATACACACCTGGATTAATCAGTGCATCCAATCATGAAAGACAGGAAACAAAGGAGCTGCTTTAAATTCAGGAAGTAGTGGAGCTGTGCATAGAGCCCATTCATCAGAGACAATTGACAGTTGAATGCTTACTGTCTTGCTCAAGGTAAGGCCAAGATACAGCCTATGAGCAGGGAAGCACAGAGACACACAAAGACAAACAATCATGCTCACACACACTCAAGGGTTAACTTAGAGATTAAACTAACAGGGATGTTTTCGGACCGTGTGAGGAAGCCGGAGTACCTGGAGAGAACCAATGGGAAGACATGCAAACTCCATGTAGAAAGTTCTTCAGTCAGGAATTTAACCCAGAACTTTCTTAGTGCAAGATAAGAGTGCCACAAACTGCAGCACACAAGGCATTGTGTTTGGATCCCAGAGGTTCTGAGTACAAGACCCACTCCCACAGACTGCCACTCTGGGTCCCTGAGCAAAGACCCTTAACCCCACACTTCTCTTAAGGCACCGTACAATGGCAGCCCACTGCTCCCCAAAGGGATGGGTTCAATGCAGAGAGTGAATTTCGTTGCTCTGTACTTGTGACAGTGTAATGACAATAAAGTTGAATTATTTATTTCTTAAGGGCTCCTGTTATCCAAATTGTCCACCAGGTGGCAGCAAAGTGCCTGAATAAAACTCTGTTCTGTTTGCCTAACCGGTCCTTGTTTCGGAGGTGTTGGCATGTTGATGACAGTAATTTGTAATTGTCACTGATGACGGAAGTTTGCCTTGCGTGTGAATCTAATCCATCATTAAATGGTCTGCTGAGCCTCAGACTGGAGCCAAACATCCACCTCGCTATCAGAAATGACACATCTCAAAGCTCAATCACTGCTTTCAACATGATTATATAATATGAAGCATGCAGCCATGCTGTTTGGAGGGGATTATTACTACTGAGCAGAGTGTACTTAAAGACTTGATGACAGCAATTTTATTTGAGTCTTAAAGACTTCAGGAAACTTCATAACAGAAGAAAAGGATCACATTCATTTTGAAAATTGTAAGATTTTTGTACTTTAAACTTTTAGTTTTTAACACCTGAAAGTGTTCCCAATTATTGACTCCAACTACTTCTTAGACTACGGCCTTCCCCTTCCTCTGTGGATCTAGAGCTTAACAAATGTAAGAAATTCCCTTAATGTTTATTTTGCTGCAGCAGACTGATGAGTATTTTCCTTAACTGAGAGGAAAAGTGACTTACAGTACTTCCTGGTGCCAATGAATCCAGAACACCTGCTCACAAACTAGATTTGGATCGTAAGTTGGACATCTTTAAAGGTTGTCCAAACCATTAAGCAACAGCATCAAACTGGGCAGGTTGTCAAAGTGGACTTAGGTCTCTAGCCTGGCAATAATAGTATTATTATACCACAAGTCAGTCGTATTACCAGACTGACTTGCAGCCAGTATAAATCAGACAGGCTGGTCAGGATAGTCTTTGAGAATAAAGGGCTTGTTGTGTGCAGAGAAAATGTGAATCTTTGTATAAAAGGTTAGGAAGCTCCAACAGGTTGCAAATTCTTAAAACCATAGAATTTTAGAGGTGCTCTCCATATTTTAAATGTCTCAGAAAACAACACCTCCGCCTCCAAGCAAACACCAACAAAGACATGGAGACACTTTTAGGGTTAAAGAAGAAATAAATACTTTATTTTACACTCTGCTAATCTGTGTGCATCATTTTTCAGAGATACGTTTACATGTTGGAGGAAGACGTAAAGGTGCAAACAGATATAAACACAGACAGCAGAAAGCCTCTACTGCTGCATTAATGCATGCAATCATGAAAAGAAAATACACAAAAGTAAAGCAGCAAAAAAAAACAAAAACATTTTTTACAGACAGATATATTATAATCATCATCACTATTATTCATATTCACACAATGAGTCTGCAACTCTGACAGCAGGGGAAATCCTCAAAGATAAAAATGATCCTCATTCCGATTAATGTGCAATCCATCATCGAACGAGATGTTTTCATTTTGGATCTGATGGAATGATGATTTTTTTTTTTATAATGCTTTATAAGTTTTATGTCAAAATGAAGATTTGGTCGAGTTGTTGAGCCGAGGATAAAGGAGCTTAATTCAAACCATAAAGTGTCAAACACAGAAGAGCAGGTTAGTTAAACGGTAAAGTCTCAGCTTACACTGAGGATAAATGTCAGATTTCCCCAAAAATGCTTTAAATGAGTTTAAGTAGACTGAGACGCCGCTATTTCCAACACAGAATCTTTGACTCTTCATTCAAAAAGTTGGATTACTTATTTTGACTGTGATATTTGTTTTTCATGTGTTTCAGGTAAAAGAAAGAAAACAGTCAGAGATCTGAAAAGATCTTGATTTACTAGAAATTATTCTTTTGAAGAAGTTAGGATTTCCTGAGGAATCTGAACTCAGCACATCTAACTGCTCTGAACTTAAAGCCTGTTTGTTTCATGGTGAATCTCTGACTTTAAAGGTGCATTGTCATGTTATTTGATATTTTTTAATAAAGATTTATACGCCTGCTGCTCACTGGATTGCAAAAAAAAGTATTTCTTAAAGGCAACACAAAAATATTATTTGCAATTTTTGAGATTCACACCTTGTTTGCTAAACACTGATACTAACGACAAAGATCCATCCATCCATCAGTTGGTCCCCATCTAGCATTCTGATAGTGCTGCAGTACTGCCAGCAGATGGCGCCATAGGCTGGAATTATATGTAGTATATTTATGCTCAAAAAGAAAAGATCTAATCCTTATTCCATTATTATCGGATAGTTTTTGGTCATTTTTGTATCATCAGAAAACATGGCGATGCACCTTTAAAGCAGATCAGGTTTAGACTCTACATTATTAAAGCATATGAATGGAAAGTTTAATGGAAGGAAAAAGTCTGACACAGAACGATGCACAAGCTGCAGGGATAAAGATTTGTAAGGTTTAGGTCAGGATGTTTATCTGACTGATCAAACACTGTGACCCTGTTGTCATTAAGGCAGGTAGTGGTATATATTTGTTCTTATCTTCACATTTGGTTACATAACAACCAAAACCTTCAACAAATCATTATAAGTGCTTGATTGTGAAAAGGAAAAATTATTCCGGAATAAAAATTGGTTGTGTTTGGAGTAATTAGCTGCTGTTGTAGTAGCCAGACTCTAACCGTGTAGCACATCAGGAAAATTTGGCTGATTTTACTCCAAAAGAGAAGCCCATCCTCAGTCAGAATATCAGAGAACATCAATTTTCAGGTCTTGTTACGGATTTTCAAATGGATATAAGTGTCTGCCTCTGTCTCCTTGAACCCCAGTGGGCCTCAGCAGATGGCCGCTCACACTGAGCCTGCTTCTGCTGGAGGTTTCTTCCTGTTAAAAGGGAGTTTTTCCTCTCCACTGTCGCCACAAGCATGCTTAATGTGAGGGATTGCATTCGAGTCAATGAGTCGATGCAATCAACTGGTTTTCCTTAGATAAAACTTTAAATCAATTTGAATTTATGATCTGGTGAACTGTAAAGTGCCTTGAGATGACGTGTTTTGAATTGGCGCTATAGAAATAAACTAAGTCTGGACTTTGAATAGGCCATTTCAGAACATCAATAATGTTTTGGTTGAAGCTTCAGTCATTTATCTCCATCTTTTCATCAAAACCACCAGTTTATCTTTCCGTCCTAAAGAACACCACCTACACAGCATCATGGGGCCACTAACATGGTTCATAATCAGGATGGTGTGTTCAGGGCCTGAGGTAAACTCCGAAAGGCATTTCTTACTATTTAAAGATCTGCCCAATTCTTTGATCCAGAGTTATTTTAGAAGTTTCTAGCTTTGCACATAAAATCCTAATAAGAAATATTGAAGTTTCTGGTTTTAATGTGACAAAATTTCATTGTGTCACTGAATCACAAACAGTATCATAAGAATCGTTGTTCTAGTGTGTAGTGGATCTTTTCCAGTGAAAAACTTTCAAACTCTCCTGTGAAACACTAAACCTTCCTAAATGTTCTGCTTTGAGGTTTTCTGCTGATTTTTTTTTAGCTTAACGGTTAGAAGCAGGACTAGAATGAACACAGAGGTCACCGATTTTTCTGAGCTAAAGCCTGTCAGTGTTTGAAGCTCCGGTTCTAACATCATCATCATCACATTAACAAAAAAATGTCACTGTACACGCCCGGACCGCCGCCATGGTCCAAAGGGTCCAATATTAGATGTTTTAGATACTTTAAGGACTTCCGTTCTGAAGAGCTGGTGTTTCTGTTGAACCTCTCCGCCGTCTCAGGTCTGGTGTTTGAGAGCGTGCCGGCTTCGTTTTTCCCACAATGCACTTTTGTAGCTCTTCTGTTTCTCGGCCTTCATCTTCATAACAAAGTTCTCCTCCCTGGAGGTAAAAAAAAAGAGAGTTTATGTGAAACAGCTCAATAAAAACATGAATTTACTCAAGTTTATCTTTCTAGGATCGTTTTAAAGCCAACAGGTAGGTAGGTAAGATTAGGAAATTCTTATTTTTTCCAGTTTAGGTTTATTAATTTTGACATCCATCAATTTTCCATCATGCTTATCCAAAGTTGGCTTACAAGGGGTGCTGGTTCCTATCTCCAGCTGTCTACAGGCTAGAGGCAGGGTCCGCCCTGGACAGGTTGCCAGTCCATTGCAGGGCAACACAGAGACACACAGGACAAGCAACTTGTCCAAATTAACCAAACAGTCATGTTTTTGGACTGTGGGAGGAAATCGGAGTACCCAGAGAACCCATGCATGCTCAGGGAGAACATGCAAACTACATACAGAAAGACCCCGGGCTGGGAATTGAACCCAGGACCTTCTTGCTGCAAGGCAGCAGCGCTACCTACTTCGAAAACCAAGTTTATAAATTTTAAGATGAATTTATTTGCCTCTAGTGGCCTTTATTTTGTTATTTTTGAAAGTATGTAGACAGGAAAGTGAGTTACAAGAGCGGGGAGAGACATTCAGCAAAGGTCAGCAGGATTGGGAATCGAACCCGTGACAGCTGGTATATGGGTCATGTGAGGTCATGTGTTCTACCTCCGCAACCATAGTTGCACCCCAGTTTACACTAGTGTTGCACTGATGCCATGTTTTGGCTCCGGGTTCCTACAGCATAAGGCAAGTTAAATTCAAGACTTTTTAAGACTTTTTAATGCCACTTGAAATAAAAATTTAAGACCAAGAAACACAAGAAACACAAGAAAAACCTGCTTGCGACAACTTAACCCAAAGGTTTATTTTAACATAAACCACTGCGCTAATGTTTCAAATGTTGAAAAGCTTCCCATACAGGAAGAAAGCTAAAAACACACAAATGACAGATATATTTGAACAATTATTTAACTGAATTCACAAACTTTGTTTTAGCAGGGAACAAAACTAATCAGTTTTAAAGCCCCAACATAACCAGTGCTAAGTCTTTTTGCAGCTATTTTTCTTTGTATGGTTTTCTTAGTATGTTTGATTTGGTGATAAGTGGAGGCGTTGCAGAGACAAGGGTGGAACTAAACTGAGAAATACCGGCTGTTTCTCTGTAACTCCATTTTGACGCTTTGTGTTTCGTGCTTCGCATGTGCGACTCCACTGCCTTAATTCCCATCGTTCTGAGCTTGAATGACTTCTTGCACTAAATCCACTGAGCCTCATGGATGTTCCCTGGTTTTAGCCATGGAGGAAACTCTTGGCTGGAGACAATTTTGGTTACATTTACACTTGCTCAGATTTTCCAGACAAAAAGTTAATGGCGCATCTCCCAAATGTCCCGGCCGCAACAACGCTTTATTGGTTCCGCTATCGGAACGGAACCAATAATGGCGAGCTGTTATTTTTTAATAAAAAAAAAAATTTGTAAATTTTAACGTTTTATTTGGATTACAAACATAAATCGGAATAAAAATATTCCTATTTGTGATGTTTCAAAAATTAAGACCTACGAAAGACTGATTTAAGACATTTTAATACCAATTAAGGCCTTAGTTTTATTTTGAAGAATTCAATGCCTTTTAAGACTTTTTAAGGACCCGCAGGAACCCTGAATAACCGGCTGTGCAGTATCGGCCAATACCGATACCATCTGTTTGAAATTGATGTGTGTGTATATATGAAGAACTGCATACTAGTTGGATGTAAAATAATTGCCATCATGGCTTTATCAAGCTGCTGCCTACCTTTGTGAAGCAGGAAAAAGACTAAAAGTGAATCCAGTAGAACTTTTTATTGCCCAACTGGAATGGGAGACAATAGTTGAATAAACTTTTGGCTCTTAAAATGGTATCAGTGCCCTATTTGTTGGTACTCAACGAGATCGGTATTGTTGCAACACTAGTTAACACATCTTAGATTTTTTAGACAATATGCTCAAACGCAGCCCAGATCGCCTAAAAACAGAGAAACTCTTTATATTGCAGCTTTAAAGGATAAATAACTTCAACAGTTTTCTAAAAAGCTTTACTGACTTTATTAATGGTGCGACAGAATTAGAGGATCATAAGGTAAAGATGGCGGGTGGACCAGAATTACTGCAACACTGCAAAAAAATTTAATCTACATAAGTCATTTTTTCTTAAAATAATAGCATTTTTTTCTTGAATCGAGGAGGAAAATTAGACATTTCGCCAATGGAACGAGACAATTAACATTTAAAATAAGAAAAAACAATTGCGTTGTCTTTTTTCCAGTGCATATTATCTAATTATCTTATACTAAGAGTGAAAATACTCATCCCATTGGCAAACTATCATATTTACCTGCTCAAAATAAGGGTAAATGCACTTAATTTAAGACATTTCTACTTATTTCTAGATCATTTTCCCAGTGAACATAATAAACAAAACTTAACAATAAAGAAGGAGAAAAATAACATGCTTAAAAAAAAAAGTAGAAAATAAAAGATGAGGAAAAGGAACTCAGATAATTCATAAAACCTAGAAGTGTGTTGTTTGCTGCAGGTTTCTGTGATATCAGACAGTAGCAGGACCTGAGCTCATAGATGTGTTTGTGTTTACATGCGTTCACCCTGAGTTCCAGGAGGAAGTCTAGTTAAAGTTTGGGACGAGTGCCAGAACGGGAGCCGGGCCCCCACACCGACCCCCTGAAGCCTGTGTTGTTATACTGACTCCACAGCCTGCTTCGCTCACACGTGTCTGTCTGTGTTCACTCACTGTGTTTGTGTTTGCTTGGAGCAGAAGCTGAAACACTCTCTGTCCCGAGAATCAGTGCAGAAGCAGCGCTGCAGCTCCCTCCGCAGGCGAACCGGTCCGAATCCGTACGGCACCAAGTGGCTGGAAGACACACAGACACATATTTGTATGAGAAGTTTTTACTGCTAAATATTATGGAGGACCTAGAGAGTCACTGAAGAAGAAAACCAGCTGATTCATATTTTACATTTGAATCGTGCAATTTGAAATCCAGCCTGAACAGCAGTTTCTACTTGCACATTTAAAGTTAAATTATGCAAAAGGAATTTTAAATTGGTTTATTAATTTCAATTCAATTCTGTTTATTTCTATAGCGCCAATTCACAACACAAGTCATCTCAAGGCACTTTACAGTTCAACCAGATCATCCAGTCAGATTGATTCAAAGTTTTCTATCTAAGGAAAACCAGTTGATTGCATCGACTCATTGACTCAAATACAATCCCTCACACTAAGCATGCTTGTGGCGACAGTGGAGAGGAAAAACACCCTTTGAACAGGAAGAAACCTCCAGCACACTGGAAAAAAATCGAAATCTAGATAAGTTGTTTTTTCTTAAAATAAGTGTATTTGTTCTTGGATTTAGTAGGTAAAAGAGAGATTTTGCCAATGGAACAAGACAATTTACACTTACAATAAGAAAACACAATTTCATTGTCTTATTTCAGGTGCATTTTATCTAATTTTCTTATTTTAAGAGCAAAAATACTCATTCCATTGGCAAACTATCTCATTTACCTACTCAAATTAAGCGTAAATACACTTAATTTAAGACATTTCTACTTATTTTTAGATCCTTTTTCCAGTGCAAAACCAGGCTCAGTGTGAGCGGCCACACTGCAAAAATAGAAATCTCAATAAGTTATTTTTTTTCTTAAAATAAGTGCATTTTTCCTTGAATTAAGGAGGTAAGTGAGACACTTTGCCAATGGAACAAGACGATGTGCTTTTAAAATAAGAAAAAACAATGTTTTTGTCTTATTTCAAGTGCATATTATCTAACTATCTTATTTTAAGAGTAAAAATACTCATGCCATTGGCAGATCATCTTATTTACCTGCTCAAATTAAGGGTAAATATACTTAATTTAAGAATTTTTTACTTATTTCTGGATCGTTCCTGCAGTGCATATGCCGAGGCCGATTAATCAATTATGGAATACTCGAATTTGAGCATAGATTTTCAATTTCTATATTTAACATCCAGTGCAATTACAGTATATATATATATATATATATATATATATATATATATATATATATATATATATATATATATATATATATATATATATATATATATATATATATATATACATACAGGTGCTGGTCATAAAATTAGAATATCATGAAAAAGTAGATTGATTTCAGTAATTCCATTTAAAAAGTGAAACTTGTATATTATATTCATACATTACATACAAACTCATATATTTCAGATGTTTATTTTGTTTAATTTTGATGATTACAAATGACAACAAATGAAAATCTCAAATTCATCATATCAGAAAATTAGAATATTGTGAAAAGGTTCAAAATTGATGGCCCCTGGTGCCACACTCTAATCAGCTAATTAACTCAAACCACCTGCAAAAGCCTTTAAATGGTCTCTCAGTCTAGTTCTATAGGCTACACAATCATGGGGAAGACTGCTGACTTGACAGTTGTCCAAAAGACGACCATCGACACCTTGCACAAGGAGGGCAAGACACAAAAGGTCATCGCTAAAGAGGCTGGCTGTTCACAGAGCTCAGTGTCCAAGCACATTAATAGAGAGGCGAAGGGAAGGAAAAGATGTGGTCGAAAAAAGTGTACAAGCAAGAGAGATAACCGCACCCTGGAGAGGATTGTGAAACAAAACCCCTTCAAAAATGTGGGGGAGATTCACAAAGAGTGGACTGCAGCTGGAGTGAGTGCTTCAAGAACCACCACACACAGACGTATGAAAGACATGGGTTTCTGCTGTCGCATTCCTTGTGTCAAGCCACTCTTGAACCACAGACAGCGTCAGAAGCGTCTTGCCTGGGCTAAAGAGAAACAGGACTGGACTGCTGGTGAGTGGTCCAAAGTCATGTTCTCTGATGAAAGTAAATTTTGCATTTCCTTTGGAAATCAAGGTCCCAGAGTCTGGAGGAAAAGAAGAGAGGCACTTCATCCACGTTGCTTGAAGTCCAGTGTAAAGTTTCCACAGTCAGTGATGGTTTGGGGTGCCATGTCATCTGCTGGTGTTGGTCCATTGTGTTTTCTGAGGTCCAGGGTCAACGCAGCCACATACCAGGAAGTTTTAGAGCACTTCATGCTTCCTGCAGCTGACCAACTTTTTGGAGATGCAGATTTCATTTTCCAACAGGACTTGGCACCTGCACACAGTGCCAAAGCTACCAGTACCTGGTTGAAGGACCATGGTATCCCTGTTCTTAATTGGCCAGCAAACTCTCCTGACCTTAACCCCATAGAAAATCTATGGGGTATTGTGAAGAAGAAGATGCAATACACCAGACCCAACAATTCAGAAGAGCTAAAAGCCACTATTAGAGCAACCTGGGCTATCATAACACCTGAGCAGTGCCACAGACTGATCGACTCCATGCCACGCCGCATTGCTGCAGTAATACAGGCCAAAGGAGGCCCAACTAAATACTGAGTGCTGTACATGCTCATACTTTTCATGTTCATACTTTTCAGTTGGCCAACATTTCTATAAATCCTTTGTTTTTATTGGTCTTCAGTAATATTCTAATTTTCTGATATGATGAATTTGAGATTTTCATTTGTTGTCATTTGTAATCATCAAAATTAAACAAAATAAACATCTGAAATATATGAGTTTGTATGTAATGTATGAATATAATATACAAGTTTCACTTTTTAAATGGAATTACTGAAATCAATCTACTTTTTCATGATATTCTAATTTTATGACCAGCACCTGTATATATATATATATATATATATATATATATATATATATATATATATATATATATATATATATATATATATATATATATATATATATATATATATACTTATATACTTATATATATATAGGGAATAGGAAGCAACACCAGAGGAGCCAAGCACCAGCTACTAGTGGATAGAGCAGTCACCCGAGACTGTAAGACCAGGCAGACAAATCTGTGCACTGCCTGGATTGACTATAAGAAAGCCTATGACTCAATGCCACATACATGGATACTGGAATGCCTGGAAATGTACAAGATCAACAGGACTCTAATAGCCTTCATCAAGAACTCAATGAAGCTGTGGAAAACAAGTCTGGAAGCCAATGCAAAGCCAATAGCACAAGTCACCATCAAGTGCGGCATATACCAAGGCAATGCACTATCCCCGCTGCTGTTCTGCATAGGCCTGAACCCCCTCAGCCAGATCATCACAAAGACTGGCTACGGATACCAATTCCTAAGCGGAACAATCATCAGTCACCTCCTCTACATGGATGACATCAAGCTGTATGCCAGGAGTGAGCGAGGCATCGACTCACTGATCCACACTACCAGGATCTACAGCAACGACATTGGGATGTCATTCGGACTGGACAAGTGCGGTCGCATGGTCTCAAAGACAGAGAAGATGATCAGAACCGAGGGGGTTGAACTACCAGAAGGCCACATAACAGATGTTCAGGACAGCTACAAATACCTTGGGGTGCCACAGGCTAACGGAAACCACGAGGAGATGGCAAGAAATACTGCCACAGCTAAATACCTACAAAGAGTAAGGCAGGTCCTGAAAAGTCAGCTGAATGGGAAAAACAAGATCCAAGCCATCAACACATATGCCCTACCAGTCATCAGATACCCCGCTGGTATAATAAACTGGCCAAAGGAGGAGATAGAGGCTACTGACATCAAGACGAGAAAGCTCCTCACAATGCATGGTGGGTTCCACCCCAAATCCAGCACTCTGAGACTGTACACCAAGCGTAGCGAGGGAGGCCGAGGGCTAGTGAGTGTCAAGACCACTGTCCAGGATGAAACAACTAAGACCCAGGAGTACATCAGAAAGATGGCCCCCAAAGAGAAATGGCTTGGTGAATACCTCAGGCAGGAGAAAACCGAAAGTGAGGACAAGAAAGAGGAAGGAGAACCATCATGGAGGGACAAGCCGCTGCACGGCATATACCACAGACAAATAGAAGAAGTGGCTGATATCAAAAAATCCTACCAGTGGCTGGAAAAGGCTGGACTGAAGGACAGCACAGAGGCACTAATCATGGCAGCACAAGAACAGGCACTCAGTACAAGATCAATAGAGGCCAGGGTCTACCACACCAGGCAGGACCCCCGATGCAGACTGTGCAAAGATGCCCCTGAAACAATACAGCACATAACAGCGGGGTGTAAAATGCAGGCAGGAAGTGCATACATGGAACGCCACAACCAGGTAGCTGTCATAGTGTACAGGAACATCTGCCATGAGGATGGGCTGGAAGTCCCAAGGTCAAAATGGAAGACACCTCCTAAGGTAGTTGAGAATGACCGAGCTAAGATCCTATGGGACTTCAAGATCCAGACTGACAAACAGGTGATGGCTAACCAACCAGACATCGTGTTGATCGACAAACAGCAGAAGAAGGCAGTAGTGATAGATGTGGCAATCCCAAGCGACAGCAACATTAAGAAGAAAGAACACGAGGAGCTTGAGAAATACCAAGGACTGAAGGAGGAGCTAGAAAAGATGTGGAAAGTAAGAGCAGCAGTGGTGCCAGTGGTAATTGGAGCACTGGGGGCTGTGACCCCCAAACTGGGAGAGTGGCTACAGCAGATTCCAGGTAAAACATCAGAGGTCTCTGTCCAGAAGAGCGCAGTGCTAGGAACAGCTAAGATACTGCGCAGAACCCTCAAACTCCCAGGCCTCTGGTAGAGGACCCGAGCTTGAGGATGACACATACCACCCCACGAGGGGTGAGAAAACAGTTTTTAGTTTTTATCCATCTATATAAATACACATGTAAACGCCACATCTAATAACCCTGTATAATAATCCTACTATAAAAAACAAACAAAAACTGTCCCAAGAGGACGTATTGTATATACTGTATATATCCCATGCACCTTTTTCTTCCTTTGGAACATTCTTCTTCTTCTTTGACTATTTCAGCTGATGTAACGAGTAAATT
Source organism: Cyprinodon tularosa (assembly GCF_016077235.1). NCBI lineage: Eukaryota > Metazoa > Chordata > Actinopteri > Cyprinodontiformes > Cyprinodontidae > Cyprinodon > Cyprinodon tularosa. The sequence goes on along the minus strand of NW_024039050.1, from coordinate 1,047,697 downwards.
TCTCCACAGTGACATAAATAAAGCCAATCAATCAATCAAAGATGGAGTTTGCATGTTCTCCCTGAGTGGGTTCTCTCTGGGTACTCCAGCTTCCTCCTACAGTCCAAAAACACGACTATTAGGTTAATTGGCTTCTCTAAATTCTCCTTAGGTGTGCGTGAAAGGTTGTTTGTCCCGTTTGTCTCTGTGTTGCCCTGCAATGGACTTGTATCAGTCAGAAACAAAAATTATCCTAAAATGAGTAAAATATCCTTAAAATAAATTTATTTTCCCTTAATTTGAGTGGGTAAATGGGACGATCTGCCAATACAATGAGCGTATTTAGCCTTAAAATAAGAAAATCAGATATTTTGCACTTGAAATAAGAGATGGCAGTTGTTTTTTCTTATTTTAAATGTAAATTGTTTAATTCAGTTGGTAAAGTATGTCGCTTACACTGCAAAAACAATCTAGAAATAAGTAAAAATTTCTTAAATTAAGTGTATTCACCCTTAATTTGAGTAGGTAAATTAGATAGTTTGCCAATGGAATGGGTAATTTTACTCTTAAAATAAGATAATTAGATAATATGCACTTGAAATAAGACAATGCAATTGTGTTTTCTTATCTTTAATGTAAATTGTCTTGTTCCATTGGCAAAATGTCTCTTTTACCAACTCAATTCAAGAACAAATGCACTTATTTTAAGAAAAAATGACTTATCTAGATTTAGATTTTTCCAGTGTACCAGCTCAATTCAAGAACAAATGCACTTAATTCAAGGAAGTTTCACTTATTTAGTTTTAATTTTTTTGCAGTGTATTCATACCCTCTAATCAAAGTCCAGTGCATGCACTCATCTCAAACCCTTTCTCTGACTGAACCCAGCTAAAATATTCACTTTTACTTCTCTCTCCTGAAGTTCTGCTGGAAGATGCAAGAATGATTAAAAGCATCTAGTGAAAATACAATTTCAAAACAACTTTTTAGCATCCTGTCCTGGAAAAATATCATTGTTCATTTCAGTTCAATTCAGTTTATTTCTATAGTGCCAATTCACAGCTCACATCATCTCAAGACACTTTATAGAGACAATACTGTCTGATTGGTAAGAAAACCTAATGACTGCATCCAGTCATTGACTTGCAAGACATGCTCCTCCTGAAAGTGGTGACAACCTTCACATGCATTTTGTTGTTGACTCTTCAGCGCTGAGGATGCATGTAGCGACAGTGGAGAGGAAATCTCCCTTTTAACAGGAAGAAACCGGACAATAAGCCTTTCTACTTAAAAAAACAAACCAAAAAAAAATCTGACTTTCCTGAGTGTCACGCTGTAGTCATCTGATGTCCTATCTAGGAATATATATCAATGGTACAAACAGTTTCTGCTTAAAAAGATGTCCCCACTATGCAGACTTTCAAAACGGCGGATACTCAGATATTTATATAGATAGAAGATGGGGTTAAGCTGTTACTTTGTGAGATCACAGTCACAGCTGTGATTTCAAAATGGTCAGCATCCATTTCTCCGTGTGTTTTCTGCACTGGAAAAAATCTAAATCTAGATAAGTAATTTTTTCTTAAAATAGGTGTATTTGTTCTGGGATTGAGGAGGTAAAAGTGACATTTTGCCAATGGAACAAGACAATTTAAGTTTAAAATAAGAAAACACAGTTGCATTGTCTCATTTCAAGTGCATTTTATCTAATTATCTTATTTTAAGAGTAAAAATATTAATTCCATTGGCAAACCACCTCATTTATCTACTCAAATTAAGGGTAAATTTAAGAAATTTTTACTTATTTTTAGATCATTTTTCCAGTGATGAGGACCATTTCCCAGGCAGGTAGATTTAACTTTTTCCTGTGCACATGACAACAGGGACTGGGATCTTTTTTTGTTTTAGGTTTATATCCTTTTTAGACAAGTATTAATTTTCTATCATCAAACATGTGTTGTTTTTTGTCTATGTTTTTGCAGCACAGAGGCATGATTCTGCAGATCAATTTTCCTTTTTTTTTTTTTACGAGGCTTAATTTTTAGCATTTAAATGTGATTTCACTTGTCTTTCTTTAAGAGTTAGGAGTTTTAAGGAACACTTTATTTACTGCACATATAACTTTGAACTTAAAATAAACCCAAGCACAGCATCACAAACTGGAAGGTTTTGGAAAAGGTTTCCCAGAAATCCATCAATAAGCTGCAATTATCTTCCTGTGAGCCAAAGTTTAATATGAACCACAAACACGGCTCCTGTGTTCCTTTCTCCTCAGACAGATTTCAGTTGGTTCTTGGATCTATGTGGTGCCGGAATGGCTACAGGTTAAAGCCTGATTATCAGCAGCAAAAAGTTACCGTAGCTTAAACAAAGACGTAACACCAAATGAAAGCAGAACTGCTCCAAAATTAAACACCTCTGCACCAAATTTAGACGTATAAGTGTTGAATCTGTTATCGGCAGCACATCTGGATCTCATTTCCACCACACAGCTGGAGATAACATTCAACCCTTTTCATCTCCTGGCCTCCTCCTCTATTCCCTCCTCTCTACGATATCATTTATTTCTCTCCTTGCAGCTTGTTGACCTCCCTGCTGTTACCTCCACCTTCCACCCTCTGCTAAGTGTCAGAGGGCTCCTCTCTTGGGTTACAAGGATGAATAAATCTGGGTGACCTGAACTGTTGAACCGTAGCTCAATGAGTAACGGCTCTGAGGCAGCAGACACTCGACTCTTCCTGAATGCCTTCAGATGCAAAGCTTTCATCCAGTTATTGTTGCCAGAACACATCAAACAGCCCAAAGATCAGTACCAACATTTCTCTGCTTTCGCATAGATGTGTGACAGCTTCTGCACAGCTTTCTGATACAACCTTTCTGACCTTCTGGCACCCAAACACACAAACCTAAAGCCTTTGTAGCTGTTGGTGCGTCATGCACCACCTTTTCTTTTGTAGTTCAGGACCAGATCTGTAACAAAGCATTCTCCAAAAGAACAAAACGTTTTGTCCGACTCTGGCTCGGAACCGTTCTGACTGATAAAGAAGAGTCTCAGCTCGACCCGCTGCAATTTGCCAACCAGGTCCACAGGTGTAAAGGAAGCTGTGCCTCCTTTCAATTACTAGCTTACAGTAGCAGCCATTCAAAATGGCCCTTCCAAGTCAAACGCCAGCCGAATGGCAGCCTACTCCCCTGCGACTGCCAGTCAAATCCCCTTCAACTTCCAGCCACTGGCCTTCTCCTGGGCATGCATTTTTTTACTCAGACTCCACCCTTTTGCTCAATTACAGGGTTTGACCAGAAAAAGATGCTTCTCTTTAGTTCTTAATGTCTGCAAATCATGAAACAAAGAATATTTGATTCAAAGATTGATGTTTAAAAAGGAATTGTAGAGGACCAGCTGTTATGTTTATTCAATGTTGATTATAAAGTTAATGTGTGTACATATGAAACACTGGAGAAATGAGATGCTTCACTCTGTTTATTGCAAACTGTAATGCAACGGTGGTAGAAAATTGCTGATGTTTGTACCACTCTATTCTGTGATTCAATCAGAGGAGCATTTTGTCCTATGACCTGATCAATTGCCTTGTCAGAAGAACACTCTATTTTGTAACCCACCCCATGTGTTATGATCTGCTAATAAAAAGGCGTCTGCAGAGGAAGTCCGTCAGAGAGTAGATGTAGCTGAATGTAGCTCTCTCTTTCTGCAGAAGCCGTTAAAAATCTCTCTTCTGTGTAGACTCAGTTCCTCTTTTACGAACCTACATTTTTAAACCTAACACCAGCCAAGGACCCATCAAGGAAAGTGGGGAAATTTTAAATGGCTACTTTTGTAAATGTCCTGGAGGCACAAAAACCTGTGTGAGGCTTTTAATGGTTGATTTCATTTCAGCTTTCGAAACATTTCAACCATACATCATGGTGAGCACACTCCTGTGCTGTTTTAATCTGAATGTCTGCCAGGTGGAATTGATTTTTGACTTCTTAACATTGTCCTCTCCATGAAACGGATGTTATTACCGGAGTCACCTCAGGGGTCTAAATTCCTTTTCGGATAATTTATACTCAAATAAATGTAAGAATGCCTTTAAAAGACAAACATCCTAAAGTTTGCTGATGACACTGTCATGGTCAATCTGCTGCAGAGTGGGGTGATTAAAGAGGGAGCTCTTCTGGGCTACTCGACCGGAAGAAAACTCCCAATCATTCCCTTTCAAAAATATAAAAAAGTACAGAAAATACACGTAATAAAACTATGAACTGGGATCAAAACACTACAGCAGTTGCCACGAATGGTCTGCAAAGACTTGATATTTTAGGTCGATAAAATCTCTCCAGCATTGTTAATATATATAAAATGTAGACAGAATAAGCCCCTTGAGGTGAAACCATCGAATTTATAAGGGGTTCCATTAAAAGGAAAAAAAAAACAACAACACAGAAATAATTAAATTTCAAATTCATTAGACTGTCACAGTAAAAAGCAACAAAATGAACTCTCTGCATTTAACCCATCCCTTCCGGGGCAGTGGGCTGCCATTGTGCGGCGCCCAGCGAGCAGACTGGCAGTGGCAGTCCGTGGAAGTGGGGCTCAAACTCAGAACCTCTGGGACCCGAGTACAATGCCCTTACCACTAGGTAGCCACTCCCCAAGAAAGGTTCCACCAAAAAAAGTTCAGTCAGACATTAAAGATAGGACTAATTCCAAGAAAAGAAGAAAATTAAAAACATTCCACTGGACTTTGTTTCCATGTTTGAAGATGTTTTGCTTCCCATCCAGGAAGTTTTTCCAATTCAAAATGACATAAATATAGCCTCGTGAGACCATCCTGATCTCGCGAGCTTTCAAGGTTTCACTCGCAGATCAGTGTGGAGACTCTCCGTTAAACAAAATTTGGAGCCGTTCACCAAACGAACGTCCAATCAGCGTTGGCTTTGAGGCGGGTTGAGGTGTGACGCAACGAGAAGCGCGACAGTTCAGTCTAAAGAACATGGCGGCTTCAGCCGATGAAACTAGCGTTAGCGTGGCTATTGAGCAAGTTTTATCGGAATTACAGAGTATTTATTCACTGAAAGAAGAGCAAAATACTGCTCTGGAGGCTTTTCTCAGAGGAAAAGATGTTTTTGCTCTTCTCCCGACTGGTTTCGGCAAGGCTTGTGGTTTCGTCGTCGCTCTGTTAGTACGTCATATGCTTCGTTGATCTGATTGGTTTATTTGGCCCGTCTATCACCAACATAGGCCAATCAGCTAACCAGTATTTTCGCTCCTTCCCAAAATTACTTCAACGGAAGGTTTGCAGATGGATATGCGGAGCAAATCCATCTGGCGGAGTCAGGTTAACATAAATAGTGTTGAGTTCGAGATTTTGTACAGTAGCCCATTAAAACCTTGTTTTGTTTGCAAATATGCAGTGTTTTAGTTTAGTGTTATCGGTGTGATGCAGAGTCTGTGACACGATTTAGAGTTTTTTCAACAGTTCAGCAGTCTGATTGCGGTGGGGAAGAAGCTGTTGCAGAACCTGCAGGTCCTGCAGAAGGCAGCAGGGAAAACTATGGTGGGGGTATGAGGGGTCATTGATAGTATTACGGGCTCGGGGAGGCTGCAGCGTCTCAGACTGGAAGAAGGTGAGAACAGCAGAGAGAATCATGGGGGCTCCTCTTCCCTCCATTAAAGACATTTCATCCCGGCGCTGCGTATCCCGAGCCCGTGACATCATAAAAGACCCCTCACCCCCCCACCATGGACTGTTCTCCCTGCTGCCCTTTGGGAAGAAGCTTCGCAGCATTCAATGCAGAACCAGCAGATTCTGCAACAGCATTTTCTCCGCTGCCATCAGGCAGCTGAACTATTCAACTTTAAACTGATCTCTGCATCACACTTGACATCATATTTGCACTTTTCGGGAATCCCACGGGTTTACAGGATTAAACATTAACAGGAGCAGATGGGAGAGGGAGCAAACCAATAGTAACTAAAAAAAAAAAAGGATCGATGCCAAAAAATAAAATAAAATAGAAAGAAAAAAAAATCCAGTACTGGCGCCGCCATTTTGTCGTTTTTTTCCTTGAAGCCTACGCTATAATGCGAGTCAAAAAAACTACACGACCCAAAAACCAACAGTGCTTCCGCTCTGAGTTTTTAACCCGCACTCAAAAACAACAATGGAGGGACCAACAGTTACTACAGTTAGAAACAGGAACTTAACTGACCCTTCATAGAAATTCAGATTCAATGTAGTGGCAGAAATCTTATTAAAAACAACAAGAATGGGAGTGGTGCAGGAGCGAGAGTCATTTTGAATGGGAGCGGGACGGGAGTGGGAGTAATTTCACCAGGAGTGGGACGGGACAGGATTTAGATTTCTACTCTGGCCCGAGATCGGGACGGGACACCATTTTTTTCTGTGGGAGTGGGACGGGACAGGAGTGAAAATCCACTCCCGTGTCAGTCTCTACTTCCAACATGGCTGATTTTTTTTGATAATCCCTTTAAAAAGAACACAACTCAATGTTCTACTGTATTTTGCGCCATATCTATTTATTTGCACTGCACTGAACCTTTCCATATCAATGCTATTTGCACCGCAACTTTAAAACTGGTTTTCCGTTTCTCCTGCACTGTTTACATTCTTGATCACTGCTGCACTTTATAAAATAGAAATGCTAATTTCACTCTTGCAAGCTGCTCGTTCACTGTTGAAAGCTGTACGCATCGAAATTACAATAAAGTTGGTCTAAGTCTTATTGTTGAATTTAGACTTCTGGCCTAAATGGTGGATTGAGGGCTGTAGAGCTTCAGATGATCTCTGTGACCTCCTGGATGAGTCGCTGAGGTGCTGAATTTGAAGCCCCACTGGGGAGTTTCTATGGTTCCAGGTTTTGATTCTGGGTGTGTAGTAATCAGGATTGGCTTCGGTTGGGATAATTGAACCATAAAATGTTTTTAAGAATGACATCCAGAGTCAGGAAACTCCCTATGACTGTTTCCCTTCAAAAAATGAAGTCATTTTGAAAAAAACATTTTTATTTCTTACCTTTTTTAAGCTTCTGAAATGTTTGATAATCTGCATTTAGACAAATGAAACTGTAGGGAGATCCCTCCCGAAAAACATAAATCAAAAATAAATCCCAAATAAATTCAGATTTTTGCCTCTAGTCTTTGTATTTAGAAAACTGCTGCTGTTGTGTGTTTTATAATTGTTCCATCCTGGAAAAGAAACGATCCAAATAAATAATTTTTTAGCTTAAGAAGAAGACGCTTCATGCTGAGTCGATGAAGTTTTGATTTATCGAAACCAAATGCATCAGCCTTAAGGCATCAGCTCCAAATTCTTATAAAGAATGTCTACTTCACCTAGAAATATGAGCTGACAGCTCCTGATACAATAACATTCAGCAAACTGTGCAAACATGGGCGTTACCATGGAAACCGGGGCTGGGCCTAAACCATAATAGATGGTCAACAGGCTGCCAGATAATCGGCTTTATTGTGTGTCTTTGTAAATAATTGGTGTCCAGATGTCAAATGAACAGTTTGATTGGGTCTCATCCTGCAGCAGGTTTTGCTGTTTATCATCTGGGTCTTTGCCTGGATTCCAGCTGGTTGGCCGGATGGAGGCTTTTATGTAAAACTCGAACTTCACTGACTTTGCAATTCATTTCTATGCTTCTGAGGGTGAAAACCTGAATCTGATACAAACCTTTGCTCTGATGAGGTTTCCCTCATGTTCATGGGAACGTCAGCAGGTAAGGAGAAGCAATAGATGTAACTCAGTTTGTGGTTTTTGCAATCAAATCATAATTTATATCCAGCGGTGACTCAGATTGTTTGATACTGAAGCCAAGAGCTCTTTGATACTTTTTCATGGTGGTTTTCCTGAGATAATAATTTTCTAATTATTTAAAGATAACAAAGCCGATTTCTTGTGATAACGAGATGCTTGGTGTGTGTTAAGACTGATTATATGCTTCAAAACCACAACGAAGGATGAGGATTTATAAAGTCATGGCAGCCTGTGTGAAATTCTGTAAAAAATCCTGTGTTTAACTTTAAGGTAACGAGACGATGTTGTTGGTTTGATGATTTGCTTCCAGTTCTGATTCATAAGAAATTAGATCTACGCCTCCTGCGCCTTAGTGCCGGGTGTTTTCTGAACAGCCCCGTTGTTACTAACCTGACTCCGCCAGATGGTTTTGCTCCGCATATCCATCTGGAAACCTTCCATTGAAGTAATTTTGGGAAGGGGCGAAAATACTGGTTAGCTGATTGGCCTATGTTGGTGATAGATGGGCCAAATAAACCAATCAGATCAACGAAGCATATGAGAGACGACTAAAACACAACCACAAGCTAGGCTACTCTTGCCGAAACCAGTCGTGAGAAGAGCAAAAACATCTTTTCCTCTGAGAAAAGCCTCCAGAGCAGTGTTTTGCTCTTCTTTCAGTGAAGAAATACTCTGTAATTCCGATAAAACTTGCTCGATAGCCACGCTAACGCTAGTTTCATCGGCTGAAGCCGCCATGTTCTTTAGACCGAACAGTCGCGCTTCTTGTTGCGTCACACCTCAACCCGCCTCAAAGCCAACGCTGATTGGACGTTCATTTGGTGAACGGCTCCAAATTTTCTTCAACGGAAAGTAGCCAGATTGATCTGCGAGTGAAACCTTGAAAGCTCGCGACGTTGTTACACCTGTAACAGGTATAAGATGCATTAACCCCCAAAATGAGTCCAGATTAAAGATTTTCATTAAAAAACAGATTTGTTTCTACTGTATTCTATGCAATCCAGTCATCCATCATGACCTGACAATGAGTGAAAAGAAAAAGGAAACTAAAAAACTGATTATTTGCTCAAATTTGGTACCCCGTCTGCAGAACTACGGGCCCCGCAGGCATGGATGGACTGGGAATCCAGGGCTTTTGGTCAGCCTTATTCATTACTCATACAGGTTAATCATCTCGTTATCTCAAGAAATCAATAACGGTTTTCTCATGATAACGATATAATTATCTTCTTATCTCAAGAAAACAATTAATAGTTCAACCGTGATAACGAGATAGTTATGTCATTATTTTGAGAAGGAAAAGGAAAAAAAGTCGACCGCTCTCGTCTTCCGTAGTTTGAGACTCTGAGTCAAAAATTTGATAATTTTTGATGATCTGTTCATTTTAACTAGACTTTAAAATCATTCTTAATATCCTTATAGAATAACTTTAATCAACGTTATAATTTTTTTGGGTCGCTATTAAGTGTTTATAATTTTTCATTATCATTTTATTTATGAAAGATGATTAATAAGACATGGATTTTTAGGCATTTTTGATATTTGCTCAACTAAAAACCTGATTTTGTTTTTCCTTTAAAGTCGTAGGGAAGTCATATTCAAATGTCAAATCTTTCTGGATTAAACATGTATATAAATGTACTCTTTATGAGATGATATTGTCCTAAAATTTAGAAAATTTCTATTTTGAAAAAATCATTGTTTTAAAAAAACGTATCTTTGATGTGTTTCTGTTGTTTTTGCTTTCTTTCTGCTTTAGAAGGGACTTGTTCAACGTGATGTTGTAAGGTTCTGATGACAGAAAGTTTGTGCTCCAGTGGGTGCTGTGAGTCAAAAACAAGGAAATGGTCAGTGAGTTTTCTATAGACTTGAATGTTGAGGTTTCCATCTCCTTCCATGCTCACCAAACAGTCCAGAAAATGTAGCTTTTTGTCCTTGGCATCCTCTCTGATGAACTTAATATGGTGGTCCAAAAATATTGTTCATATTTAAAAGGTACATTATTCATTTAACTTTTTTTTTTTTACATATAAAAATCTAAAAATGGCATTATAGTTCAAGTCATGTAGGTATTCTGTTAGATCACCTACTGTAATTTAGGAAGTTGCCCATTCCTACATGCTTCAATCTGACCATAGGTGGAAGAAAAACTTCACCTCAGTCTCAGCTCCTCTGCAGCATCCGACATTTTTTTTAATCCAGGATTTTCTTGGATCTACCTCCATCCATATTCACATCAGCTCCCCACCTTCCAAACAGCTTTCCCTCAGCATCATACTTCCACTTCCATGTTTTATCCTGGGAAGGATGTGTTCAGAAGGCTGTTTAGTTTTCTTTAGCATTACTCATATAAAAGCTAAATAATAATTTTTTTCTCCTCTGATCAGGGGAACAAATGTGAACAGCAATCACTAAAGGCTAGATTTCCAGTCTGCATGACTAATAGTAGGCTGCTCATTGGCGCGGTGGGTAGCACTGCTGCTTTGCAGCAAGAAGGTTCTGGGTTCGATTCCATTTCTGCATGGAGTTTGCATGTTCTCCCTGAGCATGTGTGGGTTATTTCCAAGGACTCTGGCTTCCTCCCACAGTCCAAAAATGTGACTGTTATGTTAACTGGCTTCTCTAAATTCTCCTTAAGTGTCAGTGTGTGAATGGTTGTCTGTCCTGTTTGTCTCTGTGTTGCCCTGCAATGGACTTGTGACCTGTCCAGGGTGGACCCTGCCTCTCGCCCATAGACAGCTGGACAAAGGCTGTCACTCACGACCCCACTTGGGATAAGCGTGAAGGAAAATGGATGGATGGATGACTAAGGCTCTGTTCGAATTCATGGGCTGCATCCTCCAAGGACGCGGCCTAGACTGGATCCTTCTTAGTCCTTGAAAATAAGGAGACTGGAAGAGTTCTGGCTGTTAATTCGAACATGTCTACCCTTCGGCAGGTTTTTACCGCTGTAAGCTCTGTTGCTTAGCAACCGTGAAATTTGACACACAAAGCAGGAAAAGAATGAAAACCGAAGTTTTCAAAACTGTTTGTTTATTTATTTCTTTTTTTTACTGTGAAGTGAACAAAGACTACACTCACAAGAATCCAGAGTGGAATAAAGGTTCCAACCACCGGGAACAAATCAAATCAAATGAAACGATAGAAACCTTAGTCAGTTAAATAACCTGCTGCTGTCATTCTGCACATCTCTGATGTTGCTGCTATTTTCAAATATCCATTACTGTAAAAATGTCCATAGCTGCATATTGGTTATTAATTCTCCAGTTTAATATTGTTAAAACACTTTACAGGATTGTATTGTTTATATTTTAACTCTTCCCTGTTATGTTATTCTTATACATTTTTCTAAGGTCCACATTTGTGTGACCATTTTCAATAATCTTTCTGCTGCTGTAAATCTGCCCATTGCGGGACAATAAAGGAATTTTCTATTCTATAAAAGGGGTAGAGAGATATAAGTAAATCTAAACAATGTATGTATAAAAAATTTATCTGCAAAATCTCTAATATTCAACAACAAAAAATACTTATTTAAGCATATTGTGCAAAACAGCAATAAAAAGATAAAACTCCTATCAGATTTATAGTCCCCACCCTGCAGATATATTAGAATCTGTCATTAAATTCCAGCCAAACCCATTTACACAGTAACAGATTAAAACCTTTAGATAAATCAAACATTACCGCCACATATCTGACTCAATAACCATTAAAACAACTATTTTCATTCATTTCAGACGGAACTATTCACTGACTTGCATTATATTAAACTGAACTTCCAATTTTCACCACTGTTCGGCACCAAGTAACCTTTCCTCTGATCACAGCTTGCTTGGTCTCGCAATGAATCCTGGGATATCCAAGAATACCGAGGATACCTTGGACCCGTCCTTCAGATCGGGCTAAAAGAAGGACGCATTTTAAGGCCGCATAACCAGGACTCTTGGAATCCGACCAGACCTCGGCGCCGCGCTATGGCGTCATCGTCCTTCGAATCCGGCCTTCAGAGGACGCGTCCTAGGTTTTCGAACAGAGCATAATAGCTATTAACAAGTTGTCCTTTCTTTAGTCTTCTGCAGCTCCTCCAGAGTCACCATGGGCTGCTCTGCAGATCAGTGCATCTGTGGCTGTATAAGTGCTAATAAATAAAAGGGCTAAAGATGAAAGGTAAAATGTTAATTTCTGAAAGTATTTTTACTTTGAAAAGCTCAAGTTTCCAGGTGCATTCAAGGTTTTACTCTGGGAACTGACAAGTGGATTAATCTGATCTTGAATGAAAAAAAAACCTCGATTGGTTTAGGGTAAACTAAGGGTTCAGTTTCTCCATGTAGACGGATGTTTTTAACAGAATAACTGGGAAGGAGAAAGATCTCCCGCCTGAGACCACAGAGTTTAGTGGCACCGTTAGCGACTGTGGGCACCATGGCTGCTGCTTATTAAGGAGAAGGCAGGAAGATATCCTTCAACCGCACTGCTAAGTTTAGACCAAACTAACAATCTGAGACAGTTTTGGATCCTCTCTGGAAGCTATTTTGGTGAAACCATTTTTGTACCTGACCTCAACTTAATGAATTTCGAGTGCGACTATAAAGAGCTGCAGCTCAGCCTCAAAACAGCAGCTAATTAATAGGCAAATGTCACAAAATGAGTTTATGATACTTAGTTACCTAAACCGGTTCTGATGGAAACGATGAGGCTCATTGTTATTCTCACGTATAAAACACAAAAATAATTAAAGGTTTTGTTTTTTAGATCTTTAGATCTCCAGATTTTTAATTAACAGATTAAGAGTTTTACTTCTTAGGAACACTAAATGGGAAAAGACTGGGAGAGTTTAACTGGTTGACCATAAAAGCCTTAATCTCTTGAGGTTTGAGGAAACGCTGCAGAAATTACCCGTCCTTAAGAAAGATGTGCTTTCTTATTACCCCCACCGCAGCTAACTGCTCACTCATTGCTTGTGCATACTGAACTAAAATGCTGTTAATTGGTAGCGATTGCGAACGGGGATCTGTTCCTTCTTCCTATTTAAAACCTGGGAAATTAAAAATACATCTCTGTGGATCTAACACTGTTCCTTGGGTAGCATGGCTTCTTCTTTAAGCTTTAAGTCAGGTAACCTACTTCTCTTATTTAATTAAAAGTTTTGCAGGCAAAACTCATTATTGCAGAGTTTGAACTTTGAGGGAATGAGTCGCCTAACCCCGAACATCTCTGAAAACGTAAACATCTGGAGCAAGCAGCTGTGTGCAAACACAATGCCAAGAAGCAGACAATGATTTAACAGATGAAACGGTTGCTGCTCCTCATTATGCAGAGTTTTAAGGACATTTCCAAACTATTAAAATATCATTGTACTGCAGAGACAGAGAGCACTTCCAGGTGGGGAACAGCGGGTTGCTTCCCCAGAGGATTCATTTTAGAAAATAAAAACCTGGCAGTAAACTCAATAGAGACGCTGGAAAAGATGAGATAGGGACATTTATAGGCTAACTTTCACGCTTCTCTTATCAATTAAATTGTAGGAGACAGTTAATATCAACATGATTAATCATGGTATTGTACTTTGCATTGAAAGTGTTGCGTTCAGGGGCGGTGCCAGGAATTTGAGGCCCTACGAAAGACATTGATAAAACTGCTATAAAGATCGACCGAGGGCATAATTTACTTTTTCAATGTAATTTTTACAGTAGAATCTCAATGAATGAAAGTTATCCTCAGACGAAAAAGTTAAATATATATAATAAGTTTAAACTTTACATAAAAAATCATCCTCTCAAAGTTATAAGAGCTTATAACAAAAAATTTTAGATTTATCTATGTACACATGAAAAATAAATAGCTTTTGGATTTTGAAAATATATTCCTATTTTATTTCGCTTTAAATTCAAACAGAGGAGAGATTATTTTTATGCTGGCTTTTTATCCTGATTTATTTTTCATTCATGTTACATATAATAACAATAATGGTCAATATATTCATGCTTTGTTTCGCTGTTTAATCCTGAAAGATCAGGTAGAACACAAAGATAATTTGTTTTAATTCAATTCAATTTAATTCAGTTTATTTCTATGGCGCCAAATTCACAACACGTCATCTCAAGGCACTTTCCAGTTCAACCAGATCATCCAGTCACATTGATTCAAAGTAACTGGAAAACCAGTTGATTGCATCGACTCATTGACTCAAATACAATCCCTCCTACTAAGCATGCTTGTAGCGACAGTGGTGAGGAAAAACTCCCTTTTAACAGGAAGAACCTCCGGCAGAACCAGGCTGAGTGTGAGCGGCCATCTGCTGAGGCCGACTGGGGTTCAAGGAGACAGAAGCGGACATAGAAAAAGAAGCATAGATACAAAAGGTAACTGTAAAAGGCGGCCCCGTCCAGAAAACACACAGCCAGGCAGACGAGCTCTGAGCCAGCTCCCATGTCAGAGGATAAAGAGAGCACATCCAGTTAGTCACAGTCAGAGAAACAGGACTACACTGGGGGTTTTCTTTTTATATTTGAAATATGAAGTGAGTCATTTGTTTTCTTCATCTTTTGGTGTTTTCTGAATGTCAGACGTAAATTGTAAGAAGAAAAAAGGCAGCTTGGCTGCTGTTTTTTTAGTTGAAAGATTAACCTCCACCTTGTTTCCAGTGATCTGGTGTTAGACGTTGCGTTGGACATGAAATTCACAAGAGATATTGGTAAATTTAAACATATTCACACTCACAAAGGAGTTTGCTTCCTGTTAAATACAAAAGAACATTTAAATCCCCCTTGTGTCCTCTAAATAATCTCTAAATAACCAAGCTCCATCGTATAACGGAGATCTGATTGTTTCTTATGTTCCTAACAGAGCATTCTGTTCTTAATCTGCAGGTTCCAAGAATTTCTAAAAGTAGAATGGGAGGCAGATCTTGTAGCTTTCAGGCTCCTCTCCTGTGGAACCAACTACCAGTTTACATCTGAAAGACAAACACCCTGTCTACTTTTAAGGCTTAAAACTTTCCTTTTTTACAAAGCTTATAGTAATGTGGCTCAGGTTATCCTGAGCTATCTGTATAATTATGCTGTTATAGGCTTAGACTGCTGGAGGACATAGGGACCCTTTTTCATCATTCTGCTTCATTCTCTTATTTTCCAATTCTGCAATATTTGTTAGTTAACCACCTAACTTTATGCTTTCTTTGCTTTTTCTCATCATTAGTAGTCTTATGCACACCTCTTCACCTCATTGTTGTTGTTAGTGCATTATATGGTTTTTTAGTTGGCAGTTAGGTTGGTAATTGTAAACAGACTGCTTGAATACACCTCCATGGATTAACATCAACTCTTTGGAGAATTAATTCTCACTTTACTGAGTACTAAATCAACACTGAAAAAGTATCACATTTGATTTTGCTGTGTGGTTAGTAAAAACATGCTGAGATCACAGAGGGTTATTTGGATTTTATTGAGGAAATTAAAATCTGTTGCCATTGTAGCTGCTACTGAGAGGCTGCTAAACCAGATTCTGATGGATTCTGTATGATGACAATAAAGCTTCTGAAGTAAAACTCTACATCTGTAAATTCAATTATGCTATAGGCTGAGAAGTTAAGCAGTAATGAGGAACTATGTGACCTGGATAGCAGAGACAGTTTGTCTTAGCTTTGGACAGCAGCAGCTGTTTGCACAGCCCTCCCATCCTCCCTCAGAAACCTACCAGCTACTGCTGATTGTGTTTTATCTCTGCTATCCTTCATCATCATGGCACTCCAGCTCTCGTTGCTCATGCATCGAACTCTTGAAAAGTTTCATGTTCTGCTCCTGCTCACTCACCTCGGGGTATTGACCCAGACGATGCCGATGTGACAGAAGAAAATACACTCTTTGTCTTTCTGATTCTCACAGGAGCAGCGCTTTTCTCGCCGGTGGGCTGTGTGGGAGGGGGGACCCTCCTCCGCCACAGGGCTCATTACAGACACTGGAAACAAAGAGAGGAAAGAAAGTGACTAAATGGGAAGCAGATAAATATTCAAACTAAATTTTCCATAGATCCATTTTCCGTCACACTTATCCCTAGCTAGGGTCGTGAGGCGTGCTGGTGCCTATCTTCAGTTGTGTATGGGCGAGAGGCGGGGTCCACCCTGGACAGGTCGCCAGTCCATCGCAGGGCAACACAGAGACAAACAGGACCATTCACACACACACACACCTAAGGAGAATTTAGAGAAGCCAATTAACCTAACAGTCATTTTTTTGGACTGTGGGAGGAAGCCGGAGTACCCGGAGAGAACCCACCCACTGCTCCACTGAGCAGCACCAAACTAAATCCTCATATTAGATAATCATTGTTGTTATTATGAAATATATTTCAGAATAAGGAGCTGAAAGTTTGACTTGCATTTATGCATTTCTCAATTTCATTGTCACATTAAATATTTATGTTTCAAGATGACACATATTTCTCTGCAATTTATTTATTTCATGTTCAGCCATTTGGCTTTCCATAGGATGTTTGGGTTAAGGGGAATTTCACATTCCTGTAGTAAAACAGCTGTCAATTGATTGATTTACTTTACTGATCTCACAGTGGAGAAATGTACTCATTACATCAACTCAGCTTAGTGTATGTATATACACTCACTGGCCACTTTATTAGGTACACCTGTCCAACTGCTCGTTAACACTTAATTTCTAAGCAGCCAATCACATGGCGGCAACTCAGTGCATTTAGGCATGTAGACATGGTCAAGACAATCTCCTGCAGTTCAAAGCGAGCATCAGTATGGGGAAGAAAGGTGATTTGAGTGACTTTGAACGTGGCATGATTGTTGGTGCCAGAAGGGCTGGTCTGAGTATTTCAGAAACTGCTGATCTACTGGGATTTTCACGCACAACCATCTCTAGGGTTTACAGAGAATGGTCCGAAAAAGAAAAAACATCCAGTGAGCGGCAGTTCTATGGGCGGAAATGCCTTGTTGATGCCAGAGGTCAGAGGAGAATGGCCAGACTGGTTCGAGCTGATAGAAGGGCAACAGTGACTCAAATAACCACCCGTTACAACCAAGGTGGGCAGAAGAGCATCTCTGAACACACAGTACGTCGAACTTTGAGGCAGATGGGCTACAGCAGCAGAAGACGACACCGGGTGCCACTCCTTTCAGCTAAGAACAGGAAACTGAGGCTACAATTTTCACAAGCTCATTGAAATTGGACAATAGAAGATTGGAAAAACGTTGCCTGGTCTGATGAGTCTCGATTTCTGCTGCGACATTCGGATGGTAGGGTCAGAATTTGGTGTCTACAACATGAAAGCATGGATCCATCCTGCCTTGTATCAACGGTTCAGGCTGGTGGTGGTGGTGTCAGGGTGTGGGGAATATTTTCTTGGCACTCTTTGGGCCCCTTGGTACCAATTGAGCATCGTTGCAACGCCACAGCCTACCTGAGTATTGTTGCTGACCATGTCCATCCCTTTATGACCACAATGTACCCAACTTCTGATGGCTACTTTCAGCAGGATAATGCGCCATGTCATAAAGCTGGAATGTGGTGGGATGTGGTGGAACGGGAGATTCGCATCATGGATGTGCAGCCGACAAATCTGCGGCAACTGTGTGATGCCATCAAGTCAATATGGACCAAACTCCCTGAGGAATGCTTCCAGCACCTTGTTGAATCTATGTCACGAAGAATTGAGGCAGTTCTGAAGGCAAAAGGGGGTCCAACCCGTTACTAGCATGGGGTACCTAATAAAGTGGCCGGTGAGTATATATATATATATATATATATATAAAAAAAAACTGTTTTCTCACCCCTCGTGGGGTGGTATGTGTCATCCTCAAGCTCGGGTCCTCTACCAGAGGCCTGGGAGTTTGAGGGTTCTGCGCAGTATCTTAGCTGTTCCTAGCACTGCGCTCTTCTGGACAGAGACTTCTGATGTTTTACCAGGAATCTGCTGTAGCCACTCTCCCAGTTTGGGGGTCACAGCTCCCAGTGCTCCAATTACCACTGGCACCACTGCTGCTCTTACTTTCCACATCTTTTCTAGCTCCTCTTTCAGCCCTTGGTATTTCTCAAGCTTCTCGTTTTCTTTCTTCTTGATGTTGCTGTTGCTTGGGATTGCCACATCTATCACTACTGCCTTCTTCTGCTGTTTGTCGATCAACACGATGTCTGGTTGGTTAGCCATCACCTGTTTGTCAGTCTGGATCTTGAAGTCCCATAGGATCTTAGCTCGGTCATTCTCAACTACCTTAGGAGGTGTCTTCCATTTTGACCTTGGGACTTCCAGCCCATACTCATGGCAGATGTTCCTGTACACTATGACAGCTACCTGGTTGTGGTGTTCCATGTATGCACTTCCTGCCTGCATTTTACACCCTGCTGTTATGTGCTGTATTGTTTCAGAGGCATCTTTGCACAGTCTGCATCGGGGGTCCTGCCTAGTGTGGTAGACCCTGGCCTCTATTGATCTTGTACTGAGTGCCTGTTCTTGTGCTGCTTAGTGGCCTACCTCAGGCATGAGTGAAACCGCAAATACAAGAGCCATACCGGCTCGGACGTCGCCCGGGTTAACAAGGTCCGCGTCAGTTGCTAGGGAACCAGGGCAACTTGATGACAAATTGGCTACTGGAACAAGACATAGATGGACTAGAGCAGAAAACTTGGTACTGATATATATATATATATGACTGAAGTCCCACTGTGATATAGACTTTATTTGTTAGACTTTCATTTACATTTGATGTGTCTTTGCCAAAAACAATCATATATAATGAATGCATTTATCACCCAATGTAAAAAATTGAAGGATTAAACCCCCTTGTATAGAGACTCTGTGCAGTTGCACAGCCTATACAACAGCTGTTTCTCTTAGCAAACCAAAAAAACGAATTATTCAGTTCAATTTTAGAGTCACAAAAGAACCCATGCATGAAGTATTTTCTTCTATCATTTTTTCAGACCTTATAACTGGCCTCACACGAGACCAAAAATACTACACTGTAACTGTGTGTGTACACCTGAACACACAGCAGCACATAACAACATGCTGGTTTAAACATGAGCATGTTTAAACCAGCACTCTGGGCCAATAAAGCAAAAAGGGCCCACAGATAGGCTTTGATGTTGGGTACAGCACACACCGGAATGTTTGGGCGTCTAAAGAGGGTTTTACACGACTTACACATGGGAGCAAAATAACACCTCTCCTCACCATAAATGGTGGAGGTCTGCTCTTTAGGCTGCTGTGTCCTGGAGAATCAAATATTTGAGGTTTTTATTCATGTAAAGTTACCAAGGAAGCTGTTATTTTGGCCACTGTTGTCCAAAAATCCCTTGGAGGGGAGTTTTTTACACTTTGGCTTTTATTTTTTCAGCAACATTCAATGACTTCTCCTCAATACGGAGTAGAGCAAAGGTAGTTGTTCTGTGTCTCCAGTGAAAACTAACTAGAAATGTGAAAAAGTTTGAGGTTTCGGATATTGTTGGACTGAGAACATGTTCAGATTTATCCAATATCTCCCCAGGAAACACTAGAAAAAACAAGTCCAGCACCCTTAAGACTCAGTATCCATAGTTCCTACAAACAAAGGGCTGAAATCAGCGCTGATTAAATTAAACAGCATCTTTAAGGGAATAACTCTTATGAAACTGAAGCCCAAACATTTCTAAGCAAAGCCAGGTCTGTCTCTAGAGATGTTGTCCGCCTGCTGCCATTACAAAGATTTGTTCTACCCAACTCCAGGCATATCATACAGTGCTATTTTTGTTTTGGAACATGAGATCAAGTTGAATAAATTCAGAATTTCAAAATGACATCCACCTCATTTTGGGAAATTTTCGCCTATTTTGCATACCCAAATGGAAAAGCAAATAACGTAGGAACTGTAAGCCCAAATTACAAGTGTGATACACTGTTTGAAAGCTAACTGTTCTGAATATATACATGAAAATTGGGTGAGTAAAACACAGCTCAAGCTTTATCAGCTCAAACATGACTCAAAGTTGTTGTTTCTTTTAAATTCTCGAAAATGACAGTTCTTTTTTGAACATCAATTATAAAGACATGCTTGCTTGTGGTTAATTGTGCTGTGGTGCACACTGTGTCCATGAAATTAACTTGGTGGTTGAATTGTGGAAAATCTAAGCTTTCCAACGATGTCTAACATGTCTATATTGGTAAATATTTTACCGGTGTAATTTTCATGCGTTCTGAGTTATTAGTTTTAAAAGCTTCGCCGGCAACCCTGTGGGTTTTGAAAGGTTAAACTCCAGCCGAGATGCAAAAATGTAGCCTCGTGAGACCATCCTGATCTCGTGAGCTTTCAAGATTTCACTCGCTAATCAGTCTGGAGACTCTCCGTTAAAGAAAATTCGGAGCCGTTCACCAAACGAACGTCCAATCAGCGTTGGCTTTGAGGCGGGTTGAGGTGTGACGCAACGAGAAGCGCGACAGTTCAGTCTAAAGAAGATGGCGGCTTCAGCCGATGAAACTAGTGTTAGCGTGGCTATCGAGCAAGTTTTATCGGAATTACAGAGTATTTCTTCACTGAAAGAAGAGCAAAACACTGCTCTGGAGGCTTTTCTCAGAGGAAAAGATGTTTTTGCTCTTCTCCCGACTGGTTTCGGCAAGAGTTTGATCTATCAATTGGCTCCTCTTCGTCGTCGCTCTGTTAGTACGTCATATGCTTCGTTGATCTCAGCTAACCAGTATTTTCGCCCCTTCCCAAAATTACTTCAACGGAAGTCAGGTTAGCAAAAATGTCCATCCAAGCAAAAACAGATGACAGAAGTTTGGTTGCTTGAGGGCTCAAACCCTAAAACTAAAATCCGATTTAAGGATTGTTTGTCCACATGTGAGGGTTCGGATTAGGAAAAGCTGCAGATTAGAAAGATTTAAGCATGGCATGAGGAAATAACAAGACAAGAAGCACAGATTAAGACCAGGGCGGAGAAATGGAAGACAGTACTACGGAAGATTTAGTAAATAGGCAGAGACAGAAGTCCGGTCAGCAAGGAATAATCAATGGATCATTATTTATACCTAAAACTAATATGTTTGTGGTGCTTTAATGAATTTAGTGTTAATCAGTAAAAAAAAAATAAAAACAATATTTTTTCGTAAAAAAAACAAAAACAATATTTTTCGAATATATTTTCGTCACAATCACGGGAGCGGCCATTTTTGCCCAAATATAGTAACAATTCCTGCCATCTTCTGGCAGTGACCACCGATACCGCACCATGACGTCACAAACCAGTAGGTGGCAGTAGTGTTCTTTGACAAACATGGATGCCTCCAGTAAAGCACATTCACATGAAAATTACTCTGAATTAAAAAAACAGTTATAATTTTTTGAAAAGTATGGAATAATTTAATATTTAAAGTACTTAAAGTGACCAGACTTTTCCTTTAAAGACGGTAGAACTAGTGGAGATAATGTGAAGAAGCTGTGGAAGAAGAAGCACACTGAAAAAAACTAGCTAGAAAAAAGTAAAAATTTCTGAAATTAGGTGTATTTACCCTTAATCGGAGTAGGTAAATGAGGTAGTTTGCCAATGGAATGAGTATTTTTACTCTTAAAATAAGATAATTAGATAATATGCAATTGAAATAAGGCAATTTTTTCTTATTTTAAATGTAAACTGTCTTGTTCCATTGGCAAAATGTCTCTTTTTCCTCCTCAATCCAAGAACAAATTGACTTATTTTAGGAAGAAATGACGTATCTAGATTTAGATTTTTTCCAGTGCACAAGTTACTGAAGGAAAGGAGGTTAATTAAGATATTACAGACATATTTTTTTATCTATTGAATTTATATCTTCATTGTGTTCTAATAAAACAATCAAAAACTGAAATTCTTCTTTTTCTTTTTCAAAAGGAGACTTCTTTGAAGTTCTTGGAAAGTAGAACAGAAAGAACTCATAAAAGTTATCACTAAGTTATGCCCATGAACCCTTGGAAACTCAAAATAAGAAAGTAGAAAAACTAATAACATCAGCTTTATCCTGGTGGAAAGCGAAGGAGTCCTTTGGGTCCAGTCTGGCCCAGCTTCAGTAACATCTCTCAGCACAGCAACACCCAGCCAGACATTTGTCTATCTATCACAGCGGATAATGAAGGAATAATGTTCTGTGCAGCTGAGCTTCAAACTGCAAACATCCACATCCAGCTAAAAAGATGTCTGTTTAATGTTTTTAATAGTTTTGGTTTGTTTTATGGACCAGAGGCTCAAGTTTGCTCTACAATAATCCTTCCATTTAGACTTTTTAAATTTTTCCAAACATACTGAAACATACAATATTAATATAAATGTAATAGTATAAGAAATACATGGAGAAAAATTCCAGGAATGAGCCACATAAACTTCAGCGGTTTGCTGAAAATGGATAATAAGAAGCTGTGAGATCGACCTCCTGAGCTCACTCCGGGGGTCGATTTCACAGATAGGCTTCCTGTTGGATTTAAACCCACAGCTAAAACTCTTCAATGTGAGTTTTTGAAATTAACTTTGGACACCAGAGTTCTACAACCTCCCTACGGCTGGAGATAGGCCCAAAAGAACCGAGTCAGTAGCTCAAAGTTAACGCGGTTCTGACAGGTCGGAGGGTTGCGCTGAAATGAGATGTCACGCCTTTTATTCACGGTCATCGTGTATCCGAAAGCATACAGAGCACACCCTCTTTCAATTTCCTGCCTTTGGACACACTAGCTTATTCATGGAAGCTTGAACAAGCAGCTCAGAGGTTTCAATCCCAGGCTTACAGGTTATTAAGCATAACCATCACAAAAAATATCTTAAAAGACTTATTCACCTGAAAATCTGGCTTCCATTCACTCCTATGTAAAGACTTCCTGGATAATCCATATTGAATTATAGTACATTTCTTTATCTATTCTATATCTTGGTGCAGCAACCTTTCCTTTATACATCACACCAAGCTAATCCAGCTGATTCTTCAGGCCAGGATTATAGGATTAAAACAGCTTTCACTCCTGAAATGATATGATCAATCAATGCTTAAAAGAGCTATGAAAACTCCTCTTTCCCTCCACATTTGGGGCCTACTTTCCAAAGAATGGGTGCCGATTTCTTTTTTTGCAATAATTGGTTTTCCTGCGGATGATCTTTAAAGATTGCAGATGTTAAGATGCAAAAACCAGTGTGGTTCCAACTTATAAAAATTAGCAGATTGTGTGTGTGACACCGGCAGTTTGAGACACGTTTATAAGCCATTGGGTTGGAGGTAAAGATAAGAAATAACAATATGAATTTTTTTATGGAGCTAACATATACAGATTGCTATTTGATTATTTAAATTGATTAACGGAATAGATTAATAGACTTTTTTCAGCTTTTTCATTACAATGTCACATGTACATAGCAACGAAATTAACTCTCTGCATTTAAGCCATCCCCTTGGGGAGCATTGGGCCGCCATTGTGCGACGCCCGGGGAGCAGTGTGGGGTTAAGGCTCAGAGACCCTGAGTGCACTGGAAAAAGTCAGTTTTTCTTAAAATAAGTGCATTTGTTCTTAAATTGAGGAGATTAAAGAGACATTTTGCCAATGGAACAAGACAATTTAGATTTAAAATAAAACACAATTGCATTGTCTTATTTCAAGTGCATATTATCAAATTATCTTATTTTAAGGGTAAAAATATTAATTCCATTGGCAAATTATCAAATTTACCTATTCAAATCAAGGGTAAATACACTTAATTTAAGAAATTTTTACTTATTTTTAGATCATTTTTGTAGAGTGGCAATCTGTGGGAGTGGAGCTTGAACTCAGAACCTCAGGATTTCAGGCTCTATGCCCTAACAACTACACTGGAAAAACTATCTAGAAATAAGTAAAAATATTGTAAATTAAGTGTATTTACCCTTAACTTGAGCTTTGCATATAAATATAGGCGCATATTGACAGGATATGTTTTGCACAATCTTTGTCTGGTGAATTGCAAATTCAAATAACTTTGTACCTTCTTTAAAGATCAGCTCTGTTTGTTTTAGGATGCAAAAAAATCTTCTGAGGCTCAGGCCCTTAGACTATAGAGTATTATAAACAAGCAAAGAACTTAAAATATCACCAGTACAAAAAAAAAAAACAAAAAAAAAACACAAGACACCAAAGATCTTTGTTCTTCAACTAGACAATACATTTTGTTTAGTACAGCTCTCAAGACATTTTCATTTTTTAAAGTGCATATACTAACAATTACTTCACAACAAAAACACTGTGGTTAATTATGCAAATCGAAATACTAACATTAAAGATAATAAGTGCAGAATTCACGCACTTTCCAGGACTAGATTTTGTGGTATGTTGGGTAAAGAGAAAATTATGTCTCTGCAAGTCATCTAGAATCTATATTAGAACTCTAGATATTACAACCTGAAAATATAAATTTAATGCAGAATGATTATTGATAAAAGTATGTAAGTAATGACACTGAGAAAGAAGTTCGCCCCAGAACTCACAGCTGAAATTATTTTGTCCATTATAAACTTTATGTAGACAGCACGGATGTTTGAATATCTTAAATGTGGAAGTTATGTCCCCTTCTCCGGGTCAGGGGGGGTTGTCCTGCCCCAAGTGGAGGAGTTTAAGTATCTCGGGATCTTGTTCACGAATGAGGGAAGAAGGGAGCGGGAGATCGACAGGCGGATTGGAGCAGCATCTGCTGTGAAGCGGGCGCTGTACCGGTCCGTCGTGGTGAAGAGAGAGCTGAGTCAAAAAGCGAAGCTCTCGATTTACCGGTCGATCTACGTTCCTACCCTCATCTATGGTCATGAACTCTGGGTCATGACCGAAAGAACGAGATCGCGGATACAAGCGGCCGAAATGGGTTTCCTCCGTAGGGTGGCTGGGCTCTCCCTTAGAGATAGGGTGAGAAGCTCGGTCATCCGGGAGGGACTCGGAGTAGAGCCGTTGCTCCTCCACGTCGAGAGGAGCCAGTTGAGGTGGCTTGGGCATCTGTTTAGGATGCCACCTGGACGCCTCCCTGGTGAGGTGTTCTGGGCACGTCCCACCGGGGGGAGGCCCCGGGGAAGACCCAGGACACGCTGGAGAGACTATGTTTCTCGGCTGGCCTGGGAACGCCTTGGGGTTCCTCCTGAGGGGCTGGAAGAAGTGGCTGGGGAGAGGGAAGTCTGGGCCTCCCTTCTTAAGCTGCTGCCCCCGCGACCCGACCCCGGATAAGCCGAGGAAGATGGATGGATGGATGGATGGATGGATGGATGGATGGATGGATGGATGGATGGATGGATGGATGGATGGATGGATGGATGGATGGATGGATGGATGGATGGATGGATGGATGTCCCCTTGAAGGCAGTTGTGCCTCGGGACTTCCCTTCCGGTTCTTTTCCGGGAGCAAGTTATTTACTACTCTTATTTCAAACTGGGTAAAACGATATAAAAAAAAGGACTATAAAAACAGGAGTAAAAAAAGTAACAGAGTTTATTCCAGATCAGGTCGTTACAGGACAGAGAAAAATGCTTGAAAATGCTTGGAGCTTGCACAGCTGTGGGCTCAAAAATCACGTGGGCGATCGTCCGGCAAAGATTGAGCCCGGAACAAAGTCGTCTCCTGCTTCTTATACCTCATGAGTCTATGTGTTGGATCAGGTGGATGCTTTGCTGTCCGTATCAGAAACTGACACGCCATCCATGCCCAAGGATTAAAGATAGCTCTCCTCTATCAGGCCGGCTCCAAGATGTGCCCATATCCTGTATATCTTTAAAAGACAAGAAGGCTTTCCTATTTAGATGACCTCCGTACACACAGTGACATCCACAATGTGAAAGAAGGCCTTCTACTCTCTCTAATCTGGCTAACAAAGTAACAATGCACATGATGTATAAAAGAATAAACCTAACAAATGTATGTGTCTATTTAAAAGCTAAATCTGTAAGAAAGTATAGTTTATATTAACTTAGAAAATATGGATGTTTTGCTTGTTAATTTTCCTGTTGGAACAGTGTAGATTGACCCTGAGGTTCTGGCGCCTATCCGTTTTCTGGCTACGCCTCTGGACAGATGTCAAACTTCGCTGGTCTCTGACTGACATACATGCATCTGTTACTCCAAGCTAATGGCTAAAGCTAACAGCTGAAGTAAGCTTCAAGCTAACCTAGAAGACAGGTTGTGTCCCAATTCACACTGGAAAAACGATCTAAAAATAAGTAAAACATTTTTGCCATTAATTTGTGCAGGTAAATGAGGTAGTTTGCCAATGTAATGAGTATTTTTACTCTTAAAATAAGATAATTTCATAAAATACACTCGAAATAAGACAATGCAATTGTGTTTTCTTATTTTAAGTGTAAATTCTCTGGTTCCATTGGCAAAATGACTCCTCAGTTCAATAACAAATGCATTTATTTTAGGAAAAAAATGACCGCTTTAGATTTTTATTTTTTCCAGTGTAGGAACTGCATCGTTAGGATCCGGCCCACTTGGACTGGGACCTTCGAAAATGTTTAAAAAAGTCATATTTGAAAAGAAAAAATGAGCAATATATCCACAAAACTATGATGCTGACTGAGTGTCTCATATTTAAACTACTTTTACTTTCTATTTAAAACAGCAGAAGGAGTCATTTCTGCAAGTTGGTAACCTGATGCTGTCTGCTGGGGTCCCTTAGTTGGAAAACTTTAACCATTCTGTCTGTATAATTAAACTGAATTGACTCCAAAATGCCTCACTGGAAAAACTCTAAATCTAGACGAGTCATTTTTTTCTTAAAATAAGTGCATTTGCCCTTGGATTAAGGTAGGAAAAGAGACATCTTGCCAATAGAACAAGGCAATTTATACTTAGAATAAGAAAACAGAATAGCATTGTTTAATTTCAATAGCATATTATCTAATTATGTTATTTATCAGAGTAAATATACTCATTCCATTGGCAAACTATCTCATTTACCTACTCAAATTAAAGGGGAAATACACTTAATTTAAGACATTTTTACCTATTTCTAGATCGTTTTTCCAGTGCTTGAATAGGAATGTGTTATGAATTGCAGCTATGACAGTAAAGTGAACAGAAATAGAAATAAAATCGAGGCCTAAAGTAAAAAAGAAAAATAATTTAAAAAGTATTTTTACAAATAGTATCTATTTTAAACTAACAATTCAACCAAGAGTGAATTGATCCGTTTCCCCTGAAACCCTTTTGCTTTAAAAAAAAACAATTTAGGAGCTCAGAAAAGGATTTATTTTTCTTAGACCCTTCAGCATGGAAGCATTTGGTTTTTATTAGATGTTAACATGAGTCCTGAAAGTGAAGTTGACCTAAAGACAAACAGGTGAGCTTTAGAAGGGTAAGATGTGGCTAAATGGGAAAATATTTTCCCAGTAGAAAAAACACCCATCCATCATTTTCCTTTTATCTGGGTTTCGGGTCAAGAGGCACCAGGTTGAGAACTGAAATTCTGACATCCCTCCTGAGGACGACTCTCCAGTTCCTCCTGGTATGCAAGGTTCTGGTTCTGCCTGTGGGTTTTTTTTCCCAGTGACATGGGAAATCTCTTAGGAGATCTTTAAATGGCACCTGGCATCCCAACTTGATACCTGAACCTACATAAACTGGATCTTCACCTTTAGAGCTTATTCCAGATGATTCAGGCCCACATCCAGGATGCCTTCCAGTCTCAATCCACCCCTCATGGCCGTCATAGACGGTTCAGTAAATCTAAAGCAGACATTCCAGCCCAACTTTTCTTTTGCCACCTGAGTAACACAATCATTGCTGTTGGATAAAGCTTGGATCCATTAGTCCAGCTCAACCCAGAGGGAGCCTGCAAATTTTTACCAGAGCTGTTGCCCCAGACTTAGAGCACACTGTTATCGCAGCTACTTCCCATTCAGCCATAAATGGCTCTAATTCATAATGACGTTAATGACTTGAGGGCGCAAACAGAATCAAGAAAACTCCAGAATACAAAGATGGGACCCCATATTTTGGTAAGTGATAAGTTACGATTGGTCCATTCCAAGGCCATTGCAGTTAAAACCTTAAAAACGTTTCAGGGGCAACACTACCTACTTTCTATGGAGTATGCAGACTATTACAGGAGTCCCCAACATGTTCCACATTCTCCTCTATGATGATCAACCTGCTTTTTCTCTCTGCATTAATTTGACCAAAACGGCCCAGTTAATCAGCAGAACTTTATACTTTACTTGGCATCTAAGTTTGGAAGCTTTATTAGTTTAATCATTTTCTCACAATGTCATCACTGGTCTTATCGGTAGCAAATGGCGTCACCAAACACAAGTCTGAATCCATCACTCCCTGCTGATGTTCTTCTCTCTAAGGCTGCGTTCACACAGCTGCCTGTAGTGTATGGAGGATAAAAAGTGCCAAAATTAAATAAATAAATACAGCATTAAATAAATAATTAAATGTGTCAATAATTAATTAAATGTGAAATTAAATAAATAAATGTGTCATTCATTAATTAAAACCACGTCACTAATATAAAGTGCTACAATTAAATAAATAAATACAGCGATAAACAGTTAATTAAATGTGTAATTCATTAAATAAATAAGGAATTAAATATATAAATGTGTCATTAATTTAATAAAATACGTCTTCATTTTATTAAAGAAATATATATAATTATTTCAGTCTGCATTTAATTATTTCATGGTCCTGTGTCGCAGTACATCGAAACCATTAAAAGAACCTGTCAAACTCACCCATCAAAGTTAGGGGGCGGGGTTAACGCGAATCGAGTCTCTGTAATCGATTTGCTTCGCATTAATGTGCAGGGTGACCAATCAGGTGTTAGATAACCGCCCCCTAACTTTGATGGGTAAATTTGACAGATTCTTTTAATGGTTTCGATGCACTGCGACACAGGACCATGAAATAATTAAATGCAGACTGAAATAATTATTTATATTTTTTTAATAAAATGAAGACGTATTTTATTAAATTAATGACATTTATTTAATGAATACACATTTAATTAACTGTTTATCGCTGTATTTATTTATTTAATTGTGGCACTTTAAATTAGTGACGTGGTTTTGATTAATGAATGACACATTTATATATTTAATTCCACATTTAATTAATTATTGACACATTTAATTATTTATTTAATGCTGTATTTATTTATTTAATTTTGGCACTTTTTATCCTCCATAGTAGTGACCCAAATCCTATTTTTTGCACATATGCCAGGGGTTGACGTTAAGGATTTTTACCACTTGCCCTTTCACATTTCATTTGCCCAGAAACAATTTTTACTTGCCCAGTATAATGTTTGATAAATATAGTTACTAATATTTATTTTTGTATATATATCAATGAAACATGTTTGTTTTTTTTTTATGTTTTTTGTAATTCAGTATTTTTTAAGTTTCCAGCTTCCTGGTGTGTATCTGCATGCGTCAGATAATGAACTCAAGCCTACATTACCGTGTTAACATGCTTTTCAATCCTTCCTGCACATTCTTTTCATACTAAACTTTGCTTTAAACTGTTGTGTGCTTGGAAAAATATATATTGTAATGTTAGAAATCTAAAAAGGTTAAAAACTTAAGATAAATCACAAGACAGAAGTCAATGTCACAAATGAATAACTTTTATTTTAGAGTCACGATATGTTTATATAAGATAATACTATTAATATAATGTGACTTTTCTAGAGAATCATTATACATAGTTATTTTATGCAGGGTTTCCACAGTCTGACATCATTTCAGAATTCCCTGACTTTTAACTGACTCAGGATTAGTTTTCCCTGACAAAATAAATGCAGCAACAAGACAATAATAATAACATAACAGGTCACCAATCTAACATGTTTAGCTCTATAACATTTAAATGCACCACTCCAATGTCTAAGAGAAAAAAATTTAATGAACATTTTTTAATGTATGACCTGCATCACTGTACAGAAGACTGCCATATGATAGCGCTTTCTAGCTTGTTTGTCGTTTTGGTAACTACATCAAAATTACCGCTAGGTGGACAAAAATCACTAGCCTGACGTAGTCCTACTCAGTTCTAGTCAGAATATGAGTCTGATGCTGCTCCATAGAGCTGTGATTATGGGGCGTGTTTCGAACGAACCAGGAAAAAAAATGCCTCTGCACTCAATTGGATAGACCTACAACCAATAAGAGCAACGGAGTGCGTGACGTATGTTAAGCGACGCATAGTTGTTGTCAACAAAAATCAAAGTGTGCAGTTGCACGCCTAGAATAAGAAGATGAGCCTTGATCGCGTTTCTCTGTTCCTCTTTTAAAATTTATTTGCTGTCGATATCTTCTAGAACAGACCTAACAGCAGAATCTACTCACCTCAACTCTCCAGCGGCAGCCATTGTTGTTGTCACCCAAGCTCGCTTTGGTGACGTGGTTGATTACGTTACTGTTGATCATCTGTCCATCATCGTATAAAGCCCGCCCTGACAATTTGATTGGCCCGCCAGATATTGTGCTAGCATACTCGCGCTACTATTGAGCAATGCCAGACCGAACTTCCCGACCTCAAACGCTGTGGGCGGGACTAAGTTCGGAATGACACCCAGGCAAAAAAAAAATCACACCATCTGGCGGAAAATCACCCGGCTTTTTCAAATCACGCGGCTTTTTCAAATCACGTGAGATTGTGTACAAAACAACAAAAATGACGACGGCAACGCTGCTGGATCGTTTTCATCGAATGTCGGTGATTTTAAAGTAATTTTGACTTTTTTGCGATGAAATTTGTACTCTCCCAACAATAAAAACTACTTGCCCGGGAGATCGGGCGATGGTTAACATCGAGCCCTGTATGCGACCCAGGCCACTTCGTTCTGTGGCCCTAAATTCGATACATGCGACCTGTGTCCGAACGACCAGGTTGCATTTGTCTAGCCTAAACGTCATTAATAATCAACAAAAGTCGCTAAGCGGGTAGAAAAGCAAACATGGCGGACAATAATGCATATCTTTATTCTCAACGTTCTTGTAAAGATTGTGCTGTTAATGCAGATTAATAAAGATTAAAAGATGCGCTCCAGCGCTACCATCCATGTTTGCTTCTGTAAACACAGAATTGCCTCGTTGCTCAAATGGGTCTGTCTCTGTTAATTGATTATATGTATTTATACTTCTGGAGATTGGTTTTGTATGCTTCCATTTGTTTTAATGTAAATGCCTGTTTATTTAATTTCCTTTGCCTTGCAGTATATGACGTCATTATGTAGTCTACTGTGCATGCAGGTCACTTCAGTATGAATGCAGTTTACACAGGAGATCCCAGACATGTCGCATATATTTGGAAATCGGAACGACCATCAAAACAATTGGATTTTAGAAAAAAATCCGAAGTGAGTATTATGGCCTGATGTGGTCAAAGAAGCGTTGTCTAGTAAGTTTAATTTAATGCATTTTCACTGACAGTATGCAATTTTCTTAAACGACAATTTTGTAAACACCCTTATGAAAAATGACAGGTGCAAAACTCCTTTGATATAAGCTAAACTGTTTTCCTTAGGTGCAACAGAGTAAATGTTGATAGGAAAACATGCAACACTGTGGAGGCTGAGGCTGAGCTTTACAACAAGGATGATAGAATCAGACAATGAGATAGTTTAGAGTAAAATGTCAGAAAAATAAGACAAAAAGATAAGATATAAATGAAAAAAAGACAATTTTTGAAATGAAAAAGAGCAAACTTTAAATTCTCAGCATGTCTGAATCCCTTTAGAAAAGCTTTGACAGAGTCAATTATGTTGATGAGAGGCTGGGGAGCTGAACTCCATCCAGCCTGGGTCTGAGATGGATCCACTCAGGCTTCTTTCCTGTAAAGTTTTAACACTCAATCCTGCTGTGAGCTGCATGTTTTCTCTTCAACCACAGAAAATCTAATGGAACTATTATCAAACTCTGATCCCGTTCCCAAGTCCAGTCTGCAGGTGAGCTGGCTCGCCGCCCGGCTCAGCTCATCACCTGGACGTTTCATCATGGCTATCATCCTTTCATTCTCACTGAGCTTATTCAGTCTGCTGACAGACAAACAAGCTGGCCATCTTGTATCTGTAACCTTCTGTCTTGGCTGCTCTGAAACATGTCAGGTTTGTAGGTGGTCCTTCTGTGAGGCTTTGGATGGAAATATATCATATGAACTCAAAAACAGGGCAGGATTTCCCATTAGGCAATACAAGGCAGTTGCCTAGGGCCCCATAAAACTCAGTTTACATGTATAGTTAATCCTTTATTTGTGCACATTAATTATGTTTTTGATCGAAATCCTTTCGCTAAAATGCCATCAAAACACTTATAATATTAAGGGTGTCTCAGCCCCCCTCTTCAGTGTCCACCATATTGGATCAGTACATTTGCTGCACACGTTCAGATAGGTCCAAACAGACAGCGATGCAAAGAGCAGTGTTGCCAACTTTGCACTTTTCTAGCTATATTTAGCGACTTTTCAGACCCCTCTGGCACTTTTACCTCCAAAAATGCGCCTAATGCCAAATCTAGTAACTTATTTGTGCTACTTGAGACCTTGGCGACAACATATAAAAGCAGCGAACTCTGCTCTCCAGAGCAAGTAGATTGGTAACCCCGCCTCGTGCTCTCCTCTATCTTGTCTGCTGTCATGATTCATGCAGCTATTATTTCATCCAAATGAAAAATGGAGAACAGATAAGCAGATCATGGCTTGTCTACATGGAAAAGAAGGACTATGTTATTTACTTTTGCCGTTGCCTGTTTGGAAACACAGGAAAGAGCAATAATCTAAGTGAGCTTAGTGATTGGAAAAAATTCCAAAAACGGAACATTAAAAACAATCCACTGGACTTTGTTTTCAAGTTTGAAGACGTTTAGCTTTCCATCCAGGAAGCTTTTTCAATTCAAAATGTCAGAAATAGTGTTGAGTTCCAGGCTTTATACAGTAGCCCAGCACATTAAAATGGACAAAGGGGTCCGGCCATTTGTAATGGGGGTCGTTTGGCTTCTTTTGTTAGCCTGAGTTACTCCATACCCATCTAAGTGTCTGAAAGGGGGGTCTTTAAAGAGGATTGTTGGCCTTGCTGTATAGGCGAGGTCCTCCGCTCTCCTATACAGAGGCATGGCTAACAAAAGAAGCCAAACGACCTCCACTCCATGGTAAGTGGCATGTACTTATATAGCGCCTTTTTTCAAGTCAGGAGACTTGACCAAAGCGCTTTACTCTACATTCATTCACCCATTCACACACACACTCAGGGTGGCAAGCTACATTGTAGCCACAGCTGCCCTGGGGCTCACTGACAGAAGCGAGGCTGCCGTACACTGGCACCACCGGGCCCTCTGACCACCATCAGAAGACAATGCAGGTGAAGTGTCTTGCCCAAGGACACAACGACAATGAAAGTCGGAGCCGGGGCTTGAACCGTCAACCCTTCGATTTCAGGGCAAACCCCTACATCCAACGCCACTGTTGCCCTCAAAGGGGTGGAAAGCTTGTTCCTTTTCAATTTGCATGTTTTCAAAACAAAAACAAACCTTACAATCTAAAAATCCTTTTGAACAACCAGTCATTAACTTACTTAACCGGAGCCTTTTGTCGAACCCAGTGAAGTGAAAGATAAGTCTTATTGGACAGAACCGAGTTCCCCAGGGTACCTTTTTGAGTCTGTTTGTTCAGTGCTGTCAGGTTTCTGTTATAGTATTCAGTCTTGCTTTACTCCTTGCTGTGTTCTTTGGTTTTTTCCAGTTACTGTCCTAGTCTTGGTTCTGTTATGTTTTCTTTTGAGTGTTTAGTTTTCTTTTCTCCATGTTTTAAAGTCCTAGTAATTTAACATTGTGTTGTTATTTCCAGTCTTCCAGGTTTCTATTTGTTGCTCTCTGCTGCCCTCTTGTGTTCTCCTTCTTCCCTAGCTCTTTCCCTCTTGTTCTGTGCACACCTGCTCCCAGTTTCCTCATTAGCCCCCTCTTTGTCTCAGTCTCCTTTAAAAGCCCTCTCTCTTCAGTTCCCCTTTGCTGGGTCCTCGTCAAACACTGCCAAACTTTGTCAAACTTCCTCCAACTCCGTCTTCCTGTGATTCCCCTGATGTCTCCACGGTTTCTGGTTCGTTTTGCCTAGTTTTTATGTTTGATGATTTTGGATTTTTGGACTCCTGATTTGATGATTGTTTGGACTTCGTTTTCATTATTGGATTTTTGGATAACCTGCCTTTGTTTTCAGTTTCCCTTTTTTAATTAAATCTAAAGAAATTCACCTCTGCCTTCCTGCCTCTGCTTTTGGGTCAACACTCTATAACCAAATCCTGACAAGTGCTGCTGGAGAAAGGAGCTTCTCCAGGCTGCAGACCCAACTCTGTGGTCTAAAAGTAACTCTGGTCAATGACTAAATCAATCTGCAGTTTTAGTCAGTGTTGTTTAAGTTTCTGTATCTCTGAGCAGCTCCGGTCAGTTTCCTGCCGCAAACGCAAAACTGTGAAAAGATATAAAGACAATAAACCCACCAAGATTTATCAGGATGTTCATGATGTGTTAATGAATGCCAGAGAGAGGCTCACCACATGCCAGCATTTACTGATTCCATGTTTGCTTTTTAGCCAGTTTCAAATTGCAATCCTTGGATGATGCAGAACTGCTTCTTTGTGACATCCAGGCTTTGGTTGTAACAAGTTAGACTGAAATCATTCACGTCCGAAACAATACCGCCTTTCTCCTTTCTGTTAGCAAGTCAAAACACAGACCTGGATGCTAGCCGGTGTCATCTTAACGTGACATCACACTTCATGCTAAGAGTAGGTAGTTTATTGTTTCCCTGCTCGAGGCGATGAGTCATACTTTATAGATGCAAACACAACGTTTTTCCACTTCACAACCCCATCCCCTCCTGGCAGCTCTGAAGTCCTCCGAGCAGCAGTCAGTGCAGCCCCTGCTTCCTCTCCTATAAATTCCTTCACTGTTTACTCGCCTGGTTCCATAAAATTTCATGCTTTGTGTAAAAACTGGGCCAGGGGTTTTGTTCACATGCATGTCTGCAGAAGAAAGGAGGACAACGGATTAAAGAAATAATACTTCTTTCCCCTCAAATGGGACAAATTTCCTGCAATTCCGACATAAAAATTAAATAAGCTGGAACAACCTGGTTGGATCAATAGGAAGAAGTCTTATTCTGTGCACATTTTCTTTTTTGCATCCAGTCTACTTTGTCCCATGTTGGACACTTTTTGCCAGATCTGTTTCATTCTGAGACCATCACAGACTACAGCCATGTTCTCTTAAGCTGGGCATACACTGTGCGATTTTTTTGCCTTTTTCGAGCCGACTTTCCAGTTGTGCGAGAAGTTTTCGATCGGCCCGACTTTTCAGCCTGATCCTGCATTGTCTACACGGGGTAACGAGGGGCGATCAGCCTTCTCACGACCACCTCCCGATCAGGAATCGTGAGGTCGGGAGAAAATCAAAAATGAGTCACGTGAACAAATCTTCCATTGATTTGGCCCTGGATTACAAAGCAGGATGAAAATATAATGTAAAGATAACTTGAGTTATGTAGTTCAGGTTCAGATTGAAATTATCTTATAGAGTTAATTTTGTTAGTTTTAGACGTATTTATATATATTTAATTACTTTTTTGTCTTGCAGATGTTGATATTTCTCTGTCCTATAAGCAGGATCAAAGTATGACCAAATATACAAATTATATGATTACATCCAATAGCCACTTTTAGGACCCCTGAAATAAATGTTTGCATATTTACACTGCAAAAAAGATCTAGAAATAAGTAACAAAATTTCTTAAATTAAGTGTATTTACCCTTACTTTGAGAAGGTAAATACGATGATTTGCCAATAAAATTAGTATCCTTACTGTTAAAATAAGATAATTAGATAATATAAACTTAAAATAAGACAATGCATTTTTTTTTTCTTATCTTAAATGTAAATTGTACGGAAGAGGATTAGGGCCACTGAAAAAAAAAAAAAAAGTTAACAGATTTTTAAATTTTATTTCAGTTTAACATGGGAAAAAAAGTGAGAATTCTGAGATTAAAGTCAGAATTCTGACTTTTTTCCCATACTATACTGAAATAAAATTAAAAAAAATCAGTTAACATTTTTTTTTTCCAGTGGCCCTCATCCTCTTCCGTAAAATTGTCTTGTTCCATTGGCAAAGACTTTCGACCTCAATTGGAGAAAAAATGCACTTACTTTAAGAAAAAATTTCCATTTTTTGCAGTGTAATATGGTGATTTTACACAAGATGCAAATCCTTCCATTTGAACTTGCCGTCTTTATATGAAAGGTTATTTATAAGACATTTCTATTGTTTTTGGGTGGATAAGGACTATTATTAACAGTCGTAGAATCAATAAATCCTCGAGGATACCTATCACTAGTAAAGAAGGAGACAGACCCCCTACAGTTTGCAGGACTATTGATGTTTTTTTGTCAGCAGCAATGAGCCAAAATATTCCTGCAAACTATTGTGAGACATTTCAGGAGTTAAAGAACGCATAAAAAAAATCTGGCTTCTATTTTTCTAATATTTGGCAAATAGAAATCATTTCGATGATCCCTACAGACCTAAAAGTGGAAAAGTTTGATTTAGTTGTCAGACCCTGAGAAAAAGTGGCTCTGTGTCTGGTGTGAATCTTGTTTGCGTACACCAACACTGAAAAAAATTCTGCAACCGGTTTTTGGCATTTACTTAATCATATTTAATTATGCAATTGCTTCACTGGAAATTTTTTTTTAGAAACAAGTAAAAAATATCTTAAGTTAAGTGTATATACCCTTAATTTGAGTAGGTAAATGAGATAGTTTGCCAATGGAAGGAGTATTTTTACTCTAAAAATTAGATAATTAGACAATATGCACTTGAAATAAGACAATGCAATTGTGTTTCTTTATTTTAAATGTAAATTGTCTTGTTCCATTGGCAAAATATGTCTTTTACCTCCTTAATCCAATAAGAAATGCACTTATTTTAAGAAAAAATGACTTATCTAGATTTAGATTTTTTTCAGTGTTCATGTTAGCAGGGTAGGACATAAAA
Organism: Cyprinodon tularosa; assembly: GCF_016077235.1. NCBI lineage: Eukaryota > Metazoa > Chordata > Actinopteri > Cyprinodontiformes > Cyprinodontidae > Cyprinodon > Cyprinodon tularosa. Next base: position 1,010,928 of record NW_024039050.1, on the reverse strand, counting down.
CAATTGCGTTAAAGAAACTAAATATGATTAAGTAAATGCCAAAGCGGTTGCTTTTTGAGTGAAGGTCTACTTTTTATTCTAACACTTTATTTAGATCGGCTCTAATTCTGTTCCCTCTCCTTGGCTCCACAGGAGTTCAACAATATTTGGTTTGATATGCAGGTGGATCAGCTGCTGATCCATGTTTGGGCTGGCAGCACCAAGGATCCTCCCACAGCCTAGAAGATTAAATAACATCTGAGAGGTTACTTATTGTTTATTAGTGTGAATAAGCATATAGAACAGAGCTCTTTGCCATGGAGCGGTTTGTGTTTGCAGTAAAAAAAAATCAGCGGAGTTGAGTTTGAACTGTGCAAACTCAGGTTTCTTTGGATGTTATAAACGGTGCCGAGGCCAAAAGGACAGCAGAGCTAAACTCCCTCCTGGCACGCTCCGAAGCCTAAACGTCTCCGGCTTGAAGAAGTAGTACTGGAAGGATCCCGCAGCACAGAGGGGGTAAAAAGCACCGCCCGGTCCAAAAGCAACAGCACCCACTGAGCGGAAAGAGGGCAGTTAACCACCGAATAGACCTGCTATAGGGAGACATCCAGAGCTGGAGCCTCCAGAATCACGCCTCAAGTGCAAAACTCTCTACTGCAGGAACAACCCAAAAACAAATGGAGTTGCAGTTTAAGTAGCATCATTAATCAGTTAAACAGCCTGCTTCCATCTTCTTCTTCAAAGAAAAGACGAATGGTGATCAGTAGCAGCTAATATCTAATCACAGTGTTTTACTCAGGATTATTGTCAGAACAACTTCTCTGCTGAGACTAAGGTGACGCTTAAATCTGAGTCCCCTGATTAAGCTGCAAAGATGACAGCTGCTGCTTTCTTATTAACTCCTCTTATTAACTCCTCGTCACAACTAAAAATCATTGCTTTACAAATGGGATCCTGGGGTGATGAATTCAGGATTGGTTCTGCTACACTGGAAAAACATCTAGAAATAAGTTAAAATTATAACCTAAATTAAGTGTATTTACCCTTAATTTGGTAAACGAGATAGTTTGCCAATGGAATGGAATGAGTATTTTTACTCTTAGTATAAGATAATTAGATAAAATGCACTTTAAATAAGACAATGCAATTGTGTTTTCTTTTTTAAATGTAAATTGTCTTGTTCCATTGGCAAAATGTCTCTTTTCTCCTCAATCCAAGAACAAATGCACTTATTTTAAGAAAAAATGACCTATCTAGATTTGGATTTTTTTCCAGTGTAACACTTTCTCTGCAGCACGTTTATTTCTAACCTCCAACTAAGATTAGAATAAAAGACAGATGGCCAAGAACCAGGTGTAGATGGTGGAACCACAGTTTCTAACTATCTTCTGCACCTGTTGGTATTTTTTGGACAGAAGGTCGACAGCCAGAAGGGACGACTTTATTCTGAGCTAATAGGGTCCAAAGGAAGATCAAATGCAATCAGTAAAACAACGCGAATGACTTTCCAATGTCGATCCATGCTGAGCCAGGAGGAGTGAGTTCTTCAAAGTGAATGACGAAGATGCAATCTTTAGAAAACCTGTGATCATTCTGACTGGATCGTCTCTGCAAAGAGACTTGAAATTATGTTGTTAAATGGGAATAAAAAGAATTGATTCGGTTTAATTTGTTTTCAGAAGAGCCTGATGCTAAGAAAAGATCGGCTTCCTAAACACCTCAGCAGAACCCCAGGTTGATCTCCTCTATGCCAGGCTAATCGATGCGTTATTTAATGCAAAAAAGGCATTCTGATGTGCCACTTTGTTCTCTTAGATCAGCCATCAGATACTCCTGCCACTGCAAAAAATTACGGCAAGTCAATTTTCCTTAAATGAAGTGTATTTTTTTCTTGAATTGAGAAGGTACATGAGACACCCCGACAATGGAATAAGACACACTGGAAAAAAATTATCTGGAAACAAGTCAAAATTTCTTAAATTAAGTGTATTTACCTTTAATTTGAGTCGGTAAATGAGATAGTTTGCCAATGGAATGAGTATTTTTACTCTTAAAATAAGATAATTAGATAATATGCAGTTGAAATAAGACAAAGCAATTGTGTTTTCTTATTTTAAGTGTAAATTGTCTTCTCAGATCATCCCTGTGGTTATACAGGCTGTTGGCATTTATTGGGCATCCGTACTGCTGGTGATAAAAACAATCCAATGCTACTGCCATCAACACCCTTGTTTCTAGATGTTGGAGATCGGCCTGTTTTCCAGTGTGGTCCTGTTTCTCTGACTGTGACTAACTGGATGTGCTCTCTTCATCCTCTGGCATGAGAGCTGGCTTGGAGCTCGTCTGCCTGGCTGTGTGTTTCCTGGACGGGGCCGCCTTTTGCAGCTGCTTTTTGTGTCTCTGCTTCTGTCTATTTGAACCCCAGTGGGCCTCGGCAGATGGCCGCTCACACTGAGCCTGGTTCTGCTGGAGGTTTCTTTCTGTTAAAAGGGAGTTTTTCCTCTCCACTGTCGCTACAAGCATGCTTAGTGTGAGGGATTGCTGAAGAGTCAATGAGTCAATACAATCAAGTGGTTTTCCTTAGATAGAAAACTTTGACTGTATGATCTGGTTGAACTGTAAAGTGCCTTGACATGACATGTGTTGTGAATGCCAACTTATATATATATAACTTATTTATAATGCCGCTTTATAAATAAACTGAATTGAATTGAATTCCCAGACTTAAAAGCAATGTTTTCTTGCATCAATCTATAATATAGTTCATAAAAAGCACAAACATTTTTGCACTGCAATAACAATCTACAAAGTAGGTGAATGAGATAGTTTGCCAATAGAACGAGTTATTTCTCTCATAAAATAAGATAATTAGATAATATGGACTTGAAATAAAACAATACAATTGTGTTTCCTTATTTTAAGTGTAAATTGTCTTGTTCCTTTGGCAAAGTGTCTCTTTTACCTCCTCAATTCAAGAACAAATACACTTATTTGAAGAAAAAAGGAAGTTTTTCCAGTGTCGGATGAAAGATCAGAGAACAGAAATGACTCTAATATCTGCATGTTGTTAAAACTTTGACTTCATTTGAGCAAAAGAAGATGCTACATCAAAACATTGATCTGTGTTTCAGCATCTGTTTCTTGACTAAATAAGCAGATTCAGATCCAGAAAGTACTGCCTGTCCCTCATGGTTAGCATGCAAGTTTGCTCGGATTTTCTGCAGCTTTTGTATCTGATTGCTCTGCTCCACGTTTGATTGCACGCGGAGCCCAAACAAACTTCTGCAAAGTCCGGCATCTAAAACAGACCAATTCTTCTCTATTTAGGGCTGATAAACTAACACCACAGACCTAAATGAGACCAGATGCAGTTTGGCTGATCTGAATATCAAGGGAGAACTAAATGAGACCTGATGTTAGGATGTTTCGGCATGTGGTGGTCAGATGAAGACTTCTCACCGCCAGCTCTTCATTTCCTCTGAATAAAGACTTTTCAGAAGCAGATTTGACTCTGAATGTGTAAATAAGCTTAAATAAACGGCGTATTTAAACCGAATCCGACATATTTAATAAGAATTAATCAACGTCTTAGAGGAAAATAACATTTTGCTTCAATTTCTAAAACTCCAAAGCGTCTCAGTGATTCAGGATTTTTGAAAACTTGGACAAACTTATATGTTAAAAAGAAAAACACGCAGCGTTATTTGCAAAGGTAATCTTAAAATATAGAGCGCTTTGTGCAGGGAAAGTATGGAAGAAAAACACACTTTTCTGTATACAGTATTTTAAACTCGGAATTTTACATATTGAATTCCTTACACTACATTTTTATCTGGTAAAAATTTGTGAAATTCAGCTGCAAAAATCAAACCTGCAAAAAAAAAAATCAGTTACAAAAAATTCAGCTGCAAAAAAAATTCAGTTACGAAAAACGTAGCTTCTGAAAATCTTCAGTTGCAAAAAAATCAGCTGCAAGCAATTCACCTGAAAAACTTCAGCTGGAAAAAAGCTGATTTCATTGGCTACAAGCTGCTCGACGGCGTCAAGTGTTTGGTTTGAGTTTGCAGGTGAATTTTTTTCAACTTTTTTTGCAGCGGAATTTTTTTGCATTCAAATTTTTTGGCAGCTGAATTTTTGGTAGCTGAATTTTTTCTTACAGGTGAATTTTCACAAGATGAAAGTTCAGCGTAAGGAATTTAATGTGTAAAAAAAAAAAATCAGTGTTTCAAATTTAGAGCTAAAATAATTAAATGTTTAAAATTAAGAGCTAAAAAAATGTCAGTTTTTAAAATACGGTGTTAAAAGAATTCAGTATTTGCAATTTGGTGTCCAAAAAAAAGGCAGCTTTTTCTTCCATAGGAAAATGTTTTTCATTCAACTATAAGTCCTACATTTAGGGACTACAGACCTGAATCTTAAACAGTTTATCAGGATTTCATCAGAATTTTCATCCAGAAGCTTGAAAACTGATCAGCAGGCGCTGATGCGCATAAAACTGGACATTTTTGGCAAAGATAATAATCATTTATCTCTTTAAAAATAAAAAAATGTAGTAATTTTTTTCCGACATACTTGAAAAATGAAAAAGAGATCATTTTATACAGCTTTTTTAACTTCCTCTAGTTGTTTCTAGACGTTTTTACACAAAAGGGAGTTTTTTTTTTTTTTTTTTTTTTTTTTTTTTTTAGTGACTGGAAAAAGATAAACAGAAGAAATAAGAAAAGTTATTCACTTTGGATTCTATTTTTGGTTAGGGAGCGGATCGTCGACAATATTTCAGAACATTTACTCGAAAACATTTTGAATAAATTCTTTATGCTTTATGGAGATAGAAAACAATTCTCTCTCTCTCTGATGTAAAAAGTAACCTCATTTGTTACTTAAGTAGAAGTATATATATTGCAGCTTATAAACCCTCTGGTAAAAGATGAAGTATCAACTTGACCTCTTTACTCAAGTAAAAGTGAAAAAGTATGCACTCCAAAAACGACTTAAAGCAGGGGTGTTCAACAGGGTACTGAAAGGGGGTCATGAAAGTTTTGGTTGATTAGACTTTTTTTTTATATTCCCCCCTGCAATTTTTTCCACCAATTGAAATGTCTTTAAATCCACATTAACATGAATTCAACACACTGTAGTAAACAGATTAATGGAGGCAGAAGATGTCTTTAAGTCATCAATGCACACATTCAGCGACACACAGGAGCTCTTTCAAGCTGGGCACCGTTTCATTCACAACACCTGTCCCATCAACCAGGAATCAGCAATACTCTAATAATCCCAGGGAGAAATTACTTTCTTTACATCACTCCATCTGTAATAGAGTGACTATAGGACCACTTTGATAGAACACTATTTCATATATATATATTAGAGGGTCCCCGCTCCATCTTGCCATCAGTTTGGGGGTCCTTGGCCTGGAAAACGTTAAAGACTCCTGACTTAAAGTATAAAAGTATAAAGAAACCTTTAAAAAAAAAACTGCCAGATGCAACTATATGAACAGAAAACTAAATTTTTCGACTATTTCTAAAAATTCTCTGAGATAGGGCCAAGGATGAGGGAGGTCTTGTTGGTCTCCGTCTCCCGATACGCTCTCGCCTGTGTCTGACCTTTCAGACATTTCAACATCTTTTTCTGAATCTAGCATTGTAGCATGGCATAGACCACGGGTGTCAAAGTGCTTCCAGAAAGGTCCGTGTGGCTGCAGATTTTCTCTCCAACCCAGCAATAGCACAACAGACTCCAGTCATCTCATAAAGTGAATCCAATCTGAACATGATGACCTGATGAGATGAATGGAGTCTGTTGTGCTATTGCTGGGTTGGAGAGAAAATCTGCAGCCACACGGACCTTTCTGGAAGCACTTTGACACCCGTGGCATAGACAATTCGCCTTTGAAGAAAACCTGCTTGCTTCTGATGATTTCCTTTGGCATCAGCACAAATTTGACGAATACTTAACCAATGAGTGTTTGCGTTATATGTACTGACACTAGTTTTCACTAGATCTGGATAGCGCCAATGATCTGCATTGGATGGTGCACATGACTTGAAGTAAATATTTATATATGAATCCAAGAATAAGGAGTAACGTTTGTTTTAAAAATGTAAGGAATAGAAAGTACAGATACTAGTGTGAAAATGAGTAGAAGTCAGAAGTAGGAAGAAAAATAAGTAATGGAGTAAAGTGTAGATAGCTGAAAAGTAGGGATGCACGATATTGGGATTTTGGCCGATATCCGATATGCTGATATTTTAAAACTCATGTAGCCGATAGCCGATATCGATACCGATGTTAAAGCTGGACAAAAATAAGTAGTCATTGAAAATAGCAGTTTTGTTATCCATTTCTGACACTTTGAAAAATAATATACTCAAATATATTTTCATATGCTGATATCAAATAGATTTTTAAAAACGCGGTATCGATCTATTTTACTTTCAAAATCTCGTGAAATTTCATCGTTCTGTTACAAACTCTCGTGATATTTCGCAAATTCTTGTGAGATTTTGTTAGTAAAATAGATCGATACCGCGTCAATATATCAACATATAAAAATATGGCAAAATTTCGTGAATTTTCAGGGGATTTCGTAGCATAACGATGACATATAGCAATATTTCATTAGTAAAAGAGATTGATATGGTGTTTTTTATTTTATTTATTTTTTATTTATCCTTTATTTAACCAGGTAATACCCATTGAGATTAAAAATCTCTTTTGCAAGGGAGACCTGGCCAAGATAGGCATCAAAATTACATCACATCATTACATACGTATAAAAGACACACACATAAAAGCCAAATATGCACTTACAATAAAATTTCAATTAAAACATTGACATGTGAGGGAATCTAACTCAAAACATCTAATTCTCAACTTAAAAGTATTCAAAGGAACCAATTTACTAAGTTTCATGTTATTTTGCAGCAAATTCCATGTAAAGGGAGCAGAGTAAGCAAAGGCCTTTTTACCCAGCTCAGTACTGACACGTGGGACAGAAAACAAGACAACAGCCTGAGAACGGAGAGAGTAATGACCAGTACTTTTTTTCATAAGAAGTGAACATAAATAAGATGGAAGCGCACCAAGAATAGCCTTATATATAAATATATACCAATGACAAAGCCTCCGTGTAGCCAAGGCAGACCACCCTACACGAGAATACAGCTCACAGTGATGGGTGCGAGCTTTACAATTAGTAATAAATCTCAATGATGCGTGATAGGCTGCGTCTATCATCTGCAGGCATTGAGCAGATGAATGCATATATAATATATCACCATAGTCCAGCACAGTTAAAAAAGTGGATGCCACCAACCGTTTTTTTACATTAAAAGAAAAGCACAGCTTATTTCGAAAGTAAAAACCCAATTTTAGTCTCAACTTTCTCACTAGACAGTGAACATGAGGCTTAAATGATAGGTTGTCATCAATGACAATACCAAGATACTTATAAGTTGAAACTATCTGTATTTCACGACCATCAAGAGTAACCACTGAAGGAACATTCAGTGACCTGTTCCGAAGGTCTGTGAAAAGCATACATTTAGTTTTTTCTGCATTGAGCACAAGTTTCAACTGTAGCACAGTATTTTGGACCACATTAAAAGCATTCTGTAAGTGTGCAATGGCTTGTTTAAGAGAAGGTGCACAGCAGTAAATAACTGTATCATCTGCATAAAAATGAAAATTTGCATCAGACACATGCCGATTAAGATCATTTATATAAATAGTAAATAAAAGAGGGCCTAATACAGAGCCTTGTGGAACCCCTTTAAAGATTGGTAAAATACCAGATTGAACACCATCATGCTTAATGCACTGAGTTCTGTCACTAAGATAGTTTGAAAACCAAGAGACAGTTTTCTTTGAAAACCCTGATTTAAGAAGCCTAATCTTTAGAACATCATGATCAACCGTGTCAAACGCTTTTGACAAATCAATAAAAAGTGATGCACAGCGCTGCTTCTTGTCACGAGCAACAGAGATATCATTTATCACCTTCATTGCAGCTGTGATGGTACTATGTTTTTTTCTAAAACCTGACTGAACTGGGGATAAAATGTCCTGGGCGTGCAAGAAGTCTTTCATCTGATCACTCACCAGGGATTCAAGCATTTTGGCCAAAACAGACAAATTAGAAATTGGTCTATAATTATTTAAATTTGACGGGTCACCCCCTTTCAGTAATGGACAAACAAATGCAGATTTCCAGATTTTAGGAATAGTGTGCCTCTTTAAAGTAAGGTTAAAAAGGTACGTTAGAGGCTGTGCTACACAATCAGCAGCTATTTTTAAGAAATAGGGTTCTATAAGATCAGGTCCTGGGGGTTTTTCAGGAACCAGTCCTTTTAGGGCTTTTTGAACGTCAGCCACTGAAAATGGAACGAGATTAAAAACACCCGTAGTGACTGGCACATCTCCACAGGGTGTCACAGCATAAGGACAAACAGTGTCAAACAAAGAACCTGACTGAATAAAATGCTCATTAAAATGATTCAGTATCTCTAGCTTGTCATAAACGACTACAGACTCTTTCATAATAGAAGAAGGAACATTGATACTATCTTTGTTAGAAGAAAGTAATTTTATAGCCTTCCAGAATTTTCTGGGGTCATTTAAGTTATTAGTAGTGACTGACAGATAAAAATCAGATTTTGCTTTCTTAACAGAAGAAGAACATTTGTTTCTTAGCCGTCTAAAAGCAAGCCAATCAGACGAAGAGCCCGTTTTTCTTGCTTTGGCCCAAGCTAAATTGCGGTCATGAAGAATATCTCCAAGCTCAGAGGAAAACCAGGGATTATCCCGCCCCTTAACTCTAAATCTCTTTAGTGGGGCGTGTTTATTTATTACTTGCAGAAAACTATCCCGGAAAAAGATCCAGGTTGACTCCACATCGGGAATCAGCTCCATTCTACTCCAATCACAATTAAACAAATCATGGCAAAAGCCCTGTTCATTAAAATTTTTAAGATTTCTCTTACATATTACACGAGGTTTACCTTTAGGCAACTTAGTATTCCTTACAGCAGTGATAACGCAGTGGTCACTTAGGTCATTGCAAAAAACACCAACAGCAGAAAATTTGTGCGGGACATTAGTCAAAATTAAATCAATTAATGTGGATTTCTCATGGCACTTAAGATTTAAACGAGTGGGAGAGTTGATTAATTGTGTAAAATTGACAGAATCACAAAATGACTTAAATTCATCTGAGCAAGGTTTTAGCCAGTCCCAGTTTAGGTCACCTGCTAAAATAATTTCAGAGTAGTCCAATCTGGATAAGAGTTGAATAAGAGTCTGCAATGCAGTACTTAGGGCAGAAGGAGGCCTATAACACCCAACAACAGTAACATAAAGGCCCTTGGCCAACTCCACCCTCACTGCCAAAAATTCCAGCTGCTTACCAACTGATTCTGAATGGACTAACTTCATATTAAATTTAGATTTAGCATAAATAGCAACCCCACCACCCTTCCTTAATCTGTCAGTACGAAACACATTATAACCATCTATTCCGATGTCCGAATCAGTAATTGATTTTGTCAGCCAGGTTTCAGACAGCACAACAATATCTGCATCTGTTAAATTCACCCAAATTCTAAGCAGATCCATTTTGGGTAACAAACTGCGAACATTTAGGTGAATTACACTCAAACCAGACATGGATTTCACATCAGATGGCAATGAAATACACTGCAACTCAGGACCTGGATTTGGCTGCACGTTGCCAGACAAAGGCAGCAATAAGAATATTAACCATCTCTGTTTACCATCAGTATACAACAGATCTGTAGAGTTTTTAAAATGAAGGTCCCAGAAATGTCTGTCATCAAATGCAAAATAGTCATTTAAAATCAAGAGATTTTGAAGCTGATGAATATCTCTGGGTAGAAACCAGGCTAAATTTAAGTCCTTTGCCAACTCTTTCGGCATTTGAGGGGAATGCACAAAGGCTGAACAGTTGAATCCATAGGCTACATCCAAAGAGCCATAAATGTTGTAAGATGTACTCACCGAGTGTAAATCACTTGATCTTAGATTTTGCACAAACAATGAGCAAAGCAACATTAAAAGAAAAGCCATGTTAGCAGAGGATGTTTGCAAAACCCGAATGAGCTGACAGGGCCTCAGGATCCACGCAGAGCCTGGAGTTGTTAGCTGGGCTGCCAGGGTCCGGAGAAGCCAGCAGAACCCCAAGATCCAAGTGAAATCTGGAAGGGCCAGCAAGGCCACAGGATCCAAACAGCACCCAGAGACAGTAACTGGCCTGCTAGGGCCTGAAGCCTAGAGATGGTAGCAGGGTTAGAGCTGAGCCAGAGAAGGAGGTTGGTAGCTAGGCTGTTTGGGCCTGGGGCCTAGAGATGGTAGCAGGGCCTCACGATCCAAGTAGAGCCAGAAGATGGAAGCTGGGTTGCCAGGTGCTATAGAGGCTCGGAGGGCCTCAATATCCAAGCAGAGCCAGGAGGTGATAGCTGGGCTATTTAATGCCTGGAGTCTCAAAATGGTAGCTGGACTGCTAGGGCTAACAGGAAGAGCCTGGAGATGGAGCTTTTCTGCAACAACGTAGTTCATAGCAGGGTGGTTTTTAAATGGCAATATATCAGCATATGAAGATATTGGGATATTTTAATGTATCAATATTTTTTCCCTCGTCTTTAGAAGTTTTTAAGTCTGTAAAAAAGAAGGTTTTGAGGAAGAAGAAGTAGTAATTTTTTGTTTGTTTTTTTTTGTTTTTTAGACTTTAGAAACTCAGAAGCTGATCAAATATCGGGTTAAATATCGGTGGGGTGGCCGATGTCCGATATTCAGTTTTAAGGCCGATACCGATAGGGGGCCGATCGTGTATCCCTAATAAAAAGTGTACTTAACTGCAGTAATGAAGTATTTGTACTTCGTTACTTTACACTCTGTATATACACTGGAAAAAAGATCTAGAAATAGGTAAATATTTCTTAAATTAAGTGTATTTACCCTTAATTTGAAGAGGCAGCTAGTTTGCCAATGGAATGAGTGTTTTCACTCTTAACATAAGACAATTAATAATATGCTCTTGAAATAAGACAATGTAATTGTGTTTTCTTATTTTAGATGTAAATTGTCTTGTTCCACTGGCAGAATGTCTTTTTAACCTCCTAAATCCAAGAACAAATGCACTTGTTTTAAGAAAAAATGAACTATCTAGATTTACACTGGAAAAACAATCTACAAATAAGTAAAAATGTCTTAAATTAATTGTATTTACCCTTAATTTGAGTAGGTAAATGAGATAGTTTGCCAATGGAATGAGTATTTTTACTCTTTAAATAAGATGATTAGATAAAATGTACTTGAAATAAGACAATGCAATTGTGTTTTCTTATTTTTAAAAGTAAATTATCTTGTTCCGTTGGCAAAATGTCTCTTTTAACTCCTCAATCCAAGAACAAATGCACTTATTTTAAGAAGAAAATTACTTATCTAGATTTCGATTTTTTTTCCAGTGTGTATATAAATTTATAGATAAAGGAGCCACTTTAAACATTTTTATCTTGCGTTGAAAACAAGCGTTGGGGCCTAATCCTCTCTGCAGCCATAAAGGGACTTTTATTGATTCCAAGTTAGTTTGAGGCCTGAATGCTGCCGCTTTGAAATATTACCTCTCTTTTTTTTAAGAGACGGGGACTTTCCAAGCAGGTGCCTTTCGATCCACCAGGAAGTTCATGTTGGAACCTCTTTGGCTTCATTTATGACTCATTGTATTTGTTTAACCTTTTTAAACATTTAACAGTCTGAGAAAAAACTTGAGTCATCATCAGTAAGGCTGTGATCTTCCTCCTACTGAAAGCGACTGCAGTGTATTCAAGAAAGTGTATTTACGCTTAATTTCAGTAGGTAAATGAGAGAGTTTGCCAATGGAATGAGTATTTTTGCTCTTAAAATAAGAAAATTAGATAAAATGCACCTGAAATAAGACAATGCAATTGTGTTTTCTTATTTTAAGTGTAAATTGTCTTGGTCCATTGGCAAAATCTCTCCTTTACCTCCTAAATCCAAGAACAAATGCACTTATTTTAAGAAAAAACAACTGGATTTCGATTTTTTTCCAGTGTGAAGGCCAAATGCTGACTCCCTGGAGCAAGCAGCCTGAGGAATACCTAAAACCAGGGAGCGGCAGGCAGTCATAAAGCATAGATTATATACCTTCTCTCAACAATTTGTGCATTTTATAAAACATCCATCAATTAAGAAGGGTTCATGTAAAACGAAGACGCTTTTAAAAACTTTTAAAAGACTTTCCCCGAACATCAGCTGTAAGAGTCTGAGAAACTTCAGAACTGAGTCTTCAGAAACAGAATAAAAGAGAAAAACGCAAATGAAAAGGAACTGGTTTCTTTTTTCAATTAACCCTATAATGCCAAATGTATCATATTTGATACATACGGTTTCTGAAATGTTTTGCATCTGACATGTTTTGAATAATATCGGTAAAAACTTTGCTCAAAATCATATTGTACACAATCAGATATACCTGATAACAGAGGACAGAAGACTACACAAAAAATAATCTTGACTTATCGCATAGTAATAAATTATTAATATCAAAAATGTATTTCTGTTTTTTCTTTTTACATATTTTGTTAAAAGGGCAAATAAGGACTTCAAACCCAAAAAAGTAGTTTTCTGTTTTGTTTTATTCTTGGATCGGGCTTTAAAGGGTTAACTTCTAATCCATGGGATAAAATGCAAATCCACTGAATTTCTCTCTCTCTCTCTCTCTCTCTCTCTCTCTCTCTCTCTCTATATATATATATATATATATATATATATATATATATATACACACAAGTTTCTGCTCTCGTCCATCTATGTCTTGTTCCAGTAGCCAATTTGTCATCAAGTTGCCCTGGTTCCCTAGCAACTGACGCAGACCTTGTTAACCCGGGCGACGTCCGTTTGTGGTTTCTCTCATGCCTGAGGTAGGCCACTAAGCACTAAGGACCTTGCCTAAGGGTCCACCTGGATGTCCATGCCGGGAATCGATCCCGCGGTCACCTATACCGGAGTCGTCGGTGTTACCTACTGGGCTGTGACCCCCAAACTGGGAAAGTGGCTACAGCAGATTCCAGATAAAACATCAGAGGTCTCTGTCCAGAAGAGCGCAGTCCTAGGAACACCTAAGATACTGCGCAGACCCCTCAAAATCCCAGGCCTCTGGTAGAGGACCCGAGCTTGAGGATGACACATACCACTCCAAGAGGGGTGGGAAAACAGTTTTATATATATATATATATATATATATATATATAAATAACCATCCGAACCGTTCGGTTCAACTGTCTCGGTTCGGTTCGCGTGTGTTGCGTTCGGTTCATGCGCTGCTCCTTTTTCTCATAGGCGAAGCGTTTACACTCCAGAGCAGAAGGTGGCGGTACTGCGACCAAAGCCAACCACCAGTAGTAAACAAGAAGAAGAAGCGAAGCAGCGTAGCCGGGTGAAGCAGAAAAAATCAGTTGTTGTGGAGAATTGTGTCGGAACGGCGAGTGGGAAAGAACAGGAGTTGGAAGACGAGTCAGCAGCACTTTATAGGTCTGCTGTATGAGACCACTTTGCATTGAGAGTGACCTACGATGACGGCGGGAAGAAAGTTGTGGATAAAAGTGCAACAGTGTGCAAGCATTGGGCAACACGTTTTGTTTATGCTAACAGCAACATGACCAACACGTCATGCTAACCCCGAAATCCCACATACTCCGTCAGCGCTCCGCTGCGCTCCAGACCGGCTGCTCAGAGCAAAGCCTACAGCCTCCTCTGTGGCTCCCGTCCGCTCCCCTCTGAGTCCCTTGGAGATGGTAGAGAGCATGCGCCAGATGATTAAATTCAAAGCAGCAAAACATGCGGAAATGATCCAGGGTTTCCGCGGATCTTTTAAAATAATTAGAATCCATTATTTTTTGGGGGATTTTTTCATTAATTCCATCAATTTTTATGGGATTTAGGTGAAACAATCAACATGTATCGAATGATGACCAGAAACCGTGGATCGAACCGAACCGTGGATTTTGTGAACCGTTCCACCCCTAATATATATATATATATATATATATATATATATATATATATATATATATATATATATATATATATATATATATATATAAATATATATTTATATATATATATATATATATATATAAATATATATTTTTTTTTTTTATCTGAGGAGTCTCTGGAAAAAACAAAAAGCTGTTCCCCATCCTTCATGTTGTTGTTATCCGATGGGTTCACACAAGGGCAGACAGGAACCTGCAGGTAGAAGCCCCGACCGCCCCAGGGTCAAATACATTCCAGATTTTCCTCTGTTGAGTCATGACCCCCCCGCCCCCTATGATGTTCTGCGTCACATTCCTCAGGCATTATGGACCTTTTTTTTTTTTTTTATGGGCAGACGGGGAACATTTTTACTTTAATATTTAGTTTTCTGAGAGGCGTTACAAAAGTCCTTCCATCCTGCAAAATGCATTTGTGCTCCGGAAGCGCATACAGCAGCAGAATAGACCGCAGGGAAATAAAACATCCATGAATTAGACTTTTGACTGAATACAAAACACAAACACACCCATACTCTGGGCAAGTCCTACCCGGGGGGATGCATTTACTTATTATCTACCAAACTCTTACTGTAATTCATGAGATGGACATGAAGAGACTCATTATATGTTGCCACAGATGAGATATCTGATTTATTGGATACCTTTAAGCCAAAGAAGAGTAGTTAGCACACAGTAGAGAGATGGAATTGAATTTGTTTTGGTGGAGGGGGACATTAAATAGAGAAATCTCTTTGAAAAAGATTGACTTTCTGCAACAAATGAGTAGAATTCTCTTTTTTTATTCCTGTTTCACCATCCAACCTGACTGCTTTGGTAAAAGAGATGAAAAAGAAGACTTTTTTTCTTGTACCATCATTGCCAAGATTGAGCAGAAAAAAGACTAAAATGAAAAGACAAACTTTTCTTTAACTGTTGGATTGCAGTCAACAGTAATTCTATTCCACACCCAGACTTAGATCGCCTTAGTTGTGCGATTTAATCAAGAACTTTCCATTAACCCATTACGTTTTCTCACCTCTTGTCGGTTCCAACCCTCCACATTACTCAGCTCCTATTATGCTGTCAAGTTACCTTGACCTCAGCTTAACACTGCTGATATTAAAGCTGGGACTTCCAAGGGCAGGTGTCCAAGAAAAAAAGTGCGATACGTGTCCTCACTAACCCGGTGACACACTCCTTTTATTTGTGAGATCATGAACCTGGAGCTTGCACCATGCAGACCGCAGTAATACTCCATGCTGATCAGAGACAAGGTGCATGCTGAAGCAATTTTGTGCAGCAAATCATGTCAGAAGAGTTTGGCTTGTAGGCAGAACCTCACCCATCATGAATAACACTTCTCAGCTTGCAATTTATGAAAGATTAGTACATTAAAGGAGGACCTCCAGAACCAGCCCTACCTTGAAAGTGATGGATCAGCATCAGGGTGGTGATGACAAGCCAAAAGTGAGCGAAGTCCATGCTGATTGGTGGCCTCCAGGTGTGAGATTAAGATAGAAGCACCTTAGTCTCCAAGTTCCTTCACCTTTAACCTGCAGAAAGTCGGTTCTGTAGAGCAAATGTTAGGTTTGGGTTCGTAGGTCCAGACTGATCCCGCCAGGTAAGCTGTTTTTTTTTCCAACCGCGTGCAATCCTCCAGAATCCGAAGGGGTTGAGAGGCGTCTGCGCTCTCCAGATGCATGGAGGATAATGTGCTCTGTGATAACAGGCGGAGAGGGTGAACCCTCTTAGAGGAGGAGGAGGAGGAGGAGGAAGATGATGCAGAGGTGAAGCAGCTTCACCATAAATTAAAAGCTCCTCTGGTTGACCTATGGCACACTCTCTCTGTGGTCTGCTCTGTGTTTTGTCTTTTCTTTTTTGTAACCTGGAATCTGACGGCCCCCCCTCCAGGGATACCCTCAGCAATAGACCCCAACGCACGGAGCAGCCTCGTTATTTTCCATCTTCACACACGTGGAGAAGTAAAATCATTCAAATTACTCCGTCTGCAATGGTGAGAAAATGTTTTCCCCTTTCCAGATTTCCTCAGTGTTTCTTTTTACATTTAAATGTTTATTAAACTAATCTTCACAATAGTAAAAAAAAAAAAAAACATTAGTAAACACAAATCAGATGTTAATAAAGATGAAAAAAGCTCTTAAACCCAACCCTTGCCTCCATCTTCAATTGAGTTTAAAGGAAAAGTCCGTTTAACAAGAAATAATCAGTGAATCATTATTTATACCTAAAACTAATTAGTTTGCTGTGCTTGAATGAATTTAAAGTTAATCAGTAAAAAAACTCCCTCCTGCCATCTTCCAGCTGTGACGTCACGGTGCGGTAAGCCTAGCGCCATTCTCCCCGCTTTACAAGCTAAATCAATGGGAACTACTAGACACATCTGCAATCAACAACAATTATTGAAGATTTCCAGAGGACTTCACCATTGAAATTCACCAGAGCTATAGTGAAACTGACAATGCCCACGTGCATGGCAGCTGGATGCTGGAATACATCGGGTAAAAGTGAAAAAAAGAGTTATTCCACCTTTCTGATTCCTGATCCTCCACGGACGGGTTGGTCGTTGGATCGCCAACTTGAAGAGGGAGGATTTGCCATCGAACTTCTGGCCAGAGAAAAAACACGTAATATGTAGCCAACATTTGGAAGAAGAATGTTTTCAAGATGACTTGGATAATAGCGCGTTGTGACAAACACCAGATACAGCACTGGGACTTGATCATCAGCCGATACCGCACCGTGACGTCACAAACCAGTAGGTGGCAGTAGTGTTAGGCCTCCAGTAAAGACCATTCACATGAAAATTACTCTGAATTAAAATTACTTATCATCAGTGGCGGTCCTAGACCAAATGTACCAGGGGGCCAGGAGGGGGCCAGTGTTGTTTTGAAGGGGCACAGAAAAACGAGAAATAAAAAACACGGCAAGGGATTCAAATAAATTGAGAGAGCTGCATAAAGTAAAATTTCAATTCAATTAGGTTTAATTAAAAGTATATTTCTTATTAGGTCAATATACATTCAAGAATTAGGGATTTTACATATTTTTCACATAATTTAAGTTCAAATTACCATTTTTTTTTAAATAAAATCTGAATTAAAACTCAAAAGCTGATAAATTCACCTGTAGAAAGTAGAGCATTAAAAAAAAAAATAGTAGATAAAACTGGGATCCTATCTCAATACCACTGAAGCCTTATTATCACCTTATTGTTTTTGAATTATTAGTAAAACAGAATTTGTAAAGAAAAAAAAAAGAAGTAACAAAGTATTATGTCTTCAGTGCAGGGGCCATAACAGGGGCCAGGACATGAGCTACAGTAGCACTGCCCCCCGTTGGCCCCTGTCTAGAACTGCTCATGCTTATCATTTATTGAACATTATTAGTAATAATTTCATGTTTAAAGTACTTTCAGAAGTTTGATTTCTGAAAATGACCAGACTTTTCCTTTAATGTTAGACCCAAGCTTGATTCCGGTACAGTCCGTCCCTGTGATATCAGGTGTATCAGGTAATAGAACCTCCCTGACAACACGAAGTAGCCTTAAAGATATCAAGACAAATACCCTAAACTAAAGAGATTCATCAACGGATCAGAAACAAAGTCATGGACGTCTTTCAGTCTGGAAACAGTTCTAGAACCGTCTCTAAGGCTTTAAGGGCGAAGCGAACAAAATGAGAGCCGTATTTACGAAAGGAGAAAACATAAAACAGTGATGAAAGTTCCTAAAATAGTCTCAGCTACAAAAATTACTCCAGTATTTCATTGGTGACTCATCCAGGATATCTTCAGAGTATTTTCATTCAAATCTTTCTCCAGAAAGGACATGCCAGTTTTAACACTTCCTATTTCACATCTCGGCTAAAACGTAGGAAATAATCAGGATCAGATCGTGAAAAACTGATCTGTTCTGATAATTTTTCTCAGGGTGATGATCCTAACTCTCTGAACCCAAAAAGCCAGGGGACACGGGGACATGCCGATAGCTTAATCCATGAAATGTGACCCTGAAGGAGACCATCCAGCCATCAGTTTTTGACCTTAAGATGAATATAAAGCAACAAATGCTAAAAACACTTTCATGAATGATTGTTGCATTTGCATGTTTATCCAGATTTAGAAAACCCTATTATCCAAATTCTGTACTTTTCCATAGTTTTTCCAAATCCCATCAGAGCGATCCAACATCACAACATCCGGATGATCTGAGCCGTTCGCCCTAATCGAGGTATAGCAGCGGGAGGTGAAGATCTGTGTTCGCTCATTCAACCCTAACAGCGCGCTGAAAGCGGACGTTGAAGGAGCTGCAGGTGAATCATTCCTCTTGTCCTCCATCTATCTTTTCAGTCCCAAATGTCTCATTTTAAGCATCACTACTCTTTTGGCAGGTGATATTTCTGCATTTTTGTTCGTGGGTCTGAGCTGGAAGAAAACACCGCGGGAAAATGAAAAAACCTCAAACAGCAGTTCAGTGTTTGTCCGTCTGTTTTATCTTTTCAAGGCCAGGTTTAGGGGAAGCTGTCTCCCTGATTTTCTGTCAGTCTGACCGAGGATAAGTGTTGCGGTAAACCATCATAAGGCCATTCACTGGGACAGTCCAAACATCTGGAAGGCAGATTCTGTGGTGAAAAGGACTCCAAAGAGTCGTTTTGGTTGGGTTTCCCCAAAAACAGCTCTAAAAGACCTTGTAAACCCCCTGAAAGGAGCAAACTCCCCCGCCATGTCTGATTCATCTAAATAAAAGATGGGATGTAATTAGGTTGGGCCTCATTATTGGACAACAGAAATAAACTTGATCTGCTTGCTACAATTGAGGAAACCAAATGTTTTGAAAAGTTATTAAAGTTAACCAAGTCTGTAATTTATAAAAGTAGCCATCCTGTGAACATTTCAGAGGTTCCAAAACATGAAAATAAATAAATAAATAACAATCCACTAGACTTTGTTTCCAAGTTTGAAGACTTTTCGCTTCCCATCCAGTACGTTTTTTTAAATGAAAATGTCAGAAATAGCGTTGAGTTTGAGTCTTTTTTAAGTGGACCAAAAACAAAGCTTTGTTTTGGCTTAGAAACATGCAAATTGAACATGATGAGTGGGTCTGTCCCTTAGGAATGAGGAGTCATTTGGGTTATTTGTTAGCCTGTAATACCTGAAACCTGTCTATGTCTCTGAAAGGGTGATCTTAAAAGGGAATAGGCGGGTTTCAGTCACGTGATGATTATGACGCGGCCAGGGGGCGCGATTTCAGATGGAGGGCAGGAAGTCTATGAAGTTAGCGTAAACATGGAGGACACCGTTACCGAGAGCCCGTAGCGTATGGAGTTAGAGCCCGTTTCAAGACATAGATACAAGGAGTTGATTGACAGATATGTTGGACGTGACCCGTACCTCATGAAGATGAGTGAGTTTTTGGTGGACCTTAAAGATTTGCCGACAGTGGAGGCCGTTGACATAACGAACTATCTGGTCCTTCAGACGTTGTATTACACCAAACAGCAAATGAAGGCCTATAAAAGTATGGAGGCATAAAACTTCTTTGTCTGCGGGTGGGTCCACAACCTCGGCACCAAACGTCTCCAGGACGATCATCGTTTAGTCTTCGCCAGGATGAGTGTTTGTTCTTATATTGCTTTATGTGTTAAAAGATGCTAGCATTACCAGTAGCGGCTAGCCCAAAGCGCTAGGACAGCGTAAGCTGTCACAATGAAGTCCATATTAGACTACCGGTAACTTATTAATCATTACTAAGTAAATGAGCTATGCTATATAAACACAACCACAAAAAAAAGTTTGCTAGCTAACAATACGTTATAGTTTACCTCCGTCCAAGTGGTCGCTGCAGACACGGGCATTGGCAGACTCTGCTCCTCCAGACCGCAGACGTAGGTTTGTTCTGTGAGCTTTTTACACTTTTCACCTTTATGAACGACAATCTTTGGTACTCTGTAAAAGCTCTTTCCCTTTTCTCGGTTCGAACGATTGGAGAAGCAGTAAACTACACAAAACATAGGCATTATTTCAGACGGCAGATCCTCAGCTACTTCACTTCCTGCCCTC
This sequence comes from Cyprinodon tularosa, assembly GCF_016077235.1. Classification (NCBI taxonomy): domain Eukaryota; kingdom Metazoa; phylum Chordata; class Actinopteri; order Cyprinodontiformes; family Cyprinodontidae; genus Cyprinodon; species Cyprinodon tularosa. The sequence continues at coordinate 990,793 of NW_024039050.1, read as the reverse complement.
CATCTGAGTTTCGCAGCGTCGCGAAGCAGCACTGTGACGTCACGTGAAACCAAGCTATTGTTGGCCGGGCTGAAGAGGAGAGGTGTGCTGTTCCCCTGTAATGGGGTGGGGGTTGCGATGATAGCAGGAAGAAATCAACTCAATTGCTGAATTGAAGGTCTTTAAAAGCTGATATCTGTCCAACCCCTCTGTTTAAAGTTGTTTATTCTTAACATGGATGGCTTCCTTCATGCCCCCCTCAAACCACCATTCCTCTCCATCCAAAATGTGAACAGGGGTTCAATGTGCATGTCTCTAAGCAAAAACAAGGCTTTGTTTTTGGTTCACTCTATGACGCCTTGAACTCAATGCTATTTCTGACAATTCGAATTGAAAAATCTTCCTGGATGGGAAGTGTTAGAATAAGTGTATATAAATGTATCTGTGTAGTGTTATAATGCATAAAGCTGTGTGCTATGTGCATGTGTTCATAGCCATCTGTTGGAATAATTATGTATAATGTGTGACATATTACTGTTCCAGAGAGGTGTTGCACAAGTAGTATAGGTCAACTCTCAGGAAGTTTTGCTCAAGCTTAACGAAACCAGGAGGTTCTCGAACCATTTGACCGCAAGACATTTAAAGGCAAATTGACCTGTTCACTGAGGCTGCAAATTGAATTGTATTTCTTGTTTCCAATTTAGCGCAACCTCAGCTTGTGTAACTAGGGAACCCCCCCCTGACTTTAATAAATAGCGAGGAGAAAGCTGAAGACTGGCAGAGTGGGTTAGAGATTTGTAAACTCTGCAGTCTCTTCCTACTCTCCTCGTGAGTAAAACTAAATTAATTGTCTCTGTGCCTTCTTTCTTTCCCTGTATGTATGTATGATGTTTTAGGTGCTTAGACCTGACAGGAAGCGAAATGTCTTCAAACTTGAAAACCAAGTCCAGTGGATTGTTTTGTAACTTTTCTGAATGACTATGGCCTGGATGACTGAGAATCTTTACCAACATCTCAGACGTTCTTTAGAGATCAAAGAGCAACATGATGACCAAGGAACCAAGCACTGAACCTCTGGTTCAACTTAAAGCACGATAAGGCTTTAAAACAATATTTAAGACTGGATCATCTCCCACATATCTATTATATCCATCATCTGAACATGGAGAGAGGATGGATCTCACGTTTTCCCCACTTTTATTGAAAGCAGGACTGATCACTGGACAGAATTTTGGACTAGGCTACCAGAGTGAAAGTGCCCTGAGTCATTTTTTGTTTACATGATGAACTAAGGATGAATCTTTTTTAACTTGAAAGGCAAAATGTTTTGTAAATCCCAGTCTTGCTATCATCATCTTGCAAAAAAAAGGCTTTTCTATGTTCTTTGACGCCTCTTTGCTTTGGTCCATGGGTTCACTCTGAATACCTCCAATTGTAGCTCCTGCCTTTTGTTCCTGTTTGGCTGTGACACCATCCTGGAGAGAAATATAATCTGTGCTGCTGCCATCAACACCTTTGTTGATAGATGTTGGAGATCGGCCTGTTTTCCAGTGTAGACCTGTTTCTCTGACTGTGACTAACTGAATGTGCTCTCTTCATCCTCTGACATGGGAGCTGGCTCAGAGCTCGTCTGCCACGCTGTGTTTCCTGGACGGGGCCGCCTTTTAAGGTTGCCTTTTGTATCTCTGCTTGTGTCTCCTTGAACCCCAGTCAGCCTCAGCAGATGGCAATTCACTGAGCCTGGTTCTGCTGGAGGTTTCTTCCTGTTAAAAGGGAGTTTTTTCTCTCCACTGTTGCTACAAGCATGCTTAGTGTGATTGCCTTCATGTCAAGAAGTCAATGCAATCAACTGGTTTTCCTAAGACAGAAAACTCAATCTGACTGGATGATCTGGTGAACCGTAAAGTACCTTGAGATGACATGTGTTGGGAAATGACGCTATAGAAGTAAACTGAATTGAATTTCAATACAAAATGGACGCTCACTTGAATGACGAGGGTTAAATTGGGACTATAGTCTTCAGGATAAGAACTACAAAAAAAACTAAAGTTAAACAAATGAAGGAAACGACTTAAGCTTTTCCTTATTTAGACCGAAAACATAAAATTTGTACATTAGCACGTTTCATACAGAGTACAAGAGAAGAAAATTATGTAGTTTTGTAAATATCCATCCTATCATGCAAAGGATTGTGGGCTACCGTATAGCTCCTTACAGCAGGTAGGATCATCAGGAGGTCCCTATGCTAAATGAATAGGTGCTGGTAAGTATAACTGGCGGCTGGTGGAGTTTTCCCCAGTAGGGGCTATTACTTCAAAATAGCCGTATACCAAAAAACAATAAAATGTACAATAAGGTATCACACCAATAGATTTATATAAATGCCAACAACAACAAAAAATACAACATTCTAAAATGTTCTAAGAAGTGTTTTAAATCAGTCATAGCTTTCTTTATCCATGCTGGGTGAGATCCTGACGTTTGAAAATAGATGCAGGGCAAGCAGAATAAAGCATTAGCCTCGCTGCATGCAGTTAGCCTAGCCTTGTTGCTAAATCATTCTATAAACATGTCAGTCAGCCGAACTTTATAATAGACGGCTGTGATGTCAGTGCTGTGATGGGAGATGGTGTCCAATTAAAGTTGCTTTCAGGTCAGGGTGCAGGAGAGCTGCTCCTCAGGATAATCCTATCTTTGCATTGAAAGGAGCTACTGCGCATGGATAATTTTAACCAGTCAATCCACTTATAAACTAAACAGCTTCACTCATCATTGAAGAATAAATATTTATCTTGCACATCTAAAAAATATTTTGATATACTTTGAAATATTTGAATTTTATAATTTTGAAAAAGAAAATTATGTCTTAATCATGATCATAGGGTGAGTGGGGCTATGCTTACTACACTGAACTATACTGCTCCCTTGTCCTAGTTCCATCATTGCTATTCACTAGTAACACTATTTGGACAGCACTTATTATGGGGATCTAAGGCCCTTCAGTCTCTAAGGCTATGCTCACACTGCAGGGCCTAATGCTCAATTGCGATTTTTTTGTGAAATCTGATTTTCTGCGTTGCCGTTCACATTTCCAAATATATGCGACTTGTATGTGAACTCCTGTGTGAACTGCAGTCATACAATGCAAGTGTCCTACATGCGCAGTAGACACAAACAAGCCAGCGTGCTGTGTTTGTGGAAGTAAACATGGATAGTGGCACTGGAGCGCGTCTAGCAATTTTTCCCAACCTTAAAAACATAATCTTTTCATTATGGTTTAACATATTTTTTTGCTGCTTCGGCGTAGCAAGACGCAGAATAGTGACCTTTGTCTCGTTTTAATAGCCTTAAGCCCGGATGAATGCGACCTGGCTGTTCAAACACAGGTCGCATTTGAGAAGATCAGATACGTATTGGATTCACGACAACAGAGCCAAGTGGCCTGGGTCGCATTGGAAAAATAAAAAAAAATCGGTCCACGAAAAGATCAGATACAGGTCGCATTTGGGCAAAAAAACCTGATTTGGTTCACTTCAGGCTGCTGTGTGAACGTAGCCTTACTGATGCTTCAGCCGTGGCTAAGGTCTTGTTACCGGTTTGAGATATTCAGACAGAGCCATGGACTTATCTACGAATAGTACATTTACACACCTTCACTGCTGCCCTCTAGAGCAGAGGTCTTCAACAGGGGGTCCGTGACCCCTAGGGGGTCCGCGGAGGTACTGCATGGGGGTCCCGAAACTTTTGGTTGATTCATTTTTTATTTTTTTTTTATATATACCCTCCTGAATTGAAATGTCTTTAAATCCAGATTAACATGAATTCAACAGACTGTAGTAAACAGATAAATGGAGGCAGAAGATGTCTTTCAGTCATCAATGCACACATTCAGCGACACACAGGAGCTCTTTCAAGCTCGGCACCGTTTCATTCACAACACCTGTCCCATAAACCACGAATCAGAATCAGAAATACTTTAATAATCCCAGGGAGAAATTACTTTCCTTACATTACTCCATCTGTAATAGAGTGACTATAGGACCAGGTTGATATAACACAATTTCATACAATATATATAATTAGGGGGTCCCCGCTCCATCTTGTCATCAGTTTGGGGGTCCTTGGCCTGGAAAATGTTGAAGACCCCCTGCTCTAGAGGCTGTTTTTGATGCTTTGAGGTTTTTCTTAAAAACTCAGCACTGAGTTTTGTCCTGTCCGGTGCCTGATACTTGGTATTTCATTGTTTTGTTTCTTTTCCAGGATTGGAATGGCTAAGGCCATATTTTACTGGTAGCTCTGAATAATTTTTCAACTTCTCATATTTTCGTTTTTAGAGCTCATATTTCGAGCTGTCTTGTTTTCATGTCAAACCTCAACCTCTAAAAACTGAACAGGTTAGACTACAAGTAGTGGAACAGGCTAATTAATTTTTGTCTCTGCTTGTCCTTACTGTGGATTTTTAAACTTATACTAAAAATATTTAGCCTATTAGAAACAACTACATGATCTTTTCTCTACCCTCTTTCACCTCAGAGGGAACCACCTCACTGTTTGTGTCATGGTTTTATGAGAAAATAAAAGTTGTTTTATTTTATCAGGATTTCTCCAGTCTGACCTTCATGTGATGGAAAATTTTATGAATCTGGATCCAATTCAGGGGGTTAAATCTACGGGGGGTAAAAGCAATAAAACTCCCCCATTTACTGTACATCAGGTGAAATGTGGCAGAAAAGTTGCACCATTGAGGTGAAAGCTGCACAGACCCACCAGTGTGTCACAGGAAAATATGATGGTTTTTATCTGGGATCCAAATTCAGCGTTGGCATATATCCTTTTATCCTCCTAAGAATGAAACAACAACCATAGGATCAGATTAGGAATTATAGGACTGGGAAACATTAAGGGTCAAAGGTCGTTTTTCTCATAAGTTGTGAATGGAGAGAAAAGCACATGAAATCTAACAGGTTAGATCTTCTTAAAACATAATCAGGCTCCTGTAGACTGGACTGCATTCTTCACTCTCTCCTAATGTGTGTTTGTTTCAGCTCTTTCTGTTGATCTCCGTACCTGTGAAAGCATGAGGCTGAGTCACAAGAGCGACAAGGCTTGAACCTTTAATCCAGCTGTGAGGAGTCATTAGCTTAGTTTATACGGACAAAATTTCACCATCAGATTCAAATGTGTTTGGATTAAAAAACAAAAATGATTTATGGTTTATATCGACATCAGTTATCACAATAAAAAAGCTAATTGGACTAAAATATGTGTCCGTAATCATTGGAATATTTTAATCGGATTCTAACAGTAAGAAGTGTTTGGGGCTAGATTCACTAATCTACGTTTGTAGTATTGTTTGATTATTGTTTTAGATTGTTAGATTAAACACAGATATGCTGTAAAATGTTGGTATTTTTTGATTGTCGAAATGTCGCGTTTACAAATAAAGAGACAAAAACAACAAAAGTGATAATCTAGGAATTAGATTAGATGATGTCGGAAACATGCAGGTGAAAAAGACCTGGAATGTTTTGTGCTTAGTCTTAACATATGGAGTCTAGGCAGAAGTTGAAGTGAAGAAACTGATTATTTACCCTCATCTGCATCAGACACAGGCCAATCAGCTCTGAAACACACCTCCAGAAAAGCCCAATCAGCAACATAGTTCATCTTAAAGGTCTCCAAATTGACATTTCAGTCTGTTTCCCAAAGTGCAGTTAGTGGTTGCACTATATCGGAGTTCAATTCAGATGATCTTGATTCAACCCACCTCCATCCCTTACGCCACCATTGTAGCTAAAGCTTCATCAGAGTGTCATTCCTTCTGGACTCTAACTGCATTCCCTGTCTGATTCCAACCAGTCCGGCAGAAAACCACTATGTTTAGCCTGGTTCTGCCAGAGGTTTCTGCCCAAAGGGGAGTTTTTCCTCTCCACTGTCGCTTCATGCTTGCTCATCATGGACAGGTTCACACAACTTGTGTTATCCAAGCTGGACTTCTATGGGGCCAAAATTGTTGCTTTATTTACAAATGTGTGTGGAGAGTTGTATATCTACACTCACCGGCCACTTTATTAGGTACCCCATGCTAGTAACGGGTTGGACCCCCTTTTGCCTTCAGAACTGCCTCAATTCTTCGTGGCATAGATTCAACAAGGTGCTGGAAGCATTCCTCAGGGAGTTTGGTCCATATTGACATGATGGCATCACACAGTTGCCGCAGATTTGTCGGCTGCACATCCATGATGCGAATCTCCCGTTCCACCACATCCCAAAGATGCTCTATTGGATTGAGATCTGGTGACTGTGGAGGCCATTTGAGTACAGTGAACTCATTGTCATGTTCAAGAAACCAGTCTGAGATGATTCCAGCTTTAGGACATGGCGCATTATCCTGCTGAAAGTAGCCATCAGAAGTTGGGTACATTGTGGTCATAAAGGGATGGACATGGTCAGCAACAATACTCAGGTAGGCTGTGGCGTTGCAACGATGCTCAATTGGTACCAAGGGGCCCAAAGAGTGCCAAGAAAATATTCCCCACACCATGACACCACCACCACCAGCCTGAACCGTTGATACAAGGCAGGATGGATCCATGCTTTCATGTTGTAGACGCCAAATTCTGACCCTACCATCCGAATGTCGCAGCAGAAATCGAGACTCATCAGACCAGGCAAATGTGTAGAACAATCTGTAAGCACACACAGAGACACTGTGTCTGAAGTATTTTCGCTTCAACACCCAGAAATACAGACACATCATTGGTTACAAGTCCAGTGGTTTCTCGGTTGGCTCTCTTTACACACGTGATTTTTGCTACACTTCTGCCGTTTGAGATGCACAAATGCGTAAAAGGATTTGTATCTGTAATATCTGGATTTGCTGCCCTGGGCGCAGGCTTGCAGGCTCGCAGGCTGCCTCTTCCTTTTTTTTCCCCGCTGCGGGAGTTGACTTGACAAGGAAAGATGGCTGCTAACAGCGAGATGTTTCAAGCATTTGCGGCTACAAATAATCCCAAAAAAAAAAGAATTTTTTTTATTTTTTTTACTTAAGTCGCTTACCCATGGATTATTTGTAGCCGCAAATAATCCATGGGACTACAGAGTGACCAACTTCATCCAGCTCCACTCCACCACCAGATTAAGGCCTGGGGGGTAACTTCCATGTTCTTTACTCCTGTTTATGCATATCAAAACTAAATTCAGCGCTAATATTTGCTGCCGGGGTCTGAGCGCCAAAAACTAAAGTAATTGTATCAATAAAATAAAATATTCTTTTTCAGATTTAAATGACTTAACACAGAAAGAAGCATAGCGGTTTTTTTAAATGAAGATGGATTAAATAAATAGATAAATATCAGATTAATTTACAAAAGCATAATCAGATTTTTATATGTTTTTAACTGTCATAGAGGTAAACTGATATAGCAAAGTGCTGAACACTGTTTGAGATATTCATTTCAGAATATCACGGAATTCAGTCATTAATTGAAGGGTTTTTAACTCAAAGCATATCTAAAATATACTTTGGTGATAATATTTGTAGTTCTTGAGTGTTTAGCAACCAAAATGTTGATGCTTTAAGATAAATTTCCTATTAAATAGCTAATTTGTTATGAAACACAATAAAGGACCGTGGGTTCCTCAGTAGGGGAGATCCAAATTACCGCATTACATCCAGCCTCTGGATTTCATTTCGTCTCTCCGACTCCTTGGTGCGTCTTAGACTTGGATTTCCCCCAAAGAAAATGTTTTGAAATTCATTTTTGAGATACGGTCTGCATATGGGAACCGTGGCGATGTACATTTCATGGAGGGATTGTGGTTTAGTCAAAGAAACTGTCTTTGGAGCCTGGTTGGAACCTGAAACACTTGGTAGTTCTTTATCTCACCGCCACAAACGAGATGCTTCTTCACCCTAAAATCAAGCTATAACTTAATGTTTCTCAAGCATAATATTAGAAGTCTCTCGTGCATAAAACAGATGTTACAAAAAAGTTGCACTTCTAACCTGCATGAATTTTTCTGCATATTTTTCCACAAATACAGAGTTGCATGAAGAAGTTAAAGGGTTACTGGATCTTTAACATGAGGTCTACACTGCAAAAAATCTAAATCTAGATAAGTCATTTTTTCTTAAAATAAGTGCATTTGTTCTTGAATTGAGGAGCTAAAAGAGACATTCTGCCAATGGAACAAGACAATTTACACTTAAAATAAGAAAACACAATTGCATTGTCTTATTTCAAGTGCATATTACCTAATTATCTTATTTTAAGACTAAAAATACTCATTCCATTGGCAAACTATCTCATTTACCTGCTCAAATTAAGGGTAAATTCACTTAATTTAAGAAATTTTTTACTTATTTCTAGATCGTTTTTGCAGTGTACAGGGCAGAGAATCTGGAAAAACCCAACAACACCGACTGGCAGCTACAGCAGAGGAGTTTTGATGGTTTGGGCTGGTTTGGCAGCCACAGTAGCTACTGTATGGTGTATAAAAATTATGCCAGAGTCAAATGTGAGAATAACAGTTCAAACTTGGCCCAAATTGTGTGATTTCAGGCACAACTCTGCCTCACGAAAAATACACCACTTCTATTTAAATCTTTTTATTTATTTAATTTATAATGCTTTACATGCAAATATAAATAGAATGAGATCTCAGCCTAATTGTAAAGGCATCATTAGGAGCTTTAAGGTGCTTTAAAAAAAGGAAATGACAACGAAATCTTAAAGCCTTTTTATTCCTCACTGTGTGGCTGCGTTGTACTAATATTTTTAAAGGAGAAGTCCGTTCAGCAAGGAATAATTAATGGATCAATATCTATACCTAAAACGAATATGTTTGCAGGGATTTAATGAATTTAGCTCAGTCTAAATCCCTCAGTCCAGGTTCAGCCTCTCCCCGCTTTACAAGCAAAATCAATGGGAACTACTAGACACATCTGCAATCAACAACAATTATTGAAGATTTCCAGAGGACTTCACCATTGAAATTCACCAGAGCTATAGTGAAACTGACAATGCCCACGTGCATGGCAGCTGGATGCTGGAATACATCGGGTAAAAGTGAAAAAAAAGAGTTATTCCACCTTTCTGATTCCTGATCCTCCACGGACGGGTTGGTCGTTGGATCGCCAACTTGAAGAGGGAGGATTTGCCATCGAACTTCTGGCCAGAGAAAAAACCCGTAATATGTAGCCAGCATTTGGAAGAAGAATGTTTTCAAGATGACTTGGATAATAGCGCGCTGTGACAAACACCAGATACAGCACTGGGACTTGATCAACAGCCGATACCGCACCGTGACGTCACTAACCAGTAGGTGGCAGTACTACTGGTTAGTGACGTTGTTTGACAAACATGGAGGCCTCCAGTAAAGCACATTCACATGAAAATTACTCATTATTACTTATTAAATAATTACTTATTATTACATTATTAAATAATGTCATATTTAAAGTACTCTCAGAAGTTTGAATTCTGAATATGCCCAGACTTTCTCCTTTAACATTATAAACAGGAACATAAAGATAAATATTATCCCTTTGACTAACTCTGACTGAGTTACTGATCCTAAATAAATACATGATTTAGCTAATATTGGAAAGATGAGCTCTCTTCCCATCATATGAGAGTTTTATTTATAAAATCTATAGAAGAATATTAAATACGTGTTTTAGCCTTAGTGTTACCAGAAACTTATCTTCCAACCTTACTAGTTTTCTAAAACGTTTTTTCATATAAATATCTTACATGCTATTTTTTAACAATTCATTATTGATATAAAAAGAATCCACACCAGATCTGATATAAATGTGATGTTTAACATCAATTAACTGTTTAGAAATAAATGTATTAAATGAACTGAAGGCTTAAAACTTTCCTTTTTTTTTTTAAAGCTTCTAGTTAGAGTGGCTCAGGTTATCCTGAGCTATCTCTATAGTTATGCTGCTATAGGCTTAGACTGCTGGAGGATATAGGGACCCCTTTTTTCATCATTCTGCTTCATTCTATCTCTATTCTCCCACTCTGCAGAATCTATTAGTTCAATCTCTAACGTTCTGCTCTCTCTGCTTTTTCTCATAGTAGCTTCATCTGGTCTGTTCCTGTTTGGCTGTGACTCCATCCTGGAGAGAAATATCAGCTGTGCTGCTGCCATCAACACCTTTGTTTATAGATGTTGGAGCTTGGCCTGTTTTCCAGTGTAGTCCTGTTTCTCTGACTGTGACTAACTGGATGTGCTCTCTTCATCCTCTGACATGGGAGCTGGCTCGGAGCTCGTCTGCCTGGCTGTGTGTTTCCTGGACGAGGCCGCCTTATACAGTTGCCTTTTGTATCTATGCTTCTTTTTCTATGTCTTCTTCTGTCTCCTTGAACCCCAGTCGGCCTCAGCAGATGGCCGCTCAAACTGAACCTGGTTCTGCTGGAGGTTTCTTCCTCTTCAAAGGGAGTTTTTCCTCTCCACTGTCGCTACAAGCATGCTTGGCATGAGGGATTGCCTTTGAGTCAATGTGTCGATAAAATCAGCTTGTTTACCTTAGATAGAAAACTTTGAATCAATTTGACTGGATTATCTGGGGAACTTGTCAATGGGCGCTATAGAAGTAAACTGAATAGAATTGAAGCAACGTTCATATAAAACAGGCTGCTCACGTCACATAATCTCAAAACTTCTGTGGAAGATCATTAGTACTACATACGGTTCAACAAGCTGCTAGCATACAGTATTATTTTATTTTTGTTTTGTTGCATTTCTCTCTGCAGAAACCCAAACTTCAAGCCGTGCATGTTTTCACTTTCTTGTCCAAAGCACCGTGTACTTAATCTAACAATTTTTTTCTTTGTTTCTCTACTGTCTGCTTGTTATTTAGCTAAATGTTGAATGTTCTGCTGTGTCTCAGCCAAGTAAATTAGAAAGCAGGAGCAGCAGCCTGACTCTACTGTTGCCTCAAGACACACAGAAATTATAGAGGTGAAGGTGAAATAATTCAGGAGTGGCTGAAGGCGCCAGGGAGAAAGAGAAAAGAGAGGCTGCGAAGGGGAAGTTGTGGAAAAGAGGAAAAATCTGCAAAAAGGTCAATCAGTAAGAAAAGGAAGAGGAATAAGCAAGAAAAAATAATTGTTTTTTTTTTATTTATTTTACATTTTACAACATTTAAATTAATTTCAGTTGGAGTAAGTTCTAACTTACCATAGTTTTAATTAGTTAAACCAACCAGACAACAACAGATAACATCTTTTTTTAGATGAGAAAGAAAAAAAGCAACAGAAACATAAACAGGTGGATAGGAAAGACAAAACAGCTTCTAAAAGGTTGGAGGTGACATTCCTTCACACTTTACTGTTATTAAGTCTGCTTAGATGTGAGAAGCAGCATTGCTGCGTTTCATGGCTCCATAGATTTAGTGAAGTTTGCACAGACTGCAGGCTGGCGGCCTGCGGTGCTGAAATGGGTCGTAGAAAGAATTGGTTCAAATGGAAAACATAACTTATGTCAGGATTTGGTTTTAAGGGTTTTGTTAGGACCCAAAAGCAGAAGCTGGGAAGCAGGGGTGAGATCTTGGAAGGTTTAATGAAAAATCAGGCAGCAGAAACAGGAATCCAAAAATCCAACTTAAAAATGTAAATCAAAACAGAAATTCCCAAAAAAACCAACATAAGAATTAAACACTAACCAGCAGTGGCAGCTGGTGAAAAATATTTTTGGTGGGGCTGATATAGCCTAGTGTATGTCTCCAACTAATCCAGAATAAGAATTCAAATAAACAATTGGACAATAAATACAATTTAAAAGTAATGATTTAATTTACTATATAATAACAGTAACAGTGATGATTTTGGTCACTGTGACGGGGTTCTTTGGCCTCCAAGAATCCAGGCTCAGTCGGGTTACCGGTGTTGGTGATTTATTGTGCTCAAAAACTCAAAACAGGGTGCAAAACAAACTAAACATATACAAGATCCTCCGGGCCTCAGCCTCCCTCCAGTTACCAGCAATGTAACAAAGAAACAGAAAACAAAAATTGCCGCTCTTCTTCCCACAGCCCTCATTAAATAGTTTAAGCCCCTCACCTCAGGCTCTCTTATTTCTGATTTCATTTGTCCATATATTACCTCCACAAACAATTGATATACAAAAAAAATAATTTTTACAATTGAATTCTTTTACACAGATTCATTGACTTATTCAATTACACTATACTTTTAAACATAAAATAAAAAAAATATATAATCTGATAAACATTTAGTGAGTCACGTGTTGGTGACGTCACTTCCGCATTCCAACAACTGCAACCCAGCAAAGACGCCGCCAGACTGAAGATGACAAGTCCCCGTAGCATAAACACGTACACCCCCCCCCCCCCCCCCCCCCCCCCCCCCCTCCACACACACACACACAGACAAACACAAACACGGCTAACCGGGAACAGCTTGTGTGTTTTAAGTTAATGGAGCTACTGGGCTCAGCTCGAGTGTATTGGTCCTCACAAGCACAGTATAACAGGAATGTGTGTGTGGCGCGCAAAGTTAGAGGTTATTTTAAGTGACGAGGTGGATTCGTCACAGTCACAATAACCATGACAGGAAATTTTCATATCCTACAACAGGGATGTTCTTCTGGCAAACGGGTAGATAAATAAGGATCTCACCGAATTTGGTGGAAGCTGCATCTCGCTCGTTACGTTCGCCATCGTCACTCTAATTGTCTGCACCTGCGCATTGGGTGCAGAAGCCTGTTAAAAGGAAGTATTTTAGCGCCCCAAGACCATAAAATTTTGAGACGCTGATTGGCCATTAAATTATTAAATTCACCTAGCAATAGTACGATTGACAGATTCTCTGCACATGTGGGGCAGTCTGATCAGCGCCCCAAGACAGAGATGGTAGGAGTCTGTCTGTGGAAATCCACAAATTAATGACAGTAGATAGGGAAATGTAGTTTATATAATTTGTTTTGCTTATAGGTACACACTCTAGAGAGAAAAACTGACATTTATGAGTTAATTTCTAAAAATAAATTTTACGTTTCTCTCTTCTTATCAGGGAGGGCGGTGCCCCAGCGCCCCCTATGGGCCGGCCGCCACTGCTAACCAGGACCATGGAAACATCAGGGGGAAAAGTCATGAGGAGCCAGGCTAGGATGAAATAAGACGAGGAACCAGCAAAGAGGGACTGCAGAGGGAGTGTATTTATGGCTGACTGAACAAAGGTAGGACTAAGGAGCTGATAGGGAGCAGGTGTGACTCAAGCTGATGAGGAAGACAAGGGAAAAGAAAACACAAGGGGGCAACAGAGGACAGACAGAAAAACCTAAGCAACTTAAATAAATCCAGACACATCAATAAAGCTAGAAAACAAGGAAAAACCTGACTTACCCACCTCATCTTTGTTACTAATAAACCTCTACAACATTTTCGTTCATTTAGCCCTTAATTAATGTGCTTTGAAATTTAATACAGTAACTCTTTAAAGAAAGCTAAATCATTTTTAAGCTGCTGATTGGCTCTTTTACTGCTTTTGAGTTAAATTAGACCCATCATTAGAAGCACCTGGTCAGTTGCTGCAGAAGCTGTTAAGACGCTCATTATCCACAGTAAATTGATCTGTAAGGATCTGCATCAGAGGGTCCTGTACCCAGTGCTGTCCATGAATGTCTTTAATGAGCAGCATTCACTTAAAACGTTCATATATTTAGTGAACGGTGAACTGAACAGATTCGTTTTTAAGTAATGAACGTGAACGAGAGTGACGTTCACTCTGACAATAATTAGTGACTGTGTTTATTTGATAACTTTAACTTTTCATTGGATAATATGAGGTTTTATGGCACTTATTACAGCAATCAGCCTGACAGAGCAGCATGTCTACTGCTAGTACTAGTCTGCTCCATTCAGACTTGTCTGCAGGTATTTCTGATGCCAGTTTAAGCTGAGCATGCACTGTATGATTCTCCAGTCATGCAAGTATTTTCTGGATCGGGCCAACTTTCAGCCTGATTGTGCGTCCTGCATCGTGTAGAATACAGGGGATAATGAGGGGCGATCAGCCTCTTACGACTGTCATGGTTTTGGTTTTGTTCTAGTTTATATCTCAAAATTTTCATTTGTGTTATTGTGTTATTGTTATGATCACCCAGGCCACAACATATTTGATGACACGAGACAAACATGAGGTTCACAAGAATTATTTTATTCTTAATCTCTGGAACTTATTTTTAGATCAGTGTTTTGTTTTTCTGCAAAGAGAAAAAAAAACACTGCAAAAAATGGAAATCTAAATAAGTAATTATGCTCAAATTAAGTGCATTTGTCTTGAATTTAGGAGGTAAGTGAGACACCTTGCAAATGGAACAAGACAATTTACACTTAAAATAAGAAAAAACAATTGCTTTGTCTTATTTCAAGTGTATATTATCTAATTATCTTATTTTAGGAGTAAAAATACTCATTCCATTGGCAGATCATCTTATTTGCCAGCTCTGGTAGGTACAAGCAATAAGGAGACATTGCCAATGATTTCATTTTGATTTGATTAGAAAGCTGGAGATAAATGTAATGCAAATGACTATGGTCTTATTTTCTTTCTCTGAACTGTTGCACCTGTACTTGTGACTGATTACCATATTTTTGGCCAAATTAGATGTATGCAGTGTTGATTCAGGCACTGGAAGAAAATTCCTACTTTATTTCATAAAGCAGATGTCAATTTATGTTTCATTTGAATGATATTTTAATGACAGTGAGCTGCTTGATTACCGTAGTTTGTTTCAGGTATGACATCCCCACCCTTAATTAGCCCACCATCAATGTACAAACAACATAAAAGCCAGATTACAGTTTGCAAACACTTGACCTTTGCATCACCTTTGGGGGTAGGAGCAGAGGGACACTGAAATAACATTCCCCCCTCCCACAGGAGCCCCATAGATGTGCTAAGTTTCTGGAGAAAAAAAAGAAAAGAAATCAGTAACGCTGGTAGAGTAGGTTTTCAGTGGGTTCCACAGGTTTTATCCCACATCAGCTCTGTTTTAGTTTTTAGAATGATTGAAGTTAAAGGTATAATGGAGGACCATTGAGAATTTTTGAAAAGACCTGCCCGATGCAACTCTTTACCTGCTCCTCAGAGGGAACCACTATTAAACACGTGTAAGAGCGTGCACGAGCCCACTTCTCGTGCACGCTCTGTTTAAAAGTTGCTGTTTGCATCGCTTACTTTCAAAAAGAAGATTTGCAAATTTTCCGCTTTATCAGGCTCACCACCGGTTTGTGAAAATGGGGAAGAGCACATAGTATGGCCTTACGTAAACATATCACCAGAATGACTGACAGTTAGAAGAACCACTTATTTTGATGATCCACCGGGTAAAAGAGCATCCTCCACTATACCTTCAAATTCTTAATTATACAAGAAATAAAAACCAAAACACTCTATGGTGCTCATGGTGGTATAGGTACTCAAATTACAGTCCAAGAGAAATCCAACGGTTTTTATTTAAACAATTATAATATATTAAATTTACAAAGAAATGATGATGATTTTGCTGAGGATGTTTGGTTTAGACTAAATGGTGGTTTAGAATGACTATTAAGTCACCTGTCCTGCAAACAGTAAGCCTGGGTTCGTATCCCAGGTGGGGGGAATGCTTTGCCAGTGACCCTTCACGCTTATGCATTCTTTGGGGAGTGGAAACCTTGTGGTTAGGGGAATCCTTAGGTTCCGAGTTCAAGCCCCACTCCCACAGACTGCCACTCTGGGTTCCTAAGCAAGACCCTTAACCCTGCACTGCTGCCTGGGCACCGCACAATGGCAGCACATTTTTAAATGCACTGCAGTGGGCAGAGAGTTACTTGTTCAGGGTTCCTACAGCATAAAGCAAGTTAAATTCAAGACTTTTTAATGCCACTTGAAATAAAAATTTAAGACCAAATTCACAAGAAACACAAGAAAAACCTGCTTGCGAAAACTTAACCCAAAGGTTTATTTTAACATAAACCACTGCACTAATGTTTAAGATTTTGAAAAGCTTCCCATACAGGAAGAAAGCTAAAAACACACAAATGACAGATATATTTTAACAATTATTTAACTGAATTCCCAAACTTTGTTTTAGCAGGGAACAAAATAAATCAATTTTAAAGCCACAACATAACCAGTGCTAAGTCTTTTTTGCAGCTATTTTTCTTTGTATGGTTTTCTTAGTATGTTTGATTTGGTGATAAGTGGAGGCGTTGCAGAGACAAGGGTGGAACTAAACTGAGAAATACCGGCTGTTTCTCTGTAACTCCATTTTGACACTTTGTGTTTCGTGCTTCGCATGTGCGACTCCACTGCCTTAATTCCCATCGTTCTGAGCTTGAATGACTTCTTGCACTAAATCCACTGAGCCTCATGTATGTTCCCTGGTTTTAGCCGTGGAGGAAACTCTTGGCTGGAGACAATTTTGGTTCCATTTACACTTGCTCATATTTTCCAGACAAAAAGTTAATGGTGCATCTCCCAAATGTCCCGGCCGCAACAACGCTTTATTGGTTCCGCTATCGGGACAGAACCAATAATGGCGAGCCATAATTTTTTTTTAAATAAAAAAAAAGGTTAATTTTAATGTTTTATTTAGATTACAAAAATAAATTTATGAATTATGATTTTTTTTAAATTAAGACCTACGAAAGACTGACTTAAGACATTTTAATACCAATTAAGGCCTTAGTTTTATTTTGAAGAATCCAATGCCTTTTAAGACTTTTTAAGGACCCGCGGGAACCCTGTTGTTGCTCTGTACTTGTGACAGTGGGGAATTCAGAGAGAAATCCCTTCTGTATAACGTAAAAAATGAAACTTCAATGGAATATCTGTGTTTACAAAAGTCCCACCAGTGACAACATTTGTTTCTCTACCTGTGGAGGTTATTAAGGCAAAGCAGGAGAGTCTCCATCTGCAGGGCTGGGGGGGGGTTGATAAATTCCCCTGCACCTCTGGCAGCAGCTGGAAAATGAGAGAAATGTGGAGGTTATAAAGACATGACCTCCAAGGAAAACACCACCAAGGTTGGGATGTGGGTCGCTACGGTAACAGGTCTGTAGACTTTAAGGCTCTTAATGGAAGCTCAGAAGAAAAACTGGCTGTTATTTCATCACCAGGTGGTTAAAGAGGTTTTTAAGGATTCCAGACATGCCTTCAAACAACATAATCAACTTTGACCACAAGCTCCGTGAGCAGAATGCAAACTTTTAATCCCTGCTCTGCTCGGACCAAATGACTAAAACAGATGGATCGCATTCGGAAGCTTTTCACGGATCTCTTGAAACATCTCCAGATGTTTAGAAATAAAGAATTCAAGAAAACAGACAACAAGGGTGAAGCTAAATTAAATTATGTTTCTTTAAAAAGCGTAGAGGAGAAACTTCTGATCTTTGAAGAAGAGAAAATAAGCAGATCGGATGAACTGCTACTGCTGCTTAACCTCCCAGTCAAATGAGCTGCTTTCATCGGTTAACTGAAAACAGAGATCCAGACAGCAGGACACGACCACCATGATTCACGCAGAGTCCAAACGTGAGCCTTAAGACTCCTGGTAATGTGGTCTGATAAACAACCCCTTGCTAATCTGCACACGCTGGTTTCATTAGCTGCTGGTTGCTCTGGTAACTGCCTGAGATCGAGGTCCGGTGATAACGCCACCCTTTATCTGCAGCAGCATCGATTCATTTTCTAAATCGGCCCCGCACCTCTGGGCCCTCGACTGTTTTTCTAAGTTAGGATTTAATCTGCGGGAGGAAAAACAGCAGAAGGTTTGAACTAAGCAGGAACATCAGAGGCTGAAATGAAACCTAAATCCGATTTTTATCATTGATGCAAAACATGTATGAGTAGATTTCTGTGCTCCTTTTTCACAGGTAAAGACAATTTCCTGATGTGTGGATAACATCTCAGTGTTTATAGTCATTTAGTTATATTTAGTTGTATTTTTTAGTCATTTTGCTCTCATTACCTGAACAGCAGTGTTTCTCTACACAGTTCTAAATGAAGGCAACCTTTGATTTATTTTCTACCTTCTTTGGGTTCCTGCACATTTTAATTTAATATTTTTAGAGTGTTCAAATCCCAATCCATTGAACTAAGTAAACATTTCTTAAATGAAGTGTATTTATCCTTAAATACACTGCAAAAAAGATCTAGAAATAAGTAAAAATATCTTAAATTAACTGTATTTACCCTTAATTAGAGCAGGTAAATGCGATAATTTGCCAATGGAATGAGTGTTTTTACTCTTAAAATAAGAAAATTTGATAATATGCACTTGAAATAAGACAATGCAGTTGTGTTTTTTTTTTTTTTTTTTAAGTGTAAATTGTCTTGTTCCATTGGCAAAATGTCTCTTTTACCTCCTCAATCCAAGAAAACTTAAATTATACTAAGAAAAAATTACTTATCTAGATTTCATTTTTTTGCAGTGTAAAAGGGCAATATTTTTACCTTTAAAATAAGATAATTAAATAATATGCAGTTGAAATAGGTCAATTTAATAGATATTTTTTTATTTTAAATGTAAATCATCTTGTTCCGTTGGCAGTTAAAAAAAAAAACAACTTTAATTCAAGTAAAAATAACTAGATTTATTAGTCTTTGGAGTGTTTTTATCCATTTTTAAAACAGAAATGTTCTTACACTGCAAAAACAATCTAGGAATTAGTAAAAAAATTCTAAAATTAAGTGTATTTACCCTTAATTTCAGTAGGTAAATAAGACGATTTGCCAATGGAATGAGTATATTTACTCCTAAAGTGAGATAATTAGATATAATGCACTTAAAATAGGACAGTGCAAATTTTTCTTGTTTTAAATATAAATGATCTTGTTCTATTGGCAAAGTGTCTCACTTACCTGCTCAGTTCAAGCAAAAAACCCTTATTTTAAGCAAAAATTACTTAATTAGATTTAAAAATTTTTGCAGTGTAGTCAAATCATCCACCATAAAGTCTGTGGGTAGTCGCATGGGGGAACAAAGTACTCACACTTACGAGTTGAGTAAAAGTATTGGTACTCATGGTCAAAGATCTACTCAAGTTCAAGTATTGAAGTACTCACTTTTGAAAATAATTAAGTATTAAAAAATACAAATAAAAGTTTCTACCATCAGAACATTTCTGTTTAATTTTAGTAGTAATTTTAAAGAACCTTGTTACTTTCAGAAACCCCCTGATGTATTGATGCATAGAACCACCTGCTATAGATTCACAATGGCGAGAAAGGTTGAAGGATGTGTAAATAACAGAGAAGATAAAAGCAAAACCGCATGAGAAAATGGATATATTGTTGGGAGTGTGGGCCCCAGATATCGCCTACTTTGGATGGCCACACCGATAAAGAACGCCATAGGCTAAAAAAATAAATAAAAGTCAGTCCTCATTGTATGTACAGGTGCTGGTCATAAAATTAGAATATCATGAAAAAGTAGATTGATTTCAGTAATTCCATTTAAAAAGTGAAACTTGTATATTATATTCATACATTACATACAAACTCATATATTTCAGATGTTTATTTTGTTTAATTTTGATGATTACAAATGACAACAAATGAAAATCTCAAATTCATCATATCAGAAAATTAGAATATTACTGAAGACCAATAAAAACAAAGGATTTATAGAAACGTTGGCCAACTGAAAAGTATGAACATGAAAAGTATGAGCATGTACAGCACTCAGTATTTAGTTGGGCCTCCTTTGGCCTGTATTACTGCAGCAATGCGGCGTGGCATGGAGTCGATCAGTCTGTGGCACTGCTCAGGTGTTATGATAGCCCAGGTTGCTCTAATAGTGGCTTTTAGCTCTTCTGAATTGTTGGGTCTGGTGTATTGCATCTTCTTCTTCACAATACCCCATAGATTTTCTATGGGGTTAAGGTCAGGAGAGTTTGCTGGCCAATTAAGAACAGGGATACCATGGTCCTTCAACCAGGTACTGGTAGCTTTGGCACTGTGTGCAGGTGCCAAGTCCTGTTGGAAAATGAAATCTGCATCTCCAAAAAGTTGGTCAGCTGCAGGAAGCATGAAGTGCTCTAAAACTTCCTGGTATGTGGCTGCGTTGACCCTGGACCTCAGAAAACACAATGGACCAACACCAGCAGATGACATGGCACCCCAAACCATCACTGACTGTGGAAACTTTACACTGGACTTCAAGCAACGTGGATGAAGTGCCTCTCTTCTTTTCCTCCAGACTCTGGGACCTTGATTTCCAAAGGAAATGCAAAATTTACTTTCATCAGAGAACATGACTTTGGACCACTCACCAGCAGTCCAGTCCTGATTCTCTTTAGCCCAGGCAAGACGCTTCTGACGCTGTCTGTGGTTCAAGAGTGGCTTGACACAAGGAATGCGACAGCAGAAACCCATGTCTTTCATACGTCTGTGTGTGGTGGTTCTTGAAGCACCCACTCCAGCTGCAGTCCACTCTTTGTGAATCTCCCCCACATTTTTGAATGGGTTTTGTTTCACAATCCTCTCCACGGTGCGGTTATCTCTCTTGCTTGTACACTTTTTTCGACCACATCTTTTCCTTCCCTTCGCCTCTCTATTAATGTGCTTGGACACTGAGCTCTGTGAACAGCCAGCCTCTTTAGCGATGACCTTTTGTGTCTTGCCCTCCTTGTGCAAGGTGTCGATGGTCGTCTTTTGGACAACTGTCAAGTCAGCAGTCTTCCCCATGATTGTGTAGCCTATAGAACTAGACTGAAAGACCATTTAAAGGCTTTTGCAGGTGGTTTGAGTTAATTAGCTGATTAGAGTGTGGCACCAGGGGCCATCAATTTTGAACCTTTTCACAATATTCTAATTTTCTGATATGATGAATTTGAGATTTTCATTTGTTGTCATTTGTAATCATCAAAATTAAACCAAATAAACATCTGAAATATATGAGTTTGTATGTAATGTATGAATATAATATACAAGTTTCACTTTTTAAATGGAATTACTGAAATCAATCTACTTTTTCATGATATTCTAATTTTATGACCAGCACCTGTATGTGAGCCCACAAAAGACCTTCCTAAGAATTTGCTAGGCCACACCCCTTTTTTTTCCTATCGTTATTTATTTTTGTTTTCCTCTTCTTGGGTTCGATGTTCCTTCTTACATATTGTTAAATGAGGAAGTTATGTCCCCTAAAAAAGCCGTTGCGCCTCGGGGGGGTTCCTCACGGTTCTTTTCCTGGGAGCAAGTTATTTACTACTCTTAACTCAAACTGGGTAAAAACATATAAAAAAGGACTTTAAAACAGGAGTAAAAAATAACAGAGTTTATTCCAGATCAGGTCGTTACAGGACAGAGAAAATGCTTGGAGTTTGCACAGCTGTGGGCTCAAAAATCACGTCCACGCGCGTCCGGTAAAGATTGAGCCCCGAACAAGGTCATCTTCTCCTTCTTATAGCTCATGAGTCTGTGTTGCATCATGTTGATGTTTAGCTGCCCGTATCAGAAACTGACACGCCATCCATGTCTTGAACTTCATGCAGCTTGCTTCTATGCTTCAGGGTTACAGATAGCTCTCCTCTATCAGACCGGCTCCAAGATGTGCCCATGTCCTGTGTATCTTTAAAGACACGAAGGCTGTCCTGATTAGATGACCTCCGTACACACAGTGACATTCACAATGTGAAGGAAGGCCTTCTACTCTGTCTAATCTGGCTAATAAAGTAACAATGCACATGATGTATAAATAATAAACCTAACAATATATAAAGATATATATGTATATATTTTGGATTTATTATATTCTTAAATATAGAAAGTTTCTGAATTTTTTCAATATAGAATAGAAGTTTAAGGTTGAATCTCTTAACAAATCAGCCACATGCTAACAACTAACGCTTTAATTAAATGTGTAAACTACAAATAATATCAGCCCAGAGTTGCTCACATTCCCGGAATTTAATGCAAATCTCTAAAACAGTGATGTCCAGATTCAGTCCTAAGTGCTTCTCTATTACATGTTAAAACTGCATTTCAATGGAGAAAAACAGCCACAGTGGATTACGAAGCTAAGCTGAGCCAAAAGGAGGAAGGAATTAGCAGCTTTCTGGAAATTTAGTGAAGTAGAAAGTACAATATTTGACTTTGAAATGTATACTGGCCCAAAAGAATAACTAAAGTAAAGATACTCTAAAAAAGTACTTGAGAACAATAATCAAGTGAATGTACTTTTGTTACTTGGTAGTCGTTACATTAACTGCATCTCTACAAATAAACAGCGAACATAACTGGATTCCTCACAGGGAAGCAACATGAAAGTTGCACAGAAACTGACGGATTCATAATTTCTTGATCCCTTAAATCGTTTAATTATTCATAGTTTAGCAATTTTCTCATAAATACATTTTCCAATGATTCTATTTTTCTCATGGACTCTAAACTTCAGAGATCCACACATACATGTGGCTTTAAAAGATGTGGATTTTCACTCTCTTTGTGTCTTGTGCTAAAATAAAAGCACTGAATTAAATTGTGCAAGGAGCTCTGAGTCCTCCAGAGGGCTGTCACCGGTTTGAATCCCGGCTGGGTGACCTTCGTCTACCCCACACTTTCTCAGCCCCATTTCCTGTGAAATAACTTCTGATTAAGTCCACTAGAGCCAGAGTCCAACTATAGCTGAAATATGACATGCTGGCATTCATGAGTTTAATGCAGCCTTAAAGTTTGATGGTCTGAACTAAGTAAAAAACAGCCCAACAAAGGGCTGCAGCATGTAATGACAGACCAGCAGCATGTGTTTTAAAAACAGACATTTATACTCCTTAAAAACACCTCTGAGGTTTATTTAAGACACAGACACATGTGTCACTTTCCTTACAGCTCACTCCGTAAAAGTAAAGGCCTTGTATTGCTTGGAAACATGCAAATGGAAACCGATGAGTGGGTCGTTTGGTTCCCACTCATCGGTTTCCAGAGCGCAAGTGAAATTACACACTGCTGTGGGACAACATGCTGTAATTTATAAATGTTTGAAATGAGGTTGGGTCCCTATCCGTACCGCCGTCCGCTAATCGTTAACCTCTGTTCTATATCACTGTAGCAAGGGCAAAAATTCCAGGAGCCCGAAAGCCATTAATTTTGGCAATGCTGATTGGCCAGATATTTATTAATTTTCCTTAGCAACATTATACAATTGGTTATTTCACTACACTTCAGGGGCGAAATGAATAGAAATTATACATTCTCTGTTGAATAAGAGTCAATTGGTAGAAGATTTGTTTTAACAATTCATATAAATGTAAGCACATACTATTAAAGTCGTAGGGACGTTATATTTAAAATAAAGTGATTCTGGCTTAAACATGTCCCAAAAAGTTATCTTCTGCAGGCCAGTTAGTTGTACGTCAGCCTGAACACCTAAATTCGGCCAATCATATATCAAAGGTCATCTGTCAATCAAATGTTTTCGGTCATAGCATCTTGATTCATACGTCGCAGCTAATATACGCAACGGTTGAAATAAGAAATAAGAATAATTTCCTTTCCCATTGAGTTCCGTCCCAGTGTTCACAGGGATGGACGGGATGGATGTGTCTTCGGCAGGCGTAGAGCTAACAGAACTGGCAGCGCTGCGAGTCAAGGGCTCAAACATGTACGGCTGGAAGCCTTCTACACCAAACCAAGCTTCTGCCGCCCTGGCGTCCTCTTCCACAACATCTTCCTCCCCGCTTTCCTCCTCTAAATAAAAAATGGATGACGGAAGAGACTCATCCACGACCTCCGACACTAAACTCTCCTCCTCTTGCATGTTTCCGCTGTCCATAGCGTTCCTTGACAGCGTCGTTTCTAAGTCACCAATTTAGTGCTACTTGGTCCCAATGGAATTTCCCATTGGGAACCTGCTATCACTAAGACGCTAACTGGTTAGCAAGATGCTTCAGACAAACCGGCCACAACCAAAAAGCTTGAGAATCTTCCAACACAACAATCCCGCCCCCTTGATAAACGACCAATCACATTCCCTTTATTCACTCGTGTAAAGTCGGGCACCACTCTGGAGAATTCGGAAATGCAACGGTTGGAACAGCCGCTTCCCTACGACTTTAAGTAAAACTGACATTGATGATACTTTCAAAATCTATATATATCGTGACTTTTCCACTCCACATCTAGGGAGGGCCGCACCTGAGCGCCCCCTATGGGCCAGCGGCCACTTTATATCCATTATAACCAGGAATTCTGCTCTCTAGCAGAAAACGCTAAACCTTGAATGTCTGCAAGTCTTCGACTTCAAACAGTAGCAATCAAGAGTTGTAAATCCATCTCTTCATGGTAAAGAAGAAAAGTTTTGGCTTGAAAAGTTCAGACTTAAATCTGAGTCGCATATCGAACAGACACCAAACTGATACTCAGTTCTGTCCCTCCCCTTGTGCCCGTTTTCCCATCTCACTCAGTGTAGTAAGCAAGGCAGAGCATGCATGGGCTTCTGTGTCAAACTGAACTGCGAGCCGATTACAGTTGTTCATGGTTGATGAAAAAATGTATTTGGCAATGTCAACCTCACATCCACTGACTCTGTAGACATCACCACTTTTCAGATGTTCTTTTTTTAAAGGCACACTATGCAACATTTTTCAGTTAATTAATGTGTTCCATAACGTTTTGGATGATTAAATGAGTCATTTCAGGTTGAACAAAGGTTTTCTCGGCCGCCCTGGTGGTCTGTGGGGGAAATACCGCACTTGCAATTGCAGGAGCCCTCGGCCCGCACCCACAGGCTCAGAAGTCTCGTGAGAGTCGGTCTTGCTTTACGGCGAGAACTGCTACACACCCCCACTTAAAAGCATGCTCGGTGCTAAGCGCAGTGGCGATATTTGTGCAGTTATCATGGCGGAACCAGCGTGAAAACAGCGAAAGCCCATGTCGGAGCAGGCAAGAAAGAGGAAAAGGGCTCCGGACAGAGAGAGGAGTCGTACACGGGTGAACATCGGGCAAGCTTTTTCCGAATGGCGAGAGCTAAAATAAAAAGAAGGCTGCAAGGCTGACGCGGACCTTGCGTTTCTGCTGATGCGATTGTAAGTAACATTGGAATGGTTTCTCTCTCTCTGTGTGCATGTTCATACTTTCACTGTGTTAGTCATTCGTTGCGTTCGCCTGTCTGCTAAGCTCAAAACAACCGCGCCTGGCTTGACAACCAGGAGAAACCAGGAGAACAGCTGAGCATATTTACGACAGTGCACTTTTACTTTCGCCCTCTGGTGGGAGCCTCGCTGGAAAATCAACACCGATTGCATAGTGTACCTTTAACTGTTAAGCTAATTTGTATGAGAAGAATCTAACAAATATCCCAAAAAAGGTAAAAACAGATTCTGCATCCAGAGACAACCTAAAAAATAAATAAAAATGAAATAACCCACAAAGAAAAAATTGGTTGAAAAGACATTGAGAAGGTGACATGAATTACGTTCAAATGACATCTACATTTGCCTGAAAAGGGAAAGGTGAAAAGCTGTCATTTTCAGATGGTTGAAAAGACGTTAAAAACTGGGTTTGCAACGTCTTTTCAATGTCACACAGCCCAATTCTGAACAATTATTTTTTTTTACTAAATCAAGATTATGATGGACCAACCAAATAGCAAAAAAAAACAAAAAAACATCTAAATGATGTCTGGTGTTTGGCGTAATAGAAACTTGACACAAAAAATAGAATGAATTGCTGGAAAATCACAGAGAAGTTCCCCTGTTGGAAAATGTGTTGCCTTTTCTCTGTATTTCCACCAAACACTGCAAAAAATTGAAATCTAAATGAGTAATTTTTGCTTGAATTAAGTGCATTTTTTCTTAAAATGAGGAGGTAAGTGGAACACTTTGCCAATGGAGCTAGACAATTTACAATTAAAATAAGAAAAAAAAATTGCTTTGTCTTATTTCAAGTGCATATTAACTAATAATCTCATTTTAGGCGTAAAAATACTCATTCCACTGGCAAATCATCTTATTTATCTGCCTAAATTAAGGGTAAATACCCTTGATTTAAGATTTTTTTTTTTTACTTATTTCTAGATGGTTTTTGCAGTGTAAACTAAACCTGTTCAGGGCTGCACTGGAAAAAAAAATCAGAATATAAAAAAGTCATTTTTTCTTAAAATAAGTGCATTTGCTCTTGGATTGAGGAGATAAAAGTCACATTTTGCCAATGGAACAAGAAAATTTACATTTAAAATGAGAAAACACAATTGCATTGTCTTACTTCAAGTGCATGAAATCAAATTATCTTATTTTAATAGTAAAAAAATACTCATGCCTTTGGCAAACTATTCAATTTACCTACTCAAATTAAGGGTAAATACATTTAATTTAAGGCAGTTTTACTAATATCTAGATCGTTTTTTCCCCAGTGTGAGACCGTTCATCTGTATAAAAAACATAACATCTTACAGACATTCTCTAACGTCTGGGATAACATAGGCTTTGTCTATATTATGAGACCTGAAAGGCTGTTTGTAGAACAGAATAACTACAGGAGTCTGATTTAAGGTTTGATTGTGCAATGATCAAAGTTGTGTCCATTTATCTTTATTTTTCACTTCATTCATCTTAGCCTGGATAAACTCTCCATGCCGTTTTCATTCTGGGGTTCCCAACCGTCCACAGCATGCTGGTATGTGTTAAATTGCAAAAGATTGAGTGATTTATCAGCTGATGTTTAACCTCAATGGCTGTAATTATTCAGCTCACATAGAATCTTCCCCAATTCCCATAATAAGGTATATTGCTGTTTGTTGTAGTCACTTTTGGGTTCTTACTGTGACACTTAGAAAGCAATAGCAGTAAAGGGAAGGTGCAGAACAATGCATTCCAGAAGTTGGAAGCTCCACTATAAAAAAAAAAAAAAAAGATGTTGCTTTGATTTGAGAAGATATTTTTCTGATGGATTTCAGGTCTTGATGTTCCTGAGAACAAAAATCAAAAACAAAATACGGAATTCTGTTCACAAATCCATCAAATCTTTTCTGTCGGCCAATAAAAAGCTGGATCAACATTCCTTAGAGGCTGAGAGGATGATGGCGAGGCGTTCTGCAATAAAGCAGAATTATCTTTAACAGTTGCATGGCTGCTCTTTTATTGGCTTCTTTAGATTGCTTAAAGGAGCTAAAGACAGAGTGGCAGAACTTTGCATTTAATCATTAGAAGCAGAAGATTTGTACCGATTTTGTTTTTTAATGATTATCTTGAACAAGTGCGCCAATTACAACTTAACCTTTAATCAAGGTCAGAGGTCAAAGGTATACATTAAAGGAAAAATCCAGTCACATTCAGAATTCAAACTTCTGAAAGTGTTTTAAATATGAAATTATTACATACTGTTTAATAAATTAAGAGTAATTTTCATTAATGTGCTTTACTGGAGGCATCCATGTTTGTCAAAGAACACTACTGCCACCTACTGGTTTGTGACGTCACAGCGCGGTATCGGCTGTTGATCAAGTCCCAGTGCTGTATCTGGTGTTTGTCACAACGCGCTATTATCCAAGTCATCTTGAAAACATTCTTCTTCCAAATGTTGGCTACATATTACGGGTTTTTTCTCTGGCCAGAAGTTCGATGGCAAATCCTCCCTCTTCAAGTTGGCGATCCAACGACCAACCCGTCCGTGGAGGATCAGGAATCAGAAAGGTGAAATAAGTCTTTTTTTCCCTTTTACCCGATGTATTCCAGCATCCAGCTGCCATGCACGTGGGCATTGTCAGTTTCACTATAGCTCTGGTGAATTTCAATGGTGAAGTCCTCTGGAAATCTTCAATAATTGTTGTTGATTGCAGATGTGTCTAGTAGTTCCCATTGATTTAGCTTGTAAAGCGGGGAGAATGGCGCTAGGCTTACCGCACCGTGACGTCACTGCTGGAAGATGGCAGGAGGGATGGGCTACTATATTTGGGCAAAAAAAGACACTCCCAGACTCAGTGATCGCAACGAAAATTATTGTTTTTATTTTTTTACTTATTAACGCTAAATTTATTAAACCACCACCAGTGATGGGAGTAATGGCGTTGAAAGTAATGGCATTACTAACGCCGTTACCTTTTTTTAGTTACGAGTAATCTAACTAATTACTTTGACTGTAACTATAACGCAGTTACCATGGGCGTAGGTTTGCATAGGGACCATAGGGACATGTCCCTACCAAAATTTTGAACCGACCTAATTGTCCCTACCAATAATTGGATGTGAGCAACATGTTTATAATTTACAGCAGTAGTTGTTGCAGCAGTGGCTTCTTTTCCTCTCGCAGCTCCTCTGCCTGGTCTCTCCTGTCCCTTTCATGTAGCAGCGCATGGAACTGCTGCGCTGTTTAACTCCACTCTCATTGGTTGTTCTGCCTTAAGTTCCGCCTTCTCTCTCTCTGATTGGCTGTTTTCTAGTCTGCGTGTGCTTGGAGCACAACATTGAAAATGTATTCGCACTAGAATGCTGCGGTTACTACAATTAATATTAGGCTACAAAACTGGTCCCAATAAAAAAAATTAATATATTTACACTAAAAAACAAAAACCTTTTTTTTTTCTTTTATAAAACGAAATATTCTGAGTCAGCCAGGAGTTCTGAAGACTGCTGGAAAAATGGGCAAATAAAGGCTGTAAGCCATCAACATTTCTGATTCTTAGCCACAGCCAACTAAAAAAGAAAATGTGAAGGTTTCCTTTTTACCGATATTTAGTTGACATTACTGTTTTCATTTTTTTTGTTTTTATTTTTACAATTTTGATATAACAACTGATCTAAGTGGGTTGCTCTGTGGGGAAAGGCACATTTTACATTTATATTACTGTATGTTTTAAAGTCTCTATTCTCCAGTTAATGATGAATCACTTACTAAATTAGTTGACGATTATTGAAATAATCAATTAATACGATTCATTTTTTCAGCCCTAGATAAAATACATAAAATGGGCGACACAGAGTAACTACAGCCAAGATATTCAACTTTTATAGGGAAGTTAATATTTTAATGAATGTATTATTTTGCTTGATACAGAGAGAGAATAGTAGGTACAAATATAACAGTGGGGTTTAACTCTGCACTATTCTATATCTTCAGAAGAAAATACTGTATTTACCTTCTCTCTTAGTCGTTCAAATGAAACCGTTTTCAAAGTGGAAAACAGTCCTAATTCCACATTCATCAGAGCCGGTGAAACTTCAAACATTGATAAACAGCATCTAATGAGTGTAGTGCTTATAAAATTTTTATTAATGGAGCAAAATGTTGCTTTTCTCTTTTAACAATGAATTCCTCTTATCAGTACGGATGCTCACATCGAGCATAAAAAAGGGCATGCATATTGCATAGCACCAATGACACCCGACCAATAGTGTCCCTACCAAAGTTCAAATCAAACCTACGCCCTTGGCAGTTACCATTGCAGACACCCCGTTGCTGCGCGTTACTCAGGTCGCACAATTAACCTTTTTTTCATGATAGGACTCGTGCGCGCCTTGTCATGAGAGAGGAGAGGATGAGATTGGCTGTTACTGGTGTTAACGTACAGCGCAGACAGAGAGATGGAGAGTGAGGAGGACTCCAGCAGCAAAACGGCGTTTTCCACATGGAAATACCGGTGTTACGGCGAGCTGCGTTTCACCATCAGATACAGTTTCCCCTGCATCTCCGCACACCGAAGGTGGCACGATTCACCGTGCAAGAGACAGGAAACGCGCACGCTCACTAAAGGCGCGCAACAGCCTCCCTGTGCTCGTGCCACAGGAGAACTATGGAGAGGGTGAAGGATCAAATGTTAGCCTATATGGAGAAAGGGAGAAATCTGGATGGACAGACAGACAGACAGATGTTGCAGTATCTATAACAAGCGAAACACACAGGACTTCAGAATTAGACATCCCCAGTTATTAATTTCATACACTCACCTACGGAAGAGGATTAGGGCCACTGGAAAAAAAAAAAGTTAACAGATTTTTTTTACAGTTTTTTTGGATTGCTTAAGCACGATTTTCAAAACAGGGCCCGTGTTACACACTATTAGCACAACCACACACACATTTAGCAAAACACTACAGATCCTTTGCATAATTAAACACTCTTGTAAAAACTATACACTTCTGTTTAAAAACCATACTTTGTTGCCATATGAAACACACTCGTTTCACATTACTATACTCTGTTTGCACGAGTTACACTCTGCTGTGATAAACCTAAAACACTTTTAGCACATCTGCTTCCCTATGATTAGAGTTGGCTACCATCAACAAAGTACAAATATAATGTAAATTCACCAAACACTACACAAGACCAATGTTGCAGACTGAAGAAACTCATTTTTTTCTCAACATGCCCAAAATGTTGACATGGAGATTCATCATACTGTAACAAAATGTCACTTTACGTATTGTACTGTAAGTTTACTGTAAAAAACAAAACAAAACAAAAACTAGACATTGTCTCTTCGCCTAGCTGGATCTGGCCAGAGAATTTCATCAACATTGCAGGCAATGTTGTCATTAGCTAGACACCTTGGAAAGAAACGTCTTGAATGACGAATCCATCCTTGCATTGTTGCTACCTCCATCTGGTCACAGGTCTCCTCCATGGCTTGGATGAGGGGTACCTCAGCCTGGAGACGGAGATCATATACCTTCCACCGCCATGCCGAGAAAAACTCTTCTATAGGGTTGAGAAATGGAGAGTATGGTGGAAGATATCGGACGATGAAATGTGGATGTTGCTGAAACCAGTTCTGAACCAGAGCAGAGCGGTGGAAAGACACATTTTCCCAGACAACAATGTATTGCATATGATCAATTTGATTTGCTGCTGTTATGTTGTGCAATTGGTCCAAGAATGTAAGTATGAGTGCTGTGTTGTAAGGGCCCATATGGGCATGGCGGTGGAGGACCCCATTCTGTGTAATGGCTGCACAGAGTGTTATACTGTTTTTATTGTACGGTTTTGTTTTAACTATGAGTTTTGTAGCACTTTGAGATTTTTTTTAAATGTAAAGTGCAATACAAATAAAATGTATTATATTACCCCCACGTTGCCCTGGGACATTGACTCTAGCCCTGTGACCAATGATGTTTCTTCCCCTCCTTCGTGTTCTCGTCAGGTTTAACGCAGCCTCATCTACGTAGATAAACTCATGCTGGATCTCCTCTCCATCCATTTGTAAAACTCTCTGAAGAACAGTGTCAGGCAAAATTGTGTTCAGTGTAGATCTAGTATCCATATCACAGTACAGTAAAAGATTATGAGACAGTATGCAAGATCACAATGCTTAGGTGAATACATGCCTCTGCATAATCATGCCGCAGTCGTTTCACCCTTTCGGAATTGCGCTCGAAAGGCACTCGATAAATTTTCTTCATTTGAATATGGTTTTTTATTAGGATGCGTGCCAGTGTTGATGTTGAGACCTGATGGATATTGTTGAAACCGACGTGGTTATTGACAATGTTAGCTTGGAGCTGATTGAGGGTTATAGCATTGTTGGCCAAAACCATGTTTACTATCTCCCTCTCTTGCTGTTCTGTAAACATAGGAGGCCTTCCCCCTCGTCGTTCCTGACCCTCAATCCTTTGTAGAAAAAAAAACAGTAAACAATAGTACAGTAATTTCACAGGAAAAGGTCACAGAAGTGCTGATAGTGCATAGAATACAGTACTGTAAGCAGTTGCTGAAACCGTGCAGATGTTTTTGATATGATGATATTTTTACAATACCTATTTTTCCAGTCGAAATGTTCTTATCACACTTGCCACTGTGTATCGGCTTAGATTTGGCTGTACTCGCAGTCCAGCCTCCCTCAGCGTCAGGCCGTGGTTGACAACGTGGTCAACCAGTGTTGCACGGATCTCATTTGTCAGATTCGCTCCTCTGTTGATTTCTTCCTCCCCTTCCTCCTTGTCCTTCTCCTCCTCCTTGTCGTCCTCCTCGTCCTTGTCGTCCTCCTCCTTGTCCTTGTCCTCCTCCTTCTCCTCCACCTCGTCCTCCACCTCGTCTTACTATTTCTCTGACTCTTTCCATTGTGCTTGAAGACCGATGAACTCACCTGCTGCTTTTTATAGTGCTTATACGCCTGATTAGTGTGTCTACAATTAAGCAAACAAGTGTTTGCACACCTGATGACTGTGTTGAATCAATTGGTTGGAAGGTGTGGTAATTTGACAGTCAGTGCTTTGGTATTGCAAGGAAGTGACTTCATAATAGATTTTTGTGTGTAATGTATGTTAAGTGTGTTTAGTGTTTTGCAAATCACTGTGTGTAGAGTTTTGCAACAAGTGTGAGGTTGACAATGTGCTTATAGTTGTGCAAATATGGGCTGATGTTTTGCTTCTTGAGTGTAAGGTTTTGCTAATAGTGTACTACTTTTAACTTTAGTGTGTAAGCAATCCAAAAAAACTGTAATTTTATTTCAGTATAGTATGGGAAAAAAGTCAGAATTCTGAGATTAAAGTCAGAATTCTGACTTTAATCTCAGAATTCTGACTGAATTCTGACAATAAAAAAGTCAGAATTCTGAGATTAAAGTCAGAATTCTGAGAAAAAAGTCAGAATTCTGAGAATAAAGTCAGAATTCTGACTTTAATCTCAGAATTCTGACTTTTTTCCCATGTTAAACTGAAAAAAAATTTAAAAATCAGTTTACTTTTTTTTTTTTTCCCAGTGGCCCTAATCCTCTTCCGTACCCACCAGATCTGAATGCCCTGTTAAAAAACTTCACACACATGAGTAGAGGTAATGCGTTCCCCCCAGATGTCATTTACGTTGAGTTGCAATAAATGCGAAACTCTCTGCAGGTTCTTGTCTTTGTCGTCCACTCTATTCAGCTGGCTTTGGAAACACACGGCGAGAAGGTGGGGGCTGGGTGGTGAGGGTTACGGGGGGCGAGAAACGCAAGAGTTACTTTTACTAGTAATTACTTTTATTGTGGAGTAACTCAGTTACTTTTTGGGAGAAGTAACTAGTAACTATAACTAAATACTTTTTCAAAGTACCGTGCCCAACACTGACCACCACAAACGTATTAATTTTAGGTATAAATAATGATCCATTGATTATTCCTTGCATTCTTTTAAATGTATAGACCAGCTGTTATGAGGCACATTTCAACTAAACCACATATAACCATGTATGTCACCACTCCCCGCTGCAGAGCTTTAGTAAAATTTGTTTCCCTTGATAATTTAGATTTTAAAATCAGAACCTTCCAGCAGACCAGTCTAGAAGCTTGATATTGCATTTATCCACGACAAAACCCACACAGACGCATACAATAACCTGCAAGAACCTCTAAAATCCAGTTGAACAGATCAGAAGTGAGGATGGATCGTCATGAGTGACTTTAAAGCCCTTTGACTTTATGGCTGCTCTAAAAAACATCAGATAACTTCCAAAATCCTGATTTATGATCCAAACTAAGAAAGCATATTTGGGTGAGAAGGGAAATATCTAAAAAAGGAAAAGAAATCCATTTGATTTCCTTTTTCCACATTTACAACTGATGAAAACCCATAAAAAGCATAAAATCATTCCTATTAAAAGGATTTAACATGAAAAATTCCAAAAAAACAAACATTTAACTTTGGGAAACACCAATCGTTTAGAAGTCCCCTTCACATTGACAAAGATGTTTCTGTACGCCCAGTAGACGTCCCTGAGTTAATGCCATCCCCGATTTTACCGTTTTCAAGAATGAGGAGGAACATTTTCCATGTAGAGGTTTATTACGGTAGAAAGAGCATGCTGCACACAGAAACAGCTGTCGCTGATTGGCAGCTGTTAATGTTTAGATGAGGATCAGAGCGCACCACTTCTAAAACAGACAAGTTCTTTGTCTCAGCTGCCTTGTGTTATGGTGAGTGTATTAATCGGTTCATTTGAATTTAATTTAATTCAATTCAGTTTATTTCTATAGCCTCAATTCACAACACATCTCATCTCAAGGCACTTTACAGTTCAACCAGATCATACATTCAAATAGATTCAAAGTTTTCTATCTAAGGAAAACCAGCTGATTCCATCGACTCATTGACTCTTCAGCAATCCCTCACACTAAGCATGCTTGTAGCGACAGTGGAGAGGAAAAACTCCCTTTGAACAGGAAGAAACCTTCAGCAGAACCGGACTCGGTGTGAGCGGCCATCTGCTGAGGCCCACTGGGGTTCAAGGAGACAGAAGCAGACATAGAAAAAGAAGCATAGATACAAAAGGCAACTGTCAACCAGCTCCACAGGCGGCCCTGTCCAGGAAACACCCAGCCAGGCAGATGTTTCTAAGAGCCAGAATTGGGCTGATCATTGTGATAATTGTTTGGTTCGTGCCCAGGTTAATAAAAAAAAAGATGAGGACTGGAAATGTAACATAAACCAAGTTGTCAACAAAAAGTAAGACAGACCATTGCCAGCAGCTGGCATTAGGAAATAGATCAAATTAAACAGAATGATTGAAAACTCCTTGTAAGGAGCTAATCTGGTTCTATGGTTTTCCAGGGATCAGCAAGCATTCACCTAAAGATGTTTTTAGAACTAATTGGTAACCTTTAGTTTATATCTTCAGATATTTAGTTATTGCAAGTAGAGTTATAAGTTGTTTTGCTGTTCTATGGTCCTGATTTATGAGCATAGATTTCCAGGCTTAGGTCTACTTTTCTACCGCTCAAATTGGATATATGAAAGTTCCTCATTATAAAAGGTAAGAGGCAGAAAAGGTAAAAACTGAATGAGACAAGATCTGCATGATCTGAGAATGATGAAGAGATAACCACCTGTTCATTTATTAGGTTGTTTTCAAGGCCAAGCTCCAAATATTGTGGTGATTTGCCTTTTTAGGTTTTAATCAGATGAGATAATAATGATAATAATGAAAATGCTAATAATAATTTGCATAATATGCATGAGGGGATTCTATTTTGAAGGGATCTTGATTGTATTATTTACCCGTTTTAGATTAGTGTATGATTGATAGAAGAGGAGATGAAGAAGATTTAAAGACGAATAGAAAGAAGACTGAATGAGAGCAGAAGAACAAAAATCTAATTAGAATGAGCAGAACAGATAGCAGGTATCAGTTAGAAGAGAGCCGAAAAGAAAAGAGGATAAAGACGGAAGAAGACAGAGAAGACTGAATGACAAGATGGCACTGATAAACACTATTAATTAATTTTAGGAGGCACATTCCTGGATTTTACACCTGATTTTCCCTGTTTAAATATTAATAAATATGTAAAAATGGATGAAAGCATCACTGTCCCCATTTCCTATTTTAATTTTGATTATATGTATTTATTTTTATCTATGATTTGGAAATGTCCCCAGATCAGATTAGGTTTCTGTTCTTAAAAAGGAAGAAATCCAATCCAAAGCAGAGCCAGAATTGCGACCAATTCAAAGCTCTCATTATCTTTTATTTTGATCACAATTCTTATTGAGATAAAAGAAAACCTGAAATAACAAAAAAAGAAAATGTTTTCCTCGTGTAAAGCTCTAATTATGGCCTAAAAATCTGCATTTTTATTTCTTTTTTTCCCCCTCAGAGTTTAATGTCTGTTTCCCTATACCTTCTCATTTCCCTTCACCTGGAAAAATGCAAACATATGGTCCAGATTATGGTGAAATATTGGAGGGATAAATTACTGCTAATTTTTCTTCTCTGATGGATGTCCTGTCTGCTTGATGGACTACAGGGAGTTCTCCTTGGAGGCTCAAACAGATGGCTCACTTCGGAATAAAAATAAGTTTGCTCTCAGCCACTGAACAGCTTGTGGAGCTCATAAATTGAGCGAAATAATTGGAAACACGTATTCTGCAAAGAAACATGTGCCACTGAATGGATCTGTGGTCGTCTGGCCAGGTTGGATGCTATGTTTCGACTCACAATTAAGTTCCGGTGTTTTGCACTTTGCTTCAGCTCAGGAAGTGTTTCTGCATCTGAAGCATGAGCCGACAGCATTCTGCAGGGACCACATCATACGGTCTGAGGGCTGGATGCAGACACCTCTGCTCCACCTACACATGTCCTGGCCTCGGGATACCAAACAGCCACCTACAAATTCAACCACAAAACCCCAAGTTCCCCCAAAATCTCCATCTTCAATGATCTTAGACAGCTCTCAGGTTAATCCAAGAACTTCTCTTTGATATCACTTTATAAAACCCAAAGGAACCGTAGGCTAGAGTTATAATGGAGCTTGGGAAATAAAAGAAATGACAGTAAATTAGATTTAAATAAAGGCCAACCGTTAAAAACTCAAACGCAGGACCAAATATTCAAATGCATTAGCATAAATACAGTACACATTACATCACTCTAAAGTCATGCAATGGAAAACAGTTGCTGTAAAGACTTGCAGCAAATGCATTAAACAATTGACAATCCCTCAATAAGAATTTAGAGGTTTTACTCAACAGGAGATTAAGTTTTTCTTCCTTTATCTGAGATTCAATTCCAGCTTTTAATAACATGTCTCCATCAGAAACGTTTCTGATGGAGACAATGAAGAGACCTACTGGACTGCATAGATATTGTCAGGGTTTGGTTGTGGTTTGGAGGACCCAAATGCAGAGGCAGAGAGGCTGAGGAGATTTCTGGGAGTTTTAATGGGGCAAAAACAGTAAACAAAGGAAGGAATCCAAAAATCCAACTAATAATGAAAAGCAAACCAGAACTAAGGAGACATCTGGGGAAACCAAACACGAGGAGCCAGGGAGAGACGAGGTAGGTGGACAACGTCATGGGAGGACAGCAAAGACAAGGAACCAAAAAAGAGTGAGAGCAGAGGGAGAGCATTTATAGCTGACTGAGACAAAGGGAGGGCTAACGAGCTGACAAGGAGCAGGTGTGAGAGGAGACAGCGAGGGAGCCAAGGGGAAAGGAACACATACACAAGAGAGCAACAGAGGACAACAGAAAAACATGAGAACTAACATAAATCTAGAAATTACAACAAAACTGGAATTAAACCAATAAAACTAGAAAACAAGGAACAAAGTAAAGCACAACAGAACCGAGACCATGACAGATATATACGGGAATTAAAAAAGATCTAAGAGCAAAACCTCTCGCTGTTTGCAAATTCAACACTGTAAAGTCTAACAATCTTAGATCTAACCAGTAGTGATTGAGGTACACAACAGTAATACTTAAGTAAAAGAATTGATACTCATAGTCAAATCTGACTCAAATACAAGTAAAAGTTACTAATTTAAACATCAACTCACGCTAAAGTACTGAGGTAATTACTTTTGAAAATACTAGTATTGAATAGTACATGCATTTGAAGTACTTAACTCTGATTTGAGACTCATCCTATTGAACAACCTTTCCACATGGCAACAACTAATGCCTTAATAATGTCAATGCTGGGGGTGAGGTTGGTTGAGGACCCAAATGCGGAGACGAAGGAGGCAGAGAAGTAGTGATGGGTCCAGCCACCCCGATGCGTCGCTGCATGCGTGGTTCCCATAGAGCAACACACTGTATCCGTACACGTGTCGTTTCCAGAAAGTCATGTGACCAATACAGGAGTTGTTTCTAACTGACTGACTCACTAAAATGTGTTTAAAAACGTATCTGTCGATATGATGCACCTGCTTAAAAAAAATGTCTCATCTTTTGCGGTTTATGGTTAAAATTATCAAGAATTTTGCAGCAGCCTAAAATGAATAGGAACGTTTCAGCCGTTGCGTTTTTATTTTGTGTCATCCTTTTTCTCTCAGTTAATAGATTTTAATAATAATAGATTTTATTTGTAACGCACCTTATATTTCAAAGAAATCTCAAAGTGCTACAGAGATTAAAAGAAGAAGAAAAAAAATAAAGATAAAAAAAATAATAATAATAATAGTAATAATAAAAAATAAAGAATAAATTGTAGGGCTTACAGTAATACATCTTACACCGAGTGGTATCAAAAACTAACAATTGAAACTAACAATTAAAACTACAATTTAATCTTAAAGTGCTACAGAGATTAAAAGAAAAAAGTTATCATTCAACTTATCTGAATTAAATGTTCATTTCTTAGTTTATTTACTGTTTTTACTGTACTTGTTGTTTTAAAAATATGATTTAAACTCCTAGTCCACAAGAAGTCTCATTCACATTTTCCCCTAAATTTTGACATTATGATACACATTTACATTATTTATTGGCTTTATCTAAAAATATCGAAGATATTTTTCAATTTAAACTTAGATATGAAAAAACACAATATAACCTACAATGACTTTAACTATATCATTGCACTAGGTCATCAAATTAAGTTAGTTTAGTCTGTCAAAAAGTTGTCTGTAGCGTCTTTAAAGGTCCAGCAGGTATCAGTATTCTGTGAAACAGTATCAACGCAGAATTAATACAGTTTGGCAATGTGTCCAAACGCTTCAACATGCCTCATTAACCCATCACTACAGAGAAGAGTTATTGTGGGTTTAATAAAGTAACTGAGGCAAACATCCAGAAATATAAAAATACTGCGAACCAAAAAGCAAACTCACGTTGGGAGCCAGAGATGAGGAAGCAACGAAGCAACAAGGAACCACCACTGAAGAACTGCACAGGGAGTTTATACACTATATTGCCAAAAGTATTTGCTCACCTGCCTTGACTCACATATGAGCTTAAGTGACATCCCGTTCCTAATCCATAGGGTTCAATATGACGTCGGTCCACCCTTTGCAGCTAGAACAGCTTCAACTCTTCTGGGAAGGCTGTCCACAAGGTTTAGGAGTGTGTTTATGGGAATTTTTGACCATTCTTCCAGAAGCGCATTTGTGAGGTCGCACACTGATGTTGGACGAGAAGGCCTGGCTCTCAGTCTCCGCTCTAATTCATCCCAAAGGTGTTCTATCGGGTTGAGGTCAGGACTCTGTGCAGGCCAGTCAAGTTCATCCACACCAGACTCTGTCATCCATGTCTTTATGGACCTTGCTTTGTGCACTGGTGCACAGTCATGTTGGAAGAGGAAGGGGCCAGCTCCAAACTGTTCCCACAAAGTTGGGAGCATGGAATTGTCCAAAATGTCTTGGTATGCTGAAGCATTCAGAGTTCCTTTCACTGGAACTAAGGGGCCAAGCCCAGCTCCTGAAAAACAACCCCACACCATAATCCCCCCTCCACCAAACTTTACACTTGGCACAATGCAGTCAGACAAGTACCGTTCTCCTGGCAACCGCCAAACCCAGACCCGTCCATCAGATTGCCAGATGGAGAAGCGCGATTCGTCACTCCAGAGAACGCGTCTCCACTGCTCTAGAGTCCAGTGGCGGCGTGCTTTACACCACCGCATCCGACGCTTTGCATTGCACTTGGTGATGTATGGCTTGGATGCAGCTGCTCGACCATGGAAACCCATTCCATGAAGCTCTCTGCGCACTGTTCTTGAGCTAATCTGAAGGCCACATGAAGTTTGGAGGTCTGTAGTGATTGACTCTGCAGAAAGTTGGCGACCTCTTCGCACTATGCGCGTCAGCATCCGCTGACCCCGCTCCGTCAGTTTACGTGGCCTACCACTTCGTGGCTGAGTTGCTGTCGTTCCCAAACACTTCCATTTTCTTATAATACAGCTGACAGTTGACTGTGGAATATTTAGGAGCGAGGAAATTTCACGACTGGATTTGTTGCACAGGTGGCATCCTATCACAGTTCCACGCTGGAATTCACTGAGCTCCTGAGAGCGACCCATTCTTTCACAAATGTTTGTAAAAACAGTCTGCATGCCTAGGTGCTTGAATTTATACACCTGTGGCCATGGAAGTGATTGGAACACCTGATTCCAATAATTTGGATGGGTGAGCAAATACTTTTGGCAATATAGTGTATATGGGAGACAAAACAAAGACTGGAGTAATCAACTGATATGGAGCAGGTGTGGATGGAAGAGACTAGAAGGGAGCTAGGGGAAAGGACGAAGACACAAGCGGGCAACAAAGAGTAACTTAAGATTGGTTTATTTACCATTTTGTGTTATATTTAAGCAAAGATCAACAAAACAGAATTACTGATAGCTGAAAATTAAAAACTCAAAGTTCCAAAAGGGGAGAACAAAAACAAATAAAATGTATAAACTACCAATAATATCTGTTTCTTAGATTTGTGTAACGTCATGCAAATCTCTAAAACAGAGGTGTCCAGATTCAGTCCTAAGAGCTGCTATCTGCCATGTTGAAATTATATTTTAATAAAGAAAAACAGCAACAGGATTACAAAGATAAGCTGAAATTAGGGGGAGTAGAAAGTACAATATTTAACTTTAAATGCACTGGATTGAAAGTGATAAATAAACCCCCAAAAAATGACTCAAGTAAAGTAAAGATACTTAAAAAAAAAGGTAGTTTCGTGCAGTATGAAATAAATATACTTTGTTACTTTTCAGGACTGGAACAAGCCAAGGAAAAACCTGTCAGAACTCTCAACCTGGAATTCAAAAGGCCTAAAAGAGGTACGGCACCGCGCCATCCTGCCCAGTAAAACAGATACTTTAGACTTTTAGTTGAGGTATACAAGACCTTTTCTCTTAAAAAAAAGAATGAAAAAAGGATAGACATGCTCAGAGGGAAAGTTTGGACAGATCAGCCTAAAACGAAAAATTCTTTAACTCCAAATCTTTTCCTTTATATAGTGCCAATTTTCAACACCGTCATTTTAATGCTCTTTAAAGAGTCACTTCAATCATACCATGTAGGCTGCCGAAAACGTTCTAACTGAGGCTTTGTTTTGGTCCACTCTTTAAAGCCCCGAACTCAACGCTGATTCTGACATTTTGAATTGTCAAAGCTTCCTGGATGGGAAGCGAAACGTCTTCAAACTTGGAAACAAAGTCCAGTGGATTGTGTTTAACTTTTTTGGATTGTCTATAACCTGGAGGGTTATGGTTAGGGTTAAGGTTAGGCGTTAGACACTCTCTCGATGACCCCCCCACTCAGTCCGACAACTAGAGCAGTTGGATAGAGGATCAAAGGCATTGCACGGGCCGACGCACGTTTGTTGGTATCTCTCAGATCCATAGCCAAGCCAGTTTGTAAAACTTGGAGAATTTGGGTTAGCTTTTAGAGTAATGGCTAGGTTTTAGGGTTAGGGCAAGGCTTAAAATTAGGTTTTAGGGCAAGTGTAATTTTAAGGCAAGGGTCAAGTGTTAGGTTTAGGTATGGATTCCACTAATATAAGGCCACTAGCTAATTGGTCTGGTAAGTTGATAAACATGAGAATTAGGTTGATATGTGGGTTACATAGGTTTGGGTTAGTAGCTAATTGTCCTGGTAAGTTGATAAACATGAGAATTAGGTTGATATATGGGTTACATAGGTTAGGGTTAGTAGCTAATTGTCCTGGTAAGGTGATATGTGCTATAAGTGTAGTATAAAGGTGGAGGTTATGATTAATTGAAGATAAGTATATTAATTTTTAGTTCAACGAAGGAAGCAGAGTCAGGGTAAACCACCCTGGAATGGGCTAAGTTGACACCCGCCGGTCTGGCATGTAAAGTCAGACTCCTCCACTCCTTGCAGTTCTAAACTGAGGGAAGGGAGGTAGGTAGAGGGAAATGTTTTATAAATAAATATTTTGTAGGTCTAATATCGGTAAACATGAGAATTAGGTTGATATGTGGGTTACATAGGTTAGGGTTAGTAGCCAAGCAGCCGATGCCCCCGCCCCTTTAAGACAATGTCACAGCCAGACAGAATGGAAGGCCAGATGTTGCTAGTCTGAAGACAGAAGAAAACAGAGTTTTTATATTATGTAGTTGTAAAGGTTTGAAATAAGAGAGAGACAGAGAGGCGGGGGGGGGGGGGGGGGGGGTGATCAAAGGAGATAAAACCAAGGAGGACTGAATGATAGAGAACAACCAAGGTAACCAAGGTTTGAATGTATTAAGAAAGCCTAAGCCCTAAAAGGTTGTCATAAACAATGATGATAGAGCTTTATTACTGAAATAAGGGCTGTTTTTCTTTTAGAGTATAAAGGAAATTGCTCGAAACAACCTTCTTGCCTGTTATTGAAGATGGAGATTGTACATGAATGCTTCTACTCACTGTCTCAGAAGGAAAAAGATCGACCTCGTCTATATAAGTTTATTCAAAGTAACAGGTTCTGACGGTCCGTGAACAACGTGTGTGACCCCGACTGATCAGACTTTATAACATCTGAAAAACGCAAAGAACATGAGTCAGAAAAACAGGTGTGGAAACAAAAGGAAGATGCGTGAGGAGATATCCCAAGCTGTAGTAGTAGCCAAAGTTCCCATGACACAATAAAAAAAAAAATCCTGCAAAGCGTTTATCTAAATATTTCTATGCTTCTTGAAATTTTTACATTTTAAATCTCTTCAGATCTTTAAAAACAGTAACTGAGCAAGTTTAAAAATTTTAGTTTTCTAAATTCCTGATGTCTGACTATGATGACTTTTCAGAGAGTCAAAATTTCCAGTTAACTCCTCATCCTCAGCCGGAAATATGGAGGATGAGGAGAGCCCAGCTGCCCCCACCCATCCTCCCCACCTTCTAGAGAAGCACCATAGAGAGCGTTCTGACCAGCTGTCTCACTGTGTGGTGTGGAGGCTGCAGCGCCTCAGACTGGAATAAGATGAGAACAGCAGAGAGGATCATCAGGGCTCCTGTTCCTTCCATATGTTGGTGAAGATTCTCAGTCATCTAGTTTATATTCATTCCAAAAAAGTAAAAAAAAAACAATCCACTGGACTTTGTTTCCAAATTTGAAGACGTTTCGCAGAAACAGAGACTAGTGCATCCTAAGGACAAACCCGCCAGACCACATATGAGCGGAGTGTCTGCAGTTCAATGCAGTGAGGAATGCTCTGATCTTTATATTGGAGAAAACAACAACCTCTCCACAGATGCATTAGCCTCGTGAGACCATCCTGATCTCGCGAGCTTTCAAGGTTTCACTCGCAAATCAGTCTGGAGACTCTCCGTTAAAGAAAATTTGTAGCCGTTCACCAAATGAACGTCCAATCAGCGTTGGCTTTGAGGCGGGTTGAGGTGTGACGCAACGAGAAGCGCGAGCGTTCAGTCTAAAGAACATGGCGGCTTCAGCCGATGAAACTAGCGTTAGCGTGGCTATCGAGCAAGTCTTATCGGAATTACAGAGTATTTCTTGACTGAAAGAAGAGCAAAACACTGCTCTGGAGGCTTTTCTCAGAGGAAAAGATGTTTTTGCTCTTCTCCCGAATGGTTTCGGCAAGAGTTTGATCTTGTGTTTGTGTTTTCGGCGTCGTTCTGTTAGTACGTCATATGCTTCTTTGATCTGATTGGTTTATTTGGCCCGTCTATCACCAACATAGGCCAATCAGCTAACCAGTATTTTTGCCCCTTCCCAAAATTACTTCAATATGCGGAGCAAATCCATCTGGCGGAGTCAGGTTACAGATGCATGGCCCAACACAGAAGAGCAACCTTCTCTGGACAAGACTCTGTGGTACATCTACACCTTATGGGCAAAAGACATTCTTTTGAGGACCATAATGTTCACATTTTGGACAAAGAAGACAGGTGGTTCAAAAAGAGCATGAAGGAAGCCATCTATGTTAGGAAAGAAAAACCAAGGTGGAAACTCATGTTTCAATTTTTAATAACCCAGAACACACTAATAGAGTTGAATTCTTCCCGCTATCAATTCAACCCTCATCCCCATACATGGGTCAAAAACATCTCGCCTGGTCAGCCAGGCCAACAATGCCCCTAATGACCCCCTGTTCTCAGTTATAGACCAGTAGGCTAACAAAGAACCCCCTAAGGGGCGGACTCATTCTCCTGGTTCAATTTGCATGTTTTCTAAGCCAAAACAAGTTTTTGGGCTAGTAAATAAAACACTAATTCTAACATCTTGAATTGAAAAAGCTTCCTGAATGGGAAGCGAAACGTCTCCAAACTTGGAAACAAAGTCTAGTGGATTGTTTTTTAATGTTTTTGGAATCTTCCCTCCATAAAAGACATTTCATCCCAGCAATCATCAATGACCTCATCAATGACCCCTCACCCCCCACCATGGACTGTTTTCCCTGCTTCCATCTGGGAAGAGGCTTCGCAGAATTCAATGCAGGTCCAGCAGATTCTGCAACAGTTTCATCCCCACCGCCATCAGACTGCTGTACTGTTGAGAAAACTCTAAATCATGTCACAGACTCTGCATCACACTGATTAAAACGACCCAAAAAATACTATATATTTGCACCATTTATATTACTGCTCAGAACCTCCATATCAATGCATTTTTACACCATGTTTTTTCTCCCACACTGTTTACATTTGATCACTGCTGCACTTCATGTTATATAAGTGTTCTAAAAAATGTTTTTTCGTTTTGTATAAACTCTGTGTGCACAAAATGACAATAAAAGTTGTCCAAGTCTAAGTCCAAATGCAGTAAAATCTTATAAACAATAGAATTTCTTAGAATAATGCTCATATTGAGAGCAAAAGCTTTCCCTGAGAAGCCATCAGAGGAACAGGGCCAGTTGGAACAGTTAGCTTTTAAAACAATCTTTTTTATAAATGTTGTGCAAAATCTATCCTATGCAATCATATTTAAATGTCATGGGTTATTAGTAGACAGATGTCAGTTTAATATACAAATAAATGGCTGAAGAAGGCCCAATTGTCACAGAGCAGTTTAGAGAGTCTCCCTGAATTTCCTCACTGTGGGACAATAGAGGTGTTTCTATTCTAACCTTAACCTCTGTTCGTCGGTGTGAAACCCAGCCCTGCCTCCTGTCTCCCCTTCCTTCCGACCGCACATTATATAGACGGCATGTACGGGTTTACGAGGCCTGACGTCTGGTCAACCTCATCCTCCTCCTCATCCTCCCTCCTGCCTTCATCCCCGTTTTACAGGAAGAACCTTGGTTAGCTCTGCTAAGCTTTGATAAGCTT
This sequence comes from Cyprinodon tularosa, assembly GCF_016077235.1. NCBI lineage: Eukaryota > Metazoa > Chordata > Actinopteri > Cyprinodontiformes > Cyprinodontidae > Cyprinodon > Cyprinodon tularosa. The sequence continues at coordinate 945,936 of NW_024039050.1, read as the reverse complement.
TTCTTTTTTCAACAACAGTGCCCTTTTTGCCCCTCTGCGTTTTTAGATCTTTTCTGTTTTTTTGTTCTGATTAGTATCATAACTTCAAATCCTAACGGTGTGTATTTTCTGAGGCGTGTGTTTCCTGTAGATTCTATTTTAAATTTTAGATTTTATTTTGCTCAGCCACTGAAACACCCCAATAGTTTCCCCACTATTAGATGATATAGGATATTCATTTTTCCTGTCTCTCTAAAAGCAGAAACATAATTCTCTGTATCATTACACAGACCCTTGTTTATTCTGACCAGTAACAAAGTACAAATACTGCATTACCTTATTTAAAATTTTTCACTTTTTTACATATACAGTGTACATGAACATAATACATTAAACTCAACGTAACATAGAGCTTTCACTTGGGAGCTATTCATCTGTTTTGCCTTTGTCCCGTCTAGTTTATTTTAATTTTTTTTCTTTGTTGCTGTCTTTTGTCTTGAATCTTGTCAATTTACTCCACTTTTCTTCCATTTGAGTTTGTTTAAGTCTTAGACGACGTGTCAGCTTTTCCATAATGTAGATTACACTCACCGGCCCATGCTAGTAACGGGTTGGACCCCCTTTTGCCTTCAGAACTGCCTCAATTCTTCGTGGCATAGATTCAACAAGGTGCTGGAAGCATTCCTCAGGGAGTTTGGTCCATATTGACATGATGGCATCACACAGATTTGCCGCAGATTTGTCGGCTGCACATCCATGATGCGAATCTCCCGTTCCACCACATCCCAAAGATGCTCTATTGGATTGAGATCTGGTGACTGTGGAGGCCATTTGAGTACAGTGAACTCATTGTCATGTTCAAGAAACCAGTCTGAGATGATTCCAGCTTTATGACATGGCGCATTATCCTGCTGAAAGTAGCCATCAGAAGTTGGGTACATTGTGGTCATAAAGGGATGGACATGGTCAGCAACAATACTCAGGTAGGCTGTGGCATTGCAACGTTGCTCAATTGGTACCAAGGGGCCCAAAGTGTGCCAAGAAAATATTCCCCACACCATGACACCACCACCACCAGCCTGAACCGTTGATACAAGGCAGGATGGATCCATGCTTTCATGTTGTAGACGCCAAATTCTGACCCTACCATCCGAATGTCGCAGCAGAAATCGAGACTCATCAGACCAGGCAACGTTTTTCCAATCTTCTATTGTCCAATTTTGATGAGCTTGTGCAAATTGTAGCCTCAGTTTCCTGTTCTTAGCTGAAAGGAGTGGCACCCGGTGTGGTCTTCTGCTGCTGTAGCCCATCTGCCTCAAAGTTCGACGTACTGTGCGTTCAGAGATGCTCTTCTGCCCACCTTGGTTGTAAAGGGTGGTTATTTGAGTCACTGTTGCCCTTCTATCAGCTCGAACCAGTCTGGCCATTCTCCTCTGACCTCTGGCATCAACAAGGCATTTCCGCCCACAGAACTGCCGCTCACTGGATGTTTTTTCTTTTTCGGACCATTCTCTGTAAACCCTAGAAATGGTTGTGCGTGAAAATCCCAGTAGATCAGCAGTTTCTGAAATACTCAGACCAGCCCTTCTGGCACCAACAATCATGCCACGTTCAAAGTCACTCAAATCACCTTTCTTCCCCATACTGATGCTCGGTTTGAACTGCAGGAGATTGTCTTGACCATGTCTACATGCCTAAATGCACTGAGTTGCCGCCATGTGATTGGCTGCTTAGAAATTAAGTGTTAACGAGCAGCTGGACAGGTGTACCTAATAAAGTGGCCGGTGAGTGTATGTCTATTATTTCAGTCCATTGTTCTTGACAAAGGGGGTCCGCCTGTCCCCATTTCCTCATGATAGCTTTTTTGCTAGCTATTAACAATATCTTAATCAGATACCTGTCTTTTACCCGTACTTTGATATTGTTCACATTGCAAAGGTAAAGCACTGCACTGTTCCTATCATATCCCAGTATCTTCTTTACAGTTTCATGTACATTTTTCCAAAATGTAATAATTTTAGGACAGTTCCACAATATGTGAGAATGATCAGCATTCATTGATCCACAATTCCGCCAACACCCCATGTTTGTATCGTATATTTATCTTGACTTTAGGCGTGATAAAGAATCGTATTAGATTTTTTCATGTGAACTCCCTCCATATCCATGAATTGGTGGATGTCTGATGTGTTTTCCACATATCTAGTCAATCTTCATCTGAAATTGTCATATTAAGCTCTGATTCCCACTTTTCTTTAATGTACTTAGTTGAATGTTTCTTCATCATCAGTTTTTGATATAGAGTAGAAATGATTTTTAAATTTTCTTCCACTAAAAGATTTTATCCCAATTTCAATCACCCCATTCACTTCCACAGAGGGGTTCCCACCTAATTTCTGTCTTGTAATAGTCTCTCAATTGCAGGTACCTGTAGAATTCATGTTTATCTAAATTATAGTTTTCCTTCATTTTTTGAAAACTCTCGAGCTCCTCATCTTTCTGAAGGGTATACCATCCTGTGGTCCCCTTGCTTATCCATTGTTTGAACCCTTTATCATACATTGCTGGTTTCTACTCCTTTACTTTTTTTAAATAGACCCATTAGTTTTGTTTCATTGAAGCTAATTTTTGTTATGACCTATTTGTCTTGAAATAAAATACAAAACATACTGCACCAACTCGTTGATCACCACATACCAATATATACCATTTTTCAAGATGATGCAAAGTTAAATTTGAAACTCTTATAATTAGTTATGAAACCAAGAAAATTAAGTCTAAGGAAGTTATCATCTAGAATTGTAGAAAATGTTCCTTTAATAGGATAGTGCATTAAAGCTTCTGTCCTTAACATTTTTAACATTTTTCCTGCGTTAATTTTATTTTCATACTTTAAGTCACTTTAAAAATGGCTCTTTTACACTTTTACTTTATTAAAAATCTTAGGTTGATCCTCCAACTTCTACAAAAGTGTTTTTAAACAGTAGGATTTATACTTCTACTGGAATAATAAACATGAATACTTTTAACACCTCTGATGTTAACCAATCAAAATCTGCCTCTTCAGTATTAATCTCTTTTTTTTTTTGTTAGAGTTGCTTAATGTGTGAATTCACTGCAGACCAGCTTCCCATAGAGAACAATAAACATAAAGACATTTCTGGACTTGATTTGAAGCGCTGGAAGGTCCACAGGTTTTATAGACATCTAGTTTTACTACCAAAACACATTTTTCACTGTTTTCCCAAAGTAGAAAACAACAAGACAGAGCGCATCCGAGTCAGGCAGGTCACAGTAATCCTCGATGCCTAAATGTAAGACAGATGGATGTTTTTTTGTAAAGTATGCAGAATCTGAAGCATTTCAGATTATTGCAAACTGAGTGACAGACATTTTAACCTGATGCAACCCAAAAAAAAACTTCCATTTCTACCTGCAAGTTATCAATCTACCATCTTACAATCGTAAGGATTTATGGCGTTTAATACATTTTGACTTAAGGGGCTGCATATCTTAGAGACGGTTTTTCAGAACGTGCTGAAAATCCTCCTCTGACCATAAAAACAAGCCCACTCACCGGGTCCAAACCACACACTTTAATCTACATTCTGTGGCTCTAGAATCCCGCTCAGCAGTCAAGAGAGCGAAACCAATGAAACCTGAGCATTCCTGAGTTTGTGCTCTCTGAGTATGTCTCAACCTCCTCATCTCCATACGCCGTATGATAAATGTTCTTGGGGGCTCTGGTTGTTTTCGCTCCTCTGACTCCTGGCACACGGAGCAGTGACAGGGTTCTCACATTTTTCGCATTTGTGACCCGACCGCATGTTTGATGAATCCCAGCGCTGAGTTAACGGAGAGGTGAACACGAGGTAGAGAGGAGAAGGAGGAGGTTAGCGAAGGCTGGGGATCTGTTTTTGACTCTTGAGTCATTGCTTTTAGCAGCATGGGAGTACGGCCTCCTCATCGAAGCTCGACAGCAAGGGAAAGAGTTATTACTGATGGTAAAGAGGGGAAAGCTCTCAGCAGGAAGCTGGCTGTCGTAGTTTGAATGTGAGATTTGCAGGCATGTTTTGCTCTTTAAAAGCAAGATGGAAAAATATCAGCAGTAGTTTGTTGCAGTTTTCCCATAAAGGTGGAGAATCAATTTATCAGACCATTTCTATTCTGTTTTCGCTAATTGTTTGACATTTAAATAATAATGTTGCAGATTTTTTGCTATGTTTATATGTTTAACTATAGACATGAATATGTAGACTCCTCTTTGGGCAATGGCTTGAATGGCGGCATCTCCGCCTTTTTGAACATGGCAGAGCGGAGCGATAGGGAGAGATTTTATAGTATAAAAAAGACATGATGGTAATAAATACCTTTCACAAGTATGAGTTGAAAATACATATGATTGGCTTTTCCCATGATGATGTCTTTTAAAAAGGATACTGTGCACAATTTTGATGACTGCATGTATTATTATTGGTTTATTTTTATCTTCACTAATAATCACATTTTCCTAATTTAAGAATTTTATACTAGTTTATAAGTGAGGTTGGTTACCTGTATGCCAAGCCCCATGACAGTCTAACCTGACTCCGCCAGATGGATTTGCTCTGCATATCCATCTGGAAATTTTCCTTTGAAGTAATTTTGGGAAGGGGCGAAAATACTGGTTAGCTGATTGGCCTATGTTGGTGATAGACGGGCCAAATAAACCACTCAGATCAACGAAGCATATGACGTACTAACAGAGCGACGACGAAAACACAACCACAAGCCAGGCTACTCTTGCAGAAACCAGTCGTGAGAAGAGCAAAAACATATTTTCCTCTGAGAAAAGCCTCCAGAGCAGTGTTTAGCTCTTCTTTCAGTGAAGAAATACTCTGTAATTCCGATAAAACTTGCTCGATAGCCACGCTAACGCTAGTTTCATCGGCTGAAGCCGCCATGTTCTTCAGACTGAACTGTCGCGCTTCTCGTTGCGTCACACCTCAACCCGCCTCAAAGCCAACGTGGATTGGACGTTCGTTTGGTGAACGGCTCCAAATTTTCTTTAACGGAGAGTCTCCAGACTGATCTGCGAGTGAAACCTTGAAAGCTCGCGAGATCAGGATGGTCTCACCAGGCTAACGACAGTCTGCCATCTTGAATAAACAGAGGCCAGCGAGGGATAAAACAGTTCCAATGCACAGAACAACAACGGTTGTTCAGTGCGATCATTTAGAGACGCTAACGGATCGACTGAAAGTCTGCACTACTGGAGCAAAATGCAGGACCAGCAGCAGCACAAGAAACGGTGTCATCATCCCAGGAAAACAAAAAAGGGAAATTAAAGAAAGCAAAACCAGAGATATCGAAAAACAGGGAATAGGATTTGGGAAGCCTGTCACTACCAAATTTTCTTAGAAAATAAATGCATTAAAATCCTTTCTGTTTGATCACTCGCCTGTGCCCGATCCGTGCCGGAAATGGGATCCTACGCTACTTCCGGGGAGCTAATTTTTTCGGCTTTAAACATAAATCTCTCTTGTTGAGTTTTATGTTTTCCTGCCTTGCAGGAAGAAGGTTCCGGGTTTGATTCCCGGCCCGGGGTCTTTCTGCATGGAGTTTGCATGTTCTCCCTGAGCATGTGTGGGTTCTCTCCGGGTACTCCGGCTTCCTCCCACATTCCAAAAAGATGACTGTTAGGTTAATTGGCTTTTAAAGTCCCCTTAGGTGTGAGTGTGTGCGTGAATGGTTGTTTGTCCTGTTTGTCTCTGTGTTGCCCTGCGATGGACTGGAGACCTGTCCAGGGTGGACCCCGCCTCTCGCCCATTGACAGCTTGTGACCCCAATTGGGACAAGCGTGTCAGATGATGGATGAATGTTTTCCTTTTGTGTTAACATTATGGTTCATAGTGCATAACCTTAAGAAAGAAACAACAAAAACGCAGATAAAAAAGTTTCAAGATAAAAATGGTTTGCCGGACATGCTTAAAGCAGTGCACTAGAGCCAATGAACTAGTACCATGTTATCTTTGTTCGGTTGTGTCTAGCGCACTCTGGTTCAGTTTTGCGTGTCATTTATACTCAGTTATCTCGGTTATTGAGCTTGGAGCGATCTCGTCACGGTTTTAAAAGGATAGTGGAAATAGGATTAGCAACCCGTTTCAAGCTTAAGATCAGATACAGAGTGCTGATAACACATTTAAACAACATGTAAAAAAACCAAAGTCCAACAATATTTAATTACAGTGTATTTAAATATAGATAGGTGATATTTTAGAAACATAGGTGAAGAGTATTTACTGTGTATCCACTTCTGGTTATCAATATAGCGTTTTTTCTCCCCTGAGGTCAAACTCAGGCGATGTGGATTTTATTTTTGTGGTCTGACTGACAAAATTGCTTTACCATGAGGGAAAAAGAAAAAAGACATGTGGATCTTTGCCTGATGGTCGGTGAAATCCGTGCTCCTTTGACCACATGCTGAGGTGAACTCTGCTGGTCCAACCATCCGAGCCCTTCTTGCCATAAACAGTAGATCAAGGTCCAAATGCGATTGTGTGGTTAACCAGGAGAGACAGACAGGGCATTAAATAAATCTACAGAAATGATTTAAAAGCAGCAAAGAAGCAAATCATTCATGTCCATTTTCAGGTTGATTAATCGACTAAAATAAGAAAATCTATTTATATGGTGAGTCTGAATTCATAAATATTTTAATGCCCATTAGAGAAAACATTTTAAGACAATTTCTGAAAATGAGAAGTTTTTTTATTTTTTAAATAATGTGATTTTTCTGTAAAAGAGGGTTTTAGCTCAGCAGTGCTGGCAGGCTGCAGCATATTGGAGGAGCTCTGTCATTTTGTAAATTCCACCTTTTTTGGATATAAACAAAATTCTTAAGGACAATATCCTCTAATTCTGCTGTAAAGCTGAACGTTTTATTGACTTTTCTGTTTTTTTTTTAAACTCTGAACGATTTTAACTTTCAGTCCAAGAATTAATGATGTTCTGCAGAAACATTAAAATGAATCTGCATCATAGATGCAAGGGAGGCTGAATACAGGGAGCTGGTGAACGAACCACTTTCTGGCATTGTGCGGAAATAGACTTCTTATCCTGAACGTGAACAAACAACGTAGGTTAAAGTTTTTTCAAAAGTGTTTTCAATCAGAGGTTTTCAGGAGGGACATCTACAGCTATTATCATCGACAAGAGGTTAGAAAACACCCAATGAGTTACTTCAATTTGTAATTTTCCTTTAGGACCAGGTAAGTTTTTTTTTCTATGAAAATAAAATGGTTTTTGAACTGACTATAGCAGAGGGACCAGTTAACCAGGTGACAGAAAGCTGGATTTGATAAGACTGGATTAGCATTTAAGGAAAAGTCCGGTCAGCAAGGAATAATCAATGAATCGTTATCTATAACTAAAATGAAGGTGATTGTGGTGGTTTAATAAATTTAGCGTTAATCAGTAAAGAAAAAATATACATATATATAATTTTCGTCATGATCACAGAGTCTGGGAGCGGCCATTTTTGCCCAAATATAGTAACACCTCCCTCCTGCCATCTTCCAGCAGTGACGTCACGGTGCGGTAAGCCTAGCGCCGTTCTCCCCGCTTTACAAGCAAAATCAAAATCGATTATTGAAGATTTCCAGAGGACTTCACCATTGAAATTCACCAGAGCTATAGTGAAACTGACAATGCCCACGTGCATGGCAGCTGGATGTTGGAATACATCGGGTAAAAGTGAAAAAAAGAGTTATTCCACCTTTCTGATTCCTGATCCTCCACGGACGGGTTGGTCGTTGGATCGCCAACTTGAAGAGGAAGGATTTGCCATCGAACTTCAGGCCAGAGAAAAAACCCGTAATATGTAGCCAACATTTGGAAGAAGAATGTTTTCAAGATGACTTGGATAATAGCGCGTTGTGACAAACACCAGATACAGCACTGGGACTTGATCAACAGCCGATACCGCACCGTGACGTCACTAACCAGTAGGTGGCAGTAGTGTTCTTTGACAAACATGGATGCCAATTAAATTTAATCTTAAATAAAACACTTATAATTTTTTGAACAGTATGTAATAATTTCATAGTTAAAGTAATTTCAGAAGTTTGAATTCTTAATATGAATGAACTTTTGCTTTAATACCAGTCATCGCATTTATACAATTAGGGTAAAAGTCCAGCTATTTCTTTAAGATTTCACTACGAACTTGTTTCATCCCAACATGCAAAATTTCTTCAGCATTGTTTCCTGCTTATATCCACTGTGATTCATTTTTCTAGCCAAACTGAAATCAAAGGGTCTCCTTAGCATAGGATGTCCACCAGAGGGTTGTGTGACTCTTATGATTGAATATACACTCACCGGCCACTTTATTAGGTACATCTGTCCAACTGCTCGTTAACACTTAATTTCTAAGCAGCCAATCACATGGCGGCAACTCAGTGCATTTAGGCATGTAGACATGGTCAAGACAATCTCCTGCAGTTCAAACCGAGCATCAGTATGGGGAAGAAAGGTGATTTGAGTGACTTTGAACGTGGCATGATTGTTGGTGCCAGAAGGGCTGGTCTGAGTATTTCAGAAACTGCTGATCTACTGGGATTTTCACGCACAACCATCTCTAGGGTTTACAGAGAATGGTCCGAAAAAGAAAAAACATCCAGTGAGCGGCAGTTCTGTGGGCGGAAATGCCTTGTTGATGCCAGAGGTCAGAGGAGAATGGCCAGACTGGTTCGAGCTGATAGAAGGGCAACATTGACTCAAATAACCACCCTTTACAACCAAGGTGGGCAGAAGAGCATCTCTGAACGCACAGTACGTCGAACTTTGAGGCAGATGGGCTACAGCAGCAGAAGACCACACCGGGTGCCACTCCTTTCAGCTAAGAACAGGAAACTGAGGCTACAATTTGCACAAGCTCATGGAAATTGGACAATAGAAGATTGGAAAAACGTTGCCTGGTCTGATGAGTCTCGATTTCTGCTGAGACGTTCGGATGGTAGGGTCAGAATTTGGCGTCTACAACATGAAAGCATGGATCCATCCTGCCTTGTATCAACGGTTCAGGCTGGTGGTGGTGGTGTCATGGTGTGGGGAATATTTTCTTGGCACTCTTTGGGCCCCTTGGTACCAATTGAGCATCGTTGCAACGCCACAGCCTACCTGAGTATTGTTGCTGACCATGTCCATCCCTTTGTGACCACAATGTTTCCCCTACTTCTGATGGCTACTTTCAGCAGGATAATGCGCCATGTCATAAAGCTGGAATCATCTCAGACTGGTTTCTTGAACATGACAATGAGTTCACTGTACTCAAATGGCCTCCACAGTCACCAGATCTCAATCCAATAGAGCATCTTTGGGATGTGGTGGAACGGGAGATTCGCATCATGGATGTGCAGCCGACAAATCTGCGACAACTGTGTGATGCCATCATGTCAATATGGACCAAACTCCCTGAGGAATGCTTCCAGCACCTTGTTGAATCTATGCCACGAAGAATTGAGGCAGTTCTGAAGGCAATAGGGGGTCCAACCCGTTACTAACATGGGGTACCTAATAAAGTGGCCGGTGAGTGTATATATATATAATATATATATTTTTTCTATATTATTTCAAATTTTTTAAGGGCAACTTTTCTTCTTAATTTCTGTCTGATAAAAATAGTTGAGCTGTGGATCCACATCCTTTAAAGTTAGTAGTTACCAGTGATTCAGCATGACTTTAATCTCTGGTTTCTTTAATGCATGAACCAGATTCCTGATTAAAAGTCTAAGTCGTTAAATATGTTCCCTAAAACAGCTGTTTAACCTCTAATCAGTCATAAAGTTACAGTTTTGCTGATTGTTTATTTTAAAATTTAGGGAAATTAAAATCCTTTTCTCACAGATTTCTAATATTTGAATTTATATGTTTAAAAGGGTATTCTGTAAAACAGCGAAGAAGCAGATTTAATAATCCTAAGATTCATTTTAGAAACAATGTTTTTGGTTTTCTAAGCTGGATCCAGTGAGAAACACCAGATAAGTGCCTGGAGGAAAGGCCTGCGGAGGATCTGGAGCAATCAGGATGTTCTTTCTGAATCACGCCACCACTAAGATGGGTGACTGAACTGCCAGTAATTCAGACCCTATGTTGTCTTTAGAGACTGTGATCAACATTTAAAGTGGAGCATGAGACAAAACTGGCTCCTTCCCCTCACACTGGTTTAGTTTATTCAGTCCTTCAGCTTTAAAGACATGAGACATTTTTTTATATGTGCAGCAATCTGAAAAGCAGCAGATTTTTTCACTCATAATATTCTTTTTACCTAAAACTTTTCTCTCTACAAACATGCAGATTAAAATACGTCAGATTGTTGGGGAAACAAAAAATCCCTAAATCAGCTGTTTGGTTTAGTTTCCTTTAAAGGTATAGAGGCCAATCTTTTATTTTTCAGATGGATCATTTAAATAAGTGTTTCTAGTAATTGTCAGTCATTCTGTTGATATGTTTACGTAAGGCCGTCCATCTTTTTCTGCTCATGCCCACTTTCAGGTGTATATATCTGGGGTGAGCTACAGTTTCAGACAGTCATTGAAGCTCACCTTTTTCACCGCGGTCTGTTGAAAATAGCCGAGGGTCATAAGAGAAAAAGAGTCCAAGAAGTGTAGGAGAAGCAAAGAAAGGCTTCCAAAGAGGCAAATATATACCAGAATGCTTTGTGCAGAAAGCTCTACTTGCAAAGCATTATGGGATTTGCTGTTACAGTGGCATAGCCTCGTGAGACCATCCTGATCTCGCGAGCTTTCAAGGTTTCACTCGCAGATCAGTCTGGAGACTCTCCGTTGAAGAAAATTTGGAGCCGTTCACCAAACGAACGTCCAATCAGCGTTGGCTTTGAGGCGGGTTGAGGTGTGACGCAACGAGAAGCGCGACAGTTCAGTCTAAAGAACATGGCGGCTTCAGCCGATGAAACTAGCGTTAGCGTGGCTATCGAGCAAGTTTTATCGGAATTACAGAGTATTTCTTCACTGAAAGAAGAGCAAAACACTGCTCTGGAGGCTTTTCTCAGAGGAAAAGATGTTTTTGCTCTTCTCCCGACTGGTCTATCAATTGGCTCCTCTTCGTCGTCACTCTGTTAGTACGTCATATGCTTCGTTGATCTGATTGGTTTATTTGGCCCGTCTATCACCAACATAGGCCAATCAGCTAACCAGTATTTTCGCCCCTTCCCAAAATCACTTCAACGGACGGTTTCCAGATGGATATGCGGAGCAAATCTATCTGGCGGAGTCAGGTTAACAGTGGCCCGCTGTCACCACACAACAGCAGCTACTAATAACAAAGATGGCGCAGGCACCGCGTGGTGGAGGAGGAGTTACGTGACCAACGGGAAGCAAAAAGCAGTGATCCTTTGTCCCAACGGTAACTTAGTTCACTGTAAAGTACACTATATAGTCACCACTCTATATAGCGATTGAGGGATTTAGAGGTTAGGGCGGACGTTCAGACACAGTAAGCTTGTATGAGCTATGAGAATGGCAACTTTTAAACGGAGCGTGCACAAGGAGAAAAAGGTTGTGCACGTTCTTGCACACGTTTAATAGGCGTTCCCTCTTGGAAGCGGGTACAGGGTTGTGCATTTGCACGTTTCTCTAAAGTGGAGAGGGCGGGTCTTTTCAAAAATTCTCAAAAATCCTCCACAATGGCTTCAATTTAATGTATTCATGTGTTTTATATTCACAAACTTTGCTGTAGGATGAAGCAGCATTAAATAAAATAAAAAAGTCTGCTTATATAACAATAAAGTATGTTTATTTATTCTTCAACCAAAAAAAGCTGCAAGTAGAGAAGGTGGCATTAAAGAATCAGAACACAGATCAGTTTCCTAAAATATCAGCTGTTTTTTTTCCCCCCATCCTCTCAATGATCTCTGCACACGGCACTTTGCAACACTCTGGTTTCACATGCAGCATTCATGCATCCTGGGATCTATAGAATGAAGCACATCTAACAGAGAGATCACTATTCACAGAGGATTTGGCTCCACAAACAAACATCACAGTATAAAAAAGGCAACACCGTCAACAGAGTCTGGTGGTTATATGATACAGTAGGATCGCATCAGCGTCTTTGACATCTCCAAACCAAACAACCCGTCGTCCTGCAGAGACTTGGACGTGAACAAGTGGGCAGTTTTTAGTCCAGATTCATTCCTGTGGTCCCGGCGGCTTTCAATCTGACTCAACAACAGGTTTGTTTGTGTTCTTCTGCAAAGATTAAAATATAATTGGTTCAATTTCTCTTTAAATAAGTCCTTAAATCGAGGAGATGAGAGACTTTGCCAATGGAACAAGACAATTTACATATAAAATAAGCAAAAAAAAAACAATTGTATTGCCTTATTACGAGTATATATTATCTAATTATACTATCTATAGAGTAAAAATACTAAATCAATTGGCAGATCATCTTATTTATCCACTCAAATTACACTTATTTGAAGAAATATTGCCTTTATTCTAGATCGTTTTTGCAGTGTATTTCCCTGGATTTCTTAAGAAAACTCAGCATGGAATAAGATGATTTATGTTTGGAATGTGGAAAAACAAAAACACAGCATCATTATCTAAATTCAAGTGTATCAGATCCATTTGTCTGAATAAAAGGGCAAAATTACTAATTCAGTTGGCAGATTATCTGATTTATCCACTCAGAGGAAGAGCAAATACATTTAATTTAGGAAAATCTAGATTTATCCCGTCGTATCCCGTTTGCAGTGTGTGACGATTACATATGTTCCATCATGGGGGCTGCAAGCTGGAGATGGAAAGTAGTGAGACGACAGGGAAGGTTTCGCTATAATAGCTTATTCTACGTGTTTGATTGTGTATAAACAGATTATTGAAGATATGGCAATCATCCCTCAATTGTTCCTCTAACTGAGTTTAACTGGTGACGCTTTTTGCAGCTGTGTTTGAACTATACTGTTTTATCATCAGGTTCGTCATGATATCCAGGAGGCGTCTTATCGCCAGCATCCCCCAAAAAATAACATTAATTGACATTAACCATGTAGCTCTCTAACAAACAGGAAACAGCAGATTTTCATTCTATTCAGAACATAGATTTCTTAAGCTGGTTTAATGTTGCTTTTGAATCGTTTCCATCACTTAAATTCTTTTAATTTTTATTGTCTGTTGGGAACATGTAAGTGCAAACAGCTGAACAGGCAGGACAAACTAAAGGGTGAGAACCAGTGTTGCCAACTCCTCTGTAAGGAAAGTAGCTATTGGCTGTGCTAGAAGTCGCTAGAAGTCGTTGAATGCATTGCCTAATTTGCATAATATATACTTTTTCTTTTCCCCTTGTGGTCCACTAAGGAGCTTAAAAATCATGGTAAAACATCAACATTTTGAACCATACATATTTTTACATTACATTAACATTAACAATCTAAATGTAACAAAAAAAGGCTACAAAGAATCTATGACAATGTGAGCAAATAATGGTAATTATTGTTATTTTTTTAAACTAATAAGATTTCCCTCCACACATACAGGCTGTGCTTGATTGCTCACAGAACCAGTGGGTCCTCGTCATGTTGGTCAAGGCTCTCTATGGCAGGTTCAGCAACTGAGGGAGCTGACTTCAGCATGATCAACCTGCGCCCTCAATCCCTGCACATGCGAGAGGTTCATTTGCAGTCTGGACGCTGAGGGCGGGAGAACGGGGTTCGGACGGGGAGGTGCACCACAGCAGACACCAGGAAAGTCGCTAGATTTGTCGCTTTTTTGAAAAAGAGTCGCTGCAGGGCTCTGAAAAGTCGCTAAATATATGAGTTTGCAACACTGGTGAGAACTAATTTTCAAACTAGAGTCTCATCTAAATTACATCAGTGTATCGTCCATGTTGAAAATGTGATTATTGTTAAAGGAAAAGTCTGGTCAGCAAGAAATAACCATTATTTATACCTAAAATTAATATGTTTGCTGTGATTTAATGAATTTAGAATTAATCAGTAAAAAAGTAAAAAGAATATATTTCATCGCGATCACTGAGTCTGGGAGCGGCCATTTTTGCCCACATATAGTAACCCCTCCCTCCTGCCATCTTCCAGCAGTGACATCACGGTGCGGTAAGCCTAGCGCCATTCTCCCCGCTTTACCAGCAAAATCAATGGGAACTACTAGACACATCTGCAATCAACAACAATTATTGAAGATTTCCAGAGGACTTCACCATTGAAATTCACCAGAGCTATAGTGAAACTGACAAAAAAAAAAAAAAAAAAAAAAAAAAAAAAAAAACTGACAATGCCCACGTGCATGGCAGCTGGATGTTGGAATACATCAGGTAAAATTGAAAAAAAAAAGAGTTATTCCACCTTTCTGATTCCTGATCCTCCACGGACGGGTTGGTCGTTGGATCGCCAACTTGAAGAGGGAGGATTTGCCATCGAACTTCTGGCCAGAGAAAAAACCCGTAATATGTAGCCAACATTTGGAAGAAGAATGTTTTCAAGATGACTTGGATAATAGCGCGTTGTGACAAACACCAGATACAGCACTGGGACTTGATCAACAGCCGATACCGCACCGTGACGTCACTAACCAGTAGGTGGCAGTAGTGTTCTTTGACAAACATGGATGCCAAATTCAAATAAATCATTTATTGAACAGTATGCTATAATTTCATACTTAATTCTGTTTTTATTCTGAAAGTGACCAGACTTTTCCATCCCCAGTGACCTCCTGGACCCTCCCCCACCCCACCCCACCCTTCAGATTGTTGAAACTAGAAGCTCACAGCTGTATGAAGATCTGATGACAAAATATTGGAGAAATTATCATTGTCTGATGATTTATTTACAACAAATAAAGTGAAGACTTCCCTCTGCAAAATGTTTTTATGCTTTTTCATCACATCTGAATGTTTTAGATCATCAAAATTATTAAAATCAGACAAAGATCACCTGAGTAAATAATGAAAACTTTATTTCCGCTACAAAGACCTAAAAACTAACTCATTGAAGGACCTACATCATTTGAATCAATAGTTTGGAGCTTTTCACTATAACTTTCTCTTCAGCAGAAATGGGCACAGAGGTTTTTTTTTGCTTGATTCATGCATGTCTGAGTAATCCTCATAAGTTCTGCTCTCTGAGCGGCAGCCCCTCCCTGCTCTGAAAAATGAGAGGCTATGACCAGTCCACATCGAGCATCTATTACCCACCCCTGCAGGAAGCACCTACCTAACCGCACTGCGCCTGCCCAGTAAATATGGAGGATAAAAAGTGCCAAAATTAAATAAATAAATACAGCATTAAATAAATAATTAAATGTGTCAATAATTAATTAAATGTGGAATTAAATAAATAAATGTGTCATTCCTTAATTAAAACCACGCCACTAATATAAAGTGCCACAATTAAATAAATTAATACAGCGATAAACAATTAATTAAATGTGTAATTCATTAAATATATAAATGTGTCATTAATTTAATAAAATACGTCTTCATTTTATTAAAAAAATGTATATAGTTATTTCAGTGTGCATTTAATTATTTCATGGTCCTGTGTCACATTGCATCGAAACCATTAAAAGAATCTGTCAAACTCACCCATCAAAGTTAGGGGGCGGTTATCTAACACCTGATTGGTCACCCTGCACATTAAGGCGAAGCAAATCGATTACAGAGACTCGATTCGCGTTAACCCCGCCCCCTAACTTTGATGGGTGAGTTTGACAGATTCTTTTAATGGTTTCGATGCACTGCGACACAGGCCCATGAAATAATTAAATGCACACTGAAATAATTATTTATATTTTTTAAATAAAATGAAGACGTATTTTATTAAATTAATGACACATTTATATATTTAATTCCTTATTTATTTAATGAATTACACATTTAATTAATTGTTTATCGCTGTATTTATTTATTTAATTGTGGCACTTTATATTAGTGACGTGGTTTTAATTAATGAATGACACATTTATTTATTTATTTAATTCCACATTTAATTAATTATTGACACATTTAATTATTTATTTAATGCTGTATTTATTTGTTTAATTTTGGCACTTTTTATCCTCCATAAGTAAACACCTGCCCACTTTCTGTGATCAGCTCTAATGTGAAGGACACAATCGTTTATGCTCCAAGTTAAGACTAACAGGCTCTTTTGGCTTCTAATCTGCACAGTGACAGCAACTGCTGGTGTTGTAATGTTTTTCTAAAAAGTCCCAGACCGTTCAGGACTTGTTAAGGAAATCCAAATTGAAAAAATTGGCATCATATCATAAAAAAAGCGAAGTACACCCAGACATGAAGATGCAGCATTGCAAGAGTATCTCTTTTGCTTTGGAAGGAAACAACTAATATTTTATGACAAGTCAGCACTCTATAGCAGTGTTTACCCAACTTTTTTGACTTGTGTACTCCTTTGGGCATTTCGTCTTACCGTGAGTTTCCCTCTCAGCCAAAAGAATTGATGATTGTCCAAAAGTGGAAGGTAACTAACTATACAAATTATTTAACTTAATCTTTTAATATGAGCATTTGGTTCTGACGCCTTTTATGATTTCCATCTCAAATAAAAAAACAACACAATTATGTTGCCAGGAAGTTAGTAAGGAATAAAAATAAATACAAAATAAAATCCTATTATAAACCTGTATTTAAAAAACTGGAGCTCCTCTGTTTAACTCCCTAATAATTATATGTAAACTTCATGAATTGGGAACAAATAACAGAACAAAAATTATAATCAGACTGACTGATTTAATTTAACTTAACTTTGTTTTCATAAAGACACTTGAGCAGCTTTGATGAGCTCCGATACGTCAGTTGTGCAGAAAAAGCTGATCTCAGGCTGAAACATATAACTCAAGCATATAAGAAAAACTCACTTTTTGGTTGATTAAAGCTTGTTTAATTTTTCAATTGAGTCCTCACAAAGTTAAACCGATCCCAGCCCTATTTTATTTTACTACATAAACAAAATGTACCCCTTGCAATGCACTCGTGGACCACTAGGAGTATGCGTTACCCCCTGTAAGATGTCACTGCACTATAGAACTGAAGGAAATATTTTGGCGCTACAGTACATCTGCCTTTAGGTGATTTTGGTGTTTGGTTTTATTAGAGCTACATTAGAGGCTTTTCCAGCAAGAATGACCTGTTTCAGATTCTTCCTATCCAACATGATCGGGTTGTTTAGAGTAGAATTGCTGGTTTAATCTGGTCCTTCAGGTCCACACTTTGCCAATTCATCCAGCGTATGCCTGACGCCCCAGAATCTTTTAAAACGCTAGCATACGCTGTACTTTCAATGTATTTTTTCAAATTTTGGCCGTATATATAGTGTATTCATAACGAGTCCAGAACTTATGTCCAACAGCAGGCTAACTTTTGAATAACGCACAGCAGCATGAAATGTCACAAGCCAGTGTCCTGAGGGGGGCAGCAATGCGCCCGGAGCTTCGCAGTAGCGGTATTAAGCTAGCTGCTGTTTCCCGCCCGCCCAAAAATAAAAAAAGGAAAAAGAAGGAAAGAAAGAAGGTTTGCAGTTGCGGCAGATTCTTGTCTGCTAGGACGCTTGTTGGTCGTGGCCGTGGGCGAGACGTACTTGCCGCATTTGGCAGCATGCTCATAACTTATACAAAACTTACTCCTAACTCATCCAACGTATGCCAACGTTTTTGATACATTTTTTTGTACTTCGGCATACGCTGGCTAAATACTCAAGGTATGACTGCGCCATAAGCGGCAACGCGTCCTCAGACCAATACACCACCACCAATTCCAGGTATTTCCTTCTACTCATGAAATGTGGTTTACACAAAAAATCCATGTTAGCTCTCAGTATCTTGTTCTTGCTTTCGACTAGGGATGGAACGGTTCATGAAAACCGTCCGAACCGTTCGGTTCGCGTGTGTTGCGTTCGGTTCATGCGCAGCTCCTTTTTCTCATAAGCGCCGCGTGTACACTCCAGAGCAGAAGGTGGCAGTGCTGCGACCAAAGCCAACCACCAGTAGTAAACAAGAAGAAGAAGAAGCAAAGCAGCATAGCCGGGTGTAGCAGGAAAAAATCAGTTGTTGTGGAGAATTGTGTGGGTATTGCGATTGGGAAAGAACAGGAGTTGGAAGACGCGCCAGCAGCACTTTATAGGTCTGCTGTATGGGACCACTTTGCATTTAGAGTGAGCTACGATGATGGCGGAAAGAAAGTGGATAAAAGCAGTGTGCAAGCATCGTGCAACACGTTTTGTTTATTCTAACAGCAACACGACCAACATGTCATGCTAACAATCAACATATACCGAACCGAACTGAAAACCGTGACCACGAAACCGTGAACCGAACCATGGATTTTGTGAACCGTTTCACCCCTATTTTGGACTAATGAACCCTATCCGTGGCGCTGCGGCCCATTGGACGCTGTTGAGCTCTTCTGGGTCCTCCTGGAGGAATTGCTGATGAACGGCTCTCCAGGGAAGTTTTAACGCTATTTTCTCTTTTCGAAGAACACCTCTCTTTTCTGTGGTTTCCCTGGGTATTCCTGGTAAAACTAAGCCTGGCTTTTTAATAATGTGCTTAATCACATTTAATTAATCTAATGAAGGGGTGTTTAAAATTTACTTTGTGTTCAAGGCTTTTGGTCTTGATAAATCAAATCACATTATCTTCTGTATTTACTTAGATTATCTTTGTCTGGTATTTTCTTTGTTTTCTTTATGATTTAAACATTCATTGCAATAAAGCTGATTCTTTGAGTTCCTTTAAATAAAAAACAATTCTGTTTCACTTTTGTTTTATAGAAACCTTGCAGACGAGTTCTTAATTCCACTGATCTGGTTTTTATTCAACTAAATTTATTTTAAACTTCTTCTACATCAACTAATACTAACAAAGAAATACATCAAACACAGAAGTAAAGAATAAAATAAAACTTTTCCCTTAAGGTTCTAGGTGCATTAGATGATGCCAATCTCCAGGGTGGAAAAACAACTGTTCCAGAAGATGTACTGGTTAAGATTTGCAAAGATTTTAAAGCTCTTTTTGGGTGTCGGTGACAAGGAAATCTTTAAAGCTTGAAGACGTTCCAGATGTAGGCACATCCAAGGTTGAAAAAGCGTCTGTAATATTTACAAAAGCTGCAACGGGACAAGAAAAGGTCGTCCCGGTTGTGATGCTGCAGCTCTAGAGCCGAGTGCAGTTGGTGAAACTGTCGGACATGATGATGTTCTTGTAGAAGTTGTCGGTGCGTGTGGAGCAGTAATCTTTCACCTTGTCAATCATCTGGCTGACAGGGAGGATGGAGGATGAGGAGGAGCAGGAGTTTGGCTCCACCTCTGAGGAGGAAGAGGACGAGGAGACGCACTTCGGGCTGGACTGGTTTGAGGAACGTTTGTCTGCAGGAAGAGTAAAGAACACGATGGTGTTAAAACCACAACATCAAACCAGAGCATCAACAATCTCAGTGCTTTAGGGAAACCCCTCAAATTAAACCTCCATGTTTGAATCTCAGTTTCAAATGCAGTGTGAAGAAATTTAACGCTTTTAATTCAGACAATATGTTACAGCACAGTAAAATAAAACATGTCAGGGTTTAAGTTTCCGCTTAATGTGCTCCACATCTTTTGAAAACACCAGAACACGGACAGTAAAGAAAGAACAGGAATGTGACTGAGGTCAGGAAGTCCAACAGAAACAGAACATATGCACACATGTGGAAAGATGTGCAATGATGTTGTCCACCACCCATGCAGACTTTCCAGCAGGAAATAACGTCCCCAAAGGATCTGAAATCACTTTGTTATTCTAGAAGGTATGAATGACCTCAAATGGAATCAGAATTTGTCTCATTTAAGGGTCCTCAGAAAGGTTGTTTTTCCTTTTTACTGTCTAAATACGAACCGCTCTTGGGCACTGGAGCTTAGGTGTTGCCTTCCAACTGAGAACTGACTTCCATCTAAAGCTCAGTAAGGGATTGTGAAGGTAGAATGTCTGCCGCCATCTTGGTAGGAAGTTCTATCACTGCCAGTTACATTCCTGATAATAGGAATGTGAAATACGTAAACCCATCTGAGAGCAATCTTTCAATGATATCACAACCACTTGGTAATCCATCCATCATCTGTCATATAACCAACCACACTCTTCAGTAGGGGTGTAAATCACATCCATCATGGCGATTCGATTCAGTATCGATTTCCTGGCCCAACGTTTCGATTATTTTCGATACTTAATAATACACCACGATACGATTTGATTCGATTAATTGGTTCTTTTTCTTTTTTTTTTTACACCTTCAAGGGCTAGGCAATGTTTAAATTTGAAATAAATCAATGAAAGCTGTAATATCGTTATGCATTTTTTTTTTTTTAGAAACAACAGCAAACAGCAGAAGTAGAAAAGTTGCATCAAAAAATACTGCAATAAATCAGTGCAATGAGTCCCCGACCCCTCCACAGACGCTCCGCTGCTCCTCTCCCAAATTGTAGCTGACCGCAAACAGTGCCGCAGACAGGAGGTCGGCTTGTTTTGTTTTTATGACCGAAATTGCGGAAAACAACTCGTGAAGTTTGACCCGCTAGAAGAGCGAGATGCGTGAGACCGCTGGGAGCCTTTTTCCACCTGGATCTCCGCTCTTTTTGGCCCTCATGTCCCTCCGTCGTCGGACTAAGCTCGCCCCCACTTCCTCCCCGCCTCGGCCGTATCTAGACCCACAGCGTGTAGCACAGACCACGCTTCAATATTGGGCATAAATCAAAAATGTCTGTGTCAGGCTCACTGCGAGACACTGCTGTAAGAGTATAACCAGGAAGAAAGGCAGGAGGGCAAAATAGGTTTAGCGCCACCGCAGCACGGGAGGGAGAATTACGCCCAGGAGCAAATGGATAAAAATAGACCGGAGGAAAAAAAAAAAACACGATTCGATTCTTTTGCGGACGTATCGATGCATCGGATCGTCGGCTGTTGGATCGATGCATCGATACAAAACGGTTATTATTTACACCCCTACTCTTCAGACTACTCAGGTTAAACCAACAGTATGTAACTTTTCAACATAACTTCTGTGATTATACACAGTACTCGAGTTGAGGGGGGACGGCATCCCCCTTCTTAAATGACCATCCCCTGCGACATTTTATGACTGAATGTGTAAAATTTCTACTATATATCAACAGTAATGGCAATAAAACTGCCCGTTCAACATTTGGCAGGCTGTGGGCTCACAAGTAGCCTCGTGAGACCATCCTGACCTTGCTAGCTTTCAAGGTTTCACACTACTTTCCGTTAAAGAAAATTTGGAGCCGTTCACCAAACGAACATCCAATCAGCGTTGGTTTTGAGGCGGGTTGAGGTGTGGCGCAACGAGGAGCGCGACAGTTCAGTCTAAAGAACATGGCGGCTTCAGCCGATGAAACTAGCGTTAGCGTGGCTATCGAGCAAGTTTTATCGGAATTACAGAGTATTTCTCCACTGAAAGAAGAGCAAAACACTGCTCTGGAGGCTTTTCTCAGAGGAAAATATGTTTTTGCTCTTCTCCCGACTGGTTTCGGCGAGAGTAGCCTGGCTTGTGGTTGTGTTTTCGTCATCGCTCTGTTAGTACGTCATATGCTTCGTTGATCTGATTGGTTTATTTGGCCCGTCTATCACCAACATAGGCCAATCAGCTAACCAGTATTTTCGCCCCTTCCCAAAATTACTTCAACGGAAGGTTTCCAGATGGACATGCGGAGCAAATCCATCTGGCGGAGTCAGGTTAGCTCATGAGTAGCCTGAGCAAAATAAATAAAATCAAAGAAGTGTCCTACCATGACTATGAAGCTGATTCCAGGGGTTAATTAGTCCCTAACTTTGTAGGGGCAGTGATAGTCATGCCATTCCAGGGACTGACTGCAGTTCTACTGCAAGGTGCCTTGGTCAAGGTCAATGACCGACGTACCTGATATGTAATAACCAGACCGTGCTTTAGGCTAATAGACCATATTATTAGGCTATGTATGCTTCCAAAATAAAAATAAAACACCATCCTCCTCCTTTTTTTTTTTTTACAACTAGACTAATGATTATACGTCGGGTTACAACTGCTGTAGCTGAATGACACCTCTGCCAAGGCCTGAGGGGGTCTTTGACCGAGACAAAGCAAAGGAGGGTGGCAGTAACCCTGCCACACAAAACAACCCAACAAAAAAGAACCGAATCAAGAAAAGCAAGCCTGCTTCATGTCAAAGGTTGACAACAGCAGCAACAATAATATTTGCTTTTCATTTTCCAGTTTCCAGCATGAACCAAGACATGTGGGGGATATAGAGCCAGGGTCGTTTCTCAGACACTGAGGAGAGGATGGGAAACAGAAGATGGGTGTGCATTATCAACATGGAGTGCCAGAGGAATAATTTCACTCTGCAGCAAAGGTTTCATCGATTTGCCAATAAAAACACGTGGGAAATGTTTTAAAACAGACTCTTTAATTCTTGTGGAAACCAGAAGAGCTCAATTTGGAACTGAAGGAAGGTTCTCAGCTTCACATGAAGAAGTTCGGATGACGAGTCAATTTATAAAACAATCTGTTTAACAGATTGGTTTTTGCCCCTCAAACACATACATTTTTTTCAAAATAAATTAAAACAGTACGAGGTGATACTGGACATGCTCAAGACTAATCACAAAATTTCAGACTAATCAACTCAAGACTAATCACGAAATTTCAGTTAGTTTGCGTACACTGAAGGCACACTTAAAAGAAGCTGGACTGTTCCGACGACGCAACTTCTGGTTCAAGGGTCAAACGGCGCCGTCGTCTGATCAGCGATGTCTCATGTTTCCCACTGGTACCTACCTTTTTCGGTAGGTTAATGTAATTGTGTTTTCCTTAATGTAGTTGCGCTTTGCTTTATGTAGTTGCGATTTCCTTAATGTAGTTGCGCTTTTAGATTTGTAGTTGCAGTTTGCACTTCAGGGCCACCGTATGTAACGCAGCTCTAAAGCGGACAGAAAGAGGGGGAAACAACATATGAACTAATGAATTTCAAAAGAGAGGCGGCGATGCATAGGGTAAAGAAAACAAAAACGGAGAAGATGAGATGTAAAAAGAACAACAGCTTTTTTAAAGGGAAAGGGAATAGAAAATATAATAATTCCTCAATGAAAGCACATCTAGAGGGAATATATACATGGTTTTATTTTTAATTGTCAGTTTTTGTCCTTCATACTCAGGGTGCTCAGTCAGCAGCACTGATGGACCAAAGGGTTTCTGTTCATTAGCCTTTAGCTTTTTGGTTATTTAGTTTTTATTTCTTAAAGGTCTTAAAGGTTATTTAAGTGTAAAGAAAACAATTTCCCAGCACCAAGCCTATATGACACAATTTGGCTCTAACCGGGGGGTGGGGGGGTATTACCTAGTATTACCTAATTACCATTAGGTAATACTAGGCAGTTGCCTAGGGTCCCAAGTTCCTAGCCTCATGAGACCATCCTGATTTTGCGAGCTTTCAAGATTTCACTCGCTAATCAGTCTGGAGACTCTCCGTTGAAGAAAATTTGGAGCCGTTCACCAAACGAACGTCCAGTCAGCGTTGGCTTTGAGGCGGGTTGAGGTGTGACGCAACGAGAAGCGTGACACTTCAGTCTAAAGAACATGGCGGCTTCAGCCGATGAAACTAGCGTTAGGCTATCGAGCAAGTTTTATCGGAATTAAAGAGTATTTCTTCACTGAAAGAAGAGCACTGCTCTGGAGGCTTTTCTCAGAGGAAAAGATGTTTTTGCTCTTCTCCCGACTGGTTTCAGCAAGAGTAGCCTGGCTGTTAGTACATCATATGCTTTGTTGTTATGGGTTTGTTAGTTTGGGTGTTTGCTGTTGAGTGTTATATAGTTCCTGTGGTCTAAAACCATCTCATGCATCATGTGGGAATCCATGAAGCCAATCAAGATGTTTTGGTTGGATAAGTGCATAAATAGGAGATCGGCTGCCAAAGTAAACACAATCGCTGGGTCAGTGTCAGCTGAAAGCTCTAAACATTCTCCATCTGTTTGTTGGACATGTCAGCCTGAATTCTGAACTTATGCAAATAGCGCTAAGTAGATGCATACTGGAGCAACACCAGCTCCCATTAGAGGTTTACATTTCTTGGATGTTTGCTGTACAACAGGTGCCAAAGCAGTCATTCTCAAGCTATACGTCTGAGGCCAAATCAAGCACATTTTGTGCTTGCTGGATCCCCTGCACTGTCAGCATGATATGGTGATGCAGGCAGGAATTTAGTCTACATCAGAATCCTGCTGTGCAATAAAAAGCTTTACTGGAAAAACAGAAAAACTCCTGTAATACTTTTAAACGAGCTCCTTTCCATTTGCCTTAGAAGTCAGATTGACAACTAATGTTACACAATTGTAATTTTAGTTAAGCGTTCAAATGAGAAAATTAGTAGCAGTGTTTATCTTATAAGTATAAAATCTCATATATAAATGAGAAATTCCAGATGCTGAGAAACATTCACCTTTCCAGGAAGGAAGGAAGAGAAAAGCTTTCAACGAGCTACAAATTGGATAGACTCTCCAAAATTGGACAACAGCAGTTCAAACAGCCTTGTGTCACCTGGGATTTTCTTTTAGCACATATTGAGCCTTTTCCAAAGTGTTTTTGGGATTATTCTTAATTAAATCAATCCCTCTGGTCATCCCTCGTCCTTGTATTGAATTCCTTTTTTCCTAAAAGGCAGATGATTCTTCTTAATAAGTAGCACAAACTTTTTCCTACATTTACTTTCCATCAGAGCATGTGAACGGAGCGGAGCGCCGCGCACTTCCCGCTCAGGAGGATGTTCGCTCATTGGCTCCGCCGCTCAAAGTTGCGCTGGGACACTCCACTCAAAATCTGCTCCGGGCTCACCTTAATCTTCCTGCCGCTACGGCGAAGCCGCTCTACACTCTTCGGCTCGCCACAACCACTATTGAGCATTTTTCCTTTGGATAAACTTTACATGCACAAGTGCACTTTCACAAACAACTACAGCTGCTTGGTTCCAGGTACTCAGAGATTCACTTCCATACAGAAAGCCCATATTCTTATCTTTAGGTAACACAGAGTACATGTCAGATTAAATAATAGTACTTCAGCGATAGTATCTAGGTGTTACTTTATTGTATGTCTCGTACCATGTCTTTTGGTTGTGCTGTTCTTTTTAGATCTCTTTGCAAGTGATGAAGCAGACTGAAAATGTTTTATCGTTGTTTCTCTTTTATCTCCTCTTTCTTTCATCTTTTCTCCTTTTTTTCCTCTTCTCTTCTATTTACATTGCAGTGTCCATATAATCTGTAAAACTCCCTGCATAATTATAATAAAGCAATTTATATGCATGAAACAAGTGGAACACTATGGCGATAGCCGTACTGCTCCACTTGTTAAAAGTAAAATCTGTTGGACTCTTTTTGGCATCAAGACAATTATTCTTATTGCCACATTGCCAGACAGGACACTGAAAAAAAAGAAAAAAGAAATTTCTCCACACTCGCTCAAATTTTTCTGACATTTTTCCTTTATGTTATGATGCCAGGGCCCTGAGACACATGGTGTGTGATTTAATGATGTGACCGATACATGTGTATAGTCTTATTTAACTGGCTGTTAAATCATCGCACTGTTTCCCAGCTGTGAACATAACACCTTGCACCATTCATGTTGCAACGCGTTTCCAATTTAATTATTAATAAGAAAAAAAATCACACTTATCAAATAAATGTTATTTTACAAATTTTATAATCCAACATTTTTAGTTGATGTTGTGAGCGCAATCGGAGCAAACTGGAGCGAATTCCGGCATTTGAACTGTAAACCGCTCTGCGTTCCACGATATTTCTTCTACTTCGCTCCACCGCTCGCTCCATGCTCCACTCACATGCTCTGCTTTCCATGTTAGCAGTTTTAAACTTTCAGCAGTAGCTGGCTGTTTAGGTGAGCAAATGCAGGAAGGGGACGAAGGGGATAAGTACAGGGTTAACCATCGCCCGATCTCCCGGGGAAAGTAGTTTTCATTGTCGGGAGAGTACAAATTTCATTGCATTTGCCCGCCGGGCAAGTGCAATGATCGCAAAAAAAAATTATCACTCAAAATTACTTTAAAATCCCCGACATTCGATGAAAACGACCCAGAAGCGTTTGCCGCGCCATTTTTGTTGTTTTGTACACATTCTCGCATGATTTGAAAAAGGCACGTGATTTGAAAAAGCTGGGTGATTTTCGTGACTTTTGTCCGCCTAGCGGACGACAAATTATGAAATGATGTCAGACTGTGGAAACCCTGTATAAAATAACTATGTATAATGATTCTCTAGAAAAGTCACATTATATTAATAGTATTATCTTGTATAAACATACCGTGACTCTAAAATAAAATTTATTCATTTGTCTTGTGATTTATCTTAAGTTTTTAACCTTTCAAGTTTTTTTTTAGCTTTTTAACATTACAATGTATATTTTTTCAAGCACACAACAGTTTAAAGCAAAGTTTAGTTTGAAAAGAATGAGCAGGTAGGATTGAAAAGCATGTTAACACGGTAATGTAGGCTTGAGTTCATTATCTGACGCATGCATAAACTAACCAAGAACCTGGAAACTTAAAAAATACTGAATTACAAAAAACATTACAAAAACAAACATATTTCATTGATATATATACAAAAATGAATATTAGGAACTATATTTATCAAACATTATACTGGGCAAGTAAAATTTGTTTCTGGGCAAATGAAATGTGAAAGTCACTTGCCCTTTGGGCAAGTGGGGAAAATCCTTAACGTCAACCCCTGAAGTAGAAAAAATCTCAATATTCATTATTTTGACAACCCTACAATATTGTTATTTTTGACATGTAATATTGTATAATGCACCATGTGAGTAAAAACTGGTTTCATGAACAGGAGGATAAGCTCACAAACCTTCAGTAAAATCCACTGTCAGCAAACAAATGCATAAAAATGATGGAGCCCAACCCAGAAATGGGAAGAAACACACTATTTAATTTTCATTGCAACCATTAAAGCTGCTCAGATAACAATTTGCAGGATATTTTTTTGCATGCTGTGTTGTTCTAGTGTTGAATTAGTTGGTGGTTTGAAGAAACTTTATGAGAAAAATTGCTTAATTTTGGTTTCCGCTTGGGAAAAAGAACATTTATCTGAATACATACATCTGATCTAAAAACTGTGCTTTTAATTGGACCCTTCTAGGAGATCAGAACTGTCTCTGCTTCTTGCTTCAAATGTAACAAACTGCATGAAGAAAGTTAACCTGGACATGGTTGTTTTATTGTCGTATCGGCCAGGAGGCTGACATAAGACCATTGAACAGAAATCAGAGAGGCTTAGAAAGCTTGATTAAAATTGTACAAAGAAAAACAAGCAGTGCTCTGTGTCCCACGACTGCAGATCTGTAAGCCTTCTGGAGACGATTTCACTACCAACGCTGCCAAAAAAATGACAGAGGCGGCAATTGGAAAGTTTCTCTGGTCATTCTTGGAAGTTAATCAGGTGTTACTTCCAAAAGTGTTGAGCATGACTCCAATGTGCTCTTCTGTGGTTTATGAGGTTTAATATGTGGACCTCTGCGAAGTGGCTGACCGTTGAACTCCGTAGTGCTTTCACTGTCACTCCCATCCATCTGGAAACGGTAACAGGCCTCGCTTCATGTAGGATGCATAGATCAGCCAACAGATCTATATTTTACAACTCTAGCAGAACTGTATGAGTCACTCTGTTATCACTGAATCTTAATGTATAAAGCAGCAGACATTTATTAGCTATTGTGATATTTTCTCCCTGAGGTCCTATAATGAGTAAACAGCTAGCTAAGTTGGCTAAAAGGGAAAACCTCCCCCAGTATCACAGACTGATACAGCCTCATCCACCTCTACAACCTAAGACTCCTCATTATAATACTCAAATTACATCTTGGAGATTCTAACTGGTGATATAAAGTCCTACAGTGTTACCAATTAAAAATTTCCCCACTTTCCTTGATGGGCCCTTGGCTGGTCTCCTACAATTCCCTTTTAAACATCAATATTTGTACTAAAATATTTTGTCATGATTTGTGGACATTAAGATATAAAGAGAACCATCTTCTCGTGGTCAGACCCTCTAATCAGTGTTGCCAACTCCTCTGTAAGGAAAGTAGCTATTGGCTGTGCTATAAGTCGCTAGAAGTCGCTGAATGACGTCATTGCCTAAAACGTCAAAGCCTAAGGAGCTTAAAAATCATGGTAAAACATCAACATTTTGAACCATACATTTTTTCACATTACATTAACAATCTAAATGGAACAAAAAAAAGGCTACAAAAATCAATGACAATGTGAGCAAATAATGGTAATTATTGTTATTTTTTTTCCAAACTAATAAGATTTCCCTCCTCATACACGCTGTGCTTGCCTGCTCACAGAAACAGTGGAGTCCTCGTCATATTGGTCAAGGCTCTGTATGGCAGGTTTAGCAACTGAGGGAGCTGACTTCAGCATGATCAACCTGCGCCGTCAATCCCTGCACATGCGCGCGGTTCATTTGCGGTCTGGAGGCTGAGGGTAAACATGCTGTGGCTCTGACTGCAGCGCTGAGAGGACTCCTGCGGAAGCGGGAGAACGGGGTTCGGACGGGGAGGTGAACCACAGCAGACACCAGGAAAGTCGCTAGATTTGTCGCTAGTCGCTTTTTTGAAAAAGAGTCGCTGCAGGGGTCTGAAAAATCGCTAAATATAGCGACAAAGTCGCTGAGTTGGCAATACTGCCTCTAATTCAGTGAAAGGGTTGAGTCAGAGTAGCTAGTAAACTAGCCCCACCCACCAGTGGCCAAAAACATTCTTGCCTGCGAGTCGTCTAGCCTCGATCAATGCCCCAGGCCCTAGAACTGGCGGGCCAATCACAATGCAGAGATGTGTTTTGAATTTCTGGATGCAAAGCAGGCGGGATTTGAGGGCGTGACAAAAAAGCTGTGCGACGTTGGAGAAAGCACAAGGAAGATGGCAACAACTATTGAACCCTTCTCGTTTGAATCGTATTTGGAATCATTTTTGGAAGGATTCGACTTGAGGTTTTGTTGAAACATGAGCGAGAAGAGGATCTACGCTCATTCATTTTTAAGAAGGACGTATTTGCCGTTTTTACCGACAGTCTGTTTGTTTACACTCTCCCAACAGCTTTCTGTCGCGCTTACTACATCACAGTCAGTTGCGCTCATTGGTCAGAGCGTTGGCCAATAGGCAAAGACATGGTTTGAAAACTACGGGTTGTTCTCATCAACAATCTTCCGATGTCTCATTCATCAGGGCCAGACTAAATTACACATTTAATCTCACATTTAGTCTGGTTTATCAGACTAAATAAGAGTAAAAAAATATGCATGAGGGGCTCACTCCAGTGGCTGGAAGCATGAGGGGATATCATTGGGAGTTGGTGGGAAGTAGGCTGCTATTCGGCCGGCGTTTGACTGGGCCTATTTGAAGGGCTGCTACTGCATGTAGTTCCAGATCTGAGCTTAGAAAAACCTTTAAAAGGAGGTCCAGGTAGCCCCAGGTCACGCCACATGATTGAACTCCTTACCTAATCTCTAAGGTAGTATTTGGCCATTTTTTACCGGCTGCTGATTTCATCCGCTGGCATCCAGTAAGTGGAACCGGGATGGCCCATTACATTTAGAGGTTTGGTTTGTAATTGGAGTAGCTTCTCATTATGGCAGAAACGAACGTCCAATCAGCGTTGGCTTTGAGGCGGGTTGAGGTGTGACGCAACGAGAAGCACGACAGTTCAGTCTGAAGAACATGGCGGCTTCAGCCGATGAAACTAGCGTTAGCGTGGCTATCGAGCAAGTTTTATCGGAATTACAGAGTATTTCT
Source organism: Cyprinodon tularosa (assembly GCF_016077235.1). Taxonomy (NCBI): domain Eukaryota; kingdom Metazoa; phylum Chordata; class Actinopteri; order Cyprinodontiformes; family Cyprinodontidae; genus Cyprinodon; species Cyprinodon tularosa. The sequence continues at coordinate 916,077 of NW_024039050.1, read as the reverse complement.
TCACTGAAAGAAGAGCAAAACACTGCTCTGGAGGCTTTTCTCAGAGGTAAAGATGGTTTTGCTTCTCTCCCGACTGGTTTCGGCAAGAGTTTGATCTATCAATTGGCTCCTCTACGTCGTTGCTCTGTTAGTACGTCCTATGCTTCGTTGATCTGATTGGTTTATTTGGCCCGTCTATCACCAACATAGGCCAATCAGCTAACCAGTATTTTTGCCCCTTCCCAAAATTACTTCAACGGAAGGTTTCCAGATGGATATGCGGAGCAAATCCATCTGGCGGAGTCAGGTTACAGAGAAAGCGCTTTAATTAAGCCCAGTAAGGGCCAGAAAACACCAAATCCAATTTTGCGTCCAATCTGACAGAAAATCGTATTGGACGAGGCGGTCATGGCGTTTAGCACTTATTGAAGGTCAATAAGGATGATCACACCCGACATGATTTTACGCAAGGGGGCTGCATTGCTGCGATTGAGATTGAGTCCAGGTGTGTTTTAGTCGGACTACGCAGCAATTCAGCAGCAATTTCATGGGTCTGACAGGAAGAGAGACATGGTTACAAAGTAAAACACATACTAAATACAAAATAAAGAGAGCTCAATAAAATAAAACCAGAACTCCTGCCATCCTTTCACACACAAGCCCACACTTGAAAAATGATCTAGAAATAAGTAAATAAGAAATAAGTAAAAATCTCTTAAATTAAGTGTATTTACCCTTAATGTGGGTATGTAAATGAGATGATTTGCCAATGGAATGAGTATTTTTACTCTTAAAATAATATATTTATATAAAATGCACTTGATATAAGACAATGCAATTGTGTTTTTCTTATTTTAAATGTAAATTGTCTTGTTCCATTGGCAAAATGTCTCATTTATCTCCTCAATTCAAGAACAAATAATTATTTTAAGAAAAAAATACTTATGTAGATTTTGATTTTTTCCAGTGCACAGACTGAAGAACGTACCAAAAAGCAAATAAGGGTTAAATCATTCACAGAATAGTTATATATTCTGAAAAAAACTACAAAAAATGTCTTTTCTCCATAGAAACAGAACTGCTATGTGTCCTAATTAGTGAGGCAGATATTTGACATAATTTGACACTCAGACTTGACTGATGGATTATTTTATTTTGCTGCTTATTTTCTGGTAGATATTACTTCTAGGGTTATAAGATTAAATCTTCATCATCTGCTCTAACACACTAATATGAGACATTAAATAGGAACAAACATCTTTTAAACCATCGTTCTTCATTCTAGGTTCGCTGGATCTAAAAGGTGCTGACTCCGTCTCCATATTCTCCTGGTTCAATCCAAGTGTATATTTGGGGAATGTCCTACATAAACAAGCCTTTCCCAGCCCACCTGGTAATAAAAATGAGATACTAAGACTAGGGTGTTAATCTGTTATTTCTAACAGTTAGATGGTGATACCGTGAAAAGGAAGCCCACCGTGTGGACTGCCAGATCAGCGGCAGGCTGAGCTGGACTCGCTTCCTGTGCTGTCAGAGCCAAACTAAAACCAAAATATGGATCAAATCTCTTCCAGCTGAACAAACGTAGGAATTGTTCTAAGCTGTCAGTAACAAAACCTTCTTCCTTCGTCGTGTCCTGCCAACAACAGGGTTCTGAAAAGGTCACGTGGAGCCAAGTAAACTGTTGTGCAGTTTGTCACATATAGATTACGCCTCTTGCGGATTGAAAGAAAAATTATTCTTTCAATTGAGAAGCCCTCTGAGAAAATTAGATAATGATGGATTTTCTCTGATGAAACCTAATGCAAAGACTTAAAACCATCTGCGCTTGGTTAGAGGCCAGCTGGACCCACATGTGGACACTAATTCCAGGTGTCAGAAATCTGGTATGATGGGGTTTGCAATAAGTAAAAAAATAAATAAATTCAGAGGTTTAAATGGTCCATAACAACAGATGGACACGTTTTAATGGTGCTGCATTAAGTCCCACCCAGAGTGGAAATTCCAAATAAACCTGCAGAACACAAGGAGGCTACAAATGGGCTCAAATCTCATAAGAAATAATAATAATCTTATAATTAATGGAGCGGGAGGTATTAAAACAAATTATGGAACAGCCATATTTGGTTATTTTATGGTGTGGGCTTGATGTTCCTCAAAATCCCTAAAATATCTATTCCCATTTCATTTTTTAAATATCTAACAATTCAAATACAGTAACAAAGTGGTTTAAAGGAAAAGTCAGGTCAGCAAAGAATTATCAATCGATCATTATCTAAACCTAAAACTAATACGTTTGCCGTGATTTAATGAATGTAAAAAAAAATTTTCGAAACATGTTTGATAACCGAGTCCGGGAGCGGCCATTTTTGCCCAAATATAGTAGCCCCTCCCTCCTGCAATCTTCCGGCAGTGACGTCACGGTGCGGTAAGCCTAGCGCCATTCTCCCCGCTTTACAAGCTAAATCAATGGGAACTACTAGACACATCTGCAATCAACAACAATTATTGAAGATTTCCAGAGGACTTCACCATTGAAATTCACCAGAGCTATAGTGAAACTGACAATGCCCACGTGCATGGCAGCTGGATGCTGGAATACATCGGGGAAAAGTGGAAAAAAAGAGTTATTCCACCTTTCTGATTCCTGATCCTCCACGGACGGGTTGGTCGTTGGATCGCCAACATGAAGAGGGAGGATTTGCCATTGAACTTCTGGCCAGAGAAAAAACACGTAAAATGTAGCCAACATTTGGAAGAAGAATGTTTTCAAGATGACTTGGATAATAGCGCGTTGTGACAAACACCAGATACAGCACTGGGACTTGATCAACAGCCGATACCGCACCATGACGTCACAAACCAGTAGGTGGCAGTAGTGTTCTTTGACCAACATGGATGCCTCCAGTAAAGCACATTCAGATGAAACTTACTCTTAATTAAAAATACTGATCATTTACTTAACAATATGTAATAATTTCACATTTAAAGTACTTTCAGAAGTTTGTATTCTGAATCTGACCAGACTTTTCCTTTAACTGTTTTCTTAAGGTTTCAGGTTTTTGTTTAAAGTTTTAGGATTAAGTTTTGGTTTTTTCTTGTGTCTAGAAGTTGCAGAAAACATTTAGACTGAAATACAGACTCAGTTGCAAAAAGACACTGTGACTCTTTAAGGGGTTGCTCTTTTCAACACTTGAATCTTTATGTATATTTATATACATAAACGTAATTATAGAGCAATCAATCCAAGAACCAACCGCCTTAGAGACAGTTTTTACCCGACAGCAATAACAAAAGTAAATGTAACCAAAAATAACCATTAATCATCAAAAGATGATGTGATTGAGAATGTACTATTCTTATTTATTAGTTGTTTTGTATCAGTTATTGTTATTTATTTGTTATATTATGAGTAAATGGTGGTGACAGGGATTTTAGTTTTTTTTTTAAACAGTAAAGTGCCTTGAGATGACATGTGTTGTGAATTTGGCGCTATATAAATAAACTGAATTGAATTGAATTGATCAATGGCACTTTTTAAAGTTTCGTTGTTCTTGTGACAATGACAAAGATAAATTGAATAGAATTGAATTGATATGTGGACTGTTTGTAACTGACCATGCATTTATCAGAACTCACTTTTTCCGGACTGTAAGCCGCTAATTTTTCCCACACTTTGAACCAAGCAACTTGTAGGAGGATTTTTCCTAACCACCAGAGGGGGTATTCAAAGTGCAATAAATTTAAGAAAAAGGGGCTAAATTTCATTTAGCAGAAGAATATGCTAACAGCAGGCTCGATGGAGAACAAATTTGTCAAATTCACACACGCTAGCATTCTTCTTCTTCTCTACTCCAGGGGCTATATGCAGAGCTCCCCCTACAGGTATGGTGGGAGACACTTCAGTAGATATCAGCCGCTTATCGCCTAGTGCAGCTTACATATGTACACTTCCCGTTTTTCAAAAAATGTTGTGGCCCCGGCTTATAGTGAGGTGCGCTATATAGTCTGGAAAATACTATGAAAACAATACAATAAATGTGAGAAATTGTTAATGGTGCATCTCCCAAATGTCCCGGCTGCAACAACGCTTTTATTGGTTCCGCTATCGGGACGGAACCAATAATGGCGAGCCGTTATTTTTTTAAATAAAAAAATAAAAAAGGTCAATTTTAACGTTTTATTTAGATTATATAAATAAATCGTAACAAAAATAATCCTATTTATGATGTTTTAAAAATTAAGACCTATGAAAGACTGATTTAAGACATTTTAATACCAATTAAGGCCTTAGTTTTATTTTTGAAGAATTCAAGACTTAAGGACCCGCAGGAACCCTGTTTAACCATGCATCGAAAGATAGATCTAAGAAAAGCAAATTTGAGAAAAAGACCTGGACAAAAATTAGTCTCCCTAGAAAGTATTGAAATTATGGTGACCAAAGATAAATGTTAAATCAAGGTGTGCCCATTAATCAGCATCAGAGGCGTCTACTATCTTTCAAAAAATCAGTGTGCCTATATATATATATACAGGGCTACAGGTAATCAATGTAATGTTCGGTGACATGGTGTGTATCACACTCAACATGGACCAGAGAAGGAGAAAGGAAGAGTTGTTGTAATGAAAATTATAGACAAGCAGCCAGGTAGCTTGATGTTCCTGTGACTGCAGTGTCACATATTCAGAAGTTTAAGATCTATGGGACTGTAGGCAACCTTCCTGGGTGTAGCTGTAGGAGGAAACCTGATACCAAATCAAAGAGACTAATAATATGACTGGTAACAAAAGAGCTTAGAAAAAATTCTAAGGAGATTAAAGGTGAGCTTCAAGCATCAGTGTCAGATCGCACCAACCAACATTGTTTGAGCCAAAGTAGCTTTCAATTGACACTACCAAGTAGGAAAACACTGTAGAAAACAAGTCATAAACAAGCCAGACTGGAATTTACCAAACTACATGTTGACAACCACAACGCTTCTGGAAGAATGCCTTTTGGACAGATGGGATAAAAATGTTACGTTTGGCCAAAGATCAGCTCTATGTTCACAAAAGGAAAAGTGTCCCTGCTGTGAAACATGGAGGAGGCTCCATTATTTCCTTGGCCAGCTTTGCTTCACCTGGCACAGGGTGTCTGAGTCTCTGCAAGGCCCAATGACATCTCCAGACTATCAAGGAACTGTATAAAGAAATGTGCTGCCCGGTGTCAAGAAGCTTGTTCTCAGTTTAGGTCTCAGACCTTAATCCTGCTGAGCATCTTTGGAAGAAGTTGTAACAGGCCATCTGGAAAAGGCAGCCTGTAAATCTGAGACACCTGGAGCAGTTTGCTGATGTGGAGTGGAACAGAATACCCGCTGAGAGGAGCAGAGGTCTGACTGACAGTTACAGGAATCATTTGATTGCCTCAATATATTCTGCAACAAAATTTTAAGTTGAGGGAACCACCATTTTGGCCCAGGCCTGTTTCATGTTTGTATATTTTAAAGTAATTTTGGTAAAGCATGGTTGAAAATTAATGTCTGGATACCATTTGTCCATTTTAGCTAAATTCCTATTTACTATATACGACACCAGGCTGGGCAAATTTGAACTTTTGCTGCTCGACGCGTCACAGGAACCAATCAGAGAACCTGATCTGGGAGCTGGCAGGGAGACACGATCCGCTCTGCGCATGCGCCATCAGCTCATTTGCGCATGCGCATCCAGATACACTTTCAGGTACCTGGATGCTCTTCTTTGATTTTATTTTGTTTAAAGTACCTAAATGAAGTTTTCCCTTCCCAAAAATAGTAAACGTACTGAAATAGAATGTGTTAAAGGTTAATAATGTGTTTCTTGGGAAAATAAATGCCTTAAAATCCTTTTTATCAGTCGTCTCTGCCTGATCTGCACCGGAAATTGGATCCTATGCTAAGTCCCATCTCTAACTTTTTCGGCTTTGGATTTAAACATATATCTAGTGTTTTTGAGTTTTATGTTTTCATTTTGTTTTAACCTTATGCCAGGGGTGCCCAACCTTTTTTAAACCAAGATCTACTTTTGAAGTTGATGGCATGCCGACATCTACCAAGCCAAACACAAGGGATGGGCAGTATTTGTTTTTTATTTGCACAGGTGGAGAATAAACAGTAAGTCCAACAAACGGGGAAATTATCAATCGTGTCAAAAAAATTTTTACTACTTTTCAAGGCTGCACTTTAAAAAAAGATGAAATTGTCCAGAGAGCTGTTCCAAACTAAATTTCTTTTTGTTTTACACTTTTGTAAACAAAATGACAAATAAAATCTGTCAAGATCTAAGATCACTTAAAAGCAGGAAGAAGGAGAAGGGAAGTCCACTATTTCAGAATGATAAACTTCACTGGGCATTGGCAGAGAAACTGGCAAATGGATTAAAATTCAACTGGAAAACAGATAAAAATAGGAAAATACTAAGTACAAACTATGTGGATATGAAGATGTAACGTACAGCAGAATGGGTTGTTGACTGTTTCTTTAATTTCGGGCAAATGTTCCTGTGATGTTATGAGCCGGAAAGCTCTTGAACTCCAATACCCAGCATCCATAGCGTCGGATGCTGGGTATAACGGGTTGGAGGCTAGTGCGAGAGGGCAGTTCTGAATGTAGCTTGCTACTGAAAGGTTCTGTGGAAGTTTGGAAATAAATATACAGAACAAGTTTACACGCCTCGTCTGTTCTATATGGAATCGAAGAACAACACAGTTCCAACAATCTTTCAAATAATCTGCCACAGCTGAGCCGCCTGACGTCGGCATGCAGAAGCAGATCTGTGGTGACTTGCATCTGCCTCCTCGAGCTGGGCACGGAATAAACGCCACAGAAAACTCACGGCCCGAACAGAGCAAGCAATCTTCATCGCAACGTCCATGACATGCTTCATATTTAAAATACTGCCGCACAGCTGTTGCCGAATGATGCAGCGATTGATCCAAAAAATCCGGGAAAGTTTCAGACAGCTTGAACAGCAACGAATCCAGCAGTGCACCCAACCATAGATGGAGCCCCATCAGTTGTGATAGATGTCATTATCGCATTATCTCTGCAGATTCCTCTTCGTGCTTTAGAGTCCCTGGTAACAACCTAGCAACCGTGGCAAACCATGCCCAGCAATCAGCATGCATAAAAATAGGTTCCCTGCATACTTTTTATTTTTCATTTTATTATTATGAAAATAGACGTTGGCCTCTCGTGATCAATGATTTGATTAGTGTTTTTTAAAACGTTTTTTTTTTTGTCATAGCCATGAATAGGTCTACATTGTAAAACTTCTCGCGATTGACTGAAACTCCGCCCGCGATAGACTGGTAGATCGCGATCGACTGGTTGGGCACCCCTGCCTTATGCTATATAGCTCGTAATCTAAAGAAAGAAACAACTAAAATGCAGATAAACGTAGTTTAATCATATTTCGCCGGACTGCTCTGAGCTTGTCTGATGATGACGTTTAACGAAGAAAATGTAAAAAGCATAAAAATTGTCTCACAAGTCATAAAAAAAATTTCTACAGATGTGTTTTACCATTCTTTAGTGAGTTAAGGATAGAAATAAGTAGATTAAGTACCATAATTACATTTTTTATACACACCCGGATGTACGTATATCTGTTCGCGCATGTGCAGAACGGATCGTGCTTCCGAGATGGATCGGTTAGTGACACTGCCTCACTAGCACAGATTCTAGCTCTATAGAGCTATGCTACTTAGCTACCAATAAGGTCAGGTGTGTTGAAGCTGCCGGCCGTTGAGGACTGGAGTTTCAGTCTACTGAAAAACAAAAAAGTTATAGGGAAAAAAAAAAACTGCTCTTGATTTAAACTGATGGATGAAACAACATTTTAGGACTAAAGTCTGTTGATTCATCCTTGAAGATGAATCCCATTAGCTTGCGTAATGTGCTGGCAGTCCATGAAACGGTTGGATAAACCATTAGAATAGTGCAGAATTGATGAAGTTTGGGGAGCAGATGTTTCATGTGGCTGCAGCCAATGAGAGACAGATTAATTCAGTCTCAGGAGGGTTGGTTTCATCCTCACGTATTTACACTTAATAACGTTTGACATCTTTTACATTTGGTGTTAATTTCACAAAGCAAACCCAAATGATCTGTTATTGACTGATACGAAGCACAGCATTAGGCTATTATTTATAAAAAAAAAAAAAAAAAAAAAAACTACCCAGAAAAAGAAAGCACACCACACATGTTAGCTGAGATGCAGAGTGATCGTTTGTTTCTTTAACCTGAGACGCTCTGAGCGGGCGGAGCCTTAGGGCGTCTCAGGTTAGAAACAGTGGGACGTCAGAGCGAGCAGCCAATCACAGCACACTCAGCGGGGGGGTTTCCCAAAACGCCTCCAGATTCTGATCTTTTTCATCAAATGAATCAGGAATTTAAGGATTTAATCGTTCAGATTCACTCAGAAACGTTTTGGGAAACCAGAAGTGGATTGCATGACATCAGCTTTACCTCAGCAGGTCGTTTCCTCCAGTTAATGGCTTGATGAGCTTTCTACACACCAGACACAGATACACAAATCATGAGAACATTTAAAAAAAAAAAAAGGAAAAAAATAAAATACCCGGAGGGAAATGAAAAATGATCGTTATCAAGCAGCGAATCCGAGCTGCAGCTGGAGTCAACTTTAAAACCTGGAAACAGGGACTCACTCTGATTCTCATTTTCTTGTTGTAATTCACAATTATCTACTTAAAGAGAAACAACTGCTGTATTTCCACCAAGAAGAGATTTTAAAGTGATACGTTGGACATATTGATGGTTTATTATATCAGCAACAAAAAACAGATCAAAAGTTAAAGGAATAGTACACCCAAAACATGATTAGCCTTCATTTTCTACTCACCCCCATGCTGAACAACACTCTGGAGTACTTTTTTGATATCTCAAATGCATCTGGAGATCTGGGAGGCTTCTTTTTTTTTTTTTTTTTTTTTTTTTTTTTTTTTGTCCTGTCCAGCATCATAGTAAGCAGAATGGTAATCTGGTTGCTTTATTGTGTTGAACAGATTTTGCTTTGCCAAGGGGAGCTTGGGGGTTCCCCTTGAGATCCTATTTATTATTTTATTAATTATTATTATTTTTTTTTTCCCTTTAATTACACATTTTTATAGCAACATTTTACATCGTATCGCTGGGCTTGACAAAAGGAAACTGAAAGAGGCAATGATATAAAGTGGAACAGAGAGAGAAAGAGAAAAACGAAACAAAAAAAAAAGTGATGGAGAGAGAGAGATATAGAAAGAGAGAGAGAGAGATATAGAAAGAGAGAGAGAGAGAGAGAGAGAGAGAGAGAGAGAGAAAAAAAAAAAAAAAAAAGGATACATTCACACAGTACCTTGGTGCGTCTATACAGGAACCCCTAAACATCATTCCAAGGATTTTTGCTGAAAAACGGAACCTGCACTCCCTCACCGGAGGACCTGCAGGTGGCTTAGATATTGTCAGATTAGTCATACGCACGCACGCCGAACCACGCAGAGAAGAGGTAAAACCTAGTCATTTCAACGGGAAGCAGCATCACAGTGTCTACCTGCATCGTGAAGGGTGCTCTATGGTGATGTCGTTGTGCAGATGCGACCTCGTCTCTGCCAGGAGGAGGAGGAAGCCCGCACTGCCCGAGAACCAGGATCCCCGCAGCCACCCAGAGGCCCGGGCCCCAGCCGCCCCCCCCCCAAAAGGGACAAACATCCCCCCAGAGGGCGGTAGATGGCGGCCCCAGCCGGAACGCCTCGCAGTCTCGGGGCCCAGGTCCCAGCGGGCCAAGACAGACAACCGCCGACCGCACCGGGCACCGCTCTCCGAGGCGGGTGCAGCGGGCAGCCCAGACCCCCAGCGCCCGGGGGAAACCCCCCCTCCGACCCGGACGGCACCCAGGGGGACCGGATCCCCCAGACTGCACCCCCCCGACCCGGGCCAGCACCGCCTCCAATGCTCCGGCCCCACACACCCGACACCAGGGCGCCCGCACCACTGCCAGTCCCCCCACACACGCCCCTCCCTCCATCCCACACACACTCCGACTCCCAAACGTACCGACCCCACACACACAAACTAACCCACCCCAACCCCACACCCACCCAGATGCTCCTACCCCCACCTACACACACACACCAGCCAAACCCACCACCCATCCCCCACACAACCCTCCCCTCCTGCACAGCCCGCCTTCCACCAATCATCGCCACCCACTCTATCAAACACCAATCCTACCCACACCAACCCCCCCACACCCGAAAGCCCCCCCCCCCCTCAAACCCGCGTCCACCCGCACTCCCACACCAACCCAAAACATGATTAGCCTTCATTTTCTACTCACCCCCATGCTGAACAACACTCTGGAGTACTTTTTTGATATCTCAAATAGATCTGGAGATCTGGGAGGCTTCTTGCTGTCTGCTGACATTCAAATAATGGAGGTCTATGGCGCCCGAGGCAGAAAGGTCCATAAAAGTCCACAAAAAACGTGTCAATATTCCTCCATACTGCTCGTCCAATGTATTCCAAGTGTCCTGAGTGGGTAGCGTCCATAATTTACTCGAAACGAAGTCATTTAGAATGTTTTTAGAGCATAAACAGTAGTGAATAGGATTTCCTAAAAGCGCGCGCCTGCGAGTTCACGAGCCTACGGAAACTGCAGCAGACCAAACCAGATGAAAGTGCGCATTCAGCTCGGAAAAGAACTCATGCTCTTCCTCAACACTGAAGTCCTCAGACATTTTTCTTTCGTTGTTTCTTTCTTTGCACAGGTAAACAGCACATTTCTTCTTCTACGCTTGCATTATCAAGAGCAGACGCTGAATGCGCACTTTCATCTGGTTTGGTCTGCCGCGGTTTCCGTGGACTTGTGAACTCGCAGGCGCGCGCTTTTAGGAAATCCTATACACCACTGTTTATGCTCTAAAAACATTCTAAATGACTTTGTTTCGAGTAAATTATGGACGCTACCCAAACCCAAAATTACTTCAGCCGAAGGTTTCCAGATGGACATGTGGAGCAAATCCATCTGGTGGAGTCAGGTTAGTTGAATGCAGCGTTTCTGCGAATCATTAAAAGTCATTAAATAATAATTTTTTAATTTAAGGCCTTTAAAATTCCTTAAATTTGAATATTTTGGCATTTAAAATTATTTACAAACACCATTTATTAAATTACATATTTGCAAACATGCAAATATATCGCAATATATTATATCGCGATATATTTGCATATTTGCATGGAACTGCTTCCGGTTGATCGTAAAGCCGTATGTCTGGAAAAGAAGCTTGAGGCGGAGAAAAAGCTAGAGAATGGTTAAAAGCTAATTTCAACAAAAGTGGCTGGAAATCGAGGAATTGCAGCCTGTCGACGGTGATGAAGAAGGAATTTACTGTGTATTTATGAGAGTCATGGGTACTTGTTGATGGCATTAAAATTATTTCAAAGAACATTAACCCTTTAAAGCAAGAACGAAGAATAAAACAAAACAGAAAATTACTTTTTTTGGTTTGAAGTCCTTATTTGGCCTTTTAACAAAATATGTAAAAAGAAAAAACAGAAATACATTTTTGATATTAATAATTTATTACTATGCGATAAGTCAAGATTATTTTTTGTGTAGTCTTCTGCCCTCTGTTATCAGGTATGTCTGATTGTGTACAATAGGATTTGGAGCAAAGTTTTTACCATTAAATTATGCAAAAGATGTCAGATGCAAAACATTTCAGAAACCGTATGTATCAAAAACGATACATTTGGCATTACAGGGTTAAAAAGCATTAAATTAGAGTGGATCATTCCTTTATTAACCCTGGAATGGATGTGATGGGAGGGTGGTCAAAAAGTAACAAGAAAATTGTTATAAATGAGGATAGTTGAGTGAAAAGATGGTGTGAACTGCGATCAGTAATTATTTGTTAGACTTTTTACTTCTACTCCTTGTATTTTAAAAACAGACTTGTCAGTTTTGTTTCATTTAAACTCTTTTTCATTATAGCCTGTTGATACTTTAAAAAAAACAACAACATTTATTTAATCCAGATCATTTCTTTGCCTTTGGATTCAGTGCTGCCCCAACTTGTTGTTCACCACATACCAAAATAAATAGTTTTTCAAGATGAAGCAAAGTAAAATTTAACACTGTTACCATTAGTTATAAAACTAAGAAAATGAAGTATAAGTAAAGCTTTTGTCCTTAACATTTTTCCTGCATTATTTTTACGTTGTTTTAAACTTTTTCTTGAGTAAAAAGCTTAAGTTGATCCTCTAACTTCTACAACAGTGTTTTTAAACAGTAGGATTATACTATAACATTAATACTTTTGACACTTCTATTGGACAGAAGAGCAAGGCTCGGAGCGCTCTGTGTGATATATTAGCTGCTGAACTCTGCTCTTCTGAAGAAAGATCTTAGAGGTTGTTGCTGGAATCTCTGGTTTAAGGGTCACAGTGACCATCTGACCCCTCTGACTCTTTGCAGATCACCCTTTACTCCTCAGCACTGCTTGAGCTTCTCATGTTTCTTCTCCATGTTGGGGGGTTATAATACCTGCCACCACAGTAGCTACATTTACATGGACATAAACAGCCGATCAAAATAAGAACCTGTTTTACAAACATCCCAGTAATCTGATTGGATCCAGCAGGATTGGAATAAAATGTTAATCCAAGAGAGAGCTGAGTTTTGTGCCTCAATGTTATTTCTGCTCTGACTGGCTAGACTATCCAGCTGCTATGAGAATATCTTAATCTGTTTGTTTCCATGGTAACATTTTTTTTTCGATTGGCCATACTTTCCAAATTGATTCCATATAAATGACAAAATCAATTACCGTATTTTTTTTCTTCCCTATTTTAATCAGATTGTGAAATTGTGTGCAAAGCTAATGGTTAGCCTGGGTAGCCTTCACATGTTTATCCTTGGTCTAATGTGGTAGAACTTGGCTTCTATTGTTTCTGTTCTTTTGCTCTCATCAGTCCCATCACGCTGTCCTTCAGTCTAGGGTTCTGTATCCTTGATTAAACCTTTGGTGTCTTCCACCCCTGAGCCTTTCATTGGTAATTCCATAAAGAAGGTTTCTCCTGGTCCTTATCTGGGTGTCTGCTGCTAAAGGAATTCTGCCTCTCGATGTAACCCTTGGTCAGAGCAGGGTAGTGGTCTTGCAACTCACTGTTCCTTGCCCCATTTTCTTGATTGCGATGATATGGTGTTTGTGTGCTGATCTACTGTATTCTTTGGGTTTCTATAAAATGTTAAATTTCATCTGTGTTGTTTTCTCTTTTTGCTATTTTGTGTCTATTTTTAAGACGAGGCTTAAAACTTTCCTTTTTGATAAAGCTTATAGTTAGAGTGGCTCAAGTTATCCTGAGCTATCTCTATAGCTATGCTGCTAGGCTTAGACTGCTGGAGGACATAGGGACTACTTTTCAATCATTCTGCTTTATTCTGTCTCTGTTCTCCCACTCTGCAGAATCTGTTAGTTCAATCAATTCAATGCTTTTTCTCATAGTAGCTTCATCTGGTCTGTTCCTGTTTGGCAGTGACTCCATCCTGGAGAGAAATATCAGCTGTGCTGCTGCCATCAACACCTTTGTTTCTAGATGTTGGAGATCGGCCTGTTTTCCAGTTTAGTCCTGTTTCTTTGACTGTGACTAACTGGATGTGCTCTCTTCATCCTCTGACATGGGAGCTTGCTTAGAGCTCGTCTGCCTGGCTGTGTGTTTCCTGGTCGGGGCCGCCTTTTACAGTCGGCCTCAGCAGATGGCCGCTCACACTGAGCCTGGTTCTGCTGGAGGTTTCTTCCTGTTCAAAGGGAGTTTTTCCTCTCCACTGTCGCTACAGGCATGCTTAGTGTGAGGGATTGCATTTGAGTCATTGAGTTGATGCAATCAACTGGTTTTCTTTAGATAGAAAACCTTGAATCAATCTGACTGGATGATCTGGTAAACTATAAAGTCACGTGTTGTGAATTGGTGCGATAGAGATAAACTGAATTGAATTGAAACTGAATTTAGTTTTTTTGGCATTTTCGCTTAAAAAGACACAATGAATTAAAATACTAAGTAGAAAATGAGCACAAATGATTCAGAAACCCCTGAACTTAACTTTAAAGAAGAAAATCAAACAGTGTGAACTTTCTGAAATGTCCCTTGTTTCCAGACTTTAAGGTTGAGCATCTCTCGTTCTTTCTTCCATTGCGAACATTTCTGTCTAAATGAAGCATCGACTCTGCAGATAAGCAGAGTTCTCGCTCCTTTTCTTCTCCACGGTATCTCTGGTTCAGACCTGTACGTTTTATCACTATAAGTTAAGGAAGCTCAGGGGGAAAACGTCTAGCACAACCAATGGAGCATGGAACCCCCTTCATGTGGGGTTCCCCTTAGCGCAGCACCTCACCTGCGTTCCTGTTTCGTTTGTTGAACGGTGTCAGCGTGGCTTTCGCCTTAGAGGTCCAGCTGATGGTGCTGGAGCCGAAGGAACTGGAGGACAGGGACTTGGCCAGGTTGTCTGAGCTCACCTTCTTTGTGTTGTTGGTGGCCGTCTTACTCCAGTCTGCATGAGGGGAAAAGGAGCAGCAACCAACCATTACTCCCTGATCAGCTCTAGTCAGAAAACTGGATTTTTTTTTCAGTCTTTCAAGCAGTGGCCAATAGAGGGTGCTAGGGCTAAAATCTTTTAAATAATTTTATTTCAAATTAAAATTTTAAATATCTCGAAATATATTAATACATATTTTTTGATGTACAGGATAAATATTACATCTTTAATGAATAGCAAAGCTTGATTCCATTTTTCGTCGGATTAGTGATGTATTTCCGCCCTAGGGCACAAAAATCTTTGCCCATTGACTCTCGTTAAAAGTTGTACATGTGCAGTAGCTCTTATGCAATACAGAAGTATAGGAGAACTCGGGGCGGAGCTAAGCTGCAACCAGAGGGGACAGGAAGTGTATTTACTCGCCGCCACAGGGCAGATGTTTTGCAGAAAGGTCGAGTTACAGGAGTTGAAGATGCATTGGAGAGAGAGAAATGTTTTCAAGGACCTGGTTTAGCTACACAGCTTGGTTAACTGCATGGAGTAAGGCTAATGCTTTATCCTGATTTCCCTGCCTCCTTTTTCAAATGTCAGGATCTGACCCAGCATGGATAAAGACAGCTAGGACTGATTTAAAGCACTTTTAAGAAACGGCAAAGAATAATGATCAATCTGTGATTCACATGGAAATATAATAGAATATAGTCTGCTCTTTCTAGATGTTTGTTAATTTGCTTATTTGCTCATAAATAAACACATTTTCAAAAAAAGTAGTTTTTATATATTAAAAATATAGAGCTGACTAATGGCTTCTCCATTATTAAATTAGAACATTATTTTTTTAGGTTTGTTACACAATATTGGACCATGCAAAACGCAGATTTACCTTCATAAAGCCTCAGAAGGGCAAGATTTATTTAAAAAAAGTAAATCTGAACATTAAATTTAATCATATTTTTGTTGTTGGAATTCATATAAATATTCTGGTGTGATAACTTAGTATATGTTTGATTGGTTTTTGGTATAAGTCTATTTTGAATTTATAGCCCCCCCCCCCCGGAGAAAACTCTACCAGCTGCCACTGCTTTCAATGATTTTAAAATGATACAAATAAATAAAATCCTCGGATAAAACAACAGGGTAAAACAGCTATAGACATCATCCAGTTAGACACCTACCTCATAGATTCATCTATAAGTCCCTTAATGTCATAGAAACTTCAGGATCCTTCATCCTAATTGAAATATAAGTTGCTATCTTAACCTAAGCTGTTGATTTTAATCTTGTTAATTAAATCAATTTTGAATCTTATGAAAAATATCAGGATAAACATTTAGACCCTGTGTTCAGATTTCTACAGCCATGTCTAGGCAAGGTCTAGATGTGAAACAAAGTGATGCTGTGGGCCTGTTTCTCTCCTAGAAGCCTTGTTAAGAGTGAATAATGACATCTATAAAGACCAGCACATTATAATGATTAAAACCAGATGACGGATAGCAGAACAACCCAGAAATGCCTCAACCAACACAAATTAATTCTCTTTGATCACCTGAATCCTGTAAAAGAGCTCAGGAGAACAGAGATGTGTGGTCAAAGACCCGATCTTTGAGCTCCAGCCGTGGGAAAAACGGCATGAATGAGGTCAAAGCTGAGGTCAGCGGGAAGCCCCTCCTAACTGCACCATTCTGGCACAGAGCAGGTTGTTTACTTCGCTATGTTCATCCCACACACAGGGACGGCAGGAACATGACCGTGATCCTGGCTTTGAGGAGGAATTCATCGGTTCTGAGGCGGTGGCGCACAGACAAACTTAATTAAGATTTCTTTCAGTATGGAGTCAAACTTCAAACTGAATGAATGTTGTTGAGAGCGTCCTTAGATTGACTGCACCTGGAGGACATTCCACTCCCCGAGAGACGGCTGTGTTTTATCTGCTTTTATTAGCTGCAGAGCCCAGGTGACTTAGAGTTTATTAAACCGTCCTGTTTTCTCTTCTTTCTTGCAGCTCTGTGAACCTGGCAGCAGGCCTGCTGACAAATCCAGAGAGTTTCCTGTGGAGAAAGCAGACAGGTAGACCGACGGCTGGGCGGATACCTGAGTTTTCTGAGAGCCTGTAGGGGCCACAGCAGAGGTATCTTCTCCACTGCTTCTGCACATTTTCCTTCAGAGCGCAGTGGAAGATAAATATGAAGAGACCTGAAAAGATACGAGAGAGGATGAGAATATTGAATGATCTTAGAGTCTGATAAAGAGTACATTTATATACATGTTTAAGCCAGAATGATTTGACATTTAAATATGACTTACCTACGACTTTAACAAATTTAGTCCCATTGATAGTATTAGTGATTTTTTTTCATTGTGGTTTGTGTGTGACCCTTTTCAATATTTTAATGGAATAAACATAATTTTAGTCATTAATATGCAAAAGTTCATTCATTAGTACTACAGAAAACATTTTTTGAGAATAAACAAGTCATCACGCTAATATATACACTGCCGTTCAACAGTTTGGGGTCACCCAAACAATTTTGTGTTTTGCTGAAAAGTCACACTTATTCACCACCATACGTTGTGAAATGAATAGAAAATAGAGTCAAGACATTGACAAGGTTAGAAATAATGATTTGTATTTGAAATACGATTTTTTTTTTACATCAAACTTTGCCTTCATCAAAGAGTCCTCCATTAGCCTTCCTTGTTCAGAATCCCTTTTACCCTGTACAAATCTCCCACCTTACCAGCACCAAAGCAACCCCAGACCATCACATTACCTCCACCATGCTTAACAGATGGCGTCAGGCATTCTTCCAGCATCTTTCCATTTGTTCTGCATCTCACAAACGTTCTTCTTTGTGATCCAAACACCTCAAACTTGGATTCATCCATCCACAACACTTTTCTCCAGTCTTCCTCTGTCCAATGTCTGTGTTCTTTTGCCCATCTTAATCTTTTTCTTTTTATAGGCCAGTCTCAGATATGGCTTTTTCTTTGCCACTCTGCCCTGAAGCCCAGAATCCCGCAGCCGCCTCTTCACTGTAGATGTTGACACTGGGGTTTTGCGGGTACTACTTAATGAAGATGCCAGTTGGGGACCTGTGAGGCGTCTGTTTCTCAAACTAGAGACTCTAATGTACTTATCTTCTTGCTCAGTTGTGCAACACGGCCTACCACTTCTTTTTCTAATCTGGGTAGAGCCTGTTTGTTCTGTCCTCTGAAGGGAGTAGTACACACCGTTGTAGGAAATCTTCAATTTCTTAGCAATTTCTTGCATGGAATAGCCTTCATTTCTAAGAACAAGGATAGACTGTCGAGTTTCAGATGAAAGTTCTCTTTTTCTGGCCATTTTGAGAGTTTCATTGACCCCACAAATGTGATGCTCCAGAAACTCAATCTGCTCAAAGGAAGGTCAGTTTTGTAGCTTCTGTAACGAGCTAAACTGTTTTCAGATGTGTGAACATGATTGCACAAGGGTTTTCTAGTCCTCAATTAGCCTTCTGAGCCAATGAGCAAACACATTGTTCTATTAGAACACTGGAGTGATAGTTGCTGGAAATGGGCCTCTATACACCTATGTAGATATTGCACCAAAAACCAGACATTTGCAGCTAGAATAGTGATTTAGCACATTAGCAATGTATAGAGTGTATTTCTTTAAAGTTAAGACTAGTTTAAAGTTATGTTCCTTGGTAAATGGTATTGGTAAATGGCATGTACTTATATAGCGCCTTTATTCAAGTTAGGAGACTTGACCAAAGCGCTTTTCACTACATTCATTCACCCATTCGCACACACACTCACGGTGGCAAGCTACATTGTAGCCACAGCTGCCCTGGGGCTCACTGCCGTACACTGGCGCCACCTGGGCCCTCTGACCACCATCAGTAGACAATGCAGGTGAAGTGTCTTGCCCAAGGACACAACGACACAACAACCCTTCGATTTCAGGGCAAACTCCTACATCCAACGCCACTGTCGCCCCCCAAAAGTACAGTGCTTTTCCTTCAAACATAAGGGCACTTCAATGTGACCCCAAACTTTTGAACAGTAGTGTGTGTGTGTATATGTATATATATATATAAAGACTGTGTTGTCACGGGCCCTAACAAAGCTGTAAGCTGGCCTGGTTCCTGGTAACATAGCAACAATCTTATAATAAATGCTTTAGACAAAACTAATCTGCTGGATTTTCTGCATAGCTCAGAACCGGCAGGCTGGATACTGAACCTTGCAGAGAGTTGAAGATGGTGAACAGGTAGGTGAAGGTCAGGTAGACGGGTCCCCAGGCGAACAGAGCAAAGCCCCACGTCATCCCAAGCAGGAAGGTGAGGCTGACGACGCTCCGCAGATTTCGAAGGACCTGGATCAAAATGAAGATTTCATTTAGTTTAAACCCTCATAATATTTAAAATATTATAGATCAAATACTCCTCAGCGAACAATGAACTGAAATATCTCCTTGTTATAGCTAAATGGATTGTGTCTATTGTTCCCTTATGAATAAAGTTTGGTTTTCGGAATTGTACAGTTTTTAGCGCAGACCTCCTCTCGCAGGGTGCGGTTGCTGCGTTTGCCGTTGCGGCCGCAGATCTGCATCATCACCACGATGAACATGGCCACGTTGAGCAGGAACATCAGGCAGAAGTAACCCACACAGGTGGTGTAGAAGACGCTCTTGTTCTTGATCCAACAGCTGAGCGGAAACATGAACAACAGAAAGAACATCTGCTGAGAAACTGGCTGCTGATGTCATTTCCTGCCTTAGTCATTGGTTGCCATAGCGATCTCCGCCTTTAACCCAGGGCCACAGGATACCCATAACACAAAGTAACGAGATTGAAAAAGCAGGTTCTGTGCAAAAACTGGTGACTGGATAAAAATATTCTTCTATTCTTCTGCTCTGCAAAAACTAACATATAAGTAAGTTGATTTTTCTTCAAATAAGTATATTTTCCCTTTAAATGAGATGAAATGGAAGCACTTTGACAACAGATAAGATGATTTACATAAAAGAAAAAAGACTAGTTAGGCACTTAATTAACATTGACTTATTTTAAGACATGTCATACTTGTCTTTAGAAACACAATCAATGTGCTGGCAGCACATGTAAACCAGGAAGTGTCCATAGTGTCTTATGGGGCAGAAATGACAGCTTAAAGAAGGAGTTCCCAACAGTTTCAGCATGTGACCCGTTTCAATAATTCAGTGGGACATTCATCTTTCTGAATGTGCTTTTTTAGATGTTGATGATACATTTTGTATTTGCATCATGTATTTGTGGAAGAGGAATTAGGACCACTGAAAAAAAAAAAATAACAGATTTTCTTTCTCTCATTTGAATTTTAAAAATGGGAAAAAGTAAGAATGTCTTACTTTAATCTCAGAATTCTTCCATTTCTTCTTTAAGGGCTGATAGAATGATTCTATAGGGTATCTGGTCCTTAAGGTCTCTGAATAGGGTGTGTAACATTGATTGGGCTGAAAAACATATTTGCTGCTCTATAAGCCCTAATGCAAGCCTGTTTAAAAGCCCCAGAATGAAACGACAGGTTTTCTTCCTTTTATGGTATGCTCATGAATATTTAGATGAGCTGTGCTCTGATTGGTTGGTTTGCTGAGCAAAGATGCATCATAGCAACAAACACTCACTCACTGAAACATCAAATTGTTGATATGTTAGGGTGACCAGACGTCCTCTTTTTTCCAGACATGTTCTACTTTTATTACCTAAAAAAATGTCCAGGGGGAATTTTAAAATCGTCCAGGATTTGGTCGACTGCAGTGCAGCACGTAGTTAAAACACACCGGGCATTTGAACCAAGCCGTGAGCTCCGGGGCTGGTCCAGGAACCCCAGTGGATGGGGGCAGGGAGCCAGCGGGGGACAAAGTGACCGAATCGACATTTGGCCCTGTGCTTCCCCCCGCCTGCCTTACCGTGCCCCTGTCCTCCGGCTTAGGACAGGCGATACATGGCTCTCTGCTGAGGTCCGGTCCATTCAGCGGCCCAGCAGTCAACACTTCATACCCCCCCTCCCTCCCAAACCCTTGAGCAAGTAAACCAGTGGGCAGGCCTGTATGTTAATTTCGGGGCGTGACAAAAGTAAAGGCCAGAACTAAATAAGGCAACATCCCCAATTCTACTTCAACTCGGTGCTTCATTTGGATTCGCCCGTTTTATGGTGGAAGTTTAGAATTGTGAGATTTGCGGAGAAAGGAGGTGTCGATGGGGTTTGAACTTCTCTGTACGTCCATTTTACCCACTGAACTATTGTTAGTCATCTATGACAATGGAAACTCAGTTGTGCATACTATGACCCCTTTAAAAGTCTGAGATCACACTCAAAATTCTGAGATTAAAGTGAGAATTCAGAGGGAAAAAAAATCTGAATTCAGACGTTTATCCCATTTTAAATGGTAAATGTTAATGTAATTGTAAATATTAAATCCCCCTCAATATTAATGTAAATATTAAACTAAAGTGAAAGAAAAAAATCTGTCAACCTTTTTCCATAATTCTTTTCTGTATGCATTAGATAAATTATTACATCAATAAATGCTACATCTACCTATTTTCATAGGTTATCTATTTGCTTTATTTATTTACATTTATGTATGTCCTTATATGTTTAGCTGTACATATTCCTTAGAGATCCCATCATAATGATTATGAAAACCAACCCTGGGAGGTCATGACCCCAATTTTGGATTCCCCCGGCTTAATGAGACTGGACAAAAAAATCAGGGCTGACGAGTAATGCAAGTTAGATACAGTTTTTTTTTTTTTTTTGCAATTTGTCTCCAAGCATTCATTCCTTACGAGAACCTAATCATTGAACCCATAGAATGTTCCTGCCCCCTGCAGCTTATGTCACAATCACAAAACAAGAGCTAACAAGAACAGAAATGACACATTTTAAGGAGGAGAAGGAGGAGAAAAGCAAAGTGCTCAACTGCTCCGACTTTATGTAGGCTTCCTGCTGTGAAGTATAGCAGAGATATGAGACTCTAAACAGGACAGGGTTTTCCCACTTATCTCATTTTAATTCACTGAAGAGGAACTTTAAATTTGATTGAGAAACATATTCTGATAAAATTCTTTGCTAGAAATAAGAGCCTGTAAAGCCCTCAGGAAATGTGTCTCAGTATTTGCATTCTGACATTTTTTTACAACTTCAGTAGAATTTAGTTTAACATAAATGTCTGATGCAAAAAAAATAAATAAAAAATCCATTTAGAAACTGTTTTTTTTTTTTATCTTCACCTCTTCAACCATTCATCTACAAAATCCTCCAGATTTTTTCCACATAACACTGAGGTTGGCCCACTTACATTATTGCGGTTTCATCTTCACGGTCCATTAAGATGCCATAATGGTTTTTATTCACCGTGACAACGATTCCCACCAGGACTGCAGGTAAACCTGGAGGAAAGAGAAGGTCAAAAGTTTAGCTCCACTGTCTTCCTTTTAAGGTTCTTTGGATGCTTCTCTGACACCAAACATATTAGTTGAATCGCCGCCATCTTAAAAAGTGTTTTTCTTTCTCATGTTGAATTTTTGTGAGACGGGGTTTTTTTTGGATCAGATCAGGGGGAGTTCTCCTCACATGGTGAACAAATCCTTTGTTCCCCTATGTTTTGGTAAATGCAAATAAGTCAGAACCCTGAAGCTCTCAGTCGATAGTTTGGGCTACTCCATCCGCTCAATATGAGGACACATCCATCTGTTCCTAGATTTCAGCTGCCATGCATCCCAGAAAAGCCTTTCCCAGTGTCTAATGTTTCCCTTCCATCTTCCGAGGCTTAGGACATTCCTGCATTGATGAGACCGGGTCGGAAAAAGCTCCAGGTGTCTTCCGTCCCAATCTTCCTGCAATACATCATCAGCTGTCCAACACTATATAGGTTTAGGTTTCATCAGTGCAGGCCGTAGTCCAGCACCCGCTTCCTCTTTTTCCTCAGCTGTGCCTTTGGACTCATGTCAAGATTTCAGATCTTCAAATTGTCATTTGAATTTTTGGTCCATTTTTAAAATGCAGAGAACCTTTTAAGACTAGCACTTAAACTTTTCTTTCAGATAGCTTTTAATTGGAGTGGCTCAGGTTATCTAACCTGATGGATTTGCTGGATTTGCTCCGCATATCCATCTGGAAACCTTCCGTTGAAGTAATTTTAGGAAGGGGCGAAAATACTGGTTAGCTGATTGGCCTATGTTGGTGATAGACGGGCCAAATAAACCAATCAGATCAACGAAGCATATGACGTACTAGAAGAGCGATGACGAAAACACAACCACAAGCCAGGCTACTCTTGCCGAAACCAGTCAGGAGAAGAGTAAAAACATCTTTTCCTCTGAGAAAAGCCTCCAGAGCAGTGTTTTGCTCTTCTTTCAGTGAAGAAATACTCTGTAATTCCGATAAAACTTGCTCGATAGCCACGCTAACGGTAGTTTCATCGGCTGAAGCCACCATGTTCTTTAGACTGAACTGTCGCGCTTCTCGTTGCGTCACACCTCAACCCGCCTCAAAGCCAACGCTGATTGGACGTTCGTTTGGTGAACGGCTCCAAATTTTCTTCAACGGAGAGTCTCCAGACTGATTAGCGAGTGAAATCTTGAAACCTCGCGAGATCAGCATGGTCTCACGAGGCTAGCATTCAACCCCCTTTTGATTTAGCTTTTAACCCCCTTTACTTTTAAATAAAATCCATTAACAACCCAAATAGACATCCTCGAAGTTATGATCAAATATTTCCCCTTTGCTTATATTTACGTCATGTCCGTTGTTACTAAAGTACCATCTGGGAAGTCATTTTAAACTGCCTCAATGAATCTCATTCTTTAGAGGCCTAACCTCCTTATCCATGTGTAACTTCATCCATCAGGCATTAACTTTTGATGTGTTTTTTGTTGCTGATATAACAAACCATTAATATGTCCAACGTATAACTTTAAAATCTCTTCTTGGTGGAAACACAGCAGTTGTTTCTCTTTAGGTAGATAACTATGAATTACAACAAGAAAATGAGAATCAGACCGTGTGAGTCCCTGTTTCCAGGTTTTAACGTTGACTCCAGCTGCAGCTCGGATTCGCTGCTTGATAACGAGGAGCCAATTGATAGATCAAACTCTTGCCGAAACCAGTCGGGAGAAGAGCAAAAACATCTTTTCCTCTGAGAAAAGCCTCCAGAGCAGTGTTTTGCTCTTCTTTCAGAGAAGAAATACTCTGTAATTCCGATAAAACTTGCTCGATAGCCACGCTAACGCTAGTTTCATCGGCTGAAGCCGCCATGTTCTTTAGCCTGAACTGTCGCGCTTCTCGTTGGGTCACACCTCAACCCGCCTCAAAGCCAACGCCGATTGGACGTTCGTTTGGTGAACGGGTCCAAATTTTCTTTAACGGAGAGTCTCTAGACTGATCTGCGAGTGAAACCTTTAAAGCTCGCGAGATCAGGATGGTCTCACGAGGCTACAGGTTATCCTGAGCTATCTTTAAAATTATGCTGCTATAGGCTTAGACTGCTGGAGGACCATGGGGCCAGTTTTCATCATTCTGCTTTATTCTTTTTCTCCTCAGA
This sequence comes from Cyprinodon tularosa, assembly GCF_016077235.1. Taxonomy (NCBI): domain Eukaryota; kingdom Metazoa; phylum Chordata; class Actinopteri; order Cyprinodontiformes; family Cyprinodontidae; genus Cyprinodon; species Cyprinodon tularosa. The sequence goes on along the minus strand of NW_024039050.1, from coordinate 891,980 downwards.
TAGAATACTTTGAATCAATTTGACTGTATGATCTGGTGGAACTGTAAAGTACCTTGAGACGACATGTGTTGTGAATTGGCGCTATAGAAATAAACTGAATTTAATTCTACGTCTATTCTACATTTATGCAGTATTTGTTGGTTCTATTTCTATCTTTATGCTCTCTTTGTTTTTTCTCATCAGAGCAGCTTCATCAGTTCGGTTCTGTTTAGCTATGACACCATCCTGGATATAGATGATAGATTCAAAGACTTGTTTCAATCAGTTGGGTTCCATTAGACGGCCAACTTTGATTTTACAGAACTTTCTGTAAAGTGCCTTAAGATTCCATGTATTGTGAATTGTTGCTATATAAATACACTGAATTGATTTCATACATTTTTTTAAAATAGGTATACCATTAAATGCTTAAATAAGATGTTCCCTACGCTGGTCCCCAGGGACCCCTGTCTTGCATGTTTTAGTAAACACCCTGTAGCATCACATGTGGGTCACTAAAAGTACCTGATGGTTGCAGAGGAGCAGCAACGATTTCATTCATCTTAATCAGAAACATCTCAAAAACTGGAACTATAAGCAGTGGAGATAAAAAATCTGAGCTCACCCCATCCAACGATGCAGAACTTGAGGATGTATCGGCGTATGTAGGTGTTGAAGACCTTGACCAGAGCGATGTACATGTGAACGGACTCCAGGCCCATCCAGGTGAAGGAGGTCAGCAGAAAGTAGTGCAAAAGGACAGCCGCAGACGTGCACAGCCCCTCGTTTTTGACCATAGTGGCAAGCCACCCGTCCAACAGGAAGACAATGTTGAGGCACAGCAGCGACGTGCTGAGGTTCATCAGGATCTTAGATGGATAATCTCGTCGCAGCTTCCTGTAAGGATGGAAAAATAAAGCCTTCAGTAGGTTCATTTCTTATATTGCTTCTCCATGAATGCTCTAAAACCCATTCTAAATCAAGGAACTCACTCAAATGCGATGTAGGTGAGCAACGTGGCAGCAGAACAGATGGCTGAGATGCCGCAGCCGACGTAGGAGAGGAATGTCAGGACCCTCTTGTTCTCTGGATCCATTCGACTTGAACTCTGGGAAATGTCCTGCATGGAAGAAAACCAGATCAAGAAGCACAGGGGGATCTGCTTAGTGTTATTTCTTTAAAACATTCCTGGCTTAAGGTAGAACAAGCCAGGAAGCTTTTTCAATTCAAAATGTCAGAAATAGCTTTGAGTTCTAGGCTTTATAGAGTTGTTTTTGTTTAGAAAACGTCTGTTTCTAGTTGTTTCCTAAACAAAAATAATGCTAGGCTACTCTATAAGCCTAGAACTCAACACTATTTCTGACATTTTGAATTGAAAAAGCTTCCTGGATGGGAAGAGAAACGAAAGCTTGCTAGTCTACTGTCAAAGGACTTTATTGTTACTTCTGTGGAAAAGTGCTATTGGCTTTTATCATGCTGATTTTCTTCATCAAAAAATCTAACAATATTTCAGCAAAACTAAACTTTTATATTATATATATTATTTACTACACCCCATCTTTAATCATTCTCAATTAAAACATTATTTAAAGACAAAATATGCATTAAAAACAGCCTTCTATTTTCTGTGAGGTGTCAAACGTGTTTGATTTATTAATCTTCAGTAACATTTCTTGTGATTCCTGAATAAATTTATTATCAGAAACATAAAAAAATGAGTGCAGACACTGATGGCTGCAGTCGCCTAAAACACGTCTCACCATCAGGATGCCAAAGTGAGTCAGATGGTTGCAGAGGCAGACCGTCCTGCTTGTGTTCGACTCTTCGGATACAACGCAGCCTTGTTTATTCCAGCCTCCGTCTCCCACTGGTGGGCAAAGAAAGACATCACATTAAATCTACTAACAGGTAATAATAAACTTCATCCTAAATAAAAAGCTCATTCATTGGGTAAATTATCTAAGAAAATGAAAACATATTACAGCTTCCTGCTTTCACATTGTGATTTATTCTGGAATATCTCTTCTGCTATAATCTCTATGATTAAAAGAATAAATATTGTAATACATCAGAATCACACCTGAGAAATTGAACTAGCAAAGTTCAGGATGACACTATTATGTGTGCAGGAGACGGTTTCTGGCCGATATGTTCCAACAACCAACTGTGAAGCTGGGAAACTAAATGTGGACAGACTCACTGTGCATGCTGAAGTCCCAGAAAACACACTCCCTATTTGAGGGGACCTGTGGGGAAAACCAAAGGAGAGGACGCTCACTGTCAGTTTACTACCTACTAACATTGAAGGAAATTAAATTAAATTAAAAGTATAAACAAAAAAGAATAAACAAAGAAAAGGTCACTAAAAAGATTTTCTCTGTATCAAACCGGATATTAGAAAGGTATTAAAATGATAAAATGATCACCCCCCTTTGGACCTTCAAAAGAAAATATACATAAAAAAGGCATATTTTTTAGTTCCTCAGGGGAAAGCCTGGGGGGCTTCAAGGTCATTCCAGAGTAGTGATGGTTGATGAGGCGTCATGAAGCATTTCGATAGATTGCCAAACTCTACTGATAATGCGTTGATAATGTCGCTCATTACTGACACCTGCTGGACCTTCAAAAGCCTAACGGGCAGCCTATTTAACACTAGATGTCCCGGAGAATTCCAGTTTTCCCTGTAAGCCCCCCTCCCCACTTTAAGTTTGTGTATTCACTCTACCTTGCTAACTGTCCTTGTTGTAATGCAAATAACCTGTGATATAACCAGCCCTTCTACATGAGGCTGGATAAAGGCTGAAACAAACTGGTATCAGAACAAGAGCATGTTCCAAACACTTCATTACCTTCCCCTGCAACGTCAGACCTTTTTGCAGGAATATCCTAATAAGTCACATCTAAGTCTTTTATTAAGGCAAACCTATTGAACAACCAGATATCATACGGGTCCTAGTTCCTGAGCTGAGATCAGGTCATAACCATGCTTTTCCAACAAGGCAAGGCAGAGCCTATTTATATTGTCCATTCACCAACAGACTCATTTATATCGCAAAGCTCACTATGTGAAAGAAACGTAGAGAATAATTGTATTTTGTCTTGTCTCGCCTTTTCATGTTATTCAACATTTCAGCTTAGAGAATGACAAACAGTATGATTTCAGTATTGGAGTAACATTAATTTCACCCAAGGACAAGCACTACATATGAAGCATTTGTGACAGGTATACTTAGTGCAGTGCCCACACGCTCAGTGCTGTGGTTCCTGTTGCAGCGATTGCACACCTGGCCTGCTTGTAATAACAATGAAAAAATCTCAAAAAATAGAGTTTAGCACAATTTCCCAAAGTAAGAGTTGTAGTATGAACTAGATGAGGTTATCTAGGTGTGCTACAAGTTTGCTGGCACTACAGTGATCTATAATGTAGTCATTGCTCATTTTATACTTATTCTAATAATAAAATAGGAGTCATTGGGCATTTAGGCTTTGGAAATTCCTCAGAAAAGTATTATTTTTGAATCCAATAAATGTGATAATAATCCACCTGTCCTTGGTGATGCTTTTGAATATTTTTCTCTGATTATTTTGCAACTTGCAGAGCTCGCTCCTCCTGCGCATTTTTGGAGCAGTGAGATCCCCATATGGTCCAATGTAATTATCCCAACGTGATAGGAGACTCGTTTAGAGGAAACTACGGTTGTAGCTCACTGTATGCCTGTTTTGTAGAATAAATAATTTGCCGACGAGTTATTAATCCGGAAAAGCCGAATTTGTGAATTTATTGCCAGCGGAGGAAAGACGAGAGAGAGAGGAGAGATTGCCTGAGTTATATTTCCCCCCAAATAAATAATGCTCATTATTGTATGAATGGTGTTGCTTTCTACAGCGTTCCAGCTCATGCAGCTATTTTCATTGTACAGATCAGTTATCGTCTGATCGCTGCGCTGGCTGCTGCCCTGAAATCATTGCGCTGTTGGCGACACTGATGACGTAGACCTAATTATATTTATTTACAAATATGATTTCCCCCCCTCCTGCTCTCAGGTAAAACAGTCTCAAAGAGAGAGACGAGCTAAAATCGCAACTGAAGGGTTGTTTCTCAAGCCACGTCGCTAATGGGGCATTTACATCTGAAAAGGGATTCATGAGTTCATAAGTACTGCGGGGGGATTGGAGACTGACAAAAATTCTCGTATCTCCGGGACTTTTAGTGTTAACCTCTTTTCCATTCATAATAGTGGGTTAAACCATGTTTTTCAAACATGGATCGACCTGCTAAGAATTGGCATTTGGCTGCCTTCACACTGGCAAAGATAACATGGGTCTAACCCAGAGGTCACCGATTATCGGACCACGGTCCGGATCCGGACACACCTGCCTGCTAATCCGGACCCAACCCGATTTCAAACTTTTATAAATTACTGCATGTTGTTGGATGACAGTGTCTAACTTCACTTGCGCCGCTTCTCCTGTTAATACGGTAAAGCCCTCCGGAGCGTCCGGCTCCAGGCTGCACGTGATCCAAATTATCCAATGAGCTGTCAGTCTGGGTTGCTGCTGCTGCTACTTTTAGACACAGCAGGCAAACCTGTGGCAAGCCGGGCGATGGGAAAGAAGGAGAAGACGATGAGAAAAAGAGAGCAGAGAAAGTGTGGACTGCTGGAAGAACTACGATGAACTGGTGAAAGAAAAGTGAAATGGTGTGCTCAAAGATGACCCTGCACTTTTTGGCTCCAATTGTCACTGCAGCCTGAAGTGACCCAAATCCAATTTTTTGGCCTGTATGTGACTGGTATCTGATCTTTTCATGGCTATCTGAACAACACAGATCTTATTTTTTCCAATGCAACCCAGGCCACTTGGCTCTGTGGTCCTGAATCCGATACAAATCTGATTTTCTCAAAAGCAACTTGAGTCTGAACGCCCATGTTGCATTCATCCAACCTGAAAGTCATTAATACCCGACAAATTTCACTATTCTGGGTCTTTCTATTAGGAAGCGGCAAGAAAAACAACAACCATGGCGGACTATGATGCGGAGAGCAGTATTTATGTTTAACCGGCTTGAAAAGATTGTTTTTATGGTTGGGAAAGATCGCTAGATGTGCTCCGTCACTACCTTCCATAAACAAAGAGCACGCTGACCTGTGATGTCATTGCGTCCTCTACTGCGCATGCGGGACACTTGCGTTTTATGACTGCAGATCACACAGGAGATCACATACAAGTCACATATATTTCGAAATGTGAACAGCAAAACGCAAAAAAAATCGGATTTCACAAAAAAAAAATCGAAATTGATTATCAAGGGCTGCAGTGTGAACGTAGCCTTAGAGAATGTGAGGCTCAATAAGCTGCTATGAAGCAGGATTCTCAACCGTGAACAGAATAAAAAAAAAAAAATGGATCCAGGGTCAAAATGAGCACCTTGATATGTGCTTGAGAATGGCTTAGTCTCCATTCAAACCCAGGTTTAAAGCCTTGCAGGGCAGCCTAAAGCCCACTGCCAACATTAAGACAGAAAAAATAAAAAAAACTAATAACAACCGGTCAGTTTAAGTGTTTTATAAAATATGTGAATCAGGAAATTGTCTATATACCAAACTGAATGATTGTTTGTCTCTACTTCAAAAATCACTTGAGATATTAAGATGGAAAAATTGTCCTTTTTTAAAATATTTTTTAATTTGAAAAGTCAATGTATAACATGAATGCATAAACACCTAATTTGATTTTAGTGATAAATTCTGTTTAAAGTAACAGATTATACTGGTTTACTGGTTGATGATTTTCTTTATTTAGCCCCTGCTGATTTTTTAATTGGTTACCCCTGGTCTAATCCCTCACTGGCAGCTGCATAGCCAGTGTGAAATAGGTATATGACAATCCATTTCCAATTCCAATCCAACCACACCTGATCAAAGAGATGGGTGATCTCGATTCGGACCGGATCTTTCAGGCCTTGGATGGAGAGGTTCCCGACGCTGCTGGCCACCACGTAGCTGTTCAGAGACCAGCCCTTCTGCTCTGTCTGCAAGTGAAACACCCAAACAATCACCAAAACTATTCCCATGATCCTCGCTGATGAAGCTCAGACATTTGGTTCTTCTTCTCACCATGAACAAGTTGGGGTTGCTGAAGAACATGAAGTTGATCCTGGAAAGAGACGACCTGTCGAAATCGCCTGATGAGACCCCGGTCAGCAGGGAGGAGGGGAGCGTGACCTGAGCCAACGGGTTGGTGGTCCGATCAAACTCGATCTGCAGGATAAAGAGTCAACAATGAAACCAATGCAGCTCAGAATAGATTTTGTTAGAAAATTTAGGAAGAACCTTCCATGATGTTTACCTTCGGGTCGTTGGAGTTTGGAAGGAAGACGGTGCTAAACGAAGTCTCGTTGAACAAGCTGGCATTGAGGGCCAGTATTCCTAAAGCCAGATGTTTGGAGGTGATGTTGACTGATGGACCATCAAATTCCAGCTTCTTAGCCAGCTCTTCCATAGCCCTCAGAGCTCTGGAGGAAAAACGGCAAAAAATTAAGAGAGGCTTCCCTAAAGTCTGGACCTACTGATCTCTGGAGAGCTCAGCTCCTCAGACAGACCAGAGAGAGGAGATATTCTGTGACATCATGCATAATAAGACAGCATTTCCCTTTTATTACAACTAAATCAGTCTCCGTATCACCTCCTGATGTCTTCTTACAAGGGATGGAACGGTTTATGAAAACTGTCCGAACCGTTCGGTTCGACTGTCTCGGTTCGGTTCACGTGTGTTGCGTTCGGTTCATGCGCTGCTCCTTTTTCTCATAGGCGAACCGTTTACACTCCAGAGCAGAAGGTGGCGGTACTGCGACCAAAGCCAACCACAAGTAGTACACAAGAAGAAGATGAAGCGAAGCAGCGTAGCAGAAAAAAATCAGTTGCTGTGGAGAATTGTGTGGGTATGGCGAGTGAGAAAGAACAGGAGTTGGAAGACGCGCCAGCAGCACTTTATAGGTCTGCTGTATGGGACCACTTTGCATTTAGAGTGACCTACGATGACGGCGGAAAGAAAGTTGTGGATAAAAGTGAAACAGTGTGCAAGCATTGTGCAACACATTTTGTTTATGCTAACATCAACATGACCATCATGTCAGGCTAACCCCGAAATCCGACATACTCTGTCAGCGCTCCGCTGCGCTCCAGACCGCCTGCACAAAGCAAAGCCTACAGCCTCCGCTGTGGCTCCCGTCCGCTCCGCTCTGAGTTCCTTGGAGATCGTAGAGGGCAGGCGCCAGATGATTAAATTCAAAGCAGCAAAACATGTAGAAATGATCCAGGTTTCCACGGATCATTAAAAATAATTACAATTCATTATTTTGGGGGATTTTTTAATTAATTTAATTGTTTTTTGGGGATTTCGGTGTAACAATCGACATATTCCGAACCGAACCGTGACCACGAAACCGTGAACCGAAATGAACCGTGGATTTTGTGAACAGTTCCACCCCTACTTCTTACCCACTGATCTCTATTTATTCACTGGATTGCTGATAGCCCAAAAAAAAAGTGAAGCCACCAGCCGCCATATTGGTACTCCCCACCTCCACGGAGAAGCGCCATAAAAATACCTACCGTAATTTTCGGACTATAAGCCGCGACTTTTTCCACATTTTTCGACCTTGCGGCTTATATAACAATGCGACTTATCTATGGACGTTTACAGCTAACGGCCACTAGGGTAAAACCACAATCTATGGATTTTACCATCCACCATGTTGACGTCACATTTGCTTCAACACACAAGTACGGTAGCCGCGAACACGGGAATGCGGAGGACCTCCGGAAGCAGACTTCTACCGCGAGTGGTGCGAGACAGAACGACAGCGAGAAAGACGGACATTGCGAGCGCAAGACAGTTTGTGTTACACATAAAAAACCTGCGGCTTATAGTCCGGTGCGGCTTGTATATGTACAAATCATGCAATTTAGCTTCTGCGGCTTATACTCAGGTGCGGCTAATAGTCCGAAAATTACAGCAGGTGTGTAGCATTTGGCTGTAAAAACAAGCAGAATTCCGGCTGTGGGAAGACAGCTAATTTCACAGTTAGTGGATGTACTAACCAAGAAAATTAATATAAATACGCCGATGTATCCTATAATATAGTATGTAGGGCCACATTATCTGGCTATCTCGGGCTAACTCGAAGACCTTGACTGAGTTAGCCAATGACACAGTGTCTAATGTTAGAAAATAGAAAGCAGAGTAAATAGAAAGTAATTCACTGAATCAATGTAGTAATTCTTTATTAAGTGGATGATGCCGTCATTTTTTGTAGTGTTTGTTGTATTTCTCATTTGAAAAAGCCATGTGCTGAAATATATTGCATATTATATTGATGAAAAAAAAAGCAACTCAAACATTTTTAAAGGCTGATGCAGTATATGGCATCATGCATGCACAATTTGCAAATAGGAAAATACTATAGCATTACCAGAAACGTATTTGTAATTCAGTCTTGATTTAAAATCATGAAACTATATGTAATATGTAATTACCATAACAATATAATAAATACATTTATATTACCCATACATCATCAATTCAGCACTTTTGGCACATCTTTATTATTATGCTCCATTAACACACTAATTTTGTTGTGATGGATTTATATAATATGTTATATTACACAATTTATAGACTTTATTGACTTAATGTTGACTATGCAATTTGATGTGCGTATTTTTTCTACCATAAATTACATTAATCTACTGACGCTATGAAACGGTAAGTGTGTGTCCAAGTGATCAAGTTAACTTTATTTTAAAATTGTTAAGCCCCCCTGAAAATGAGCGCACATATTGTTTACATTGCGACCGGTCTAACTTGGGAACTTTGGGAGTACCAATATGGCAGCAGGTGGCCGTACTATCAACAGGCTATCAGCAATCCAGTGAATAAATAGAGATCAGTGTTCTGACCACTACTTTAAATACTGATGTTACTAATGTCCTTTTGATGGAAACCGTCTGTTTTTTCCACTCCTGTCTGCAGAGGAAGACCAGAGTAGGGCTGAACAATCGAACTTACATGTTAGAAGTGTTCCCCGGTGTCTCCTTTGAACTGACCATGACGTTAGAAATGATATTGACGACTGACTCGGCCACCGTGGTGTTAATCTTGGCCACACTCACCAGCTCATGCACCTTCGTCACAACCTGGGAAACCTGCAAGTACAGAACATAAACGACGACAGCTGGTTGATGTTTTTGTTTACTGGGAGAAGTTTAAGCCTGAAGGTTGTTGGGTCCCACCTCCTCGCTGGTCAGGTTGTTCTTGGTGAGGTCGGCCAGCTGTTCCGCCACACCGGCTGCATTATCTGCGCACAAAGATGGACTTTAAGCGTTCGTTTGGGCAGCTTTCATTTCATCCAAAATTATCTCCGTTTCATTATACCTGACCAAATCTAACTTAATTAATAAAGTTAAGCATAATTAATAAAACAGCTTAAAGGACACATATATTACTAAAATAAAAATATATTCTGTATTTCATTCTTCACTCAGTTTTAAAGATGAAGATAATTGACCATAAATAATTTTCCTATTAACATTTTAAAATAACTAATTAAAAAATGAATAGACCAGAAAAAGGTTATCTTAATTTAAATCTCAAAAGTGAATTCTTATTTTACTAGAGCTTGAATTAACAATAAATCAGGGAACATTTTTATAATGAATCTTTGAATTCACATTATTTTAAGATGAAAATTATCTGGATTTGATCAAATTTAGACCTCAGATGACTTCTTCTAAATATAACGCATGCCAAAATAAATAATTGATCCAAATGAGCAAGAATTAAGCAATATAATAATAAAATAATCCTAAATAATTTTAACTTCTTAAAAATTAATCTCCTTGTACTCAAATACTAAATTAAGATTTAGGTCAATAAAAATAGAAATTTAGCACAAAAAAAATTAACCAGATAAATTATACACACAACTATTATGTGGATTAATTTAAGCAATTTATCTTAAATTTATTTTAATAATAACTCAATTTAAAATTAAGTTCAGATTATTAAAGTAAAAAAACCTAATCATAATTTTAATCACTATTAATGTTACCAAACAAACCTAAATAAAAGCTTTTTATTTTTTTTTAGCTTTTGGAAATGTCATGAGAGCTGCACAAAATGAAATATCGTTTTGTGCACAATCTGTGTATATAAAGTGACGATATAAGTTGTCCAAGTCGTTTACTGATCAAACTATCTCAGTAAAACAAAGCAATTTGGTTTGATTTAGGAGGGTGTTAAATAATTTTAATCTAAAATAATCTGAAAATAACTTCTGGTTTTAAACTCTTCAAAGACTTTTAGATTAAGATCATGTTAAAATGTGAAGATTAAATAACCAAAACCATACTATAAAAACACAATCAATCAATAAAAATCTATTTAATTTAATCTTAACTCTCTTAATCACTAACTTGTTTCTTGTTGCTCCAAGATAACCCAGGTTATCTTAATTCAGATCATTTGCTTAAACAGAATTTACATTTAATTAATAAATAAAAAATTGTGTAAGGTTGCTAAACTTTAGGAAATTTAGAATTAAAATATTTTTTTATCTTGAATGGTGAATATAACTTAATCATTGAGGTAATTTTTTCCTCTTTGTAAACTAATTATGACTAAATGTACGGAAGAAATCAGTTAACTTTTTTTATTTTTTCAGTGGCCCTAATCCTCTTCCGTACAAATGGGTACTTTATTATCAGAATTATAACTTTAATCTCAGAATTCTGACTGTTTTCTCAGAATTCTGACTTTTTTCTCAAAATTCTGACTTTTTTCTCAAAATTCTGACTTTATTTATTGTCAGAATACAGTCATAATTCTGAGATTAAAGTCATAATTCTGAGATTAAAGTCAGAATTCTGAGATTAAAGTCAGAATTCTGAGAAAAACAGTCAGAATTCAGACTTTTTCCCCATATTAAACTGAAATAAAATGTAAAAATCAGTTAACTTTTTTTTTTTTTCAGTGGCCCTAATCCTCTTCCGTACAAATGGGTATAATTCATGCAAGTAAAAATTATGTATTTCCCATAAATCTAAAATTGAACTTATATCTATATTTTGTTTAAAAAGAAATCAAATTAAATCTAAATTTACATTTAAGTCATTTTCAGTAGCCTATATTAATCCAGAAGAAAGGTAAATATACCTTATAAAATAACTTTTTTAAATTACTTTAAATGATCCCAAATTGATGATGAATTTTAACCAATTTCAATTTATATCCATGTTATTCAAATTAACTCAAAGAAACCGGATCTTTGATTTGAGGAAATTTAATTTAAAATCCAACTGCTGAAATCCCAAATAATTCAAGCACATATTTAAATATATTTATTTTTAGTCTGGCTGTATGAGAACCTGGGATTACCTGCAGTAACCGTGCAGTTAGTCAGGTTTGCAGTCGACCAGTAGGAGGCAAAGGTTTCCGGGTTTATTAAACTGGGAAAAGAGACATAGAATGAACAAGTGATGGTTTATAATCAAAAACAAAAAAATCTGAATATTTTATAGAATTGCTAAGATAATAGATTTTTCCAAAATCAGTCACTAAAAGTAGCCTAAAAATAAGCTTTAATCTTCTAGCTTTCCTTTGGTTTATTTCTATGCCGATTTTCCTCTTTTACTGTTGTATTTATTTACAAAAAATTTATACTCAACTATTTTTTTGAAAAAGTGGGAGAGTAAAAAATCTGCAGGTATAATTAAACCTCCTGAAGATGGACGCTAGCTACCTCAATGGGCGTGTATCCCTTTAGTCATGTACAAAAAAAAGACTATTTAAGGTGAGATTGCCATATGCTTCAAAAAACACCAAACAGTAGGAATTAAATAGCTTTTTGTACATGACTAAAGGAATAGACGCCCGTTCAGATAGTTTAAAGTTTATTTTTCGTAATAAACAAATGGGAAAAACTAAAGTAATAAACAGGTAT